>NW_026555085.1:25222500-25847500 GCF_021234165.1 Pteronotus mesoamericanus | reverse complement strand
CTTTGGAAATTAATTTATAGTCATTTTTTCCAATAAAGGAAAGCAGATTTGAAATCATTATGGTAGAAAATGTGAATATTCTGCAGGAACAAAGGAACCTCACTAAAATTATTTGTCTATGTTTTAGGAGATAGAATACCACAATTGATAATGTTTATTGGTCCTAATAGAAAATGGTTGCTGGCTGGCACAACCCTTGGGTAAAATAGTATAGAAGCAATGCCGAATAAGAAAGGAGAAAAGCACATTACGTTTTTCTGAAAAGATAAAATTAAAGGCACATCTGCTGGCCCAGCATTCAGGTGTTCACTAAACAAGGAAGCAATGTAAACATCTTCCCCAGACTAAGAATAGATTTGCTTCCATTTAAGATTCCCTAAACTCACACTTCCTCCCCTGTAATGCTGCAGACATACCAACTTGTCCCCACCTGCACTGCACCTGTGGGATGTGGGACACGTAGGGAACTAGAACAAACCGATATGAAACTGTGGCTTTTACTTTGCTGAGTAGTAAGTCCTTTGTTTTTGACCCGGGTGTCTCATGTTTTCAGCCAGCACCCATGGAACAGTAACAAGCTAGTTAACTTATAAGTACATTAGAAGCTCAGGCCCTGCAGAGTTCTTGATAGTTAAAAAAGAGCATTGATTTTAAGAAATATGTAATAAAAAATATTAACCCAAAATATTTTAAATTATTTCCCCATATCTGTTTTAACAGCTAAAACCTCAAACTGTATTTTTATTATGAAAAATATATATACTCAAATGATTTTAAAATAATCATGAGAATTATATTTTGCCATTAACGATATTAAATCTTTGTAAAACAACTAGAGATTAAGCACTAGATAGACAGTTGCAGAGACTGGGTTTGAATTCTGGCCAAGCCACAGGCTGTGGCCTATCTCCAAATCTATGAAATGGATGTAAAGATATAGAACATTCCTTACAGGGTTGATTTAGGTTTTTAATGAAATACTGTGTGTGTAAGCACTTCACATATTATCACTTTGTGGCCTCCCAATACATGTTTATTGTACATGAATCCAAATGTTCAGTTGAATGAGATATGATTAATTTTATCTTTAAATGTACAGAACTCCCATATGAACATGCTGAAGTTTGTTATTTGATTGTCCCAGGCTGCTTTAAAAGTTAAGGTTAGCCAGAAGCCTTTTAAAAGACCTCTAAGAGTTTCACATGCTCTATGTCACATTTGAAGATTAGAAAAAATGGAGCACCTTACTGGTGGCCTGAAACAGGAGGCCCTGAAATCTAAGAGCCTGGAGCAACCCCCAGGGACTCTCAGCCCCCAGGAAACCCAGCAGACTAGAGCCTTCCAGAACAAATTCCAGGGCCCAGAAAATGACCACCCACAAATGGGGAGATCAGGGTCCACAGAGTTAAGATTTGCCAGACCTGTACATTCTCACCTCTAGCATTCGCATATCATCTTGCTGCAACCAGGAATCCTCATGTGGAAATGGCATCTTGGAATACGGTCCTATACGGAGTTGTTCTGTCTTTGCATCATAAATACTAATTCACCTAAAAAAGAACATTTCAAGGATAGAATTTAAGGAACACTATCAGCTTCTCAAGCTCTACCATTAAAGCAGGCTCCAGCACAGCCTAGCAGTTAAGGCATTTATCTGAACAATAAGCTTCTTTACAATTTTGTGTCCTAATAACAAAAGCTGCTACTTACTGAATTAAAAAAAAAGTTAGAGCTAGCCTCTCCCAATATTAATTTTGAAGTATAGAATATGCATATGCATGGTTATCAGAGACGGTCTTGGAGTTCCTTGGGAGATTTTAATTTCCAAAAATAGAATATACAATTTCCGCCTTCACATTGAATATATATTTATATGAGAAAATTGTTTAATAGCTACGAGCTACCTAGGAGATGAAGATGGAATAGAGACCTCTCTTCTTACTAGGGATTTATTCATTGATTTCCATAGAAAACACAGACAATGGAAATGTTGCCCTATTGCAGAGCTAAACTGTGAGGTGCAGTGATTTTCCACTGACTGGCTGGACCCTCATGCTATAGGATGGTTTTGAACAGATAATGGCTTCTCACAGTGAGTGAGTGAGCTGACCTATTGCATCAGCAACAAAAGCTACACATTGGGAGGCACCTACTGGCACGTTGTTCAAACCAGCCATTGTTTCAGTGCAAAAGAGAGAAGAAATTCTATTTTATGAAAAGCTCATCTATACAATATCAAGCTGAAAACATGAAAATGTAGGAAGATATTCACATCAAATGAAACTTTAAAGAAATACAAGAAAGAATAAATAACTCACAAGCAGATAAATGTCACAATGCTTAATTGTCATAAGCATTGGTCATTTATATCCTAAGGAAACACTGACTACTAAAACATTAGCATTCTGTATTTAGTTTTTTAAATAATATTTCATGATATGTCTTAAAATTTTAATGATTACAATAAAGTGCTCTTGTAATATCAAGAGATTATATATATGAAATGGCTATGCTATACATTTTGTGGTTTAACTCATTAAGAAGGGAACATATGTTTATGAGAATTAACACTTCATAAAGAAAGTTAAATGTCAAGTTCTTATCTGACCTGTTAATTATATTCAATGACATTAAAGGGCAGCATTTGCAAATTGCTTCTGTGCCTAGTATTTTAGTGTCTGGTGACAAATTTATGATCTTGACCCTCATAATTAAATTACTTAATTATGGAATATTTTATAGTTCTTGATTGCATGCCTGACTTTATTTTCTTTTTCTCTTGATTGTATTAGAAAATTCCACACTATTTCCTTTTATTTTAATGCCCACTGACTTTTTACAGAAAATAAAAATCCAAAATGAGAATAATGACCAAATGCTAAGTCTGTCACTTAGACCTGTTAAATTTAAAAGTCTTCTAAGAAACTGTGGATATAAAACAGAATCAGGATGGCATTTTATATCACTTAAATTTTCAAAAGATTTTTCTTTTGGAAGCCACCATAACTTACTATCATCCCAAGATATTTTTGCTTTCTCTTTAGCTGACAAAAACATGTCAGTTTCATAGTTTCTAATATCAGTATTAGGTTTAAATATAGTTTGAATATATATATATATAAATGGCAATTTCATATGGCAAAAGTTTTTAAAATAATAATATTTATAATTATTAGCCAAACTGTCGATAACATGATATTTTAGAAATGTATTTTTCAGATAACAGGTGAGAGGTGTTCTAAACCATTTTGTGATGATTCTCTTTTCAGAGTTACAATAATCTTCAAAAAGTTCACAAATAAATGTTAATTATAAAAATTCCTTATCTAGAGAAAGTTTAGTACATAGCTTATTTATCAATATGTCCTCATTTTTTTGTCAGAATTTTTTGATTTGATGTCTGTGGTTAGAGGGCACACTGGTATAGCCAGAGACTTTTCACAGCTCAATGTTAAGAAAATGCATTTACGTGGGGATTTTATAACAGGCCTTTCAAGTGG
Source organism: Pteronotus mesoamericanus (assembly GCF_021234165.1). NCBI lineage: Eukaryota > Metazoa > Chordata > Mammalia > Chiroptera > Mormoopidae > Pteronotus > Pteronotus mesoamericanus. The sequence continues at coordinate 25,844,000 of NW_026555085.1, read as the reverse complement.
TAATGTCTTTTTTTTTTTAAATAAATTTGACTGATTTTCTTTTTGTAGTGAGATCTTCCTATAGAAAACATAATATTTATTGCAGCTGATGATTGTGTCTTCATTTCCAAGTGATATAAAGACCAATTAAAGAAGGGGAGAGAGGCTTATAGTATTGTGTTCATGTTGAGCATGGTGTCGCCTAAGCTTCTCTCCTCGGTAAACACTCTGAACAATGGTTGTTATTTCAGTGGTCGGCTCTGTGTTGACGACTTCTATAGCTGTAGCTCTCGCCCAGACTGAGCTTCAAGCTCCTTCTATCCGATTGCCTAAAACCATCTCTCCATGGCATCATCATCTGCTATAATTCTATTCAAGGACTGCCTGCCAGGGGAGCACTTACTCCTAATGGAAGAAAATACCATCAGACAAAACCCTTCACAGGTTTCCATGCACAATGTCACAAGTTCAATGAAAAATTACAAGGCATGTTAAAACCAATATAAAATCAACAGAAACCATAAGAAAAAATAAAGACACAGGTGATTCAGATGTTGGAGTTCTTTTGTGACTATAATTAACATATTCAAGAAAGTAGAGGTAAACAATGGAGCCTAGCCCCAAAATACTTGGAAATTTTTAGAGTCAGATGGAATTTGCAAAATGCAGATCTGAATGTTGTCATCCCACTGCTTGAAACATTCTCATGTCTTCTTTGCCTGCAGGATACGTATAAACTCCTTACCATGTTAGAGGGAAGCACCTAAGACCTGACTCCTACCTATTTCTTTAGCCCAACTGCCTACCATATAGGAATTCTGAGCTTTTGTTTGATCCAGTGACAAGCAAGCCACCAAACACAGTGCTTTCTTTCATGTTGCAATGCATTCACACCTGATGTTCTTAAAAATTGGAATGCTCTCATACTGCCCACTTAGAAAATATATATTTATGTACACATAACCATCTCAAGTAAGGCCTTCCCTGAGAAATTCTCCTGAAAACCCTCAGACAGATTTAGAGATCCCTTCTGATGTTCCCATAGCACCAATTACATACTCTATTGAAACACTTTCCATTTGTATTTCAATTTTTTATGCCTCTGTCAGTCCCCTCTAGTGAGCCAAGAGCAGGGACGTGCTGAGCTGATTGTGCTGGCTCTCAAGATCCCATGTAATATTCTGAAGAATTTTGTGAATTGGTGGTTAAACACAGATGTTATTAAAAATTAAATTACTTAAACTAAAAATTGAATTAATTATATTGAAGGCAAAGATAGGTTTACTTTTAAAAACTAATTATTATCTATTTATTACAATTTATGCTCTAAACAGAATGATATGCAAATGATAGTCTACTATTTATCTTTTTCCAAATCTATTTTTAACAATATCATGTTGATAGCTTGAAATTAGCCATTTTAAGAGTATTTACACAAAAGATATTGGAAATTCTAAGAGCCAGGACTTAACCTTTTGTTGTAATGATTATACAGACTCAAGAACACTATGGAAAAATGTTAATAATGTCAATTTAAAAGTATGTTATGTCTATAATCTTTACATTGTGAATAGAACACAAAATTGAGAAAATATTTTTCTATTATGTGAAAACCATTGTCCAATTCAAAGCAAAGTTGTTAACATCACTGACAAATGAATAAAGTTCTGACATACCTATCTGAGGTTTCCCTTTCATTTTACTTGCCAACATAAATGAATATTTCAGGGACTTCTAACTACTCTATGGATTTTCTGTGTAAGACTATAAATAAAAATGTAAGTAAGGAAGGAAAACATAACAATCTCCTACAGTCAAAGTGGTAAAGCTAGGCTTTATAGGACACTACTATATAATCATCATATGAAATATTTCTATTTTAGTGGTGATTTATGAGAGTCAATCCATACCTACACTGGATGAGAATAGTTTTCTTTGTGCTACTTTAAAAATCTAATATATATTTACTGAGAAAATACTCTCTGGAATAAACTAAGCTAAGCACCACAAGTATGTAGTCCTTGCTTTTCAGGAGCTTAAATTCTAAAAAGAGAGAAAATTATAGAAAAATGCAGTGTATGTTTGTACATTTTAAATACCAGTGAGAAAAAAAGAACACAGGCTATTAGAACTCAGAGGGTAGAGACTTGCCATATGCTTGGGAGGAGCAGGAAAAAACTTCCTGAAGCTTGTATTGTACAAAAGGGTCTTTAAATCCGTAATAGCATTTACACAGATGGAAACTGTTCCTTACCGCAAAGGAAAAATATGAGATGGAAATCATGAATGAAAAATTGAAGAAATCAAAGTCAGACTCAGAAAAACTCATATGTAAATAACAGCACTATGTAAAGGGTAAGCCAGATGGAGAAGAGATAATACTTCAAAAACATTCTTAATTTGATGAAAAATATAAGTCCTCTGATTAAATGAGCTCAAAAGTTTTATTCAAGATTAATATGGAAACTTCTACACATTTTTGTTTACGTTTCTGAACAAAATAAAGAGATTTATAAGCCTCCAGACTTAAATGAAGTTATGAATTTGTGGGGCATATAGAAGTCCATTTCAGGGAAAGAAACACACCAGCAAAGGTCCAGGGGCAGAAAAACTAAACATTTTTTTCCAACAATATGGAGTAATCGAGATGAATGGCTAGACTTGAGAGTAAAGCTAATGACTGCAAGGGGAAATAAAACTAAATGACTCACAAAGTGATTCATAACTTTCTGCAATGAAAAATCCACATTAGCTTTGTTAGCATTAATTTAGTCAGATAATCAAACTCACCACACAACATTATTTTTAATGATATTTAAAAACCGCAGAATGCTCAACAAAATAAACAATATTATGCTTCTTTCTCTTCCTTCTTTCCTCCTTCCTTCCTTCCCCCTTCCTTCCTTCCTTTCTCTCTTTTCTTTTTTAAGCAATAATGACTACATTGATTTTACAGAAAGTTGACTACAATTTAAGGGTCCTAAATTTTATAGTTTTAATCTAAACTGTGATCGCTATTAATGTAAGAAAAAAACTCCTGAAGGGGTTGTAACAATGCTAGCACTACCATTAGGTTATCACAAATGTTTTTATTTACCCATAATATTTTAAGTAGAAAAATTTATTTTGAATTTCTTAAATTGTCTACATTAGTATCAATCAAAATTCTAAATAAATCCTAGAGTAGGTATTGCTACTTCAACGATATGCTGTTTAATTATTAAGCATTAATATCCAATCCATAAAATATTATTCAAAGCTATGTGGAAATTGTTAATCTAGTAAAACCTGATGCAGTACAACTAACCAAACATAAAAACTAAAATCAATATAAAATCTCATTAAGAAAAAACAGATCACAATTAGTCAAATTGATTGCTAATAAGTCTTTCTACCACCTTCTGCCTCAGGGGTATGATGATGGCTTCGGTGGTGACTATGACGACCAGACCTATGAGACATATGACAACAGCTATGCCACCCAAACGCAAAGGTAAGGCATTTGCTGTCTAAAACATCCTTCCTGGTGTTATTTTTAATCCTGCCATTTTGTTTCTTGTATCTGAATATCAGTTATGTTATGTGAGAGCTTCTAATAGTGCTTTTTCTCCATTGTCTTTCTGAATTATTAAGTTGTTTATTAGACTGTAAGAGGTAAAAGATAATATAGTAGAGTGTTATTTTGAGACATGATTATCATAACCAATCAGCTCATTAACATGCCTGTATTTATGAAATATGTTATTTTTAAAGATCACTTGAGTGAATTCATAATTAAGACAACAAATAACACCAGTCACTTGTTCAATGTAACTATTTTTCCCTAAAATGTAATTTTATTTGTAAAACAGGAGATCAGGAAATGTTATTAGTACTTTGGAAGGAGGAAAATTCATAAAACACCTTAATCAAACAAGAATTCCTCTTCTTCCTTGATGTGTCTTCAAATGATTGTTGAATATATCTCATTAGATTGACTTAAAATTTTTGATATAAATAATTTTTTACATTTTAGAGTCAAATTTATTTATGTATTATTTACAGACAGTAAATTTAGTCCATTGAGGATACAGTTGTGTGAATGCGGCAAATGCAAACCACCAAAATTAAGGAGTAGGGCATTTTAATCAGCCCAAGATGTTCCCTTTCAGCCCTTGATAGACAATTTTTCAACCCAGGCCTTGGAAACCATAACTTGTTCTTATCACTACAGTTTTGCCTTTTCTAGAATGTCATATGATTAATATAAAGCAATACAATATGTGGCCTTTTGAGTCTGGTTTCTTTACTCAGCATAATGCATTTGATATTTATTCATGTCTGTATCAGTGTTCTGTTTTTATTATTACTGTGATGTGTTTTGTTGTAAGGATGTACCACAGCTTCTGCATTTGCCAATTGAAGGACATTTGAATTATTTCTGTAGTTTTACAGTTATGAGTACACATAAAACATATGCATTTTTAGAAAAATCAGTCATGAGTTTTTTTCTGAAATAATTTTTTTACTTAGTTTCAGATTTCATGGAAAAGTTGGAGTCCATACACTAATAATTGATTCTCCCTAATGGTGATTGATAGGAGCCAGTATAATACATTGTCACAAAATCATTATAGACTTGATCATTTATTGATCAGCTTTATTGGTACCCAAAGAAGTTTGGATGATTTTTAAGTAATATTTTGAGGAGAGAAGATGGCAAAGAAAGAAAGAACTGTAAGGGCATTGTGGGCACAAGGAAATCTAGGTGTATTTCATAAGTGTGCTTTTTTTTTTCATGGCCTGAAGGACAGCATAGTGAAAGGGGTCAAGGGCAATTTTATTTAAAGAGAATACTGCAGACTGTTAGGAGAAAGTTGAGTGTGAACTGATACCTTTAAAGCTAAACATAACATGAGATATCATTATGGAAATAACCATCTTCAACTTTGAGTAATTGATGCACTTATAGTCGGTTAAATAGAAAAGCCATCATGAACTAAGAGCTTTTATTGTGGGTAATATCTTAACTGTGCCAATTACCTATTGGAATACAGCACAGTTATTTAGGATTAGGAAAAGCTTTGCATCACATCACAGACACTGAACAGAGCAGTATATGCAACTTGGCTACATAAAACAACAGATAGTTATTTTCAACTAAATAGCTGGTACATCACTGTATGTTAGTACATAAAAAATAATAATAATAAAATTCCTTAACTTTTTTCAAAAACTGGTAAAAAACATGATTACCATGCACGACAAACACAACTAGAATAAATAGCTCTGTAGGGTTAGATTCACCTTGTAGAGATTTTGAAATAATTTTCTAAAAGTGAGAAAGTGTCTACATCTCTCTTCCTGTTTAATTTAAATGGGTTTAAGTGACAGTAAGGGAATAGGAAGAAGAAAAATTGTGAATTAGAATAATTTATCTTTAAATTCTTAAAAACTGAATACTAAGATAATTGAACATAATTATGTTTAAGAAGCAACGACAATATGGAATAATTCTGTAAATAATTTATCTTGTTGAAATAAGGTGTGATTTATATATAAGAGAACATTTTCTATGTGCTTCTGATAACTTCTTTTTTCCCTTTACTACCCATTCAACTTTCTATGGTTAAATTTTTTGCACCCTTCTAGGTCTAGTTCAAATCTAAATCTTTTGAATAGTCTCTCCTTAATCCTCTTTTATAGGAATAACCTATTTCTGCCCTGATTCTGGTAGCACCATATCTTTGTTTCTCTATGGTACTTTCTATCCCTGTCTTACATTGGGGTTATTCGTGTACATATTTCTTACCATCCTTACTTCTTGCCCAGAATCCTCGTCTGATCCCCTCTCATGTCCTTCACAGTGGCCAGCAGTGAGACTTTCAGGGGCTATGTGTTGAAGAGATGATCGTGGAACACATGAATGTCAGACCTAATGTGTACCTACACTAAGAAGATTCAAAACAAGAGCCTCACCCCTCAAAAAGAAAATAATCAGAATTATATGTATCATATTTACTGACAAAATATTTATATTTTGAGATATCTTAGTACTAAACAAGAAAGGGTAAAGAAAGCAGGTCATGGAATTAGTCATAACACTATTTTGTAGTATAATAATTACAAAATATTTTATATTCCAATAAAATATTGCTTATTATAAATTATAAAATTATTATAAAATAGCTATTTTGATAAAAACATATTTTTTGATAAAAACATTTTTATTACTAGTATAGTATATGGCACATTAGAGGTTCTCAGTAAAGAGTTGTTGAATAAATTAAATAAAAATAAATGAATGCACTAATGAATGAATGGAATTAACACTATTATTTCAAAAACTGTGTGAAAAAATTCTTACCTATAATACTACTTTGTAATACAAATGGATAAATACTGAGAAATTTTATTGCATAATGTATTAAATCTCTACTTTTAGGTTATTTCTATTGATCCAACTATGCCAGCAGATGTTAAGATTAACAGTGCAGTTCAATAAGCACTTATTATATAGTTAGATGTGCCAGAAAGTATACTCACCATACAGTATACTTCTTTTTAAATACATTTTAATATTTTCCCCTAATAATTTGTTTGAGAAGGAGCTATTTGCAAGTTGTCTGTATATTTAAATAAATATAATTGAAACAACTACTGTAGGATAGTCGGTTCATTTTTCACAAGAATCAGTCTATATTTGTTTCTTTTTCAAATAGTGGTTCTTTATTTGGACCTCCGAAAGTATGATTTGGATTTATGGAGGAAAATGGAGAAAGTTTCTGAAGTTTGAATAAAGAGGACTACATAAGCATAAAATTTCTCCATCACTTACAAATGACTATTATTTTAGCACTGTTATGGTCAAAATCAGAAGAGATTTTGAATGTTCCAATTTTTGTTAATCCCCACTTTTCTTGTAAGGTATCTTTAGTTCTGGAACATTTCAAATGGAACAGAAAGAGAACTTCACTGAAGATACCTAAAGAGGCAGTGCTACTAATGACGTAGTGAGCACTGGTCTCCAGCCTTCATTTTATCTTGCTCTGTGTTCATGATAAAAAAACAGTAAAGAAATAGATTGATGGGTTTACCATTGCAAGCTTCAAATTGCAAGATAGACTTGCAGTTCCCAGGGGAACTCAGTTACTTGAAGTTTTTGCCTCGAGACAAGTTACACCCTGTGATTTACAACTTTAATTGGACCAAATATTAAATTCTATTCTCATACCCCATGTTTAATGTACTCTTCAAAGTCGTTAATATTTTCTGAGATAAATCTTCTGAAATGATGTAAATTCACAAGGTTTTACCGACCAACTGGTTTTTCTCAATGCCCAAATTTTAAGCAAGAATTTATGTCAAATGGAATCATAGATGTAGAAAAGAATAATTTTATATACAGTACTTAGAAACAAATAAATAGTAATATTGCAAATGAAGGTCAAAAGACCAATTCCGATCTTTAATTCTAGCAGCAACTTAATTTGGATGCAAAATGTTGAGTATTTATAATTTTCCAGTGTAAATTTTTTAACTACAGGTTTATGTAATAAGCAAAATATCCAAACAGAAGCTTTCAGTTTTCTTGAAGCATGAATCAAGTGGGACAGTCACACAACCTAAGAAGAGACTCCTCTTTTCTGTGGGTTAATGAAGGAATGTGCCAGGGGTGCAAGGATAGATCTCCCTCCAACTGTAGGACACTCGTTCCCAGAGTGTTCTAGGATGAAGACCCTTTTTGAGTATCTGTCTACACACTAGGGTCTACAGAGCAAGGAAAAAAATGACACGCTTAGGTTAGGATAATTTGGGGAAAGTTTAATAAGGGAACTACTTTCGGTGGCAGAGTATAGAGGAAACCACAAGGACTAGTTTCCCCGGCGCAAGGAGTTTGCCATTGAAACTAAGAATGAAAGGGAAACACAGAAAGCCGTCAGAGAGGCCTTCTATCGGGAGCTGATTGAGAACGGCAGCCACGGCCATCCCGTAAGGAGGAAGCCCCAGAGAGCTAACACCCCAACCTCACTCACTCCTCTCCTCCCAGGCTCTTACCATCGTTCTCATTGGCCGAACCCATTCAGAGTCAGAAGACAAAAGACCCAGTAGATGAAGCTGTCATTAGTCCTCCAGGGGTTTAGGGAGGACTGGAGAGAAGACTACTCTCTTTATCACACCCCCAGCAACTAGTAATTGTACATATTAGTTTCAGGAATGATGACATGAAATTGTTATGGAAACAGGAATGCTTTTGAATGAATTTGTGTTTTATTAATGAGAGAGTACCTATATACCAAGAAGAGGCAGGATAGATAGTGAACACATGGGTTCTTGGACCCCCTTGCACCACTTGCACCACTTCTCAGCTCTTTAGGGGTCAGAGCCCACCCGCCGGAAGCACTGCTCTTCCGTTCAGAGGCCAGCTGGAACGAATGATACACAATAATTGTATTCGCTTTATGCTAGCTGCTATGCTAATTACTTAGCCCATTATATCTCATTTAATCCTTGCAACAACATCTGAGACAGAGAAAAATTGAAGCTTAAAAATATTAAGTGACTTTCCCCAGTTCATTCAAGTAGTAAATGTTGGATTCGAAATAATACTTTCTGTCTCCAGAGGCCTCAGACATGAAGATTAATAAATACTGTCTGAAATCTCAATCAGTCCATTGATTCAACAGGTTTCTGTTATGTAGCTGAACATGCCAGAGGTAATATGCATTTAATACACTAAGAATGTAACAAGTTATCTGCATGCTTTCCAAAGGGCTTTGACAAAATGGTGTCTATACAAGAAAAAAATGAAATTATTTTACATTAACTATTGTTTTTAGGCTATAAACTTAATGTGATACTCAGAGTCTACAGAAACCCTTCTGATGAAAAATTAAGTATAAGTCACTGCAGTTACCCAGTAATTTAATAAAAGTTAAAATAGTAAGTATGTAACAGCTTGTCCTATTCATTTAAGTGGCACAATTTGCTATAAAGTGACTCACCCTCATTTTGTAATTCAATTCTCTTATGTCTCAAACTATAGTCAAGATAAGATTGAATTTATAGGCAGTTATTGAATTTGAGATACTTCCCACAATTACTCCACAAGTCAGCTGTATTTTCATGACATCTATAGACCTCTGTATGCATCAAAACTGAATTTGATATTGCTTAATATTATCTCAAAGAATGAGAATCCAGCCCTTGATACACACTATTTTTGTTGTTGTTCTCATCTGACATATTTATTTTAGGCATCTAAAATAACTGTTGTTAATTTTAGAAAAGAAACTATGTTTCCTCAAAGTATTCATTATGTATTTGTTGTTATATAAACTTTTTTTAAATTTAAGGTTAATTTTGATAATAACTACATGCCTAGTCAACTTTTATTTAAAAATTTACCAATAGAGTATTTTTATGAGGCTTTAAAAAGTTATAAAAACAATTTTCCCAAGTCATTGGTATGATGAGTCTCCCAAGAGAGCTTAAGTGTCCCTGTTAGTAACTGAAACCTGCTTAATAATTTATTAAGATCAGGACATGTCAACCTGTCAGTCACTTTTCCTAAGCAGATTAGTGTAGAACTGGAGACAGCCCTCAACAAGAAACAGGAAGGTATAGGGCAAAATGTCGACCAAGTGCTTCATATTCAAAATTGTATTTTAGAAAGGTGATACTATGCATATATTATATAGTAGCATATTACCTTCAGTGGCATCTATACCAAAATATATATAAATATTATTGTTTTGAAATATATGAATAACAACACTAAGCAGGATGTACATATCTATAAATAGCTTCTTGTCACTTTAGGTAGAGTTTTGTTGCCTAATGATATCAGACACCCAGTTTAAGGAAACAATTTAATTTTGAGCTTTTGGACTTGGTATCCAAATATAAGTAACAGTAGACTTGTATTATATAACATTCAGTTAGATTGAATTATAGGTGTGTGAAAGAAGCAAAAAAGATGTTTGAAAGGTTAGGCAAAGAACACTTGACCAATTCTAAAGGGAGTAAGTTTCTAATAATTATAGCTACAATACAGGGTAGTTGTTATATGAAGGTATCTACATTATCAAATGTAAATTTATCCTCATGTTACAACTAAAGAAACTAGGATTCAGAGTATTTACCTTCCCCGGTACTTTATAGCTTACTAGGTAAGAGGCCCAGGCTTTGAACTGATTCCTGTCCAATGCCATATTGCTTCCCAAACACTTTACTCTATTTTCTGAATATTTCGGCTTATTAGGAAACTCTTAAACTGAAGTAATATCTCTTTTCCTATAATCTCCATTTATATACATTGATCACTAATCGGCTTTGTGAAGCTACACATAATACATTGAGCTTTTCTCCCACATGTCAGCCTTTCTTTATGAAGATAATCTCCTTCAATCAATATCCATTCAGAGTTTGACAGTGCATTCTTGGCTATAATTCTTCACTCTCCTGTGCTCACACTCTTTACCATAAGACTTTCCAGTGCCTCCCAAGAAAGAGGCAGAGCACATTTTCCTGACTCCTCACTATCATGTAGTTTGCCTTAGCTAATAGACTAATGCCACTTCTAAACCTACATATTAAGAGAGCTATGAGTTTCTCACTTTCCCTCTTGCCATTGCTAAGGGAAGAGCTTCCCCAGGCAGCTGCTGGGGAAGACCTAGTCTGGGCTCCTGAATGAACACATGGGAGCCCAAACCTAGTGGGGCCAAGCGCAGCTCCATCCATAGCTTTGAGCAGAAACCCCAGCAAGCCCAGCCTAGATCAGTGAACCTCCAGTCCAGCCAAAACACATGACCGAACTAATTACTTGTTGTATGATGCTAATATTTTGTGATTGTTTGTGGAGCAACATTGCTGTACCAGTAACAAGTCAATATCCAGGGTGAATGTCCAAATGGACATGGTTTTCCTCAACTTTTCCTGGTACATTATCATACCTATTTCACCAAATATCCTAATTACTCTCTCCTAAAACCATTCCAGTTGTCCAAGGGTCCATCCTAAGCTGTGGCACAGTGATCTTGAGGATCATTATATCAGGTGAGAGTTGACTGGTACAAAGAAATGGCATTATTGTATTTCATGCTTCTTGCTTTAAAGCTCTTCAACTTTGTTGGGTTTTATTGGATTTGTTTTCAACTGAAAACCTGCCTTCTTTCTAAAAGAACTGCTGTCAAATAAGTTCTTACACAATCCTGCACCTTTACACTGATTTTTTAAAACTAAATGCAGAAATGTACATTTATCTCTATAATAGTTTAGCTTTGTGTTTAGGCCTTCTATTAATTTAGAGCTACAATTTGAAATACTAATTCTTAAAACCAGCATATTAGTTATACTTCCTAGCATATATTCTATTTCTTTATCAAGTATTTTTCAAAAAAAAATGCTTAGCAAAAAAGAGTACCAAGGACAAAGTTCAGTAGCAACATTTAAATTGACATTGACCACTAATTAAAATTCTAAGAACGGTTGTAAACATAGTCATGAATCAGCATGGTTGCACTGTCAGGAAGCTTATAGATCATTCATAAAGACATTATGTAGTATTTTAAAACTACTTATTTACTTAATAAACATTCAATGAATGTCACTGTTCTGGATACTGTTATATTCAAAACAAGTAAGACATAGCCCAAACATTTGTTTATTCACAAGTAGTGCATCAGAAACACGGCAAAGGAAATTGTAGATTTGGGGGCCCTGCAGGGCCCACCTGATTCATCCTCTCATAAACAGGGCTCAGGAATTTGCATTTTTAGCACAGTGTTCTTATAATGCTAAGGTATACTAGATATTGAGAACCACTGTGCTAGAAGAAGACAGGTTTATTTTAAAATTCTAGCAGAATAAGAGCTATTTTACATGAAGATATAAGCAAGATCTTACAGAAGGCTGCTGGTAAGGGGTGACATCTTGCCTGGGAGGCTGGGTAAAGTGTTAATGAGAAGCTGACCATTGAGCTGGATCCCAGGAAGAGATATATACTTTTCAAGGTGAAGAAGTAGAGGAAGTTATTGTGGATAGAAGGATAACCATGGTCAGGTGTATGGAGACATGAAAGGACCTATGACTCCAGGAGGCATGCCCTATGTCAGAGTGTAGGGTATGGTAATAAGGAGTGCTAAGGAAGGGACCAGTTAGGTCATTAGAACATAGAAAAGGGACTTCTGTGCTGTACAGAATTACCACTCACAGATTGAGAATTAGAGAAGAAGATGATGTTAAAATTCATAAACATGATTCAGTTCAAAGCATGCAACAATGGCAGTGCATGATAGAGCCTCACCTAAGTTATATTATTGAGAATTTCTGAATGAATGTAGCCTTGTTTCTTCACACATGCCCAGATACCAAAAAAACTTGTCAAAGAGAAATTATTGTTATCAATTCTTATATTCTTTCCCAAACTCTATTTGATTTATTGAAATTTCCAAAATCTGGTACATGAGGAATAATTCTTTAATAATTAAGAAGTTATTCTAGGACATTATCCAACACAAGTGAGATTCCATTTGTGATTTGAATGGAGAAAAATATAAATTACCATTAACACATAGACATAGTACAATTGGCATCAATGAATTCAATCTCAAAGTCAACTAAAATGTTGAAATAATTAGAAAATATGTTTGTGTTCACAATACTGAAATCTTACTGATACTCATGAATTATGATTCAGCAAAGAAATAATGTGTATATGGTTAAAATTATGTCCATTTCAAACTAGGGTTCAATAGCTTCTGTGTATTTGTACCAAAGGCATGTAACAGTTCATTTAATAATATCCTGTACTAGCAAGCCTAATTAATCAGCCAGTTGCAGGTCTTATTTATGGAAAAAAATTGCTATGCTTAAATTAAAATTTCACATAGTGAAACAGAAGATTAATGTTTTTGTATTAAGATTGCTCACTCCTCATTTATGTAATAAAGGGTCGAAATAAGCAAAAAACACAAGCTGAATCAGAAAAAAACGATTAAAAATTGTCTACACAAAGAGACCCTTTGCAGTAATGTATGAACAGTGTTGAAACCAAAAAAACAAAAGCATATTTAAGTGTATTTCTATCTCATTTGGTGCATGAAACTGCACTCTCAAAACATCCATTTTCTATAGAGGAGATCATTGCAAAGCTGATCATAATTCTATCCTAGATGCCTTATATAGATCATCTATCTTGATCCTTAATCTATGAGCAGAACAAATATGTCACTTCCCTCGTGAATAATCAGCCTATATTTCATCCTGTGAACATTAAATTCCGTCAACTGAAACTTAAGAGGGCATGTATGGTTATGTCATGTTTCAGAATATTTCAAGAAGATGAAATCTCTATCAGCACTGCACCCTTTATGTGAATGAAAAAGAGGAGTTTTATGTCTATGCCTTCATTGGTTGGACAATCACTCATTATTAGTATTTATTGAGTGCCTGCTATGTACAGTTACCATGGGGTAACTGCAGGCAGCTACCATGGGGCTGACACAGATTATCTCATTAATACTTGAGGTAGATATCATTAGTGCTATATTAAAGGTGATGGAGCTGGAGTTCACAGAGATTAAATGATATGTCCAAAATGCACACTCAATACAAATATCAGCTCCAAATTTGAGTTCAAACACCTTTTTTTTCTGTATCCTGTGATTCATTTTCAGAAGAAATACTGATTTACCTCCAAATGGGTCAGAGAATGGAAACCTCTCTATTCTCCATTTCAGATTGTGATCTCTTTCTTTCTCATTTTGTCTCATAGTGAATCTTTGAGCAGGAGAGATTTCACTTTCTCAAAACGAACTGGCCAGAAAAATTATTGTGGTGGGTCATTGTGTTTATCTATCTATACATTATCAACCTATCTATCCATTTATCTATCTGTTTATCTATATCCTCATTCATCTACCTATGTTTAATGTATATAGTTTATTAGTTAATTATGGGATGCACAAATTTATATTTGTTCACAAACATGGTTGTTCTGTATCTGTGTAACACGATTGGTTGAATGCAATAGAAAAATAAATAATTCAACAAAAAATTTCAAAATTATTTTAAAATTTTGCTATCTTGATGAACTTTTACAGACACCTTAAAAATATAGAATCTAAAGAATTGATATTTTTCTTTGTTAGAACTCCATGAAAACAGCTGATATTAGATCATGACAAAGGCTATTTGCAGTTTAGTTGAAATACATATACACAAAAGAAAACATATTTCATTCAATATTGTTGGACGCACACAAATTATCAAAATATTTTAATTTGTAAATAAAAGTATTTTTTATATAATTTCATTTATTTTAAATCTATTCTGATTATTTCTGTACTAGAAATGTATAAAGTTATAGAGAAGAATTTAAGGGACCTGAAATAGTTTGTTTTTATACCAAATTTTTATTTACTGACAACGTGAATGCAATGATAGTGAATTTTCAACAAAGCATATTATCATATATGTGAATATTAATTTCTAGTATCAGGAAGGTTAACTTGTATGTTTTAATTTTCCAGTTGCCCTCAGAATAAAGGTTAATTTCTAAATGAAAAAATTCTTAAGCGAAAATGAAATATATAAAATATTTACACATAATGGTGGCTAAGTAATTTAAGCTATACATTTTTAATTTTTAAATCTATTATTTACTCCAGTGATATTGGCACATGTGATTTTAATCTAGAAGTATGAGATTAAGAATTTTAAACTATATATACACACACATACACACACACAGACACACACACACTCATATTTACCAGTTGCACACACAACAGACTCACACGTTTCCTTTCCAGTGTTTTCTCCTTATAATTAGTTGCATCTAATTGTGTTTTATATCTATCTGCTTTAATAATTCACAGTATTTCATTTCAAAACCTTGAAATCAATTGGTAGCAGCCCAGTGAATACTATGAGTCTTCACTTCTATCTGCTTATAGTACTAAGCATGGGATTCAGACACCAATGCTCATTTGTGCAATTTAGTTATATAATCTAAAGTTTCTTTCAAATAAATTAATGTTTATTCTAACTTCCTGTGTTACTTTATATTTAATTCAAATAATAAGCTTTCAATATTTCGATAAAAAAATGTACATTTTGAACCTTTACAATATTGTCACTAGCACTCTGAGACAGTTGTGCTACTTGATGTTGATGTGGAGATTCTTTTATTTTTATATTGGGAATTTCTTTCTAGAAGTTATATAGTTTGTGATCAGTGAAGTCTTGAGAAAAAAATCTGACAGAAAAGGTATACAATGCAGACAGAGAGGGAAGTGAGCTCAAGATACAGCCTAAGTGAAACACTTCACTTAAGGTTTGGCAAGGAAAAGATTGTGCCAGCTGCTCTTCTCTCCCCAACCTCATCTCTGTAACTCACCTCTGCAAAGTGCCCACTCTCACCACTTTTACTTAACACAGTATTGGAAGTCTAGTCAGAGCAGTTAGGCTAGAAAAATAAGTAAAGGGCATCAAAGTTGGAAAGGAAAAAATAAAACTGTCACTATTTGCAGATGACATAATATATATATAAAACCCAAAAGACTACATCAAAACCTGTTAGAACTAATAACCAAAATCAGTAAAGCTCCAGGATAAAAAGAAACTCAATATGCAAAAATCTGTTTTATTTATATACACTAATAATGAACTCTTGGAAAAAAAGAATAAAAGAAACAATCCCATTTATAATTTTATCAAAAACATACCTAGGAATAAATTTAACCAAGGAGGTAAAATATCTGTATATCAAAAACTAAAAGACATTAATGAAAGGAATTGAAGAAGACATAAATAAATGCAAAGATATGTCACACTCATGGAACCAAATAATCAATATTGTTAAAATGTCCATACTACTCAAAACAATCTGCAGATTTAATGCAATCTCAATCAAAATTTCAATGACATTTTTCAAAAAAATAGAAAAAATAATCCTGAAATTTGTTTGAAACCACCAAAAAACCCGTCTGAATATCCAACACAGTCTTGAGAAATAAGAACAAAACTGAAGACATTTCACTACCTGATTTCGACGGATATTTAATAACCATAATAATCAAAACAGTATGGTATTGACATAAAAAAAGATGAATGGAACAGCATAAAGAGCCTAGAAATAAACCACAAAAATATGGTCAATAGAGTGAAACTCGACCACCATCCTATATTATACACAAAAATTAACTCAAAATGGATCAGAAACTTAAATGTAAGACCTGAAACCATAAAATTCCCAGGATAAAGCTCCTTGACATTGGTCTTGGAAGTGATTTTTTTATATCTGACACCAAAAGAAAAATTAGCAATAACAACAAAAAAAGTGGGACTATGTCAAACTAAAAAGCTTCTACACAGCAAAGGAACCATCAACAAAATGAAAAGGCAACCTACTGAATCAGAAAATATTTTTGCAAATCATATATCTGATAAGGGGCTAATGTCCAAAATTTATAAAGAAATTATATGACTCAACTGCAAAAAAATAAAAAAGAAAGAAAGCACAAACTATTCAATTTAAAAATGGGCAGAAGAGAGAGAGAACATATTCACTGACTGATAACATCTGATAAAGGGTTAGTACCCTAAATTTATAAAGTACTTACAAAACACCAAAAAAAAAAAAAAAGTTGAAAAATGGGCAAAAAACCTGAATACACACTTCTCCAAAGAGGACATAAAGATGGCCAATAAACATATGAAAAGATGCTCAACATCACTAGTCATCAGGGAAATGGAAGTTAATACCACAATGAGATACCATCTCACACCTTTCAGAATGGCCATCATCCATGAATCAACGAACAGCAAGTACTGGTGAGGATGTGGAGAAAGGGGAATCCTTTTGCATTGTTGGTGGGAATGCAGATTGGTGTATCCACTGTGGAAAGCTGTACAGAGATACCTCAAAAAATCAAAAATGGATCTGCCTTTTGACTCAGCAGTCACACTTATGGGAATATATATGAAGGAACACAAAACATTAATTCAAAGGAACATAAACATCCTTATGTTAATTGCTGCATTATTTAAAGTCATCAAGATATGGAAGCAGCCCAAGTGTCCATCAGCAGATGAGTGGGTAAAACAACTATGGGACATTTTCACAATGGAATACTACTAGGCCATAAAAAAGAAGAAAATTTTACCCTGTAAACAGTATGGATGGACCTGGGGAACATTATGGTAAGTGAAATAAGCTAGTCAGAGAAAAACAAGTACCATATGATTTTATTCATATGTGGAATCTAATGAACAAACGGAACTAACAAGCAAAACAGAGAAGACTCATAGATGGAGAGCAGATGACAGCTAGTGGGAAGGGACAGTTAGGGGGTGGAGGGATTGAGCAAAAAGGAAAAAGGACTCATGGCCATGGACAACAGTGTGGTGATTGCTGGGGGGAGGAGGATGTAAGGGGACTAAATGGTAATGAAAAAAATACAATAGATTAAATTAAAAAATAAAATAAAAATGTGCAGAAGATCCGAATACACATTATTCAAAAGAAGACATACAGATGGCCAACAGGTACATGAAAAAAACGACTCTACAGCATAACATCAGGAAAAATTGAAATCAAAACCACAATAGGATATCACTTCATACCTGCTAAAATGGTCATTATCAAAGACACAAGAAATAACTTTTGGCGGGGAGGTAGAGAACATAGAACCTTTGTGCACTGTTGTTGGAAATGCAGATTGGTGCAGCCACTATGCAGTGTAGAAGTACCTCAAAAAAATTAAAAATAAAATTACCATATGACCCTGCAATTCCACATCTAGGTATTTTCCAAAGAAAATAAAAATACTAATTGAAAAAAGATATATGTATCCCCATGTTCATTGCAACCTTATTTACAATACAGTATCCAAGATATAGAAACAATCTCAGTGCCCATCAATGGATGAATAGATATAGAAATCATGAAATATATACACTCAATGGAATATTATTCAGTGAAAAAAAATTTCAATGATATAATTCTGTATCTTTTCCTCTTTGTATCCCAGGATGTTAGTGATACTCAATAAATATTTATTGAATGATTTCATGGTTTCTTGTGGTCAAAATTTTCTAGGTAAATAGAAGGCAAAGTTTTTACTCTCAATTCCATAGAGTTGAAAAAGAGAAATATAAACTAAAATATTCATATTTTAAAACCCAAGTTTCAAATTACCATAGCTTCAGGGCACCTTGTATCATTCCCCTAGCTTATTTTCTTTACTTTTGTAGGTAGGTAGCATGTTTTATTCTGCCACCTAGAAGCTTTCTAGTTAAACACCAAATCTACTTTCCCTGATACAAACATCTCAGAATTTTTAGTTCTCCCATACATTTCTTATACATAGTTAGCGGACTGACTACATTTACATTTCATTCATATATATATATATATATGTATATGTATATATATGTATATATATATATTTACAGGGTTAACTCTAATTGAAGTTAAGTTATGGACAGAATAAGGAAACTGGTAAAGAAAATTGGAGAGCTTGTTTGAAATAGAACTAAATGATTAGGGCTCAGTGGAGTAAGATGGAATTAGGTTCTCAAGATAGAAAGGGGAGCCCAGGGGAGAGAACAGTAAGGAGTGATAGGTGGTAATCAATGCAATGGATTGTTGGATGATGCTTTCAGGTTAGATGATAGCTGTTTAGAATTGATATAAATACAAAGCTTATCAGTTTGGAAGAATTCAGTTCACTTATTTGGTTAATATTTTTTAAACATTTACTGTGTATGAGACTCTAGGTACTGCCTGTAAATAAAATGATGATCCAAATAGCCATGATGTCACAGAAATCATATTTTAATTAGGAAGACAGACAAGTAAAAAATAGCACATATAAAGGTGAAATTGTAACGAAGGCAGTGCTGTATGTGGGAGATAGACAAGGTCTGTCCAGAAAAAGTCCAGGCATTGTTAATATAATGAGAATGATTTACACAACATTGATGTAACCTGGCAGCCAAGGAGAGTGAACTGGAATGAGCATGAGTGAACAATGAGAACTTCACTGCACTAGTCAGTGGGGGCAGTAGATGCAGCTGAATGAGCATGTGTACTGTGTGGCTGTCGCATTCAAAATGACTGAGCAAGTAGCACAATGAATCTGCATCAAATTTTGCGTGAAGCTTGAACATCCCTCTGCAGTAACTATTCAGATGATTCAAAAGGCCACAGCTCTGGGCAACTGGTGATTGACAGCTTCGTCACGACAATGACCTGTTCATGCATCACATCTTGTTCAGAGCTTTTGGTGAAACATCATATCACCCAGGTCAGATTTGGCACCCTGTGACTTATGGCTTTTCCAAAAACTAAAATCATCTTTGAAAAGGAAAATATTTCAGACCATTAAGGAGATTCAGGAAAATGTGATGGGGCAGCCGATGGCTATTGGAAGAACTGTGTGAGGTCCCAAGGTGCTTACTTAGAAGGGGACTGAGGCATCATTGCCCTATGTACAATGTTTCTTGTGTCTTGTGTCTTCTTCAATAAATGTCTTTGTTTTCCATAGTGCGTGGCTGGATACTTTCTGGACAGAACTCAGCATTGTCAGAATACATTGTAGGGTTTTCTGGGATCTGAGAAGACTCTCTAGAGGAGGAGGAAATAATTGAGAAGATAATGAGAAGGTGTAGAGAATTTTATGTGCTTGGGATAGGCCCTTGTTCTTGATGATAGCTGGATTTCTCTGAGAAGCAGGTAAATATAGAGGGTGCTCGTAGCTCATCGGATTTTTCTCATCCCAATTAGTCCAAGGGCACACTAATTTTAAGGAAATTATTTCCCATATTTTTGTCTTATATTATGCAGATAAAGTTGAGAATGATTGAATACACATGACGGACTAGATAAATGATATATTATGTGACTTCTTTTTTAAAAATTTTTATTGAACTTATTGGGGTGACATTGGTTAATAAAATTATATAGGTTTCAAGTGTACAATTCTGTAATACATTTTCTGTACATTGTACTGTATGCTCACCACCCAAAGCGAAGTCTCCTTCCATAACCATGTATCCCCCGTTTACTCTCTTCTAGCTCTGCCACCCCTTTCCCTGGGGTAATGACCATATTGTTGTCTGTTTATGAGTTTTTTCCTAATCCCTTCACCTTTTTTACCTAGTCCCCAACTCTCCTTCCCTCTGACTCTCCTTTTCTTGAAATAATACAGCATTAATATTTGTATTTTCTTCCATTTTGAATATTAAAATGGTTATACAAAAGTTCACCAATTTTGACAAGTTTTTTTTAATGCATGCATATATGACAGCTGTCACAATACAATCTAACAAAATTGTTTCAAATGAAGGTAAAGACAACTAAGCATTACTAGAACCATCTTACAAAAAAAAAAGAAAGAAAAAAAAATTTTGGCCAAACCAATAGTTTCTTGTTTAGGGCCCCTTCCCATTTTAAAAAGTTTGTTTCTCAAAATCAAGAGGTAGAAGGGGTGAAGGAATAGGAAAGAAGATTTAAATCAATAAGGAAATAGCATTTAATGTTAGTGGAGTCTCTCTTTCACTGCAGATGTTATTCAAAACACTAGCAGAAGAATTAAATAAATCATGCTTCTTTATAATTCACACATTTGAATTTGAGCCTACAAAATATGAGACTTAATTTATATATTGCTCTCAATATCTACCAAATCTTCCAAAGTACTTTTTTGAACTGATAAGTGAAGTGAACCAGAATTATCCTTTTTTTGTTTGTTTTTAATCTCTGCAAAGATGTGCACGGTGGGACATTTAGGAGTTCAAACTGCAAAGCCTAAATGTAGTATCTAATGAAATAATTATGATTTATGTTCACAAATAATTTATCCTAATAGTCCTCTAGAGTGGCCAGGCAGTTTGTACATGTGAGAATGGTTCAACCTTGTACTTTGAGAAGGACACAGCGGCCACATCTCAAAGAGTCTTGTCTTAGTCTTCGAAGAAGATGTCTTTCTTTTCTGTTGTTGTACCATCAGCATTGGGAAGAACTTCAAGCATATAATACATACTCAATGAATATTTATGGAATGTATGAATTGATAAGCATATCCTGTAGAATGAATATTTCTCTTCATAATTGCTCTTTCCCTTGTGTTTTTACATTTCTATTTCTCCTATATCCACAAGCTTGAACTTTCACTACATAAATACTAAGCTCAAACAAAATATTTCCACATTTTTATAGTATTTTTAAAAGTATATCTTCATTATTTTAGGCTACTTATGTAAATGGTGTCTAATTTTCTTATGAGCAATACAGTCTTTTATTCCATAAATATTTAGTGGGCATCCATTATGTGCCATACATTGTTCTAGACAAATCAGCCTGGAAGAATGAGAGCAATGAACTAATGACAGATCAAGTCCTATACCAGGGAGATTTTACATTCTAGAAGTGGGAAACATCCAAATAAGGGAATAAACAAATGTGTTTGTTTGCTTATATCATATCTACAGAAGTGATTGATAAATATTAAGATTCACAAAGTGTGGTAAAGATGAATGAATGCTAGTTTAAATAAAGTAGTGAGAGAAATCTCTCATAAATGACTTTTGAATGAGTTCGGAAAGAACGAGTGAAGAGATAGCTAAATATTTAGGAAGAGTGTGTTCCAGATAGTGGGAATACCAAGTGAAAAGGTGCTGAGACAGTAACATGTCTGTCATGTTTAGGAAGCAACTAAGAGGTCAAAGTGCCCTGAGCATAGTGAGCAAAGGGGAAAGTGAGAGAGGTCTGAGAAATTCTAGGGGGTCAGTGTGTGTAGGCAAAATAAATTTTTTAAAAAATTTTTTCTAAAGGATTTGGGAAGCTATTGATGGATTTTGAATAGAGAACTAATATAATCTAACTTCCTTTTATAAGAATTATTTTGACTTCTATGAGGAAAATTAAACCCATGGAATCAGGGCATAGAGACCAGTTTGAAGGATATTGTATTTTTTTTAAATGAGAGATGGTTAAATTAACCATAATCATAAGCTGTGGAGATGTTTAGAAATGTTTAAATTCTGGATGTATTTTGGAAGTAGAAGTGAAAGAATTTGCTGTCAGATTAAACATTAGATGTGAGAGAAAAGGAGACAACTCCAGAGTTTTCAGCAAGAATAACACTAATTAAGGTGCCGTCATTTATAAAGATGGGAAGCATTCAAAAGGAACAAGTCTGAATTAGAGAGGAAATAAAAATTGTTTTATATTTGGATATGTTAAGTTTGACATCCAAATGGAAATGTTCAGAAGGAAACTATATACATAAGACCAGCATAGAGGGGCGGTGCCAAGGCTGGTCATGTAACCTGGAGACCATCAGAGTAGAGGTGGTATTAAAGCCATAGGAACAGATAAGATTGCCTAGGGAGTGTCAAGAGAAAAAATTCTAATAATTGAACCCTAGTAGTCATCAGGATTAGGCGGCTGGAAAAAGAAAGAGGTACCAGTAGAGAAGAGTGAGGAAATGACGTGAGCCTAGGAAATCTAAGAGCAAAGACATCTCTGAAGCAACTGATGTATTTGAAGGAGTAAAAAATGATCTGTGTTAAATGCTGCTAAGGTAAAATGAGGACCAAGCCTTTACTATCGGATTTGAAAATTTCAAGATATTGACAAGAGCTAGTTCTGGGGAGAAAACAGCTTGACTGGAATGTCTTCAAAAGCATATAAAAGGAGAGGCAGTGGAAGAGAGTGAACAGAGTTAATTCTTTTTAAGCAATTTTTCTGTAAAGGAGCAGAGAAAAAGACAATCACTAGGTGGAGATCTTAGGGTGAGGGAGGACTTTTTGAGGATGGCCCATACGTAAAATTCTTAGATGCTAATAGGAATGGTGTCCTAATGGTGGGGACTGTAGGTGATGATAATTGTGGTGGGAGAAGATATTAAGTAACAAGTGAAAAATGGAGGAAAAACACCTTTTTCTCAGTTACTAAAATGTAGGAGCATTTAGCAAAATATTAAGTAAAAAGACATAGTGTATATACTTGAGAACTGCATGAATATGCAATGGAAGGGATAAGGAAAAGTATAAATATTATTTCAGTCTTTGTAAGTGAAGATGAAATTGATGCACTTTTTTTAGGATAACAGTATTAAGAGCCATACACTATTGACTAGATTGTCATCTTGTATAGCACCTTTTCTTGAAAATAGACCTTTTATAACTCTCCTCTTGACAAACTTTAAAGACTATACTTGTATTTTAGGGGAAATTTGATTTGTGAATTGAAGGATAGAGATAAAAAAGTACTGATGTGGCATGAGAAAATTATAGCACTCATTGTCAATAACCTATATTTTTCCTCCTGTTTCTTTAGGATTGTGTTTTATGCCTAAAGGTTTTTGGGACACTACTTTAGCACACATTTTGCTTTCAAATTCCATATGAGTTTCTGGGTTGATCCTGATTCCAGTAACATTGACTGCTGTCTAAATCTGTTGCAGTGTGCCTGAATACTATGACTACGGTCATGGAGTAAGTGAGGATGCCTATGACAGCTACGGTAAGACCTTCTCTTTACTAAAACTGTGAAATCAGAACATCCATCAGTCACTGACAACTCAGAAATTACTTCTGTCTTTCTCCCCCCCAGTTTTTACAGAAGTCCAGACTAAATTGATTTATGTAATTCCAGGGTGAGATTTGATGTACAGAGCCAGTGCCAGAAAATTGGACAGATCAATTTTGATCAATATTTCAAAAGCAATTATTCACAATCATAGATCATTTTCAACAGCAACAGTGAGCGCTCTGAACAGTGTCTTATGTGTTTCACTGTGCCCATTGTCTGACTCATTGATTTGACAATAACCATGTGTCTTTCACAAAGATCATCAGAGAAATACACAGTTAAAACATTTTAAAACTTTTAAGGGCAGACATTGTAGCTTTCAAATTATTTACCAGAGTGTGCATAGTTCTTAAAATGGCCCACTAATGCTTGACTCTTAAGAATTAATATGCAATAAGTATATTAGCCTGTAAATTAATATTAAAAATACATTGCTTAATTAAAATACATGCCATATAAAATTGATTGTAATTTAGTTCAGTAAGAATTTACTGAGTGCCTGTGAAATATATAAACATAGTACATTGCTATGAAGGGTTGCTGGTTTCTTAAAATACATCCGGAGCATCAACAGTTGACCATCTTGAAAAACACTCATTTAAATGCTTTCAGTTCCAGGTTCTTGTTAAAATAATACCAAGGTCACTCTGTCACTCTTTAAGGGGAGCAGTAAAGAAGACGATACATGTCCCCTGTGTGGGGCTCCACATGATAAAGGGGTAGCGCTTCATCAGGACAGAAGCTGGACAGTCCTGATTCGGGAGGAAAGAAGGAATTACACCCTCCTTGGACTCTCAGTCACCAGATTGACTCGACTCATTTCCCTCAGTGAAATATTACTAGGCTGAGGTCAGAAATAGGAGTACAAAAGTAAACCAACAATACAACGATTGCCATTCATAAGCTGATTATGTATATCTATTTTTCTTGTGTATCTTTATAATACTGTATTTTGCCATGTGTAATGCATACCCATGTTTTTACGCACATTGTACATGGGATTATTATACCCATGTATAATGTGCAACCTTATTATTCCCTCAAAAATTTGGGCAAAAAATGAGCATTATACATGGCAAAATTAAGTAAATTGTAAAATCAAGTATTTTTACCTCCATTTAACAATGAGGAAACTGAACCACAGAGGTTAAGTCAACTTCTCTCTTTATAGTCTCATCAATGGTTAGAATGCTATTAATCAATTGCTGCTACCACACATGGAGTACCTATTATAGCCCTGTGCTAAGCAATGCATAATGAGGATTAGAGACTGGGGAGGTAATCCTCATTACACATTACACGTGTATCTATACAATCAATCCCCATTAGTATCCTGCAAGGTACACACTCATACCCCTCTCTGCATTTTACAAATAAGGAACTAAGGCTTAGGGCATTAAGTAACTTGCCTCAATTAAATAATTACCACATGACATAGCAAGAATGTGAATTCAAGTTTGTCTCACTTTGTTTCTGTTGTTGAGAGCGGGGGCAGAATTTTGTGGACCCTGGGAGAAAGAACAGGATCTGTTACTTCAAACTAGAATTCATTTGAAAGAAAAGATGCTCAGCTTAGTGAATTTCTCTAAACTATGCCAACTGCTGTCCTACTAATCTAAGAGGAGGAAGGTTTTCTATAGCATTTCACAAGAAAAAAATATAACATTAACATAAAATGAGCACCAACCTCACTCTTTCCCAAACTCAAGTTTCTCCAACATCAATCAGTTGACCTAATCTTTTCCCACTGTGAGATAAAGATATTCTCCAAACAACTTAAAACATATTTTCAGAAATTATTTCACAGAAGTAATCGGTGATCGACAGGTTTGCATAGTACAGCTCAGTTGGTGAGCTACCACAGAATATACTGCATTAATTCTATTCTCTACACATTCTTCCTTCTTTGGAAGGAGGGAGTCAAAGTCATCATCTGGACTTTAATGAGAACAACAATATCCCAAATCCAGGGCTTCTCCAAAGCCACAGCAATGGGCATCTAGGATGAGCTGAGAGATTGTCTAGCACCCCAGCATTCTCTGAGTTCAGCAAAGCAGTAAATATATCTCCATTGTTCCAGGCAAAGTCTTGATCAAATGGAAATCAAGCCATGTGCCTTATAAGATTAAGTACTGAAGATAAAAGATGAATAAGACACAATACAGGCATTTCTTTAATTCATTCAATTTTAGTTGAATTCAACTTGAGTCTAGTGCACATAAGTATTTCCAGGCTACAGAAATATGATGGTGTACAAGATAAACATTGTCTCTCCCTGGTTTTCACTGTCTACTGCTCAGAAACATGGTTACATAATAAAAAGCTGTGCCACATTATAAGCCATGTGATGCACTAGTTCTATAAGAGGTCAGAAAACATTACTTTTAAGTATTTATTTAGTGGCTGACAAATCTAAGGCATCGTTCTCAATCCTGAACATACTGCACTGAACAATCTCTTGAAGCTCGCATTATTCTAAGACATTATTTATAAATCAATTTTTAAAAATTTCATTTGCAAAATACCATTATTATTTCTCATACTTGGCACATTACCTTGAGGAAAATCACACATATGAGCTTTACTTTACCATATTACATGCACTGAAATGAATGGCAGGGGTGGAGCTGATGATTTCTCTTTCCAAATTCTTTACATTTATTTAATTAAATTTATTGGGGTGACATTGGTTAATAAAATTACATAGGTTTCAATAGCACAATTCTATGATATATCATCTGTATCTTGTATTGTGTGTTTCCCACAATCTCCTTCCGTCACTGTGTATTTGACCCACTTTATCCTTCATATGTTAATACAATCTAAAGCAATAGGAAAAAGGATGTGAATAAAAATTGTTGCTTCTCAGACCTAATGGAAATACAGGAGCTATGGTCAGGAGATCTGGCTCGGCTCACCTGTATAACCCATGGGTCTTACATTGGTTAATTCTTTTTTTTTATCTCCTAAGGAGACAGCCTGCTCACAAGCCAGGATTCCAGCAGCCCCAGTTCATCCCTATGCCCTGTAACCCTCTGGGCTTGCTGTGGCCCGTAAGTGCTAAACACTGGGCAACAGAATAGGGGTCAAGGAACTCTGAACAAAAGCACCTCAGTTTTAAATGATGCAGACATAAATTAATTTTATTTTATAAAATATTTTTTTCCAAAGGTGTTTAGAAATCTAAGCAGACACTAAGTCTGATGAACATAAAAAATAAGTTATATATTTTCTTACTGTAAAAGTAATATGCATACACTATAGAAAGTTTAGGTCAACAAAAAAGAAGGAAATTTAACACCCTAAATTACACTAGTACATTTATTTGTTCTTTACTTTTTTTTAGACATTTAATCATTTTTTAATTGTAGAGTATTTTAATTGTATTTTTCCATTACCAATTAGTCCCCTTATACCTCCTCCCCCCAGCAATCACCACACTGGTGTCGATGTCCATGAGTCCTTTTTCCTGTTGCTCGATCCCTCCTCCTCCTCAGCTGCCTCCCCCCACTAGCTGTCATCTGCTCTCCATCTTTGAGTCTGTGTTTTGCTTGTTAATTCAGTTTGTTCATTAGCTTCCACACGTAAGTGAAATCATGTGGTATTTGACTTCCTCTGGCTGGCTTATTTCACTTAGCATAATGTTCTACAGGTCCATCCATACTGTTGTAAAGGGTAAAATTTTCTTCTTTTTTATGGCCAAGTAAGCAGTCCATTGTGTAATGTCTCATAGTTGTTTTATCCATTCATCTACTGATAGACATTTGAGCTGCTTCCATATCTTGGCAACTGTAAATAACACTACAATGAACATTGGCATGCTTATGTTCTTTCAAATTAGTATTTTGGTTTCCTTCAGATAAAATCCTAGAAGTGGGATCGCTGGGTTGAAAGGCAGATGCATTTTTAATTTTCTGGGGTATCTCCTTACTGCTTTCCACAATGACTACACCAACCTGCATTCCCACCAACAGTGCAAAAGGATTCCCCTTTCTCCACATCCTTGCCAGCACTTGTTATTTGTTGATTTATTGATGATAGCCATTCTGACAGGTGTGAGGTTATATCTCATTGTGGTTTTAATTTTCATTTCTCTGATGATTAGTGACATTGAGTGTCTTTTCATATGTCTGTTGGCCATCTGTATGTCCTCTTTGGAGAAGTGTCTATCCAGGTCCTTTGCACAGTTTTCAGTTGAGTTGCCTGTTTTTTTGGTGTTGATTTTGTAAGTACTTTATAAATTTTGGATATTATCCCTTATCAGACGTATCATCAAATATGTTCTCTCATTCTGTGGGCTTTCTTTTTATTTTGTTGATGTTTTCCTTTGCTGTGCAAAAACTTTTTAGTTTGATGTAATCTGATTTGTTTATTTTTTTCTTTTGTTTCCCTTGCCTAGGGAGATATATCCAATAAAATATGACTACAAGCAATGTTTGAGATTTTGCTGCCTCTGTTTTCTTCTAGGACTTTTTATGGTTTATGGTCTAACATTTAAGTCTTTAATCCATTTTGAATGTATTCTTGTGTGTGGTGTAGCAAGGTGGTCTGGTTTCATTATTTTGCACACATGTGTCCAATTTTCCCAGCACCATTTATTGAACAAACTATCTTTAGCCCATTGTATGTGCTTGCTTCCTCTGTCCAATATTAATTGACTACAAAGTTTCAGGTTGTCTGTATTCTGTTCCATTGCTCTCTGTCTGTTTTTATGCCAGTACTTGCTGTTTTGATTTCTATGGCCTTATATTATAGTTTGATATTAGGTGGAGTGATTCCTCCAACTTTGTCCTTTTTTCTCAAGATCACGGTTGCTATTTGGGGTCTTTTGTGGTTTCATATAAATTTTTGAAATACTTGTTCCATCATGCATGTTTTATTTTTAAAGAAAACACAACTTAGACTGCTTTATAAAAATTTCTTCATGATTTTTCCTATCATAGAATAAAGAAGAAAGGTTTTCTTTCATGTATTTTATTTTTTTAAGCTTTTTAACTTAATTTTTATTGTATTTTTTTCCATTACCATTTAGTCCCCTATACACCCCGCCCCCCTGCAATCACCACACTGTTGCCCGTGTCCTGTCATTAGGGCTATGCCTTGAAAAAATTGCAGAGTTTAGTGTATTTTCACATGTGCTATCAGATTTACTATAAATATGTTCAGTTGAAAAGAGATACTCCCTTCTTTTGTGTAACCAGGAAATAAACAAAATACTTGTATGTCAACCCATATGGTCTTGTGGTTTAACTTTGGATCATTCTCATATTCTCATATCCTATATAGGCAATAGAAAAGGGACCAAGTCAAAATATGAGAAATAGTAAGATTTCAGCATCATAACTTTTAAGCCTAATTAAATTAATACACATTACATGCACTCAGCTTTTGGTATTAATATTACATAGAGGGAGATTTAAGTAAGCGGATATGTTGCTCAACTTATGATATCCGAATAGGCAGAAGAAAAAAATTAAATATGTGGAACAGTGATTTGAGGATCCATTTATGTCATATATAGACTGATGTTTTTACTTAATTTTTTAAACCTCACATATTGACTAGTATCCATTCATAATTTGTCTGCAATAAACTGTGCATAGTCTTGTAAATCAATTAACGTTTACTCCAAAATTTAAATCATGCATCTCCACTTATTTGTTCACTTCTATGTCAAATTAGTAATTTCTCTCTTATATTTTGGCTGTATAATGGGTACAGATATTAAATCTCAGTGGGATATCTGTATTTTTATAAAATAAGTAGCCCCAATTCTGTTTCCTGGCAACACTGCAAACTCAGACAGTATGTGAGGAGGGTCAGGCCACTTGACTCAGACTCCCTCCTCTCTTGCTCTGGTCGGTGGAAAGAACAGTGGGGCAAACCAACGTGGTGGGAAGGGAAGAAGACTGCTCTCTGGGATGATTGTGTCCTGCTTTCAAAAGACTCACTGATGGCATCTTTCATTCAGAATTCCTTCAGAAATGATCTTAAATAAACCACCAGAAGTAAAAATGCAGTCTTTCATGCGCCACTCATTCTGAATCATCCTATATTTTGTGTGTGTGCATCACCAGATGAAATTGTATTTGTCTCTTTGGGGCCTATAATGCATATCAAAGTAACAAATATGCTGATTTCCAATAAAATCATGTATCCTTTTGGGCTTCATAGCAATTAAATTGTTCAAGGTGTTTGCAGAAATGTAGTATTAAATATTAACTATTTTTCTTATAGCAATATTAATATAAATTTTTAAATATTTAAATAATAACAGGACAAAGTACAATATTATTTATTATAGTATTAATTTTAATGTGTTAATATTTATTAAATATTTCATTGGTGTTAAATTATTATTTAATTGACACTTAAATATTAAATTCCTGACAACTTGAGTTTATTTTTGGAATCTAAGTATTTGACTTACAGGCATTTCAAATCAGTTTCTGCATTTTAAAAATATTTCCTAATTTACCAGTCATTACAATGGTTTTGGATAAGTCTAATTAGGACATAATTCAATAAGAAATAATTTTAAGTACACTACATAGATCAGCTTGACTAAGCAATGCTTCATGTAAGAAACACCCTCTAAATTCTCTTCAAGACTGACAGCTAAGAATGGACAGCAATATTTTCTTCTCAGAGAAAAGAGCTGTTTATTAAAATGTATTTAATGTATGAACTGAAGTGCTAATTATGCATCCATTCTTTAGTGGCATTTTAGATGACAGCTGTGTGGAACCAAGGAGGATAATATTAATAAACTGTCTTTAAGTCAATGAAAGCAAAAGAATTTTTGTGCCGTATTTTAAGACATTTGAGTGCTTCAGTTCAAGTCAATTGCAGAACATGAATGTATTAATTTTGTGTTGAGAAGCTGGAATGATTATTCTCCCAGTGTGAAAATAAGCCCTACATTGATTAATCTGTAAAACAGCAAAGGAAAATGAAGCTAAGTGGCTATCATGCCAGCCGTGTGATTCCAGAGCAAAGACTGTCTATTTTTAATAGTCAATAGAAATGGAAACTTAAGGAAATATATTTTACAAATGAAGATGAGCTTTCTTAATATGGGCAAGATTTTATAGTCATTTAAGAAACTAATGTATACAGACAATTTATTTTTATTTGAATTTATAAGTATTGAAGTTGTTACATGATAAGCTACTGAGAACAATACCATGATTTATTCAACTTAATTTTAATATAGATTTATGAACTTTATTTTTAACTGAAAGGAAGACTAATGGTATTGTACTTTAAAATTCCATTGTAAAATTAACTTAAAAATTTTAATTTTCTGTTTCTTACTATTTCAGAAGTTGCCATTAGGTGAATATCCAATCCAGCTTGTCTTAATAACAAATGAAGATTATGTTGCCTAGGCAAGAAACAATCAAAAAGAGCAATATGCCACTACTTCACTGCCTACATTGCTAATTTTAACTGTATTTACATTTTCAATTATGTTTTGGATTATGCACTTCTAAAGTTAGCAATTCTAGGCAAAACTATAACTACTTTTTAAATATTTCAATCAGAGATTCTTTACCTTAGTTACACATTTTAGAACCACGTAGTGAGTATTGAAAAAATTACCAATGTCAGTTACCACCCCCGATCAACTATATCATAATCTCCGAGAATAAGAACTGAGTATCAGTTTTAAAGATTTCTGAGTGGTCCTACTGCAAGATAAGATTGAGAGTAAGGTTTAGATAGAGACATGCATGGGTGCATGATGAAAAGTAGACTATGAATCTACTATGAATGGTCAAAGCTGTGCCAGGCATTTGCTATCTTGGAGGCAACACATATGTTATATGCAGACTACTTTTAGAAAATTAGGTATTTTGTAAGAAAACCTTGTGTTATAAAACCTGGCATTTTATATTTCATTAAGGAACATGTATAAAGGACCCATGGACAAAGCCAAAGTGGGGTAGGATTGAGGGAGGGAGTGGATGGCGTGGGGGAAAGTGGTGGTAGGAATATGGAGACAACTGTACTTGAACAACAATAAAAAATAATTAAATAAAGTGTTTAAAAAACCTATATATTTAGTTAATGGAAATAGAATTTATCTCTTTTTGAACAACTGTGTGTTAAGCAGTTAAATCCCAGATTTAATTTTGTCTAAAATTTACCCAACAGATAGAAGGTCCACAAAAAATTATAGCCCATGTGCATCTAACAACTCTCTTTTTGAAACAAGAAAACTAGGCTTAGGAAGGGTTTTTTTTATCACTTTTTTTTCTGCTGAGTTAATGGTACAATCATTTTAACTGAGGAGGAGGGGAGAGTTGAGAGATCTATTGTCAGAATCTTGGTGTGAACAAAGAATACACAAAAAGTATATTCAATATGGTATAGATTTATAGTTAGAATGTTGAAAAAGGAACTATTTTTAAAACACAAAGTACAGAATGCAAAATATAAAACTAAGAAAACATTTTTCTTGCCTATGTGGAAATACACCAGCTATGAAAGTGTATATTCAGGAGTTACGCCATCTTAGGAGATCTATACATAGTTTCCAGAGTTTGGGAAGATTTTGTGTGTATTAAAAGAGGTCATGGATTTAAAAAAGGTACACTTTTTTCCAAAATATGTGTAAAATACTTCATTTATCAAATATGTCATAGTTTATTGAATGACTCAATAGGAATTGATAAAAACAATGCCAGTTGAAAATGTAATTATAATTATTGATGGTTTAAATCAATGTCTTTTTGTATTGAACAAATGATTTAAACATATTGGTACCTTGTCAAACATATAGCTTAGTTGGTGACAAGATATGCCGGGAAGAACAAAAATAAAAACAGAACGTAGACTAGGTAAGTCAGTCTCCCTGGAGCCTAGCAATTGTGCAGAAAGATCTCCGGAGAAGGCCTCTCATACTCAGCTGTGTTCAGGAGCAGATACCAGGCAGGTACTGTGGGAGATAGGTCCAGTCATGGCGAAGAGCTAAGACTCAGGCTGCTGAGAAGATTGGGGAAAGCAAATAAAACAGGCTGGGTGAAGGAGTGTTTCATAAGTTAAGGACACAGTTCTGCACAAAACTGCCCTCACGTCACAACCAGTCACAAGTTTATGAGACCTCAGGCCACCCTTTCTTCTAACCAGCTGGCCAGAAATTTGGTGGTTTGTACTATCCCATCAAGTTTGATAATTTACCAGAACAACCCACATACGTAAGTAAAGTGCTATACTTAAAATCACAGTTTCATCATAGCAAAAGGTTAGAAAGCAGAACAAGGCAAAGGGAGACACACAAAAGGCAAGGTCTGGGAGAGTCTTAATCATGAAGCTCTCAAAATCTTTAGGGCTGCATTATTCTCCTGACATCCTGATGTGTAACAGCACTCAACATATTGCCACCAGGGAAACTTATTTAAACCTTAGTGTTCTCAGTGTTTTTATGGTTTCATCCTGTAGGCATGCTTGACTGAATCATCTCAGTCTCCAGCCTCTTCCCTTCCCCAGGCTGGGCTGATATCACATGGTCAAATCCCAATCCCCCTAGTATCATGATTGGTCTTTTTGGCACGACTAGCCCCCATCCTCAGACATCCCCTTAGTATAACAATTGGGTGTGCTCAGAGGGATACACTACGGATCCTGTTGCTCCAAGAAATTCAAGGTTTAGAAGTCACCTCACAGTAATCAGGGACAAAGGCTAGCCTTGGTTTTTGCAGCACAGGTAGTAAGATAAAGAGCACTCACATGGGAAAGCAGACAGTTGCCCCATCTGGGGCTAAATCCCAGAGAATTAAAGCTGGTTAAACAGCCAGTTGAACATTTTGCTGAGCTTAAAGCCTGATTTTTTTCTAACACCCATAAGTTAGTCTTGGTCTGTGGATACACTGGGCTTATTTTTGTTCTCAAATATAGAAATAAGGGATTCAGGGGAATAAGACAATCAAATAACTATAAATTCAGTCTCTTCATCTGTGAAGCTATGTCACCAAGCCTACCTTCTCCACTGAATTACATTATTGAAATTCTTTGAGAAGAGAATTATTATTTTATATCAACATTCTTATTCTTCCTTTCATTATTTCTCATAAAGTTCTTAAGTATACTTCAAAAAAGTCTATGGCTGAACTCTGCAAACTTTTGATTGATTCAGGATTTTATTTAACAATATTAAAAGTATTTTTAAAATTCAAGCCAGACAAGGTTCTATATCATGTCCAATTATTATTCACTATATATTTTTTCTATACCTTCCATTTTAGAAATCCTTTGTCTAGCTGGCATCTTTATCTCCTTTTTACTTAGAGGGGATCTTCATTCCAAAGTAAGATGATACATACATGTTTATTTAAAAATTTGAGAACCACTAGCCTATGTTATTGGACAGCTACAAGATATACAGCAAAATAAATAATAAAGTATAAGTTTAAATTTTACATATGTAATTTGTCAGGCATTAATAGATGGTAATTAGAAATTAAATGGTACAAAGAGAGTCAAATTATTCCTAAATATGATCATCTTTAAGATGTGTAGGGTAAGGACTAAAACCAAATAAACAATTTTAAAACACCACCACCAGCAAGGGGAAGGGGTCTTATACTAATTATACTGCATTTGACTTACAGTGATTCTTACCATTCCAAATCATGGTAGCCTCACTTGGGATCATAGAAGCTTATAAAAATCACCCATTTAAAGCTAAACTACTTGGAAAACTATTCTTGGTGCAGCCTCAAGTTTGCTGGGCATTTTTAACTCTCTTGGAGTTCACCATCAAAAACAGCAGTAATTCAAACAACCTAAACCTAACACCAGAGATAAAATTGTAAGACCACACAATGATCTGAGAATTAGGTATATACATGAAGTAAACTTGGTGGCATGAAATAAGAATAAGTACAAAGATGAAGATGGGTTTTAAAAAAATAGCCCTAGGATTTCGATACGAAAACTGAAAAAAGAAACTGGATTTAATTTCTGGGTTAAAAAAATCCAGCCATGGCCACAGACCCACATTACATTGACTCAAATTAAAGTTAAAAGAGAAATATCAAGCACCAATTAGTTAGTCCACAGGTGTATTTCAGGATATTGTCCTCCAAAATTTTTATAATTTTCCTTATTATAGATTACTTGTATATTTATCAACTGTCTTCCTAAATTTACCCATTCGTATTTTCAATATGTACCACATTTTAAACATTTATATTTGTTATTTATGTGAAGTCTGGACTTCAGAGTTAGTTGTTATATATTTGTTTAATAGTTCATGGTGGACAATGGAAAACTCTACCATTAAAAGCCAGTTCAGGATTTTACCTAAAAACTTCTCTTAAGATTAAATGGATCTGTCTGCTTTAGATGATAATTTTGGTATTTAGGACAAATTCACCAGTAGCAAGAGAGGCTCTTCTTAAAAAGCCCCCCAAGAGATCCAGCCCATCTCTGCTGTGTAAGATCCCTACCAGAAATCATCATTATCCTTCTTAAGATAAATCAAAATAAGCAATCCTAAAAGCTAACATAAACCTTTACTAATCGTTAAGGAAATCATAATTACTTTTCTCAATATATTAAGTAAAATGAAGTCATTCATTTGCCAAAATGTAATGGGTATACAAAGTTTGGGTATGTTTTACTTAAAACCTTAAATGGATTTGTCTCCTAGTTCCTTCTCCTAGTTGGCTCTGAGTCTATTTCTTTGCAAAAATAAGAAGACTTTCCTTTAAAGAAATTTATTTTAAAATCTTAACTTTACCAACAACACTCCTTGTATTTTCAGACCCAAATTCATCAACTTCAATTGTCTAGGATGAAATAAGGAGTCAAAGAAAGTTAGACCTAGCATGGAATTCCTTGCTAAGGAATTTGGGTTTGATCTTGAATGTGCTATAAGATCAATTGAATAGACCTAATCAATAGGACTTGGTAAAGTACCTCTGGCTAGAGGGTGAAGGAGAGTAGAGTGTAAGTATATACCTACACACACACACACAGAGTAGGAAATACATATATAAATCACATATAATATTAATTATAATATATACTATGGATTTATTATATATGTATATTATAGCATGGATAAAATTATGGAAAGACACAAAATGTGACTATGTAACTAGCTTTCTGGACAACTATGATAATGGCTTTCAGTGAAATAGGGTTAATGAGGATGGAAAATAGATGGATTAAATATATATTAAGGAAGAAAAGAGAAAGTTTGGTTATTGCTTAGATCCATTGGGCAAAAAGAGAGATCATTAAGATGAGAAGAGTTTTTGGTTGGTAACTGGATAGCTAATGGTAGTAGCATCATTCGCTTAATGGGAAACTTAGGAAGATTATTAGGTAATATGGAGAAAAAGATTAGTTTCGGAAAAAATTGACTTGAGACACCTGAGGAGA
This sequence comes from Pteronotus mesoamericanus, assembly GCF_021234165.1. Taxonomy (NCBI): domain Eukaryota; kingdom Metazoa; phylum Chordata; class Mammalia; order Chiroptera; family Mormoopidae; genus Pteronotus; species Pteronotus mesoamericanus. Next base: position 25,808,038 of record NW_026555085.1, on the reverse strand, counting down.
TATCCCACAGGCCAGAAGCTCAGAATGTTTTGTGACAATTAAAACGTGTCATCAGCATATAGATTAAGAGACTTGCATAATGGGTCTTTCAACAACAAAAAAGCAGAGTCAGAATTCAAATGCAGCCTTGGGGGCAAGACTCTTAGGACTCCCATTCAAAGTGACAGGCCCATCTGGGGCTTCTTTTATGGGTAAAAAAATGTAAAATATTGAAATATAATTAATTTTTTGAATAAATGATTACCAGGTGTCTGTCAGTGCATCGTAAGCTTCTTAGTTGACTATAGAGTGTTTCAAAATGTCCAGCCCTTTGTTATTCTTCAAGTGGGTTATCCCAAGTGTTACTTTTCTCTAACAGGAAATACCTGGTTAAAAATTTGGAAGTATAAAAGCTTCCCATAAATGATGGTGCACTAAAGTTAACTCTTCCTTAGCATGTAATCCACTATGTTCACCTGTGAAAACAGATGCTAGTCATATATTTCTTCTTCAGTATTTTTCCTTTTTGCCATTTGTATCTTAAAACAATAAACTCAACAATTATAAATAGTGGCCGCACAAATTATGTGGATGAAATGGCTGAGTCATTAATGTTTTTAAATGCTCAGAGCAGAGCAGATAACCCTACTATCTACTTTGGGTAAATAAGCACCTAGATTTGCACTTCAACAAATTTAGTTTATGCAGCCCATATTCTTGTTAACAAAATTAAAGCTACAATCTCACTCATTTAGCAAACTAATTGTTTGTTGTTGGAATCACCGATTTTTATATAACCCAAGGAGAATGAAATAAAATTAAATCCTGCTTTATAGGAAAGAAAGGGAAGGAAAAGCATGTATCAGTCAAGAATTCTTTTATTTATTTATGAAAAGATTTTATTTATTTATTTATTTTTAGAGAGAGGGGACAGGAGGTAGAGAGGAAAAGAAGCATCAGTGTGTGGTAGCCTCTTGTGTACCCCCAGCTAGGGGCCTGGCCCGCAACCCAGGCATGTGCCCTGATTGGGAATCGAACCAGTGGCCTTTTTGTTTGCAGGGCGGCACTCAATCCACTGAGCCACATCAGCCAGGGCAAGGAATTTTTTTAGATGGAGGGTATAGTGGAAAGATGGTGAGACTATCAGAGATAAAAATTCTGAGTTATGGTAGCCTCATCCTAAAAAGAAAGGCAACATTGGCACCTATCTTATAGGAAAATTGTATTTGCTAATAATATACATAAAATGTCTAACTAAGCTTCAGCCATAGAAGATGCGATGGTAATATCTTCATTTTTATTTTTAAATAGGATATTGTTAATTATATAAGGAAAATGGATATTACTATATGAGTCACAACAACAACAATAAAATATCTAACATTTTCCCATTTAATTATGGGAATAAATAGCCATAAAACAACATGTAAGTGTATATTTGAAAGATGCTTTTAAGTAGAATGATATTCCTCGGAAAGATCAGAAACTTAACTGAGACCAAAAAACTGGTCTTAATGGCTTAGAGCCAGCATACATTCTCATCAGCCTTGTTGTAATGCTCTTAAAATGACTGGCAAACCAAAGCACTCAAATCCTGTAGTAATATACATTAACTTCAGTGTCCTACCTTAGTTGGGGTTTTTGCATATTTCTTTATAGTGCACCAAAAATAAATAGCATGAGCCATACTCCTTTGCTGTAGTTTGTTTAAAAAAATTTTTTGAGACACTTCTTCAGATCTCAGAAATATAAACAACTAGTTGCGTATATCTAGCAAAGTGTGAACCTAAGAACTGTGCCCTCAAATATGTGCATGATCCCTACATCCTGTCTGAACTAATCTTTAGAGTTAATTCATTCAGAAGGTGGCATTTTAAACCTATTTTCAGAAAAAGAAACATTTAAAAGTGTACTTTCCAGGTACTTACGTAGTGCCAACTTTTCCTAAGTTGGCTTCTTGTTCCTATGCTTCATTTTCCCCCCTACTAACCTCAACATTTATAGTATCTCTGGAATGATCAGAGGATACTGTTTTGCAACTTTAAAAACCATCCAGATTTTTCTTTCCTACTCTGAATGCTCCCCAAAGTAGCTGGTCCCATGGCAGGAATGTGAGCACTTTGAGAAATGCACACCACTTAACAGTCCTGATTCTACTGATAGCAGAGTGCCTGCTTGAGTGCAGAAGCTTCTAAAGTCACTAGAGTAACATTTAATGCACCAGAAGAGTTACCTGGGTAATTTACACCTCTTTATCAAAGTAAGATGTTCCTGATGATGCTTATTAGCATGTAATGAAGATGCACTCTATGTCATTCTGTAAAATTTGACTCAACTGGGTAAAAAAAAATCAGTGTGAGTTATAAAACTAGAGGTGGAGTAAGCTTTAAAAGACATATTGATATACTTCAAATATGTGCAACACTATGACCTAATTGCTAGCAATGTATTTCTAAAGAAGAGTGCTGTTTTACTTATTTTGTAAAATTGATTTTAGTTAGTGATATCATTTACTTTATATGTGCCTTACAATTATTTATGGTGTTCTTACTTCGTATCTGTCACCTTAAAAGCCTACTTCCTTCATAGTTCTTAGAATTCAGTTTAAGAAACCAAGCCAGATGATTAAAAAGTAATTAATACAAGAAATTCTCTAAAGAAAATGAATTCTCTTAAATAGGTTAAACAGTGTCTGAATTCTCAGTTATGCTACATGTTTGTTCAGAAAATTACTTCTTTGAGACGAATAAATGCTAGAGTTCAGCCCAACTTCAGCCGAATGATGGAAGTTAGCAGCACCCTTCTTTAGGCTATCCCTAGCATTTTCTTCAAATATCAATTATAATTGTGTTGTAATCTATAACATATCATGTTAGTTTTGTCCTGTGATCTCCTTAAGGCTTTCTAAAGTACCCTCATATGCAGGGCTAAGTACAATAACTGGCATAGGAGGTCTTTAGTAAAGAATTAAAAATGACAAAGCTTACGTTCTAAATGTTTTATTTGCCCCCTTTCCTTCTTATTTTGTATACAAATGGCACATTAAAATCCAAATTAGGAAGTCTAGAATTGGTGGGAATTTGATCAAATCACCTAAGCTCTGTTTCCCTATCCTCATTTGCTATTTGCAGTTCCACAATTCTGTAAACCATTCCAGTAATTTCAACTTGGCAGACAGTTATTTTTTACCTTCTCTAAGTAATAACTTATTTATTTGCTCAATTTACATGCAGAGTCTAGCTAGTGCTTCTCACATGACGGTGATCCTGACATTAAGAGCACCTTCCTTCCTTTATCATTTTTCAGAAGGACAAAGAAAGAATATCTCTAAATGTCTTTGCCTGCATGATTTTTTTTTTAAATAACATCCTAGAATACCTCATGGGAACAGACACAATTGGCCAGGACTACAACGTCTGCATGCTCTCAAACATTTTAAATCTACCTTGTCTGCTTAATAGGAGAGTCTCAAGGACACAGATATAGTCTAAGCACATTCCTGGGCCTTTATAACTTCAAATTTCAAAGAATTCCCATTATGAGGACCTTATAACAATTTATTGCTTCCTTTGTTTGGGTTTTTTCCATATGTAAGCTTCCATGTAGATTCAAATTAAAAAGCCTTTAGATTTCTAAGAATCACTTCCATCTCTGATACTTATAGAGTATAATGAGAAAATCTAAGGGTTTTTGGTGAGCAATGAGGGGGCTGGCTGACCACATAAGTTTTCATGACATACAGTATGATGACAAAAAAAAATTCAGTGCAGATTAAAGATCATACATAAAATTCACTGAGACAAGCTTGCTCGTATTACCATATGTTGATATGTATGACTATACTATATATAAACACTATGATATTAGGAAAAATATAGACCAAGGAAATCTGACACAAATAGAAATAATATTTTCCTAAACTCAACTTACTTTTATCATTGAGAACATGTAAACAATGGACTCAAGATCTGAATTAAATGAACTAAATCCTTGATTTCCTCTATTAAAGGTAAGAAATCTTAGAAAATCTGAAACTCGCTTTGTCTGTGTAGAAATTCATTTTGGCTGACTTTCTGATTACAGTTATGGTAGACTAATAGTTTTCCCCTTTTCCTAGCTTTTTCAAGGAGGAAAGAGCATAGTATTAATTTGCATACACACAGAGAACAATAGAGAGCACATTTTTGCACAATGAAACATGTTTTTATACCTTTTTGTAATGGGGTTCCACTGTGATTATTTCATTGAATCTAGTAGTGAATATTTTTTGGTACATAGCTAACTAAACCTCTTGAATAAGAAGTCCAACTTCAACTCTCTTAGAAATATCTAAGGTTTCTAGGTCTAGAGCTTTTATAGTTAATGTTGAATTTCTTAGCTCAGTTGTTACTGTTTTCAAGGTTGTTATCGGAAGCTCTTTCTGCCTCATAGTTCCTAGAGTTAATCATTCATTCATGCAATCTTTCATTGCATTCAATCCCTACGAGGCATTGCATTTTCTCAAAGCACTTGAGAAAATATATAGCATTGAACCGTGACACTGCTTATTTTAATGTTGACCAACAGTTAAGAAATGTAAGCTTTCAGTTCATCAATTAGCTGTCTGGTAAAGTCAATTAGAGCCAAGTCAATGAGTTCATTTTAAACATGTGTTCAGCAGCAAGTCCCCAGGATTATGCCAAATCTAGGGGTTCTGACAAATCTAGGGGTAGACGTGGCCTATATTGTTGTCACTCTGCTCAAGGTTGTTTCCCTACTTTGCAGAAGCTACCAGGAACATGGAGCATCTGAGAAAGGATCCAGAGCTTCCATACCCTGGGAAAACTTGAAACCTATGTTATCTCATAGACTAAAACCCCTTAGACTGCAACCCTGCAACCTCTAATACTCTAGAACAAATGAAGCCAAAAGTCGTACATTCCCTTTGTCAAAAACTATAATAAAGTGGGGTAGATTTTAACACTGAAGGACAAGGACATTGACACATTCTTGATTATTCATAGACAATGTATAAAATTTATATGACATAAAGTTCAGGAAGCACTTTCAAACTTGTGAGCAAAATTCATTTTCCATTATAGTGCATCAAAGACAGTTTTATTTAATTCCAATCAAGTGCATACATAAAATTCTTCTCTGAAATGTCTCCTTTGAGAAAAGCAGGCAGCTTGGGCTAAATTCTTTTCTCAAGAGATCACTTCGGAAGGACCAACACCCGCAATCTCCCACCAAAAAGACAATGGGATCCAGAGCAGGGCCTGTACACCTTCACTGTAAAAGCGCAGAGGATAATGAATTTAGGTTTGCGGGCAGTATGATCTGTGTCACAATATCTCAGCTCTGCCTTTGTAGAGTGAAGGCAGCCAGAGACCAAAGGTTAGTAAACCATCATGTCTGTTTTCAGTAAAACTTTATTTATAAAAACATAGGCAGCCGACCAGAGCTGGCTCATAGGCCATAGATTGCCAGGTCCAAGTAAGTCTGTATTCTGAGTAGGGGTAGCAATTCTTACAGTTACTTAGGCTCTCACTTCTATTCTATGCCCTATTATACATTGAAACATGTTGAAATGTTTAATGATTCAAATGCTATTTATTTCTACATTGATAAACTTTTGATTGTTTTTCTGTGTTGTAGATCATTGTTTCTTGCCCTATAGTATACAGAGTGCAAGTTATATTTTTCTTAATGTTTTTGCTAGAGATATTCTTAGTTGTACTTGAACTGTCCGGGGGCACATAGCCTACATCAGATGGCCTCAGTCTTCAGTGATTTTCCAGTTGATATAGTCATTACTACCACCTTTTACATCAGCTATCAATATCAATGTGTCTCTTAAGTAATCCCTTTTCTTATGTCCATACTTCCTCCTATCATAGTCTCACGCATGAAATCTGTTCTCTACTCAAGAACTGGATTTTGTTTGAAGACCCGGATAACCTAGTTTCTAGAATCACATAAGTCACCACAAACCCATTATTAAGCCCTTGGCCTGTTGGCAGAGGGCTGTATTCCTCCTCTGGGAGGATAAACTTTACAAAGGCCATTTTCCACAATACTTAAAAGCTTGCTTGCTTGTTCTTTATGTTTTGGCTAGGTTCCAAAACAGTAAGGTTACTAAAGTTTGATTAACGGGTAAATGAGGAGTTTTCCTAGAGTACTAATAACCCTAATAACCTCTTTATTTTCCAACTTCTTTACTTTAAAAAACAGATTTTTTTCCACTGATTTTGCTTCTTAAAATTTACTCCATACCCTGCTTATTTCTTACTATCTTTGTCTAGAACAGTTTTGAACAATGAATCTCAACCAGGGACTCCAGGAAAATTATCTAGAAGATCATTTGAAAAATACTAAATCTTAAGTCCCTCCTGATAGAGTTTTCTAGTCATTTGGTTAGGGATAGACAACCAAAAGGCTAGAAATTTATGCCTCTGAGGTATTAATCATTTTTGGTTCTGTTTCATTTTAATATTCCCAGGAGATTCTCATTAATAAAGGCCCAAGAACCACTGGTTTTCTTTCTTTTTTTATATTTTTAAATTTACTTTTATTGTATTTATAAGGGCACAAATGGTAATGGTTTTCTACACCCAATTTCTTTTAGGAGTCCACAGAAAGGATTAAATATGGAGTGGTTTACACTGATACTCCTCTTGCTATTTTACGGTATAGAAACTTAACATAATGAATGTGAGTTATCCAAGAACTTCATTTTGTCTTCTTGAAAACAAAAAATGCCTTGCAAGTTGAAGTCCAAGTGGCTGCATTTATATATATGTACTTGGATTATCTCAGCACATGGACCATAAAGTAAGGCTTGAGCTGTCGGTGTTGAGACCCTTTATCCTCCTTTCTTGGGTTGACTCTTGTGTCTTGAATGATTATTTTTGATAACTCTGCAGCCACGTGAATGTTATTGTCTTTCTCTCATTCATAGCACCAGAAGAATGGGCCACGACCCGCTCCAGCCTGAAGGCACCACCGCCAAGGTCAGCCAGAGGGGGATACAGGGAGCACCCCTATGGTAGATATTGAAGGTCCTCCTCACCCGTGACCTCTCCTCAAAGACAGTTCATAGCCTGTGGTCTCCACAAAAACAGCAACAAGACAAGTAATAGTCCTTTTTTTTTCCTATTCTAGGGATAACTTCTCATGATTATTCCCATATAGTTCTTGTATTTCCCCTATACTGTTGGCGTGACATTGACACTAGTATTTTACAAAACGGACTAAAAGAGACACTGGCAAGCATTGTCTATAAACCATTCAGTAGGATGATATTCTCTTGGTTGTTTTTCATTGTTGTGTGTAATCTTTTTTTTTCTTTTTCCTTTTTTCTTTTTTTAAGAAAAAGCATGAATCTGTTAACAGATTTTTGAGTCTCAATCAACTAGCAAAAACATTGTTTAGGGTTGCTAAAAGACTGTAATATGATTTTTGAACTAGCTGATAATAAAGTTGTAGATAAGATGTTTTAACTTGTCTTTTAATATCTGTTAGTTAGATGAAGATGTTTGATATTAAGTTTGTAAATTTAATTTTAAATGCTGTTTTAATGGGGTTGAAAACAAGCAGCTACTGTATGTATGTAGCTAACTGAATTTGTTCAGTGTTTTAACCTGTATTTGTTAAAAAAGAAAAAAAACCACACATAAAGTTCCATGTGTAAGCTTCTCTAAATAGGAAACCACAATTTGTCAAATATGTTTGCCATAATTTGTCAATAAAGCTGAAAACTTTTGTAAAAACTAAATTTGGAATTACTTGTTTTCTAGCTTTAAATGTCTGCTTTATTTCTTCTTCAAGAGATGCCTAAAATGTTTTCTATTTAAAAATTACAAAAATGAACCCAAGCTTGTTTTAAGATATTTGTGTAATACTTAAAAAATGTATTAATAACTTATGGTTGTTAAATAATTTAAAAGTTAACAAACTAAACTGTTACATGAATCATGGTTAGTAAACACTAATGTATAACATGTTAATGGAAAAAAAACTGGATTTAGAATAATAAATGGATTTTAAACTATCCTCTAAGCTTTATCTTGCTAAACACAAATTCTGATTGACTTGTTTGCATTAGCATGTCTCTCGTGAGAAAGAGTAATGGAGTATAAAGAGGTAAGATTACCACTTACCACTGTCTAAATGCCTAGTTCTTCAACCTTTGAGTTTCCCCGCACATTAAATATCCCATCCAACATGTAAGCATTGCGTAGATTCACTTTATTGTTTTCACTCAAAGGAGTGCGTGGACTTCATTTGCGTAGTTGATAACAATTTGTTTTGACAAACAAATCATCAGTGTCACTGGCCAGTTGTTGCTATTCAACCTCAAAAACTTTATTTGTAATTTTCAGTGCTAAATATCACCGCCCTTGAAGGCAGTTTAAAGGGCTGATATTTCTTTTGAGACTATCAGACTTGATGGCTGATGATTATTAAGGAAATATGTCGCAGGACTCAAAGGATGACTAAACGTTAAACAGGTAACACTAATAGTAACTCTGTAATTTTGCATATGCAACAGTAATGTTAAATATTCTCAGTTATTAAGTTCCTGATAGTTAAAAAAGTAAACCTACAAAAACATAACAAATAGGTCTATAGGTTATTAAAACAACTAATTAACATTAACTAGAGGCACCAAAATTATTTTACAATATATAACCCTCAAGTTAATAAACAGAACTAAAATTAACAATAATAGTAATGCAACTCTTGCTAACATCAAACGTAAGCTAAATTTGATGGAAAAAAAGAAAGAAAGTGAAAGACTTGATGGTAGGGATGAATGCCAAAACTGTTAATCTTTTAAATACAGTTTTTTTGTTTATGGTGGCTTTTGTCGATGTGATTGGTTTACTTTTTTGCTGCTAACCAGCTTAGGCATATTGCTGTTCAGTTTTTGCAGCTGGAGTTGCATGCTGATAGTTTTATGAAGTGTGTGTCTGTCATCAATTAAAATCGTAAATATTTGCCTTTTGCAAAATGTTATTTAGTTATATTTAATTTTCTTTTTTTATTCTTTCTCACTATTTCAGGTACCCACAAGCAAAGAGCACGTAATTGAATAGCAGAAAGTGATGGACTAAGAAGGACAGAGGTAAACTTATTTTTTTAATCCTCTCTGAAATAGAGAATCTTACCCACATGAAGCCTTGGCACTGGCCTACAACACCAAATGCCTCTTGTGGGAAACTGAAGAGATTTAGATTGTTGTCAAGGAACTGAGCTATTTTTATCTTCTTTGAAATAAAGGGATATAACTTGGTATTTACCTGGCAAGAATTTTGAGCTTATCCAGAGAAGGATAATTCAAATGAAACATGAATTAGTAGTTAATATTCATCCCTTTTCTTGCCTGTGAACTACAACATATCACCTCCCCTTAACTTTACAAATAAAGAATACAAAAAGCTTTACTCTGCAGATTTGAGAAGGAAATCACAATTATTGACTGAGGTGGACAGACAGGAGGGGGCCCGGTAACCAACTCCTCAGCTACCCCTTGTCAATGAGATAAAATTTTGTAACATTAACACTTATTTCATCAAATAAAATAACTAAGCTTACCATTATTTTCCCCATTGATCCCACTGGATTTATCAATAAACTTGTTTTCCACCTACCATTCTATTTGATTCAGCAAATATTTACTGAATACAAAGCACTGTTGGAAACCGAGACTTGATTTCTGTAGACAAGGAGTTGGCAACTTAGCCAATAAAACTCCAACTGAAAACAATGCAAGGGCAGTTACGAGATCCATAGACTGACCGTTCAAAGTCCTAAACAGACCTTGCCATGATATTTGAAACAAGGTAAACCCCAAGCTTCCCCTTCTGGGTCTGTTCCTCTTTTTACTACACAAATACCCAAATGTGCACAATGCAGTGGAGCCTTAAATGCCACAGAAGAGATGTGAGAGAGCCTGGGGATTCGTCTTGACTGGAGGTAGGACAGAGTCAGGGCGTGGAATTAAAGGGGTAGCCAGTTCACTGATGAGGAAGAGGGCGCCACCTGGTGAAGGGGATAGGTTGTGCCAGTTCAGGAAGCGAGAAGGATCCCGAGGACCAGATTCACAAAAACAGAGAGAAAAGCAAAGCCTAGAGAGGCGGGGTCCCGTTCCATCATGGTTGTCCCTGGCTACTGTGTTAAATTGTTTGGATTTCATTGGAAAAATAAAAGGAAGCTTGTGTAGGTTTGAAGTAAAGAATCAGAGCTATCCCCCTAAGAAAATTACCCCAAGTAACTAAGGCAAACGTTACATTTAGTCAATTTTATTATTACTAATGCCTCTTCATCTGAGATAGTTTTTCTAAAACTCAAATTATTAAAATAACTTTAATATAGTATGTGCTTTAATTAATCAAATGCCTTTGTTAAGTTGCAGAATGAAAAAGTTACAGAAAATGCAGTTTTGAAATTTTATTTATCAGTAACATGCCATATCTGACTTAATTCTTTAAAAAAGTTACTGTTTTTATAAACTAAGAGGACAAAGAATCTCTAATCCAGATATCCTGTGTATTATCCCCCTTCATCCTGTTCAAATGGACTTGCTTTCGTAAAGCAACAAAAGAGAAACCAGGGTTTGTTATTAGTTAATCAATAGGTTTTTGTGTTCATTTAATTATTTTATCATCACAGTTGTTGCATTCCAGTACTCCAGCTCTCTCACCATTCAGACTCAGGGCAGGGCTATCACAGTGGAAACACCAGGGCCAAACAAGAGAAGAGAACATTCTTGGCTGTTGAGCTAAAAGTAAGAGTTTTTAAAGCTCAAAAACAGTGATTTGTGACAAAGAGGATTTTGAGTTTCAAAAACATGCATTTTTAGTAGGCTTTAAGTAGGATGTAAAGCGTATGAGTTAACTGTAGATGTAGAAGACTCCCATCCATAGATGATAGATAGATAGATGATAGATAGGTGATAGATAGATAGATGATAGATAGATGATTGATAGATAGATAGATAGATAGATAGATAGATAGATAGATAGATAGATAACTGACTCCGAACCCACCTGCCTGTATACATCTACAAGATAAATATTGTCCAGGCTGAGAAGTGAACTTAAGAGGCAACAATAACTAGGGTCTTAGTATAAAATATTAGTGTCTACTGAAGTGTGAGTTCTGTACACTATATCCATTATCCAATAAAAATCTGAGATAGTTTTGAAACACAAAGGAGTCTTTTGTCTAAAGAGGAGGCTGGGGAGGCAGCAAGGCTCACAGAATGGCCTCACGTCAGTGTGTTCCAGGTGCAACCCTGTAGACGAGTGTTTCCATAGATGCTCTGTGAGCTGGCAAGAGTGAATGAAGCAGGTGTGGCAGAGGGAGCTGCGCACACCATCACCCGCGCAGGAAGGCAGGGCAGGGCGCAGAAGTCTCGGGCATGGACCAGCCTGGACCCAGGTGGACCAGTGGGTACAGCGTGAGAAGGTAAGAAGATGAGCGACTCCCTGCCACCAGCACCTCCCAAACTTTAATGCAACTGGGAAAAAAAGGGGGAAACATAAATCTCTGAGTTAGCAGAGGAACTCCTGACCAAAATTAATCTGAATGGCTGAGGTGATTTTTCTCCTCCTAGCCATATGGGAACTTGAGAATGAAATCAAATTGAAGTGTAGGAAAGTATAATTATATATGCATTGCAGTCATTTATTGCATAACTTGTCTAACTCTTTAAAAAATCAGAAGTGAATGCAGTCAGTTTCTCTGGCAACAGGGAATGAGAATTTTCCAAAGTTGGTGGCCTCTCATCATCAAATGAAAACTGTTCAGAGTGGCCCTAACTAAAGAACATCTGCCCAGTCAGAGGACGCCTTCTCTCAGTCAGCATCAGTGATGTGGGGTCCCACTATCTTGGTGACATCACATCTGTTCCCGCTAACTGTGAAGTTCTGGCTCCCAAAGATGGCAGAGCAGGTACCTTCCCAGCTCTAGAGCCATTGTCCGAACTAACATTCTTATGTCTGATATTCGCCTTGAGCAAGTCATACAACCTTGCATGGCAAATTAAAGTTTTTAAATTAGAGTGCATTGCACCTAAGGGTTGTTGGAGTTCTTCCACACATAACCATGCTTCATATGTTCTATCAGATAATGCTGTAACTCTTGCTACACTCATGATCCTATGACAAGGAACTTACCAAAACACCGAAGGTAGCTAGCTTGGGCACTAAACCAAGTATTTTAAATAGTAATAATAACAGTAATAAGTAATAAAGTCTTTGTGTCTGCTTATATTTGTCCAGCAAAAAGTTTTTCTACACTTAAGTATGATTAAATCAGAATTAATTTGATGCCAATTAGGAGACCAAAGCCTGGGCTGTCCAACCTTTTGGCATCTCTGGGCCATACTGGAAGAAGAGTTGTCTTGGGCCACACATTAAATAAATTGTGGCATATAATCACACAAAAAAAATCTCATAATGTTCCAAGTAAATTTATGATTTTGTGTTGGGCCACATTCATAGCCATCCTGGGCTGCATGCAGACTGTGGGCCCCAAGTTAGGCACCCCATAGTGCATTTAGGTCTCATTTGTAATGTTTAGATAATATTTATTTTTAGTATATTAATGGAAGTAAGGCCATTTAGCTTAATAACAACTGAAGTGCTAACAATTTTTAAACAAATTTAAAGGTTCACATTAAATTCTTATTAATTCTGTTAATGACAGAATGACACATTAAATGTTCTCATTAATTCTTTTAAAAGAAATTGTTTTTTAAACTGTATTATTAAAATGTCATTCTTGTTCCTTTAGTTATCTGCTATTTCTATGTCTCTTGGTTAATGTCATATGCAAGCTTGCAGGGTATTTTGGTTCTAGTGCTTTTTAGAGGGAATAGACAACAGTGATCAGTAATCTTATTTAGTTAAATAAATATCAAATACCAGTTTCAATATAAAAGGGCCATCTGTTACTAAAGACTGTTTGCCATTCTTGCAGGTTCCATAGGAAGGTTTAATTTTTACTGCAAAAAAAATGTAATAAATAATTGCAAACATCCAATTGATGGTAATTTTCAAAAATGATGACATGATTTATGTTTGGCAACAAAACATGATTTATGTTTGGTTAATAATGGCAACAAAAATAATACTGGGGCCGTCAGGTTTATGAACATACATGCCTAGCCAGGTACTAGAATTTCCACATAAAAACTTACATGAAACACCTGTAATCTTACAAGCTTGCAAAAGAAGTACAGTTAACCCCATAAAATAGAAGAAGTTGAAACTCATAGTTTTAACTAATGTCACACATCCTATATATAGTAAAGCCAATATATAAAGCAAAGTTTGACAACCCATGCATTTTCCAGAATTCTATGGTGATTTCCAACTTTTAATGAATTTGATTGAGAAGAGAATCTAAAATTTTAAATAGCCTTAACATAATTTTTCTTCTGGATCAATATGAAGAATTGTGACTAAAGAATTTATAAACATGTTTTAACTTAAAGTGCATCTTTACTTTGATTTCCTCGAATTTGTCATTCTTTTAAAAGTTCTGATTTCATCATAAAAATGTAGACTAAAGTATTCTACATTTGTCACAGAGCATGACTATAGTTTTGTAGAACAAATGAAATCATTTATAATATATATTCTATTTTGACACTAAAAAACTCACATAATTAAATAAGCATGGAAGGAATTTCAGTCTTTTATTCTTCAACCTATAAATTAGAATTCTGCTTTAAAATTTGAGGATCAATTTCAAACCAGAAATATCTTTATATAAACCATGCAGTCATGTGTTAAGAACACAAGTAAAGACATCATTCAATGTTAAACACTTAAAAACAAAGCATTTCGTGTTGCCAATATAATGTGTAGCATTTTTCTGAACATCCTAATGACCTATTAAAGCATCAGAGTTATGGGTTAGATAGCTCTTTTTTGACTTGCAGGCACCAGCCTTCCACACTATCATGAAGTTTAATTTTCTAGTCTTTTTACATAAAATTTATTAATTTGTTCTCAAGTAATTACTTGCAGTGAGGGTAAAAGGTCACTAAAGTTGATATGCTATCCTATATCTCAGTCTCTTACACTTCTTTGTGATAGGAATTGAGAAAACAGGAGGGGAATTTGTCAGATTCATACAGTACCAGATGCTTTAACAACAGCCAGCTTATCTGCCTGTACCAAAAAGAAAAAAAGAAAAAAAAAAGTCCAGAATGAGCCACCTTACAAAACTGGTAACAAGTCACTAAATACTAACTTTGTTCAAGGTTCTGTTCCACCGTGGTTCATACTTCACAGTGGGAATAGTGAATGGTCTGTTTCTGAAAGCTGTTTGGAGATTCTTGGATCCTCTTCTTACAACCCCTCCGGAAGTAAATTTCACCACTAGACACAGGTTTCCTCCCCTCGTGTTGTCTCAAGATGACTTCTCTCAGGAGGAAAATGTTCCTTCCACTCTGTCTCCTTCTCTGTCTGCCCTACCACAGGTATTCCACATTTCCTATATTCTAACCTCTTAGCCTGCTTCTTTTGAGACATTTTTCAACTTCTCTGGTACATCTTCTCCCTTCCTTTACAATGTTTTCTGCCATTTACCCTGCTGCACAGGGGGATGTGAAAAGACAAAGAGAAGGCAACTAATGACTGTGGACAAAGGAACACTGTCCAATCTATTCAATAGAGCCTCTTAATTAACAATGGTTTACTGTGTTAATTATGAAACCAATACATGTCCATTGTAAACTAAAGTGTATGAAAAGGAAAAAATCACATTTAATTAAAACAGAAATAACACCTGTTTACATTTACATGCAATCTACTGGACACAAAATCTTGATTTCTTAGCTAAAAAGTATAAAGGGATATAATAGGTGAGAAAATACCTCCAGTTAATCTAAGTTCTTAATTTCAAAATATAAACCTTAAAATTAGAGTAAATAAACTTACTTATGGAATGCACTAAGATACTTATGGAATGCACGTAATATCTATGACTAGAATGAAGCCCATGCTAAATGTCTTTAAACAGGAAAGTTTATATTTACATATTTCATGATCTTCATAATTGAATTAATTTTGAATTTTTTAACTATTTATTTTAACTTTCCTATTGGTGGGGTTAAGAATATAAATTTATTTATTGACCAATAGATAATTATTTGAAACTAATATTAGGTATGCTGCTTAATGTTTCATCTAAGCCCAGTAATTTTTACAATAAGTAACACCATATTCTACCAGAGAAACTTCTCTGGAATTCTTTTCTATCTAATTACCTCAAACAAAGTACAAATTGGTTTAATTTCTAAAAAACC
Organism: Pteronotus mesoamericanus; assembly: GCF_021234165.1. Lineage (NCBI taxonomy): Eukaryota > Metazoa > Chordata > Mammalia > Chiroptera > Mormoopidae > Pteronotus > Pteronotus mesoamericanus. The sequence continues at coordinate 25,792,752 of NW_026555085.1, read as the reverse complement.
TTTTTTCAGTCCTGGCTGATGTGGCTCAGTGGCCTGAGCACCAGCCTGAGAACTAAAAGGTCACAGGTTCGATTGCCAGTCAGGACAAATGCCTGGGTGACAGGCCAGGTCCCTGGTTGGGGGCCTTCTAGGGGGAGCCAATCAATGTATCTCTTGTACATTGAAGTTTCTCTCCCACTTTTTCTCCCTGGCTTTCCCTCTCTCTAAAAATAAGTAAAAAGAAATTTTTTTAATTTTTTTACTTTCAGTAAGTAAATCATTCAGGTACAAATAATGGTTATCTTAGACTACTAAGTCAGAAGTGCTGGTGAATTGGTGTGTTTTTTGGAGAGGTTCTTTTTTTTTAACGTATATATAGTCTCCTTTTTATTACAAAAGTAATCCACAATTGGGGTTTAAAAATAGACTGTACAATGTAAACATGTAATCCCAAAATCAAGTCTATAATCCTTCTCCTCAAAGATTACTGTTAACAGATTCATTTGTATTCCTCCTATTTTCTTTCTCTCCTTTTTCTTTTTCCATTCCTCAGTTGCTTGTTACTTCTTTATTCACTCGAGATGGGATTCTGCTCTATATTCATATGCAGAAGGTAGACCACTTTTTGTTTCTTTGTGACCTCGTACCCATTTCCATAAGGTTATTTTTGTGTGAAGCACTAAAGCTGTATTATTACACAATGGACCCTTAACCCACACAGCATGCTCTAGAGTGCCAGCAAAGTTACCTTAAATTTACAACCTTCAGTTTTCTTACAGGTAAAAGGTGGATAATAACAAAACCCCCTCATAGATTCATGAGGTTTGTAATGTAAAATCACACAGGTGTGTGTAAATCCTCTGAAAATGTAATTAACATTCTTTCCCCAAATTATTTTTCCTTGACTAAAAATTTTTATACTTTAAGGTATCTTCATGGTGTATATAAAATCTATAATAAAAACTATTTGAACCCATAAAAATTTTATATTACTTAAATCCACTTGCAACTCAGATGTTTTAAAATTATTCTTTACTAAAGTATTCAATTAATATAGGCTTTAGAACAAAGTTGTAAAGATATTCTTCATTATATCCAATAGCAAGCATATATTGTGTGATTTCACAAGTATTACAAGACGTGTATACACTATAATCTTATAAGAATTTTCACATATATTGTTAACACTAAAATAGGGCTAAATGTGAAAGTAAGAATATCAATAATTTGGTATAATACTTTCAATAATAAGATGAAGAAACAAATTTGCAATAATGAAATACATAATACACGTTAAGCATTGTATTAAGGATTTGTAGGAATGACTGACTTCATGCATATTCTCAACAACCGGTGGTGTAAATTCTGAGGTATCCTCATTATCTAAGAGGCAAAACTGAGCCTGAGAGAGAAGTAACCTATTCAAGGTCACATCACTGAGCTGTTGGGGTGGACTCTAAACCCAGACTCTCACAATCAGACACCTCGTCCTTAACCCCTGCACACTACTGTCCCCTCTGACATTAATGATAAGTTTCTTAGTAAACTGATTTGAGAGGAAACCAAAACACATATGTGTGATTCATTTTTCAAGCTATTAAAAAGAAATTAGGAGAAATTCTTTTATTATGAATATTTCCAAGATCAGTACTAACTTTAAAGTCTGATGATAAATTTTTAAACACTTCTGTATACATAAGCCAAAATATTCAGAATGTCTCTATTCCTTGGATTATTTAAAGGCAAGTCCTGTGTAACGATCCAACGCTCTGTATATGTTGTGCCTGAGTATATTTATTTGCCCATCTTACCATTAATCAAATGGAAGCTAATTGTATCTAACTATAGAATTTAGCCTTCATGGAGATTCACATATCCTAAATAACAAAATAACATAAAACTTCAATGAAAAATGAAAATAAATTATAAAAATATATTTCTATGAAACTAGCCATGGTTACTTATTTCTTTACTAATGGCATGTTCTATTGTATTGAGTTGTCCCAATCTGTATAATTGTAACAATAAAATGTATTTTTCCTTATTATCACTTGTCCTATAGATGATCCACACTATTGAAGTGTATTTTATACTTTATTATATTTAATAATAGGGTACCAGAATAAAGGTGAACATGAGAATAAGAAAATAATAGGTTGAGAAGGAAAAGGAATGTAGTTGGAAGGCTGAGAAAGATCCCTTAGAAGCGCTAAGATGAAACAGGCAGCTGCATGGAAAAAAAAAAGATAGGCCATCCCTTACAATCCTCAAGGAACATAATGTCCTGAGATCTAAAAATTCTCAGAAATCACCATGAGGTGCAACTTATCACATAAGGTAGTAACTTTAAAAATTAGAAACATGCTTTCCCTTTACCTGAAATACAGAACATTCTGCTATTGAATATGTCTGGAACTTCTGTCATCTGTCTCAGAACAATCACTTCCATAGACCACTGCATTTTCCCTTCACTTCCACCAGCAAATAGTTTGTAATACTGCTTAAAATTTCTGTGTGTCCAGTGTTGCGTAAAGAACAAATGTTTGCAGCAGTTTCTCACAGTGCACATTAGTTCAAATTAGCACTTTTAGAAAATTACAAATTATTGCATATCTTATATTGATGTTTGAGAGATGCTGTCCTCTGACTTACATTTGAAGAATCTTGTCGTTTGGCATAATATATACAATGAGTTAAAAAACAGACCCTGTTGGAGCATTAACTCTCTAAAGTTTCTCAATAAGAATTATTTATTTGTTGTATTTAAATTATTAAGATATCTAACAAAGGATATTATAAAAAGTTAATAACTAATGAGTGAAACTTGGTAATGAATTGATCTGATTGCTCAGAAGTAAGAGAGGTTTGTTAATTAATTCTGTATTAAATCCATATAATTTTACCTATTCATTATATCACTCAAGAAAACACTTTAACCTGCAAATGAGACTAGAAGTGATCACTTCTAAGTGAAGGAGGTTTAAAAGAAAATGGTCTTACGACAATTTGCAGCTAAAAATACTGAGTGGATACCAAGTAGCTTGAGGAGTTAAATGCATAGGTAGCCGTCACATCGGGAAAAATGTCATCCAGTGCAGCATCTTGGTTTAAAGGCGTTGAAGAAATATTTAGGGAAAGAACAGCAAACGTTACCTTTCTAATACCAGAAATTAGAGCCATCTTAGGAAAAGACTTAACTTTTTTTAAAAATCTTCTCTAGTACATATTATAGATCCAGATTTATGGGAGGTATTTATCAAATATAACTAAATTAAAAAATAATGATTTGCCTCCATCTTTTTTAAATCTTATATTTTTATATACTATATATGATATATGTGATATTGAGTTTTATGTAAAATACTAATATTTTATATGACATTATATGTATACCTACCTATCTATCCATGCATTGATACTTTATAGACGTTTAAGATACTATTATTTTAATCACACAGCTCTATGAAGAAAGCAGGGCAAATTTTCTTACCTGCATTTTAATGATAAGGAAACAAAATTTCTTTTTTTAAAAATGATTTTGTGTTTTGCCATTACCACCTATCCCCCTTAGCCCCCCCATCCCCTGACAATCACCACACTGTTGTCCACATCCATGAGTCCTTCTTCCTTTTTGCTCCATCCCGACCCTCAAAACCAGCATCCCCCAGAGCTGTCATCCCGCCCTCTGTCTGAGTCTGTCTCTGCTTTGCTTGTTAGTTCAGTTTGTTCATTAGATTCCACATATGAATGAAATCATACAGTATTTGTCTCTCTCTAACTGGCTTATAAGTGGGCTTATTTCACTTAGCATGATGTTCTCCTGGTCCATCCATGCTGTCACAAAGGGTAAAATTTTCTTCTTTTTTATGGCCAAGTAGTATTCCATTATATAAGCATTTCATAATTATTTTATCCACTCATCTACTGATGGACACTTGAGCTGCTTCCATATCTTGGCAACTGCAAATAACACTGAAATTAATGTAATTTTTTTAAAAATTTCACAGGGTTAAGAGGTTTGTCCAAAATCGCCTGAATTCGAAATGTTAAGACTTGCTCTGAACATTAACCTCTCCAAAATAACTAACCATCTTGTTTCCGTAAATGATAGCATCAATGGAAGAAACATCAAAGTTGTATGAGAGAACACTGTTCATGTGTGGTAATTATTAAACATCTTTTAATAAAACACACTTTAAGTAAACCAAAAGTTTTGAAATTTACTTTTACCTATATATAAACATTTACTCATATCCTTAAAAATTAACATTTAGATATCTCCTAAAGATGTACCATACATTGAACACTTTAGGGAAAAAAACAGCATATTGGTATCAGATCCACATGCAATTACTCAAAATTGAGAGCCTTAAGATACAAGAGCATACATGGAATTTTAATATCAAGTGTACAATAAATTGAGTAATGATTTTTGTCATTTAGTGGGAAGAGAATAGAATTAAAATTAATTAAAATGTAAAACACTAAGTAAGAAATTATTGGAAACATTTCAGCTTTTATTTATAATACCTCAAAATTAAGACTCTATTTCTTTAGCACCTATGATTATCAGAACTTTAAAAGAAAAATCACTAGTTAATTATTCTACCACTAGATAAAACTTAGAATAACTTTGACCATTGTTTTTCTATATTTACATTAGTCTTTCCATCTTTAAAAAAGGGGTGGGAGCTTTATGACTGTTGGACAATTAAGGTTTTTAAATGCCCTATAAGTTTCAAAATTAAATTTTGGCTCAGTTTGCAAAGACCAAAAAAATCACTGCAATTTCCCAATTTTAAATTGAGCAACCAATTTTCAGGAAAATACTCCGGAACATTTGAGTCTAAACTAAACAGATCAACAGTTGATCTTGATTTATTTACTAAACAATTTCATTTAGTAGTGAAGAGATCTAGGCCTTTTTGGTAAGAGTTTAGTCATCTGGAAGTTTCCTGCTGTTTGGTCCAATTTATCTCTGTTCATCTTTATTTTTAAAGTGCATTGCAAGGACCCCAAAATACCTATTTGTTACAAACCATCTGTTGAAGTAATACATGGCAAATCAATGCATATTTTACTGTTTTACAATTAATCTGCATTGTACAGAAAATATAGCAGCTCATTTCCCAATATAAAAGCAGCATATAAGAGTCAAACTAATTCAGTTTCCAGGTCAAACTTCATTCCTGAATTTGACATGATTTCCTAAATTCTTGCTCCCATGATAAGTCAGATAGCTGACCTGTGCTACATATATCAGGTTCTGGTGTGCCCAGAACCACACAATTTTCTAGTCAATTTCTGAAATCAGGAAATGCAATTTTTTACTAAACATAGGTAACTAATTAAAACATTAGGGCCTATTATATAAATAAGATACAGCACCTAAGTTGTAAATAGTAAAACAAATACATGTATTTGGTGAGGAGATATTTTTGCTGCCTCCCTGTCCCAATGCAGGGGAAAGAAGGGTGTAGAAATGCAATATAAATGAGAGATGACTTTATGTTTACAATGTTCATATCAAAAAAAGGGGGGGAAGGAGATTTTTTGATATGCTGCAGGGTTTTCCAGAGCATGTATTTATTTCTAAAGATAAATTATTTGATAATGATATTTGGTAAATATGTAATTGGGTGTTGTTTCCTTATTTTCTGGGGATGGGTTTTTTTTAGCAATATTAAGCATATTATAAATGCTTTATTTTGTATTTTCTAATTAGACTTCATTATTACTGAAGTTGAAGTATACCTTATTTCTCAAAGTAACCCTGATTAACATTAATATATTGCAGCTGTATTCAATTTTATAGCCTTCTCAATTTGTAGAAAAGACACATACATATCTTACTTAGTTCTCAAATGATTTGTATATATAATATTTTTATTCTGAATAGGAGGATTGACAACATAAAAATATAATTATTTAACTTATCAGATTATTGCTTCCTAAGTATAGTAGTTTTAGTCATCATTAATTGACTTTAACATACAAATAGATAAAACAATTTTAGAACAGACATTTCAGAACAAGGTACAGTATGTTAAATTGTCAATGACTATATATTATGATGGAATTAAATTTCAAAATCAAATTATTGGAGCACAAAATAAGCTGTGAATCATCTTTATTATTTAAAAAATAAAAACAAAATAAACAAAAAATAAAAACAAAATAAACACAATATTCATAATATCTTTAATGATGTGCACACTTATCTCTTCAAAAGGTTCAGATCTTACCAGGACTTAAGCAAATGAACAAGATTCTTATTTCACACTTTAATGGAATTCGTATAAATTTTCTATTTTCCATATTGCATTCTATTGATTAGACAGTTTTGAAAGTTCATCTTTTCTTATTTTAAAAAAGTTCAAAACTGATACTTCTATTGAACTGATAATCTAAACTAGAACATATGCCAAAATTAGGCAAGATGTCAACTCTGCCTTCTGCTTTGAATTTGTGGAGAATGTAAGCATTACTTACAATTGATGCAATTCCTTTCAAATTTCAAAATGTACTTTTGTAATGTAGTTAATGAAAAAAATGTATAACATAAAACACTTAAGTATCATCCAATAGTTTTGAGTACATTTAACACCAATCATTTATTCTTACATTAACATAACAACAACCAAGGCAATATTCCCAATATATAATTTCCTAAAATATTTTTTACTACTCTAATTTTTGACATGTGAAAATCACTCATAAAATAACTGGAGAAACATACTGTATGGATTTCTAATTGGGAGTAAAGTTAAAGATTTATTATTTCATTCCTAATCAGTGTATCTACCAAATGCCTATTCAACACATTCTAATTTTACATCACATATTATTTGCTCAGTAGCTTCAAAACTAGACTAGGCATGAATTAGAATATTAATTAATATCTAAGAATATGTAGAATTAGAAAAACCATCCAGTTAAGGTACAGTGAATTTGATTTTAAAGTCAAGTAATGATATATTTAAAAATTATTATAAAAGTCAATTACTCTGCTAAAATATTTCTTACTATGTTATAAACCATAGAGCCACCTTTATTTATTACAACTAATAGTAAAACTGTAATGCTAAACTATTCAAATTAATCCAACTACATACATTCCAGTGAAACAGTGTTTAAGAAATACAAAATAAACTAAAATGTTAAAGGTTCATTGCCTTATATTTTTAAAAAGTTAGCTTTAAATGTCAATGAACCAGATAACAAGTTTGTCATTTCCCTGTTGTGTTCTAATTTAAAAGTTTTCAAGAACATTTGACACTTCATAAACTTGCTATCTCTTTTGTCTCTTTTTATGAACTTCATGCTGATATTAAACAGAGGACAAGAAGAAGGCAGGCAGAGTCCATTGAAATATGTACATCAGCATTCATAAATACCATGCCTGGTGTGAAAATACACTTAATTTTCAAAAGAAATGCACACTATCTCTCATTTCCTCAATTGTTGTTTTCCTTCCTTTCTTTTTGTCCTTCCCCCCCTTCCTTCCTTCTTGTCTAATGGTGCCAACCAATGTGGGACAATAGGGATACTGTATATTAATTGCCCAATGTTGGAGATAACAGGTCTCTTATATTAGAATTAAAAATAGTGAATAAATATAATTCTGTCATATCCAAATAACAACAAAATCAAGAAATCATTTTTCCCATAAATTCAAAAATGGCAATCTTTAAGTGAAAATATATCATCAGTAATTTTACAAAACTTCGACCAAAGGAAAGGAGTTCAATTAATACAATCAATGACTACTTTGCTGTGTCTTATATAAGGAAAGTAGAAATATCAGTAGGTGTGGAGTTGCAAGTTAAAAAAAAAGCAAGCAAAACAAAAGCTGAGCCTTTCCTAGTATAATAAACCAAGTCGCACCTTTTGGCTTGGTCTGACTAGGTTATTTCTATTTTAACCCTGTTTTGATCTTCAGTTTGAATGCAGCAAGGTTCAAGTTACATCGATCTTTTCCTTACAAAGTTTGATTTTTCTGTCACTCTTACACGAGTGTAGATTTTTAAAAATCAATGTGTGTTCTATATTCCCTAGCTGATAGTTTGAGCTATGTAAGAATCTTGGGAATTTTTAATAGCAGTAGAGGTTCCATTAAACTTAGTTCTCAAATAGCTTCTTAGAGTTTATTCTTCAAATAATTCAGGGTATAAAAGTAGCACATAAACATTAATTGAACAACCATTAAGCAGTATGACTATTTGTTTTTGGTTGAAAGAGGACATAAAGCTTGACGCCCTGTGGTGGAAAACAATTAGGTCTTATGATGAACTTGATATTAAATATACTACTACCAGACTTAGACCAGTTCCACTTTACTAAATAGCTGTAGTCAAAATCCTGCCCGAGTTATAGGATGTCATCATTTTACTGTCATGGCTTAGCTGCTTATAAATATTGTAATGTGCCTCATGCCTTATGCTAATGCAATGACTAATGGTTGTCATTATCTTCATTCAATCTCATAAAAAACTTGCTCAGGAGAGACTGATCATAGGCTGAATGCTGCTTAAAGCGAAACTGTTTTTCTAAAACACAGAATATAAAAAGCACTTAAGTACAAGAGGTTGGATGGATAATTTATTTTATTTTGAGTGTTTGACAGCTGCCACTGTCATTAAATTTGCCACGAATCCAATTGATATCTCATATGGGAATGCCTTATAGATGCCTATATGTGTAATTGCACAATGCTTTAAAGTTGCTGTGCTTGTCTGGGACTACAGGCAAAGACATGGGATAGAAAAACCAAAAGCTGGAATAAATTGGACACCGTTTGAAGGGTGAAAGTTTTCAACAATGGAGATGAGTCCCCTCATAGAATAGAAACTGTTTGTGGTTTCACTGGTGCACTTTGCTTGCAAGACAGGTACAGAACACTTCATTATATGCTTAAATGGATGAAGCAGCTCTTTGCATCTGATTGAAACTAAGTAGGACATTAAATTAACACCAAGCGAGAAATTTTTGTTTCATTCTACGCTGTAGCAGCATAGTAGTAATGTGTTGACTCTCAAGTGCACATGGTTCCATAGGTCTTGTACCACCAGGGCTTAAGGTTATGCCTCTCTGTATTACAGAGTAAAAACCAAAACTAAAATCCATTAATAAGAAAATATATTTTGTTGGGAGAATGTGATAAATATTCACACTATTTCTGATAAGAAGGTGGATAGGGGACAAAATGTTCCTGAGGAATGTAAATGTCACCCGCCATACCTCAATGGATCTTTATGGGGCCTTTGTCTGAAGAGTTATTGTAGTTGTCCTTTTAATACCACCTCTGCGTATTAGAGGGAAAGTTCAGTTTTATCGGCGAGAAGGCTGATATATAGTGGGCTTCCCATAAATGTTTGTAGAATTAAATGGGGTGGAATGAGGCAGAATGGAACAGACTAGGACCATCATTATCTGTTCCCTCCTAAAGTTCTAATTTGTTCTAAAACAAAAGGAGAAATAAATATATGGCTGCATGAGTGAGCAATGATCTAGGTGGCTCAGAAAGGAAGTTTCTGTTTTATTATATTTAAAAAGGACTTACTTAAAGAGTATAAATTACAATTTATATGTTTAATGAGACAGGTAATTGTGTCAGATATTTCAGAAAGCTTCTCTTGAAAGTACTTAAAATAAATTTTTAAAAAATTTAAATGGAAGTTCATTTCCCAAGACCTTATCTTGAGAGAGAACTTAGAGACTTCAGCTAAGTTATAAATACCATAGAAACAGTGCACCTCTTTCTGTTTTGTCTCAGAGGAGTTTGGAAGAAGGCAGCACCACACTTTTCTGCCCATCTTGACTCTGAGCCATAAATAACATCTTTCCAAAAAGTTCCATGTAAATTCTCCTGCACAATATAACACTCCCTCAGGAATTTGCTTTCAGCTGGAAAATATATTACAGATAAGGGGACCATGCATCCTGGTTTATTGTGCCTGCTGTCCCAGTGCAATTATTAATAGCGCCGCCATTCACTGTGTCCCCAGTATGCATGACAAATTATGTTAACCTATCTATAAATAATCATGAAATGTTAATAATAATAAAATAACCTTTATTGGAAGCTTGCTATTTGTCAGAGACTTTGAAATGTTTTCATGTATAACGACTTCTTCACAATAACCCAATGAGGGAGGTATTTTATTGTTCCCATTTTGCAAAGAGATAGAGAGGTTACATAGCATTGTCCTGCTCTAACAGTGAGAGAATCTAAATCCAGATGAAGGTCTGACTCCATAGCAACACATGCCAGAGGATGACATACCATCTTCCTGTTTTCTGGCCAACATTAACTTGGTTTTATTTAATGAATTCAAAGATTATTAACAGTATTTTGTTATTCTTTCTAGCTATTATAACTATATTTTAATATGGACTGCACTTTAAGAGGCAGGAACAGGGCACTGAACGAAACTAAATATCAGCTGACATTTTTTTTACTACTATACTGCATTAATGATAATGAGAATGATTAGTTAATGACTATTTTATGCAAAGCACTATACAGGGTCCAGCAGAAGTAATACCTGCTTGAGTGTGGTTGGTAGGGTAATAACATGGGTGTAGTATTTATGGTTTTAATTTGAACATTTCACCTAAAATGTCATGTGGTATGCTTGAATGTGATATTGTTATGTTACAGAATTATATGCTTATGATTTTGCAATAACAAAGAGGCATTTTTTGTGCCTGACCCTGTATCTGGGGTTTCCCTGTGTTCTCTCACTGACCTTTAAAACAGTTCTGCGAGGCAGAACATTTGAACCCCACAAAAGTGTGTAAATTGCTTTAGCTATTAGCCCTAAACTGGCTCAGAAGTTAAAAATGAAGACTATGAGATTAAGTCATTTCCATACCTCTCCAACTCTGACATTCTGTGGGAATAACTGATGATCAGGATACGAAGCATAACACCTGATGCTGAGGGAATCCTCAGGGGCAAAGAGGCTCCCCTAACGCCTCATTTACATTAGCTGCTGTGCAACGCAGTTAGTGCTAACTAATGGCATGTGCTTCACAATTTGTATCTTTTATTTTTCTCCTCACCATAGGATAACTAAGAAGATAATTTGGACTTGAGCCAAGGTAAGTTTAACTGCATTGTGCTAGAAATAGCATCCTTCTCTGAAACTCTCTAGGAATTACCCTGAACCGTTCTAAAAAACAGTATTAAATAAATACATAATATTTGCTCATGATCAAATTTGTTCCAGCACTATTTAAAGAATATGAACAGAAAAACGACCCGATAGCATTAGATAGAGGTTGTTGAAGGAAATCCCTTGTTATTTTCTCAAACAAGAAGTGTGATAAGAAGTGTGGTCGAGTAAGTTCCATGTGCTACAGAGAACAAAGCAAATACATTCAATATCTGCGCCTATACCCAAAAGATAATTACAGTTCACTTGGAAATACAATAATATGAATGAACAAATATGGCTATTTCACTATTATAAGATGCCAAATCATATAGTGTAATTTGAACTGTTGTTCTTAACCAAGAATGTGTTATGTGTGCTGTGTTTTAAAAAACGCAGGTGCTAGGAACATATTTGCCTTGGCTGAATAAGTTTGTGATGTTGGAGCCTAGAAGTGTGTATTTTTAAACTCCACAGGTGATTCTGAAGTACACTATGAATAACAACCATTGGATTAAAATATAGGTGGAACATATTAATGTTAATTATGCAGATTAAAAAAAGAAGAGGTTAATTTAGGTTGGGAATTAAAAAGATGGCTTCTGAGAAGAGATGAGATTTGAATGAAAGATCAGACATGGACAGAAGGTAGGTGAAACAGAACATTTTTTTCTTTTCCTTTTTCAACTCAAAATTAAATCTTGCCTTTGAGGTTGCTTTTACTGAATTTCAGACTCCTAAATGGGTTGGTATGGAATAGATAATAAAATGTATAACGATAAATACCTGAAATGTTCAATCTTGTAATATATCTACAATATAACTACATGCAACTCAGGTCTAAAGTCTTGCTTGAAAGCTTATATAGTATTATAGATTAATGTTAATATCTGAAATAAAGAAATTTAATCACAATTAGTAAATTTTGATTAGCAAATTACTGATTAGTAAATTAAGACTGCACACTTCCAAAAGGCAAGATCTATGTTTTATTCAAATTTGGATTCTTAAATCTTTAGCCTAGAGCTTGGTATCTAAAATATGCATGATATATATTTGTTGGTTGAATAAAAGATTCAATTGGATCTACTTGGTTTGTTCATTCCACTTGGTGGGGCAGATTTCAATGGTCTCCACTTAAAGGATAAAGTATTTTACCTAGGAAGGCGAGGTTTTATTTGTTTATTTCTTGACCCAGAACCAATGAGCTGGCAAAGACTTTCAACTATTATTAGCTTATCAGAGTAAGCTTTTTCTTTCCCTGTAAAAAGAATGAAGAAGAAGAAGAAAACCGGAAAAGGCAAAGGAGCTGCCGGGGCCTTCTCCACCTGCGTCTAGGCCGCAGGGGACAGCAGGTAGACCCCTCTTCTCAGACCAGGCTCCCCGGAAGGGGCCAGACATGTCCATGGGAAGGAGCAAGGCTGCCTGAGTTTTCCTCAGCTCTTCTGCTGGCCTGCTTTTTTTTTGTAGAATGGGGTTGTTTTGTCATTGTTTTGGTTTGGGTTGTTAATGGGGATTTTTCAGGCATGACTGTCAAAGAGATCACAAAAACATCTTTGTCATACTATACTACCTCTCGCCAGCACCAGGCAAGCCAGCTTCCTTAATAGTATTTTTTTAATGTGGTAGAAGAAGTATCAGGAGATATTCATATTCCCCCAGTGGGATTTCATAATACCTTTCAAAACAGTTTCTTGTGGGGTGGGGGTGGGGGATAATAAAAAGAAGAAAGGATGAGCAGAGAAAAAACACTCAGATGGAACAAGAGCATGGTGAGCTGATGACAGAAAGCTTTGCTTTCCCTATTCATACATGTGTTTTGCAGAATAAAGGGGAAGTGGAAGCCCTCATATAGTACGCAGTTGTGGATGTGTATTGGTAAAGCATTTTTAGTGATGAGGAAGTTCTAACAATGAAGACAGACGCTGTGCTGATAGTAGAAAAGGAAGAGGCAGGATGCAGAAGAGGGAGCTAGGGAAAAGCAGCCACCACAGTGCAGGCTGCCTGGGAACTCAGCCTCGGTGCCACTCAGAGGAAGACCATGTTGGCTGTCCCCATTGTTCCTGGTTCAGTTGATGGGGCTCAGCTAGTGGGGCCTAAAGAAGTAGCCACTCTCTAAAATACTCCTGAGTGAATTCTTGCAGTAACTATATTCGGTAAAGACACATGAACTTCCTATTTGGACCAAAACCCAAGCCTTCCAAATTGCTAACTGGAATCTTAGCAACCCTGTTGGCAGAAAAATGACCTAAGAAACTACAATTTGGAAAATCTCTGCTACCTGGCTCAAGGCATGTCGCTACTGGTCATCATATGCGTGGTTACATTTTTTTCAGCCTCCCTCTCTCCTCTCCAGCTGCTCTGTGATTACCTCATACCAGACAAGCCTGATTATCATCAGTGAAAAGCATACTAAAAATAAGAATGATTACATTATTCTTTATAAGCAGTGATTAAACATGAACACATCTGAAACAGTTTAATTCATACTGACTTTTATAAAACAGCTGAAAATAGAATGAATTCACATTTTAAGACTATTTCAAGGGTGGATCATTACCTCTGTGGCATACATGTCACCTTGAGCATGACAAAAATTTAATCAGCTGGTGGTGTGCGGGAGCCACAAACTCATGGGATCCAAACATGTGCATTTCTTCCCAGCTAGGCATTCAGTGACTTTGCTTTGATAGCTTGAAGTGGATGCTGCTGGGAGTGTTTATACCACGGAAATTGGCAAATGCTAAGTCTTAGTCTATCTGAGCTGTTATGACAAAATGCCACAGACGGGGGGCTTATAAACAACATAAATTTACTTCTCACAGTTCTGGAGGCTGGAAGTCTGAGATAAAGGTGCGAGCATGATCAGGTGAGGACCTTTTCCTAGGCTGCAGATTTCTCCTTGTATCCTCATACAGTTCAAGCACCTAGGGAACTCTGCGAGATCTCTTTGTAAGAACACTAATACCAGTCCAGAGGTTACCACCTTCCTGAACTCATCCCTCCCAAAGGCCCCATTTTCTAACACCATCCCATTGGGCTTTAGGATTCCAATATATGAGTTTGGGGGGCTTTTTATCTTTCTTTTTCAGAGAGCCAGGGAGCAAGTTTACCAACACACCACTGAGTTACATGCACATTTTAGGAGCAGAGACTCAATACGAATTTATGTGGCTGTGATTAAGATGGTTGTTTTGGGCTACATATTTAAAGAAGACACTGCTTGAGACGGTATTTTGTTAAACCACCAAGACTCCTATCCTTTATTTGTTGTGACTTAACCTTCCTTTGCCATAGTCTTCCCATCCTTAAAATGATAACCTAATAATACCTATTTTATAGAATTGTTCTGATGATTAAATGAGGTAATATATGTAATGGACTTTAAAAAGTGCCTGGCACAGAGAAGGTGCTCAATAAGTATTTTTTCTGTTACTATCAACGGGAGAAAATACTTTTGGGTTTTTTACAGTCTTTTCCTAAAAGACTGCTTAATTTCAGTGTTATTTTCCTTGTTTAGCTTTTACATCTTTCCAAAGCCGATACCCAACTTGCACAAGTTCTGCAAAGAACCGTTAAATGAAAGCACATCAAATCACTTTGAAATGCATAAAGCACTATGTAAATGAAAGGTGGAATAATTATGTTAAAGGCATCATCTTGAATTTTGTTTATACTGCATCTTTGAAATGAGCATCAGATTTTTCTCTAGGCAGTTACTGCTCCTACAGAAACAAACACAGATGTTGCCCAAACATCCTACTGAATAGTTTCAGGCAATGACATTTATCAAAATACCTCTGGTCACTAAATGTACAAAGACTCAAGACAAACCTCACATCTCACATCTCACATCTCAGGCCTGCATCATAATTCAGGTGAATACGCCTTTGTTTGATAATTCAATGATTTTGATTTGTAGAATGCACTAGCACAACAAACAGAGAATCCTACATGTTGGCTAAGTTTTACAAAATAGGACCTTAAAATGCAATTTCTTGTAGAGAAAAAAAATCAGTTTGTTATTTCTGATGAGCGTTTCTAGCCAAATTAAAACTAGTTTGGGGGCTATGCATGTGGTTGTTCCTATTTTATGTCGACCTGGTCAAGCAAAGCAGAGAAAGAGGGGAAACATGTTTTAAAAATATTTTTCTTATCCTCAAACTTTCTAAGAGCCCAGTCTTTGGAATTCAGGCTTCCTTTTATCAACAAGATAGTCCTGTGAGTTACACTGTAACTTAACTCTTCTAGTCTGGCCCTGGGCCAGACTGCCCTTGGATTCCCTCCTGTGCTCCCCTGGCTCCATGCACAGGAAGGAGATCTGATTCCAAGACTTACCTTCCCAGAGGACTGTCTCAGCTGGCTTGCATCTGGCTTCTGTCAGTGGGGGCTGGGGTGAGGACAATGGCAGAAGACTTGAGCTTGGGAAGAAGGAGCCAGAGCATTTCTCTGGATATTATTTGCCGCCTGCACCTTCCGAGGCAGCAGCTATGTCCCTCCCGTGCTCCACCTCCCACCACTGAAGCCCGCCTTGCTTCCAGTTTCCACTAAGTAACCCAAGGACCCCATGCTACATACAACATCCCCTCCCCGTCCTTGCGTCCTTCCAGCCTGGACTTGGTGATGACTTTCTCCTGTTGCTAAATCTGGTTCCCTCTCTTTTCCCTGCTTGACTTCATCTGTCTCTTTCATCACCTGTGTCGGGCTTTAATCAATTGCCTGCATTAGAGTCCAGTGCTTATATATTCTAGGTGAATCCTATTTCCCTTGATTAGACCCTGACTGCCCCAAGGTCTAACCCAGGCTACTGCTCAAATGAACTCTTAGACAAAGCACACTGTTGAAAGTTACTCTATGTTCACTCCAAAGAGCTCAGAGGACCTTCTGGAGCAAGGATTCTTGCAGCCACTGTTCTCTTGGCAGCCCTTTTCCTTTAGTTAAATGATTCTCCCTTGAGCCTTCTCTGTGCCACGTTCCTCAGATGGGGGCTGAGAAAAAGTATTTTTCTCTGTTTCTGCTAACCTTGGTGTCAAAGATACTTAGCCATTACACTTGATTGTTAGACTAGCCTGTACCCCTTCTTCAGGCCACACCCCTCGAATTCATTGCAGGGAGCTGATATACGTGTGATTCTTCTACCAAATGTTAGTACTTTTCCTAGAAGATCACAAAGGTAACAAGATCTCCAGACTATTTCCATGTGCGTGACTAGAAGGATCAGTAAGTGGATCTGTGAGCTGCTACCACTCTAAAATTCTACTCCTATGGCTTTCTTCCCAAGAAACGACATTTGGGCACCAAAACACCTCCATATTTTAAAACGGTTTTAGGGAATAAATTCTATGAATATACTGTTAATTCAAAAGTGTCAAACTAGGGTTGTACCTCCCCTGCATTTGTTAAACTTATTTTGGTATTTGAACATTGAAACATACATTAATGAGGAGTTTCTAAAAATAATATTTTATAAAGACACTCACCTTTTTGCATGCACCCCGTCCCATTGCATCGCCAGCACGTCTCCCCTTCCTGAAATGATCTTTTTCCTTCTGTTTTTGTTTGCTGTGTTTTGAATTCTCAACCAAATAATCATATTTCTAGGAGTTCTCTGAAACTTCCCCACTCATTGCCTGGGAGAGCCCACTTGTCCCTTGTCTATGCCCCGACTTGCATCGTATGAAGTACACTATGTCTCTCTGTCCCGCATCAGCCTTATGTTCCCAAATGAAAGCACTGTGTTTCTTCTATGCAGTCCAGTGCTCTGTAACTTCCCGAACACTTAGGGATCATTAAAAATAGATTTGTTGAACCATTTTTGAAAAACACTCTGACAGTTCCAAGGCCTCTCATGTTGGACAAAATTAGTATTCAGGATCATGGAAAGATTTATGTTGGCCTGGTTTTCTTTGGCTTTTTGCACTAGGGATATTTTTACTAACAAACATAAAGCAGATCCTGGTCATTTCATAAAATGCCTAAAGTGTATGCCCCATATATAGAAGTACATGTGTTTTGTTGAACAACATTGATAAATAGGGAAATAGGAAAACAAGAGGAATGGTAGCACCTTAACAAGTTTAGGGCAAAGCTTCTCAATTCATTGTCTTTTCTTCTTCACTAGTGGTTGCGTCCTTTTTCTGTGTTTGTGTTCCTAAATTTGAGCCGATTTTCAGTGTCCATCTGAATATATTCCCACTGTTTCCACCATCAATTAAGTAAATGCCATGTCTCTAACTCATTTCCCTTGAAAAGGATGAGCTCAACCATGCTCTTTTTATTCCTTTTATAATGGCTCTCTTTGCACAAGTTGGTCCATTGCCTCCAGTGTCATTTCTCATGCATCAGCTTATTCTACTCAATTAGACTCAGAGCTTTGCGGTCAGAGGTACTTTTTCTGCCTCCTCACAGCATGTTCACAACATAGGCTTGTGAACGAAATATCTTCTAGATTTCACCAACATCTGTGCCTGTGTTTTTAGTTCCTTATCAAGCGAACATATTACTGTGCCCACTCTGCAGCTGCCGCTTGGGCCTTTGGTCACTCATACAGGACACAGCTCAGGGCGTGTCCGCAGGCTTGGCTGGGCAGCACAGAGACTTCCAGTCCCTTTTACCATTTCTTTTTAAAGCCAGGAATATCCCTAAGCTACCTCTCCCCCGGGACTCACTATGGCTCTTCTAGTGATTTCCACTATTGATAATTGGTTGCTGTCACTGGACAATTTCTTTTCCTTCATAGCACTTAGGATAATTCATAACTATATACCCATATATAGATATATAAATGCAGTATGTAAAATATATAGTAGACATAAAGTATATTCATATATATGTATAAATAATATATATATATATATAAAAAACAGTTATATGTGTGAGGGTACCTTTGTGTATGTTTTTTATGTTTTCATTTTCTCTTTCCATCCACAGATTTTCTTCACAATGACTTGCTTCACCACTTAACATCCAAGTCTAACACAGAGTCTGGTGCACCGTAGGTGTTCAGAAATATTTGTTGAGTAAATAATATGTGAATGAAGCTGTAAGCGCAAAGAATTCTTTCTGATCTTAGTCATATCAGATCTTAAATATACTGTGAAAAAAGGAAAAGAGAAATAGCAGCATAGAGAAAGAAAGAAAGAAGTCAATGTGTTTCTCCCTACTCTAAAATTTCAGATTTATAATGCCTCCTCCCAAAAAGAGTCCCACAGACTTCTCCATTTGTTTTTATCTGAAGAAGGGACAAAGGTCGACAAGAAAGTTTCTGCTGTGCACTGTGTTGCTACCCACTAATCAAAACTACATATATTTTAGCAAAAAGTTAATGAGTCTGAACTAGTATGGCAAAAAACTAATTAAGCATTCCTACTTTCACTGTTACAAACTGCTGTTTCTTCTCTAGGAGCACAATCCTGATATCTTTAGAATGTATCTGTAGCTGTGCATGTCTTTCTCCTAAACAAAAATTCTGATCACTAAAAAAAAAGAGTGGGACATACCGTAGTTATAGAGTAAGTGGTAGAGTGTGGTCATTGACAACGGGGACTGTGAGGACTGCCTGGTTTCAAGACCTAGCTCCACTTTCTGTGAGATTGTAGGCAAGCTAAGGAGCCTTGCTTTGTTTCTGTTTCCTCGTCTGTACGGTGGAGATAATAATAGTACCTAACTCATAGGCTTTCTTATGGGATTAAATAAGAAAGAACATGTGAAAACTCTTAGAATAAGGCCTGGCACATAGCTGACACTCAGTACGTGTTCAGTAATTGTATTCTTATTCTTTGTATCGCTATTTTTGCCACCATCTCCAAATTAAAGCAGATTTACTTTTAATACAGAAAGGATGCAATGTCACTAAGAATGAGCAAGGGAAAAAGCAAAGAGACAATACACACACAAGTAAGTATGAAAAAGAAATACAGCCATCCGTGCATTATCATTGTGAAAAGGCACGGTAGAAGGTCAGAATTCAAAGATTTTTTTTTCGTCTTGATAAACAGTTATTTCTTTTATTCTTACTCCTGATAGAAAGTATTCCTTTGTGTACCTTTTAAATACCCAATGATGATGATTACTTTTATCTCATCTTTCTTCATCTAAAAAATTTGAAGAATACCTAAGTACAATCTAATTTTCAATAACCCCCAGTCTTGTAAAGGAATCACAAGTAGCTTAATTCAATGATTTTCAAACCTGTTTATTCAAAGGCTAGTCATAGTACCCTGAGTTGTTTGAATTTCTTTACCTCATCATGAAATGCATTAAATTTTCTATATTTTTAAACTGTGTAATGTACTACAATACCACCTTTAGCCCTAAAAAGAAAAAAAAAACTTCAGCTAACTGCACATTTCCCTGCTTATTTGTTCTTTATGAATATATGCATGTATTTCATTTGACAAATATTTATTAGGTTCCACTATGTGCCAGGCATTGCACTAGAAACTAAGTTTAAAAAAGCAATAACAAACAAACAAGGAAATGAACAACACAAAGTCTCTGTTTTCATGAAGTCTATAGAGTCTAGAGGAGGTATGAAGCAATAAACAAAACATGTTTCAATTACAAATTGAGATCATTGTTATGCAGAAATAAATGGAGAGCTTGAAATAGACTAATGAGAATGGGTAACAGAGAGCTTGAGGGCTGTATTAGGCCAGGCGCAGAAGGCCTCCCTGAGGAAGTAACACTTGCCCAACTCCTCAAGGAAGAAGAAGACATAGCCATTAAAATTACTGGGACAGGAGCCCGTTCCAGGCAGAGAGAGCAGCAGTGCACACCGGGTCTGCACCTGGACACGGTGCAGCGCTGGGGCCAACGGCGTGAGAAGGGCCTGGAGGGGCAAGTGTAAGTCAGATCATGCAGGGGGTGGGGGGGACAACAGGGCGGGCTTGGGTTTTTTTAAGATTTTATTTATTTTTAGAGAAAAGGGGAAAGGAAGAAGAAAGAGAGGGAGAGAAACATCAAGGTATGGCTACATTTTGTACACCCCCTACTGGGGACCTGGCCTGCAACCCAGGCATGTGCCCTGACTGGGAATCAAACCAGTGACCCTTTGGTTCGCAGGCTGGCACTCAATCCACTGAGCCGCACCAGCCAGGGCTCGATTTGCATGTTCTTAATGGGGAACCAGACACTGTTAAAAAGGATTTAAACCAAGAGTTTTCAGGACGATGATCCGTTTCAGAAAATAGCCCTGATTTCTTTATGAAGAATTCATTGAAAGAGGATATGTGTAAAATAAGAAGACAACCTAGTAGAATATTAGAGTAATCCAAGCAAGATAAATTTGTAACTTAGTCTTAAGTGTTAGCAATGTGGGTGTGGAGCACTAGATATGAAAGATATTTAGGAGGTATAAATGACAAAATTTGATGATGGATTAGATCGAGAAGGGAGGAATCATGTGTGACTTAAGTTTCTTCCTCAAATATTACATGATAGTTCCAATTACTGAGAAGGAAAAACTGAAGAAGTATGAGGAGTTCTGTCTTGATCGGGTTAATTTCTTGATACTTGTGTGACACTGCACTGGAGATGTTGAATAAGCATTTGATTATACTGATACGAAGCTGTTATATATAAATGAGCAGAAGATGGCCTCTCCGTATTGGCCCCTAGGTCTTTTATGTCTTCACTGCAGCCTGAGACCCATTAGCTCAAAAGCCCGGGAGGGAAAAAAATCAAATTTCTACACATCCGTTTATTTTTAAAATAGGCCAAGCAGGCAGATTTTTTTTTAGCCTTCTAGCACCTCCCTATTTTGTATACCCCTGCAAAATCTCACCCCCCCCCCCCCGCCCCCCGCGCGCATCTTCTAGCAATAGCTAAAGCCAGGCCGTAAAGACCCCAATCCAACAACAATGCCCTTCTGAGCTCTCTGACGCAAACTGCCCGCCATGCAGCTCAGCGACTTTGCCTACATGCAGAAGTTTGCTCTCCAATGCCCCTCTCGCAGGAATTCCCTTGCCCTCCTCCACTTCTGAGAAGCTGCTCTGAGCCTTTGTCTCTGTCTCTGAACAGATTCCTGCTGTGAGGGACTTTCCCCAGTGAACCTGTCAAAGCTGCACCCAGTAAAGTTTGTGTGTGCTACTGCCACCTTGTGGTCGAACCTTTCCTTAATCAGCCTCAAAATCTCTTGAACCCCCTACAGAAGCTCAAAAAAGTGATTTCAGATGATTATATGTAAATAATTAGCATAGAAATAGCATTAAGCCTATAAGAATCAATGACGCTCTTTCAGGCGGAGAGTACAGAAATAAAGCAAGAGAGCCCAGAACTAAAATGTGAAGGTTCAAAATGTGAGCTCCAGTGAAGAGGAAAAACATGCATATGTAACCACTTGGTTAATTTCTTTTAATCCTCCATGACTCAGGCCAGACAATGGTTCCTTTAGGAAAAAACCCTGTCTGCTGGATTTTTCTATATTATTTCTCTACCAGGTATTACTGAAAGCATCTGGTTGTTATTTGTTAGCCTCCACATGAGGCTCTCCTCTAAGACAAAACATGCATTCATCTCTAAATTCCAGGGACCCACCACAGCACCTGAAAAAGATTGCCAAACAAAAATGTTCTGAATAACTGGCTAAACAAATGAATGAATTACACAATCTGACTATATTAGAGTGAGCCGCTACTGTAGGGGTAGAAGTCTTCAGGTGGCTGGGAGATATTAGGACATCTTTTGTTTTCCTAGCGATGGTACTATTTTCCATATGGTTTTTACTAAGGTACATGTTCAATCAGTCACAATTTGGCCTTTGAAAACAAAAACTAATTAATTTCAGAAGCCTGTGACCTCTACATCCCTGCATTTGAT
This sequence comes from Pteronotus mesoamericanus, assembly GCF_021234165.1. Lineage (NCBI taxonomy): Eukaryota > Metazoa > Chordata > Mammalia > Chiroptera > Mormoopidae > Pteronotus > Pteronotus mesoamericanus. Next base: position 25,770,796 of record NW_026555085.1, on the reverse strand, counting down.
GGATAAGATAGAGTAAGCATTCAGAAATACTTCACAGCAAAAAATGAAAAAATAGAATGCATAAAAGATCATGGAGACTAATCAAGTAATATAAATTTGGATCCACAAAATGTTTCTGATATGTGGTGGTACAATATCCTCTGTTTCTTTAATGATGAAACAAAATTGGTTGTATGACATAATTAATGAAAGCTTTTCCGTATAAAAGGTAAATAATCAGCAATTTTTTGCATATTGATTGAGAAGTATCCTGATTTCAAAATTTAAAAATGTAATGTGTGTCTTACAATTGATTTTTAAAAACTTATACGTAGTACTAATAACTGAACTGAATTAATTTCTATAGCTGGGAGGAATGGTTAATGAATGTTTTAGAATTCTGCATTTATGTTATGTAATTATCTATAATTATATGTAACTGTACATAATTACATATTAACTTACATAAACATATGTTTTATTGATTTATACCTGTCTGTAAAAATACCAACTAAGGTTGGTCCCTCCTCTGAGATATAAACAAGTAAAATTATAGACCTAAGCATGAAAATACAACACATCAATTTATTATTGTTGCTATCAGTAAACATATTCATAATAATTTATTGTTTACATAATATTTTTACAATCATTTCTCAGTGATCTTATTTTATTAGATCTCTAATAGTAGAGGTTATAGAGGCAATAGAGGTTGCACATTTAAATACGTAGCAAATGTATTCATTTTCTACTTGTTCTTTTTTCTTGATAAAAGATAGATACAAAAGAATTCAAATACCCAATAAATCTTTCTGGTTGTGCAGTGAATGAAGTGTGTGTGTGTGTGTGTGTTTTGAAGGTAAAGATGACATTATGGTTGTCAAGGAGCCTCAGGAACTTTTATGGCCATATTCAAAAACTGAATTATAAAGGCCAACATTTTAAGTTACAGAAATCAGAATAAGTATCCTCTTAAAAATGAACAGATAAAAATATGTATTGCAACATCTCTCTATAATTCCCACATGCTATACTATACATCTGTACACCAAATATAATGTCCACATAAATGTTTTGTTTTCGCATGTAATAAATGATCCTCTAGAGGTAAGAAGGAGTTGGTGAATTTTTTTAAACCCACAAAAATCAACACAGGAGGAAAAAGGTAGTTGTCACCTGAGGGACAGACACACCCTGTGCATATCTGGCCCTTTCTCCTCCTCTAGATTGGGAAGAACTCTCAACACAAACTGGTTTAAGGCCCTTGGTGTTCTGAGAGCTTTTCAGTGTTTATTGGAGGAAAAAAAGACTCTGTTTACAGCACTGTGTGCTACTCACATCACACTCCTGTAACTGGAAACTACCAAAAGGAGAGATGGCTGCTGTGGGCAGATGCGCATGTTTCCCAGCGGGCCGACAGGAGTTGTCCATGACCACGCCATTACTGAGTGACTGGGCACAGCTCTAAGCATTTGGCACAGACTGACTCATTCAATCCTCTCAACAGCTTCCCAGATAGCTGTGATGACAGACCTAGTTTACAAATAAGGAGACTGGGGCTCAGAGAGATTACATACCTTTCCATAATCATACTATTTGCAAATGTTAAACTCAATAAAGGCACAGGAAACTGTTCAAAGCACAAAAATGTGCATTAACTGAAAGGAGCATGAGGGATGCTGCCACCCTGACAATCTTCAGCCTAAATAACACAGTTCGACTTACCTGTAACCCATTATTAAATAAGTTGGAAACTAACTTTTTTTCCTGCCAAAGTTTTCTGAACCTTTAATGTACTATCACACTCTGTAAGTCTCCAAGAGGGAATGTAGTTTTCCCAACAATTTGACCACTGACCTTCCCTCTACCCCTGTCTACATACAACAGCATCTTGTGGGGATAGCCCTCCAGGAAATGCTTTGGAAAATACTGACACAAACATCCCAAGGTTACCCATTGCCAAATCTCCATGGACTAGCCAAATACCACATATCCATCGTGAAAACTTCCTCCCTCATCCCCAGAAGCAATTTTTTTTTCAAATCTTTTTTGAAACTTCTGATATACAGTAGTTAGCTTATGATATAACCTATAACTATAGAATTTTTAAAAATATTATATATATATCAAAATATATATCTATACATATCAGTATATACACACACACCATAATTTACACATTCAAATGAGCTCTTCTTTAAGTGGCTACCATGGAGAACCATGCATCACCCACTTTTTAAACTCTTTTTGGAGCCGACTTTAAAGAATTACATTTTAAGTATCCTCATGATCTCATCCTCTCACAATTAAAGAATTTCTGGAAAGAAGCAAAATTGTTTGAAATAAGTTGAAATTGAGACTATGAAGTAATGAAATTGATTTTCTTGTGAGACCTAGAAATTGGTTCTGAGAACAATTACTAAAGTGGATCAGGAGATATATCATATATATCATATATATGTTAGCATATATATATGTTGACATGCCTACCACTTTGGGGAAGTAAATGCAACTTGTTACATTAAGTGAAAGGTTATATATTTAAATACCTTTGTAATCAAGCAAATTAAATATGTGAAACCCTCGGGTATAAGACAATGGGGAAGGAGGACAATGGTGGAAAGAAGGAGAAGGAACTAAACAAAGAACATGTATGAATGACCCATGGACATGGACAACAAAGTGGGAATTGACAGTGGGAGAGGGGGCGGGGTGGGATGGGTGGAGGAGGGCAAAGGGGGAAAAATTGAGACAACTGTAATAGAATAAACATGATTTTAAAATTAAAAATTAAAAAAATTTCAATATAAAATAAAAAAGACAATAGGTAATAAAAGAAATAACAAAAATAAGACACTGTCCCACATAGCAGGTAAAAATAAAAATAAATTTCCCTGCAAAAAAAACCCCCAAACAAACAAAAGAGAAGCATCTGTTATTGCAATAGGGGTTGGTGAAGGGGGTATCTTCTGTTTGAGCCTTCTTTTTGCTTTTGGCTCTTGAGGAACCCTTTGAGTTTTATTTGCTAAACTGTAGGTCTTGCCTGACACATTTAATATTAGAAAAATGACTAGCTTTCACTCAAGGAGGACCTGGATTTGAATCAGATAGACCATTTAGAGACAAGTTACCTAATCTCTCCAAGTTTCAGGTTTCTCATCTAAAAAGTTATTGAATTGACAGAATTAAACATGACAATTCACAAAATACACTTAGCCTAATGCCCAGCACAGGCCCCATTTAAATGGTGACAATATATTTGGTAACTAGAATTTAAATATCATAATGTTTTCAATTTGTGAACATACTGCTTTGCCTTGGTCTCTCTCTTTGCATGTAACCTTTAGCAAAGATTAGGGACACAGTGATGAAGTAGAGAAGCTGTGTTCTCAAAAGCTTAAGGTTGAATGGAGAGATGAAGCTCATGCTATGTTACGATACCGTGAGAAGAAAAAAATCCCAAGGAAGACAGAACTCTGCCGAACCTCACAGAGTGAGAGGCCGACGCTGACAAGGACCAGGAAAGCTTTCATGCTAAGAAGCAACGAAAGAAGAATTGGAGGGTGTCTCAGTTAGGACTGTATGGAAAGAGATGCTTTAAGTAACAGGAACATTAATAACCAAATAATTGGGGCCTAAAAGTACAGGGTATTTTCAGGAAAGTGCAATTGGTTCTGTTGGTTGGTTGTTTTGAGTGCTCAAAAGCAGGCTCAAACCTTCCGTAGACAGATCAGTGAGGCCCAAAAAGCTGAATGAACAAAAAATGGACTTAAAAAAAAAATAGGCAATGGCGAGCCACTGAGAGTCTTGAACATGGGGGTGGTGTGTTAAGTGCCATATTTTAGGAAACGTAACCTGGAAGCACCTGATCATGTGTGTTGGAAAAGAAAAGATTTGAAGCGCAAAACCCAACAGGAAGGCTGTTGAAGTTGCCCACAGGAAAAAAGGAAGAGCACCTCTGTCAGTGGGAGAAAGTGCGAACCAGCAGGTGAACGCTGGGAGTGTCGAGGGCTTCTTTCAAAGTTGTGTTTCTTTGTCAAGCACAAAAATATACCAGATTTCATGCTTTGGGTGGGGGATGGGGAGGTGATTGGGGGAATGCCAGTGGAGATAACCAAGGTTAGAGGCTTTAAATCATTACCTAGAGGAATCCTAAACAAAAGCTTGTTTAGGAAAGTGGCAGCAAATAATGGAAAGACAGGGATGAGTAAGAAAGACTTGACAATAGCTAAGTCTAGTGTTCTGTTTTCTGTCTTTGCCATCTGTCTTTAGCATTTTCTACTTGGTCAAGTCTACAATTTATGTGACAACTTACCCGGTATGTCTGTTAAAGGAAAGTTTTATTCACATAATTTTTCTTCATTAGTATTGATGATGAGTGGAGGAGTGGATCCAATTCAGCAAACAAGGAGAAAAATTATTTTTTGCTTTTTACAGGGTTGTTGGTCACTCTCGGAATAAGAGAATAAATCATTCTGGGTCAGTGGCTGACTATTTGACTCTCAGACAGTCATGAATAATAAATATGGGGTCCTTCAGGGGAAAAAATCCAGACTCACTAAACATCCAATAGTCTTCTGTAACATACGAGGAAGTAGAACATTGTGCAATTAATGTAGTGTTTTCTTTTCACATGTTAAATTGCTTCCTAAGTGTTGCATTAAACCTTGTAAATGAAAATTTATTCAAGTCACCGGAGTCTCTTATAGTTAACATCTTAAATGACTGAAACTGTATTCTGCTACTGAGAGAAAGACTAAAAGAATATTCTTATACAGCACTTCACTTAATGTATTTCTGAACTTTTTAAGGAAATATTTAAACTTACTGCAGTAGAGAGATACAATACAATGAACACTATGAATCCTTCACTCTGCCTCAATAATTATCAATATTTCATCAAACATTGTCAACTTTTTTATCTCTTACACTTTTTTGTTGGAATATTTTAAATCAAGCATTTAATGTGTAAATAATTTAGTGTGCATTTCTAACTGATAAGAACTATTTTTGACATAATGAGTATGCTTTTTTTCACATCATCTATTACTCTTTCTATGTCTGTAACTCTCCTCCTATCATTTTTTGACATTTATTTATTGAAAAAAAAATTTTCATTTCATATTTTGTAACCAAGTTGCCACACTGTTTTCTACTTCTAAAACAAAATCATAATGCATTCAACATTTATTCAACTACTGTATAGTAAATAATTACTGTGTTATATACAGGACAGTGTACTGGTGCTGAGTGTGATTCAAAGATGTCTGTAAATTATGGCCCCTACTGGTAGGACTTTTCAATCTGAAGGAAAAAGGAAACATAATAATGCACAAATATAATGACAACAACATGCAGAAGTTAAGTGGTATGAGATGCTCTAGTTCTGAAGGCAGAGGCATGGTTTAAAAGATAAAGGAAACCCTTTTAGAGAACTTGGCATGTAACACAGGTGGTTTAAAGTGACCAACTCAAGAGCAGTTGAGCTTTAAAATGGGTAAAAAGAGAAAGTGCATTCCATGACTGAAAAACTTGAAAAAAAAAAAAAAAAACCAGAACATAAACCTTAGAGGTGAAGGAAGCAACAGGTACATTCAAGGGATTAATTATAAATGAAATAATTCAGATGAAGCAAGACACTTATGAGAGAAATACAGGTAAGCAGGGCACAGAAGGGGAAGGATCTTAAATATCATGCTAAGTAGCTTGAACATGTCCTCTAGAACAGAGAGCCATTAGCTCCTTTCATTTTTCCAAATACTGGAGATTCTTGACATGATATAAACATAGATATTCTGTTAGTAAGCAAAATTTATCAGCTTATTTCACAAGGAAACTTAAACTGTTTATGTATTCCAATAGCAATCATTTTGAAATATTTATAGCAAGTTGGCAATATAATTTAATGGTTTTTTTGTTTTTGTTTTTGCCCAACAGCTATCAGTGCTCCACTTAAAAGAACACAAATAAATTGGAGCTGATTTAGCCAACACGCATTACCCAGCAGCCGAGAGGCCTCCATAAAGCAAGGATTAATCGTTTGTGGCATAGTATAGAACACCAACACTCTACAATAGGAGAGACAGGAGATGACTCTAGTAAAGATAGATATATTAGCCCTGCAAACTTCACACTCTCCACTTTTCATCTACTATAGAAATACCATGAAGTTTATAATATGTATAAGTTTTTTTTTGGGGGGGGGGCTTGGCCTATCAACCATAAATATATATTGACCTATAAATGTTCTCTTTACTAGCACAGTGCTAATTGATTTTCATCACTAAAAGATCCTCAAATGACAGCTGAATTATCAAAGCCTTCAATGAAAGTATATGTTGGACTTAATGTAGCTTGATTGGTAAGTATCTTCTCTTTGCATGATGTTCTTTGATAAAAAATGATCCATGTATTCCATATCATATCATATATACCAGAGTTTGTGGTAGACATTTGAGGGAATAAAATTGCACAAAAGATGTGGTGCTGGTATTTCAGAGGCTTATATTCTAGTATAAATGATTAAACAGACATACATAGAAGTTAAATTATAGGCAAGATTGAAATAAAGGTGTCAAATTGCATTAAGTTTGGGTTTTTCAACTGCCAACTTGAATCAGATCGTTCAAAATGGTGAAGAGCCATCCTGCATGTTGTGGATTGTTTAGCAAAATCCCTGGCCTCTACCCGCTAGATACCAACAACAACCAAAGATATCTTCAGATATTGCCAACTGTCCCCTGCGGACTGAATGAAAAATCACTTGTAATTTTGAGCCACCGTATTAGCTGGAAAGTCCTATGTGTATTTGCTAATGAACAGAACTTCTAGTTGGGGAACTCAAGTAAAGTACAGAGAAGGAAGGATGGCTGATAAAAGAAGGTTGAGAAGAGGAGAGAAATTCAGGACTAGAGGAGATCATGAGAGAGTGGTAAAACTAATGATGGGAAGCCAAGTGAATTTGTATGAAATATGTTCAAGAGTCATGCAGCACTGGTGGTTAGCAGAGGAAAACCAGTAAGTTAACAACAGTCAAATTATGGAGGCCCTTGAATATAAAATAAAGAGGGATGTTTTTCATTTTGTAGGGATGCCATTTGCACATAGAAGAAATGAATAAAGCATCATTTTGGAAACGATAATATGGCAGTTCTGGGCAGAATGATTTAGGCAAGAAGAAAGTCTATTTTAGGTCTGGGACTCAGTTAAGGACATAATTTGGCAGAAATTGGATAATGTATTTGTGGGAGATGTATTTCCCAACACAGAATGAGAAAGGAAAAACTGGTGAAGAAGTAGAGTCTATAACTTGCCTTCCTGTTTGACCTCATATATTGTTGTTGAACTTGTTTCCCTATAGTGGAGTTGGCACTTTGTGATAGAGCTGATCAGCAGATGTGCCCAGGCTCTCTGGGACTCCGGAGATGATATTATTGAGATGATATTATTCTCAAAAACAACTCTCCGATGACATAGAAACTAGGAATTTAAGAGTTTAAATAATCTTGTTCAAGAAAAGTATTCAAGTAAAAATCCCAAGCCTGGCACAGACCAAGTGTTCACATGTGTCTGCTGAATGAAGATCTCTAACATTAGCTTTTATCCACAGTAAGGTTCTTGCCACACAAGAGACTTTTGAAAATCTCATCCCTCTCACACCTTTTGAGAGTTTTAATCTAAGTTTATCCTCATGATCCACTTGCACAGTGAAATATTAGGACAGGTCATAATTCAGTCTCATGTGATATGCAACCATAATACTAGAACCTCTGAAACCCCCCTCTAAAGGGTTAAAATGTATATTCAATAAATTTACTCTTGATTAGTAACTACGCTGTTCATTTGCTCTGAAAAAAATCTTATATCCCTTTGAATATTAACCTCTCATGTACAGACAACATGGTATTAAAAACAGGGAGAAGAAGAAGCAACTGTCAAAAAGAGAGTCACTACTTCCCCAAATGCCCCCTCCCCATCTTCTTCCCTTCTTGCCCAAGTCACCTCTGACTTAGATCCAAGACAGAGACATTTTCTGAAATCACAGAGACCTACTATCTTTTGTTTCCTAACAGGCTAGTATATTTATTTTAGAAAATCTTAAACTTACATTTTTAAGATTATGACAACAAAAATCAAAATTTGGGGGAGATACCAAAGAATTAAAATACACTCTTTGAAAAATGTGGAAGCAGTGAAGTAATAAAAAAGTAACTGGATAGGAAGAAATGAACACCTAGAGAAACGTGGAAAAATGTAATCTTGGGCACAAGAATTACGATTTTGTTAAATAAGCCAACTCTAGTTTCCTAAACAGGGAACTAAATATTGGTGGAAACTCAAGAGAGGGTTTTTTGTTCCTGGCAGTTAGGTAGGAAATAGATAATAATTGGAAGAACCTTGAATGAGTGAAACAAGAGGCTGCTGCAGTAATCCAGATGTTGCTCATCTATCAAAAGCAGTTTCTGAGTATCCACAGTATTAATGGCACTTTATTAGATACAAATTAATGCTTACTTGAACTAGGGCAGTGACTACAGAAATGGAAATAGCCCTATTGAATATTAATAAAATGATTAAACCAGCTCAGTGCCCTTTTTTTTTTTTTTTAGGCCTATATTCCTACACTTACCAGACTTTACATATTTGAAACAAATCCACAGTTTGGGGATGCCTTCCTAAAATAATTGCATTAAAAATCATGGGGAGAATTTTGCTCATAGTTGCCCATCAACTGCCTGTCAGTCTGCACCACACTGACATGCTTTTCTGAGTTAAACAGCATAGAGTGGGAAAGATGAGGGGAAGGAATAATGGGGCAGTAGGGGGTGGGGAACAGCCCCACTCCCTCCAGGTTTCATCAAAGGCTCTATTCCTGTCAGTCACCAGAGAACCGAGTTCCATCCCAGGCCTGCAAGAACGTCCCCAGTGAGTGAGAGTGTGTACATGAAAAGAAATGAATGAACCAAATGGCCATGATTATTGATCATTTCCATCCTTGTGGCTTTAGACTGGAAGTGACCAAGGGTCCCAAAACCTATTTACAGTTTTTTTTTCTTAAGTTGATCTGCAACATTGGGGACACAACTCATTTTAGGCTCGTCTGGTCTATTCCATCAGACTACTGGGAGTAATTGTTAATGAATAAAGGAACTGCATTTGAAAGGTGTTTTAATCCTTTGATAGAATTTAAAGTTATATTAAATTAAATAAAAAAAACAAAACACCTAGTTTGGTACAAAACTAAATTTTAGTCCCGCTTCTGACCGGCTTAAAGCATGAATCTAAAAAAATAAAAAAGATCAAAAATATCTAAAAATTTGGTTGAGAAGTGAACTCTCTCAGTCTTTTTCCTACCTTACAAACATAATACTCAACTACTTGAAATTCTTTAAGTAATATTAATTACAACTATAGGGTTTTTGGTATTTTATAGAACTGTTGTTAAAAATGGGTTTTCTTTTATGTAAGTTCTGAATAAGATATTTAAACATAGTGTTCAAATTTGTCAATTTTAAGCACAATATAAAAGAATCTAAATCTATAAATTAATATATATTTGTTTTATAAAAATTGTCCAAGGACTCTGGGTTTTGTTTCCTCCTTCTAACACTTGGCAAACACTTGCTGACACATCTGCTATGTGCTCAGTGCAGTACAAAGCACTGGGCACACGGGGGTGTATAAGACAGAGCTCCCCATTTTCAAGTTGTTGACAGTGTAGAAGAGAGAAAACCTGGCAAGGCCGGACAATGTAACAAATACTACCATGGAGATAAGCACTTAGTAGAATACTAAGTCAGAATAAGGGTTTTGAATTGCAATGCTGTTTTTTTTCTTTTTTGAGTATATTTAAAATCCTGGCAAACACCTTTCAAATTGTCTATGAAAAATGGTGCGAGCATGTGGCTTCTATGAACTGTTCAGTATTCTCAGAGTATCTAAAGGGCTTGAGGGATCTGCAGGGATACCAGTTTCATTTAAATAAATTCATCAAATATTTTCCATATTTTGACATTCTTATAAAATCTGTTAAAAAAAAAACACTACATTTTGTTTTGGGAGTATCTTTCTGAGTCAAAATTCTTGTATTTTTCTCTCTCTGTTTCTCTCCCAAGTTTCCCCTAAATAAGTCGAGAAGCATCTATTTTCTTCAGCTGGTAAATATGATTTATTTGCTTTTAGAAGGAAAAAAAAAAAGAAGAAACACTGAAAAACCTGCGATGCATTTTCTGCTTCAGTAAATGGGTCACACTTTGTCAAATTCTGAATATATTAAGCTTCTGTGAAGTTCTGTTTTTCTCAAATACTAGGTTGCTGCATTAGATATCAAAGGGCAATTTATTTTGTTCTAAATAGGCTTTTACTCAGTTCATTTTTTTTACTTCAAATCATAAATACTTTAGAAAAGATAAATAAGATAAATTAGAATGTTTAAAGAAAGAGAATATTGGTTTTCATTCACATTTTGGCAAGTACACCGCTGCCCTTCATATTTGTAGATGATTATTGCAGACTGAAATTTGTAAGATATCTGATTTGTTAATTTTCTTGTGACAGTGATGAATTTGAGGTGATCTATCCTGGAGAAAAATGGCCCTGTCAGAAAGTAACTTCTACGAACAGGAAGATCAAAATTTGCCATCCTCACAGGGCCTGAACACGGAGCAGAGGCACCAACAATTATAGCTGCACACAAATAGAGGCAGAAAATTGACAAAATCAAGAATATGCCATTCACATATGACTGCTTAAACATTTTTTATTTGATCTGAACATTTGCTTTTTGATTCTAAGCTATTTTTCAAAATTATCTTGCTATAACTTTATTTGTTAGGATGAACTAATGTCATTCTCAACAAAAATGACAAAATACAACATGTACACCTTCAAATTAAAGAAATATTTTTGTTCTAGTAAAGTGCCTAGCACAATGTCTGGCATATCAGAAGTCCTCATTAAATGATTTTTTTTCCTCCTTTTCTCCATTTATCATAGTAAATTATTTTAACTTGGCTTAATTCTCATCTAATACTAGGACTAACCTAAGTGACACATAACCCACTGTTTTTCAAAGGTCATTGGTATTAAAATAATATTTACTAATTACTAGGTATGCTAAGGTTTATTTTAGCTCATAAATTCATACTGGTCATATATTATTTGGTGTCAATCTTTTCACAAATACAGTTATTCTCATTTTCTTTTAGAGCATTTTCTTTTTCTTTTTTTAAAAAATAATACTGATTTGAGAGAGAGAAATATCAATTTGTTGTTTCGCTTATTTATGCATTCATTGGTTGATTTTTGTATGTGCCTTGACTGGGGATTAAACTCACAACTTTGGCCTACCAGGACAATGCTCCAACCAGCTCAGCTGCACAGCCAGGGCCTAGAACATTTTCAAACTGCTGAAAAATAACAGCAGCACTATTAAAGAAATGAATGAGCATGTAAATGGACATTAATACCTTCATCTTAGAACCAACTTTTTTTATTTCTTCTCTATTTACATCTATTTCTTTATCTTTTTCAAATTCTGTATTTACATCTCAAGAGAGTTTCACATTGAAATACTTATTATTTGGGTGTTCCTGTTGATTGATTCATGGAATTCTTCTCTCCTCTAGTTTCAATCAAATGACCATCCTTGAGCAAACTACCTTCAGGAAAAACTTAGAATTCAGGCTCACAATCTGACAATTTATGCTTTCCCCTACAACCATCATCCTAGATTCAGATCTCCGTTGCTTCACACAAGTTGTTAACAAAAGAAATTGCTGGCTTACCTCCCTGCCTCCAATCTCCTTTTACCTGATTGCTCTACCGACATGAAGCCTTGGGAACATTTCTGCCATATTATTGCTCCCATCTTAAAATCTTAAATGATCTCCCATTTCTATCAAGTCAAAATTCTCAAGTTTGATGTTCAGGGCACAATACCAACTCATCTTTGAATACCACTGGTATATTGCTTGTCACAACTCTGCAGATAGTCCTGTACACAAAGTCACAGGCACATATATTTAACATCTAAACTTGTCCCAGCCACTACTTTTTTGAAAATATTTTCTGACCCTTTCCTTTTGCCCCTGATGTGGGCTAGAAGTACACTTTCCCTCCCAAGTACCTCCAGCAAATACATCAGAGGATGGCACAAACCATATTGTAATTTTTTGCTTATTTGTCTGAGTCCCTCCATTAGGATATTAGTTTCTTGTGGGCAGAAGAAATATGTCCTATTCATCTTTATAGCTCTAATACCTGCCAAAGTATTGGCATGTAGGAAATGCTCAAAAATGATTGTTGAATGAACAGCATTTCCTGAATTAGGTATTGTGTTTTTGATGCCAAAAACTTACTGATGTATCTCTTCTAGGTAAAATGCTGCCATTCCCATTCTCCTGCTTTATCATTCTTCCACCTACTAAACTTGGATCAAATTTTTTTTTGGAAATAGATGTTCATCAAAGAAAGGAAAAGATGTGACCTGGGGCTCCCAATATGAAGCTTACAATAATTTATTTCTAAAACAACATTGCCTCTCATTAAGGAGGCTAAAAAGCCACAGAATCAAGAGACAAAGAGGCAGTTATGTGCAGAAATCTGGAAGTCTGATGTATGGCTTCAGGACTCAACTCTTAGAAACATGCACCAAACTCCAAGATATTGTTATCTGGGACAGTTTATGTCCTCTGTGTAAGAGCCTCAGTTCTTCCCTCTTGGTGGTATGATTAAATTGTTCCCTGCTCACCTCTCTTGCCACGGTGTCTTCTTTGGTCCAATGTCCAAGGAACTCTGAGACAGAAAAAAGCCATTCCGTTAGTACCTGTTCTAACACTTCTTCATTTCAGGCATCATTTTAGAACTTACTCTGCTCTGTAGGATTACCCTACACTGTGCCATAATACAACTTTTTATGTCATGTGAGAAATTTCCCCAAAATCCTTTGTCAGTCATGTACCTCTGGTTGGGTTTCAGGTACTTCCCTTCAAAGACAATCCTGTTCACCATGGAAGACATTGGAACCTCCAGTAGTTGGAGCTGGGGATCTTCACCAGAAAGCGATCACTCATCTACGTCTTAGTTCTACCTTCCATTCCTGATATCAACTTTGGTCCCAGTATGACCTTCAGTAACCAGACTCTATCATACATCTGTATAATTAGAGAATAAACAACAGTTAAAAATATGTACATGTCTACATTTCTTTCTACTACTCTGATTTATGGCTGAATAAAAATAATTCTTAACAACTAATTCAAGAGGCAGGAATACGACAATAAAAATAACTGAACTTTTCAGTCACCATCTCATTTTATAGACTACAGTAGATGTACATAGTTTTGTTATCCCTTTGAGTTGATAGGAGTTAATTTTAAAATTTCCTACTGTTTTTAAACATGTATTGAACCACAAATGGTGAAAGTACTGTTTAGGAGAAACCATTAACTGAGGTGTAGGGATATGGAACAGCTGCAAGATTATATTTGACAAAGCAAAGTCTGTAAAAATGTATTTCCACTGACAGTAAGTAAAAATAATGTGGAATCTTACAAGGCAATTTGAAATTTATTAGATAAGACTTTCCAGAGAAGTAAGTTTTCACTATTCCCTTTATCTTTATTTTCAAACACATTCATCTTTATTCACAAACTAGATGTGCTGGACTTTGAAATTCAGCTTTATAACATCCCAGTATTATTATTGATCAGTCACTTTCAGAACATGTAAACCTCTTTAAAACAAATGTAGACCTAATGCCCCAAACCCATTTGCCTAACGGCTTAGTGAATTCCCTGAAGTCAGTTCCAGGATTTGATTTTTTTTTTTAAGGGTTGTGTTTTCACAGCATAAGGCCATTTCTTCCCAAGGCATGTCTCTTAAATGAACGCTGAATTTTGTATACATCTTGATTAGCCAGACTGGAGTATCATTTTTCTTCTCTTCGCCACAAATAAGAAATTTAAAGAATGCCAGTATTTAGTCCTCAATTATATATGTGCATGTGGGTAGTGTAAGAATATATGCCAAATTAAGGATTGCAAAGCTGTCTAAAAAGTGCTGTGTTGCTTAAATAAGGTTTGGAACAAGGTTTCTTCCCTGTTTGGAAACAGTGAGGGCTGCTGTATTATGCTTATAGGTTCTCTTGCTGCTTGGGTCCATGATGGGAAATGTGGGCCTTGTTGTCTTTGGAGATTCAGGTGAGAAAAGTTTAGATTAAAATTAGCAAGTGAAGACAGATCACACATGCTCTGTGAAAGAATGGCAAATGAATATTAGTTTCTGTGTAATTCCAGCTATAAGCAGGACAGTAATTTCAAAGACATTAAATTATTGAGTTGATTAGAACTGCTTTCGAATTAGTAGCTAAGTTATCTCCCCCATCTTCATTGTTTTTATAGATAAGACTTGATTGGTTGTGCTGATTAGACAGAATAAAAGAAAACCTATGTAAAAACTGAAAAGTTTATGCACGCTTTACATGTTGGCCCTTGAGCTCATACACACACATACACACACACACACAATGTATTACATTTGCCTGTTTTGAAAATACTATGGTATAGCTTTCAAAAGAACCTGAAACATTTGAAAAACCAAGTAAAAACCCCAGGTGGTCTAGACCAAGAACCAAATGAGAACTGCACACAATACATGCAGTATGCATAGAACACATGCCAAGAGAATTCAGAGGTGAGAGCAATTCCTGAAGAATGGGGAAGTCCAAGAAGGCTCGTGGAGGCGGGGCTTGGACAGGTAGAGGGAGAAATGAACATTTCAGGCATGCAATTTGTTCAGTGGAATGGAGGTGGACCAGTGTTATTTAGGAGCAAAGTAGTAAGTAATTCAGTTGAAAGAAATGATTCATTTATGGAAGTAAGAGAAGACAGAGTCGAGGAAATATATGGGGACCAATGTGTGGTCTTAGAGCTTCGGAGTGTGAACAACAGGGAGACATTCAGTCAACAAATAAATGAGCACCTGATATTTGACAGCTGTGGCAGTGGGCACTGAACAGACATCTCCAAGAAAGGGGTTTGCACTTGAGGGGAGGGTAAAGGGGATAAATTTGACTGAATGATTCTGAATAGATTGTAATGAAGATAGACCAGTTTAAGTTGTATTGAACCAAAGGAGATGCATGTGAAAGCTGTTATGAAGAAAATAGTAATTGGACTGAATGGCTGATAATGTGGGAAGGGAAATAAAAAGTTCAGCAGATAAGTTGGTTGGCTGTTTAGGGAAATTATGTTTTGCTTTAGGACTTAAAGATTGTGCAATGCAGTTCTGATGCCACCAACCATGTTCAATCAAACTTCATGGGTTAAGGGCACAGTCCCCCACAGACTGCCCTCACTTCAGATTCCAGGCACAAACTCTAAGGTTCCCAGACCACCCACACTTAGGACCAAGTGGCTACAAACTAGGGAGTTTCCTCAGTTTTATAATTAACCAGAATGATTCACAGAATTCAGGAAAGTGCTAAAGTTTTATCATAGAGGATAAAAATCAGGACCAGCCAAATGAAGAAAGATAATAAGGAAAGATCTAGGAGCTTCCCAAACATGAAGCTTCTGTGTGCTCAAGGTATATGGCCCTTTCAGCATATCAGTCAACATGTATCACCAGCCAGGAAGCTGAACTAAGCATCACTGTACAAAATTTGTATTAGAGTTTTATTACAGAGGCATGATTTTTTTCAATCATTGGCTATGAAATTAAACTCCATGTCTAACCCTCTGCTCCTCAAAAGTCAGCCTGGTATCACAAGACTCAAAGTCTCAAACTTCTAATCACCTCGTTTGTCTCTCTGACACATCCAATCTCCATTCTGACTCCTTTGATAGCAAAAAGTATCTAGAGGCACTCCATGAGCCATCTCATTAGCATAAATTCAGGTGTGGCCCAAGAGGCCACCAAATAAAACAAAGGCACTGTATTGAAAACCAGAGACAAAGATACAGACAAATTCTCTGTTACACAACAGAATGAATTTGAAGTCACTCTAGGTTCTTGTCAATGGACTCTCTAGCAGACAGCTGAAATTCCAAAACAGCCTGAAGAGAAAGAGAAAAAAGGACTAGAGATGTGACTTTGGCCACAAAGTGTAAGGTCACATGGTATAGTTGAGTGTTCATAGGTACTCAGCAAGGGCTATGTTTGGGATGGGAGAACTTTACCAGAGGATACACATCAGGAAGAAACCAAAAGACACACAGCATATTTTTCTAAAGAAATCAATGCTTAGCCTGATATTAACATTAACTTAAACAAAAACAATTCTTCCCGCATCTCCTTTGTTAACCGGATGTTTAAAATATATATCTTTTACAAGCATAAAAAACAATCCCTAGAGAAATGTGATAAGAAAATATGTAAATCCAAAATTAACATAGCCATGACTTAAATCCTTTATTCTTGTGAACCAAATGCAAGAGTGATGAGGTAAGTATTACAATGGTCCTTTATTTAGAAAGTCCTGCAGTGGGTCATTAGGGGTAAAAGTAGAAGGTAAGTGGTACCACTCCTTTTCTACCTCCCGGTTCTTGGGCCCATGTGTTCTTCCTATTCAGACCTATAGCTTATATGATGTCCTGAAATATGGCAACTCATCTTTGCACAGTATTGCCATCAAGCTAACACTCCATTAGAGGGCCATTCCAACCTTCTGAATAGAGTAGCGTGTGATTCACTCAGTGGGTCCTGATGTCATCAGTCCATTCCTGTGCTGAATTTGTTGTGCAGTGGTTTCCCTGTTAGAGGATGTTGTGAAGGATTCAATGCTTATGGGTCAAGCTTTTAGTAAACCTTCAAATATTGGTGCTGATGGAAGTTCCATGGGAAGGAAAATCAAATCAATAAATGTGCTCATGCTCATAATAGGTATCTATCCATGGGAGGATGAACTCCTAGCTCTTTTAATGGAGGGACCCCAGTGTAACTGAATTGTTAACAAGCATGTACATTATAGCTATGTGTGGCAGCCTGAACCTTCAGAAGTGCCACTAGCTGGATCAGCCTTGGTAAGTGGGAATCCATGATGTAGGACCAATGTAGAGCCTCCATCTCTGCTACAATGACTACTCTGTTCATATGCCCATTATGCCAGTTCTGGGATGGTTGATGACAAAAGCTGTATTTAAAATTATTAGCCAAAAAATTTTGTCTACTTAGTTATTCAGTACCTCTGCAGTGTGCTGATTTTTAATTGGCATTGACTTACAATACAAAAATCTTCAAACTCTGGGTCCTCTCCCATATGTTTCTGCTCCAGGCTACCTTGTCTTCTCTATTCTAATCCTTTTTTTTTCCAGTCCCAGGCCATTGGCCTCTTACCAAGAATTTGCATATATTTTCTCTCAGGCCACTCTTCCTTCCCCACAAAATAGTTAACCATGTGTCTTGTTTGCAGCTCCAACCATTGGGAAAAATTTCCCTTTCCACTGAATTTCCCTTTCCACTTAGCTCACCTGCTCTCCTGAATGTTACCATAATGCAGCTAACATCAATTTTCAGCTTATATCCTGATCTACCCATAAGCCAAACTCAGGCATTTTTCTTTTTTCAACTGGTCATACAGACATCCCTCCCCTCGCTCAGGCCTCAGGTGCAAACTGAGGGAGGGTACTGGTGCAACTGCAATGGGTGACATGGTTTGAGCTATTTGTCTATGCATAATACTCATGCCCTTTGGTCCTGCTTAGGCTCATGCGGGATGTACTATTTCCATCTAATGATGGAATGCTGATGAGCCTGCTAAACTTTATAACTTGGCAGCTCCAACAGAGCCTCGTTTACAATGGGTAGTTCTGAATGTATGGTCATTTGTTACCCTCTGGACAAGGGTTCTGTCCTGTGTGTGCCAGGGCTCAGTAACAAAGCAGGAATGGTTTCTCAAAATACTCACACTCCTCTGCTCCCGACGGCCATAGCATTGCTCTAGAAAACCAGGGATGTGTGTTAGAATTTTCTCCACTAGTGGTCTAATAACCTCCACACTGCTTCCTTATCCACCATGGACATCTCCTACTCCATGAGATCTGCCTCAAAGACTGGAGGAAAATTTTCATTCTATACTTGCTGCATTGTTGCAGTATCCTCCCTGTTTGAACCTTTATCTCTTTAGTCAATGATTTTCATATCAGAAAGTTTATTCTGATCCCAGAACCGAGAAAGGGATCATGCTTATTATAGGGGTGACTTCCTTCAGACTCAAGGTTTCTCATTTTTGCTTTCTTCTGTGTGTAAATGTTAAGCAGCTCCCTTATTGACTATACATCTCTTTTGACCCTGAAGATGTCACTAAATATCCCCACAACTCCTTGGAAGTCAAGTCCTCATGGCTACTCTCCATCCTTACTCTTATTATAGTGTTAAAGCCTCTGTTCAAAAAACAAACAAACAAAAAAAAAACCAAACATACAATTCAATACATTCTTGCATATTCATACTTACATTCTGGTCTACTCAATCAAGCAACCTCAAAATCCAATCTTAGGGGCATTCCTCGGGATCCAGCTGGTACATGCTAATTTTTGCAGCTCTTTTGGATGTTTTCTCTTATCTTCATTATCAGGCTCGGCTTGTATCCAGCCAGGTTATGCTGAGATTTAACCCTAGTTATTGGTCTAACAGGCAAGGAGGGAGGGCAGCACCTGAAGGGGTGTCTGTTGCCTTGTAAGGAGGGAGAACTTTACAGCATCTTAACTGATGGTGACATGCTATCCCCTAACAGAAAAGGGCAGTTTCTCTTGAAGGGAGATTTACGCGTTACATTTCATTTAATCTTTAAGAAGTAAATGTTATTTTTTTCTACTTTGCAATGTTAAAATTTAGCTAAGAGACACTGACTAATTTTACAGAATCACACATCTTGTAAGCAGCAGAGCTGGACTGTTGATTTACATCAGTCTGGCTCCAGAAGCCATGTCGCCTCTCCAATAACAATAGACTATGATTGCTAACCCTGGTTCAGCCCAGGAACATTGAAGAGAATAAATATTGCCTTAAATGTATAAGATGTAAATATGTAAAGTGTCAATTAGAAATCCTTAAGTATTATTAATGAAATATGCCCTTGAAGTCTATTCGCTAGTAGAATAAATGAAAAATTAAAAAAAATAATTACCAAAGCAGGTGAGAAGGAATGAGTCAAATAAGTGAGAGTGAAAGAAAACCTCCCAAGGTATAAATTTTCATACATTTTTGACTTTCAAAGCATATAAATATATTGTATATTTTTAAAATATAAGTAAGTTTTTTAAATCTGAAAATAAATCAGGCAAATAAAGAAACAACCCATAGAGTTTGGGGGACAAACAGCTAACAACAATGGAATAATTGTGGCAAGCATTTTCTAAGTGATCCACAATTATTATATTTTTGATCCTTAAACCTTATGCAAGTAATCTCTCATTAAAGAGATTGGAAGACTTAATGCAAAATGACTAACTTTGATTAAAATTTCAATGATTTAAAATTTTTAAATCACAAAATGGCAAAACTTAGCTCACCTGCTCTTCAGCACTGTAAACAAAATGACTGAGTTCCTTCAGGACAGAGAAAATGTTTTGTTCAATGTATTTCTGAAAATGAAATAGTATAAAACAAAACAGACAAAGAAAACCCCTCTGTCCTCACGAAGCTGATGCTCCAGTTGGAGAAACCAACAATAAACAAACAAACAAACAAATAAAAACTTTAAGCATTAAAGAAAGAACTATACATTTGAAAAAACTTAGGCTCAGTTACACAGATGTCCACAGATGCCAACTAAGAGAGCTTCAACTTCCTGAATGGCAGGTATACCTCACAATGCTTTATCCACATTAATACTGGTAGTGGTTTAACAAAAGGGTCATGTGAAAATGAAAGTATTTTCAAAATTTCTTTAAAAAAATCGTCTGCTCTGAAATTTAGCCACCTTATGTACGTGCCCTTAAAAAAATTTCCGTGTGTAATGGTAGACTGAATTCTAGAACTTCTAGGTTGCAAGACGACCACAAAGTTAGAGAAAGTCGTTTCCCAAAGAAACAGCCCCTAACGCTACTGGGTTCAAAATAGTGTCTCACAAATGCTAGAGTCAATATTTGTTGATTGATTGGTTCAGGAGCACATATAGGAAACATTTTCCTTCAAATATGTTTAAATATAATTGTTTAAAAATCATCTTTATTTACTCTTGTGATTTTCTACTATGGTACAAATTCCTTCCTAATTTCAAAAACTCACCTGTATCTATGTGGAGAACTATTTGATATGAAATTTTATGAAAATCTTGGAAAGAAAAAGGATATAAATGGCAAATTAATAGATTTAAAATAGCACTAAATTTTCTTACAAAAGATGGCGATTTGTAGGAAAGTTACAATTTATGGTTATTTTTAAAATTTTAATCTTATATGGCATTCTTGAAAATCCAAAGGTTGGGCAAAACAGTGAAATTCTCTAATTATTTCTAGGAAATATGTTGAAATTAATGATTACCTAGTGTCTAGACGTAGACAAACACTTCTTCATACAATTCAATTTTATTTGTGCTTTTATAAGTTATTAGCATTCATTTGGATACAAGGTTTTTTTTTTTCGTTAAATTGCTTTACTTAATGAGGTGTGCTAGGAACATGATATTGCTGACACTAGATACTCAAAATAGATAAAAAGTAAGAGACTTCTTCAGTTAATAAGCTTTCAGAACAAAATAAATTAACATTCTTCTTAATTTGTATTTTTAAGATTTAATTCTAATCACATACTCTGCCTGCTAACATATCAAAATAAACATGGTTTGTAAGATTTTGAAATGTTATAAAGCATTGCTGCAACAAAATATTCAGAGGTAATTACTTTAATAAAAGTAGCATTTTAGAAAGAAGATCATCAAAATAAGATGATGGCTGAGACAATGAAATAGATAACCTGGATGAAAATATAGCTATCCTTCAAAACCAATTCCCAAAATATATGCAGACAGCCACAGTGGTCATTGAGGAGGCTAAAATGAATCCATTTTTCATGCATCCGTGTTTAATTCCAGGTTTATAGACCTGTAGAGCGACTGCAGTTTAAAATGTGGTATGGGACTCATTTTACTGTTCCTAAGTATAAAACAAAACCCCCACTGTTACATATATCTAAATAGAAAAGTTATATTTTTATCAATTTTTTAATCCCAACAGTCCAATTATTTCTGAAGAAAATACTTAATTGCTTCCTATCTGCATCTACATTCTCATTTCTCTTGTTTTGAAATCAGCCCCAACAGACACTAAGTTTTGGTTGTGATCACTTTCTTATTTTCTGCATACATACAAAAAAAAAAAAAACAGAGAACTATTTAATAAAATAGCATGTCCCTGAGAATTAGAATAGTCATTATAACACTGATAGTTTTAGTAGGTTCAGATCTTGCCTAACAGAAAAGATTTTTCTTAAATATTTTAAAATTTTCTCCACTTAAGTTGGGAAGTCAGGGAGGAAACCGGGCCTGGAGAATGCAGGAAGCCAGTCTCTTCTGTGCCTGGAATCAACGGGTTAAGTGGCCTTTCCAAGGCACTGGACACCTTTGAGCCTCAGATTTCTCATGAATTTGCCTCTAGCAGGAGTGTTAGGACCAAGCATAAAGAAATAAAATAACAGGGGACAATTTACATGTTTAATATATGTTAATTTATCATTCATATTTGGCCTTAGCAAATGCTAAGTATCCATTCCAGAATTCTCAATAAAATTAATTAAATCACTTGATCAACTACAAATACTGCAAAAATAGTTTAGGCTATGGATGGCATAGAATGCAATAGCATTTTAAAAAGATTTGTTAAAATCTCATCACTAACATCTTGTTATAATATTCTTACTATAGGATCACTACATTCCATTTTTCTAGCTAAATACTTGCCAATAATCCTTCCCTTGCCCCACGCCCATCCACACACACAGCCACTGAGTTCAAGATGAAATACTACAATAATATTATAACGTAATCAGATGTCCTAATCTTCCAGAAAGGCATTTAAATGGGGGGGGTTTCAGTGTATTTTAAAGTTAACAATAAGTTGGGTCACATTGTTAAGCCATAAATGTTTTGCACCTAAAATTCACCCTCATCCTATCCATTCACAGCTGTTAATGCTGTTAGTTTAGGGAGCACACAAACATGAACACTTGTCTATAGGCAACTCCTTCCAGGAAGAAAATGCCATTTTTAGAGTCACAATCTATCCAACTCCGGATTCCATCTCTTAAAAGAAATAAGAAGTAGCATTTGGAGGAAAAAATGACTGTCTTCATTGTAATATACTTCGAACAGCCCTAAATGTCCTTTTCAAAGACATTTATGGATTAGCCAACTTTGAACTTATCCAAAAGACATTATAAATGCTTGTAAAGATAAAACAACAAAGTTGAACAGATCTAGGCCATTCTCCAATTTCTTCGGTAGGCAATGTTTGTAGGCTATTATCAATCAATAACATCTAGGGATTCAATAATTGCCAAAGGAAAAAAAGAGGGTATCTGACCTTAAAAATGAGAGTAGATGAAGTGTGAAGAGGCAGCACTTTGTTTCTTCATTTGTTTTCAGTTCTGATTTTCCATGTTTTAAATTTTGAATGATATCCACCTATGATTTCTCAAGTAATATGAGCAAAGAAGAAAGTTTAGCAGACTCTTTGTTAAATAAAATTCATCTATTAGTAAAATATACTTAATGCTTACTGTGAGCCATGTATTGTTACCTGCAATAACTGATTTAATCTTGATATTAAGCATGTGAAATATTATTATTGTTGTTGTTATTTCTGTTTTGAAGATGAGAACACTGAGGCCTCTACAGGCTAACTCGTTCAAGTTTACCGGGCTCATGTCGCGAAGCTGAGATCCAAGCCAAGGTGATGCTGCCTCTGGAGCCTGACTTTTTAACACTGATACAAAATCCCAAGTTTGTGGTTTTAAAACAAAACAAAGCAAAAACTCCACCGTACACTTTAAAGAAAATAAAGGAATCTGATGCTCACAATGACGCCTCTGTCTACAGTCAAAATACTAGTGGATTAAGTGGATCCCATCTCCCCATTCCTTTTATCTGGATGTAGCCTAGAATGTCATTAATGTTCATGATAATTTAAGTCCCATCCTGAAAGACTTAACAGGGAGGCACTGAAAAGATGAAACTATCCTCACTCTTAAACCATTAGGTTTAATAAGAAAAAATGAAAATAAATTCCTTTATCTTGTAGTGAGTTAATATTGTCACACTAGGAAATCTTTGGAAGCATTGTTATCCCTAGCAAGGATATTGAAAAAAGTAGCAGACTATAGATCTATTCTGATAAACATCATGACAGATGATTTAACGACTGAGTCAACCTGATTATTTAAGTTATAACCAGAATCAATAGTGATGTCTGAGCTCCCCACCATCTCTACAAGCATGGGAGATTAAAGCAGAGGGAGGCCGCAACATGTTCACTAAGCCAATACAGCAAACTGGTTTCAAATCTTGATTTTACTCTTAATATGTGATTGTAGGCAAATCATCATTTCAGAACCTCGGTTTCTCTTGTTTAAAATGAGGTTTATGGTGCCGATAAAGAAATGAATGAAGTAATGTAAAGTTCCTTCTGATTTGCATAAAAATAAATATGATTATAAATTGACTTCATTATTGTTGGTCAAGATGATCAATTAGACAAGCCATAGGCCTGGTAATCTAGGAAATGGATGAGATGACTTAAAATATCATGTGGTAAGCTGCTTGGCTAGAAAGTTTGTTTGCAAGTCCAAGGGAAGAGTTCGTGGGGTGTCCAACCTTTTGGCATCTCTGGACCATACTGCAAGAGACGAGTTGTCTTGAGCCACACATTAAATGCATTATGACACACAGTCACAAAAAAATCTGATTATGTTCTAAGTAAATTTATGATTTTGTGTTAGGCTGCATTCATAGCTATCCTGGGACACAGGTTGGACACCCCTGGATGGGTGTCTTCGGTATACATCTTTTGGTGGCAATTGTTTGGTTGCAATGGCTTTCCTCTAGTTCTTTGAGACACAAATTTGCATTATTCAGTAGAATTAATACTGACCAGAGTCAAAGAGCACGTTTATTGAGAGTTATCTACACTAAAAATAAACACTGAGGGCTTCTTTTAGTTAAAGAAAACAGAACTATAGTGACTATACAAAGATAATAGGAAGAAGTGGATTTATAAAAAGCAGGAAGAAATGTGGACAGTCAGAAATACCTTAGGCAGGCATGAGACCTGATTCCTTACCTAAGTGCTGTAAAAATTGGTATAGGATTTTGCACAATTAATGTAATGTCTCTGGGCTACAGCTGCCTTATCTGAAAACTGAATGAAATAGACTCACTAGGTTGAGTCCGAGGGTCTCAAGAATCCTATGATTCTATTAAGTTTTGACAAAGAGCTGCTGTACAGTTAAATGTTATCAAACATAAACATTCACTCACCTAAACATCCAGAAAACATTTATTGAGCAGCTATTAAGTGTTAGACACCATTTTAAGGAGAGAGGCATCAGCAGAAAATAAGTCAAACAAGATGCTGTTCTCATGATCCTTATGTTCTAGATGAGGAAAACTTAAAAAGAAAGCAATAAAAAATGGACCAAAAAAGCATTAGACTGTTTTTACTGTGGGGAGGGAATAATGGTGTGGTAGTAACTGTAATACTTAGATCCATAAAAATATAAAGAAAGGGACAGCTTAAGCACCGGAAGGTGACAGGAACATGTGACTTTCCTATTTAGAGGGGATCCGTTGGCCCGTACACAGGTGCTCTGCAATGCACAGTGATGTTGAGTGCTTCTCTCCTCACTCTGATAATTCCATAACCAAGGAGTTGGGGAATATTAATGAATTTCCAGAATAAGTATGGCTCATGACTAGCATCATTATCATCTTTCAACTTCATGCCTCCCCCTTACCCTGCCTCCCCTCTATTTTTTCTTTATTCATCCATCCACCCATTTATCCATCCAATCAACTACTCAATCAAATGACACTCACTGAGCCTCAATAGATATTGTGCTACACTCTACATTATTTGGCAGTGTTCTCAAGGGGTTGATTAAATGGTGGTGTAAACAAAAAAAAGTACAGAGATAAGTGACTGCTAAGAAGTAAAAGCCAAAATAGATCTCTAAGTGATTAAGGGAACACAGCAAAAGGAACTCTCTTTGGAGCTTGACTGGGGTACTGGCAATAGGGACATGAATCATTTTTCCTAATGATCATAGCTAAACATGATTTAAAAAAAAAGAATATGATGCATTTGACAAATTCTTACATCCAAGACAACTTGAAAGATTTAGGATGTTTTCTAAACCCATCTGGAGATATATCAATGTGACAGGAAAAAAAAAAAAGACCTTTTATGGGCATGACGCTGCCTCATCTAAAGTGCGGGGGAAGGCCCTCACTGCGGGGCAGGCGGGCACACCTGAGTCTGACTGCTGCGCTGATTTACCACTGGCTGATGACGTAGGGTGAGGTCTTATTCCTTTCTGAGTCTCAGTCTCTTTGTTTATAAATTAATAAAATTTTTAAATGATGTATATTAAGTGCTTAGCACAGTGTTTATGATAAAGTAAATGTTCAGTAAATAATAGATAGTATCATTACTATTTATTGAGTAACTCTTTTATGCCAGGCACTATGGGTAAGCATTTAAAGGCATTATTTTAATTACCCTCCCACAGCAACGCTGGAAGTAGATGTGATTATGCCCATTTTACAGTTGAGAAAACTGAGGCTTACAAAATTTAAATAATTTAGTTCCACACAAACAGCAATATTGAGCTAAATGAGTTTAAAAATGAGGCTAAACCACATGTTAATTTTAACAGACCCCATTCTCTCCCAAAAACCATTATGTAGCTTTATGCTCTTCTTTTAGCCCCAGTCTTGTAACATGTTGCATGTGGTCTGGATTCTCACACAGGTCTTCCTAGAAGGGAAGACTACAGAAATGATGCACCTTGAATGTTCTAATCTCTATGGTGGAGATTTCTTGCAAATTGTAAAGTAGACATTCTGGTTTGAAACATTAGCCTCTTAATTTTGTTTAATGTGCTTCCAGTCTTACAGATGGACTTGTATGCAGGATCAAGTTTCCAAATTTCAAGTTCAATCCTTGGATGTGTAGTGATCAAATGCCTGCATTTTTGGCACCAATCTACCTGAGTTTGAATTCTGGCTCTACCGGTTAATAATCATAACATCTTGTTACCTCAGCCTCCTCATGTAAGAAAGTAGCCTGACACATAGACAGTGCTTTATAAGTATTGAGAAAACAGCATCAGAGAGAAAATTCACATTGGCCCTATTATCCAAAGAAAACCCACAAGATATTACTTGTTCCAGAAAAGGAGAAGTTCTATGATATGAAACGAAGTTAAGGAGATCTATTTAATTCATGGATACTCAAATTCCTTAATGCCTTATGCAATATGTTTGAGTCTTTAATAGTGGGATACGATCCAGACATAAACTTATTTGACTAAAAAATTGTTTATTTCAGAGTAGCCCCCCAAATTTTTTTCCTCAGACAATACTTTAGGAAAAGTTTCATCAAAGGGAAATGTCACCCTGATGGTCTCTTGGGAGACGATGGACCTGATGTGTCCGGTAGACAACACAAAGAAATCCCCATGGATCATGTAAGAATGAGTTTTTAGTAGTCATATCTTTCTGGATCCTGCATTGCACCTGTGCTCCATACTTTTAATAATACCCATCATTTTGCACTATCACAACTTATTTTCTAAGATCCCAGTCCCCCAGAGCTTGTGACCAGAACAGCTAATCCAGGAAAGTAAAAAAGTGGATTATAAAAAATATTAATGGGTTAAACTATCAGGTTTCCTCAGTGAGTATGTTTCTACAGTGGTTTCTTAATCTGTCCTTCAGCAAATGCTTTGTAGGTACATAAGCCTTGCCCATATCCAGAAGGAGGCACAGCCAATGGTCGACTTTCCTGTTGGGGCTATTTTTGAGCAGTTGGGCATCTAGGAGTTTGAAAGGATACCATAAAGCTTCCTCTTTCAACTGTTTTTGATTGTGATTGACTATAATCCCCACAGAGAATAGAGGAGGGAATATTCATTATTCCTCTAAGGGGAAAAATAAACTCCAGGCAAAAATGTAACTAAAATGATTATTTCACATAATTTTCACTAGAGTGAACAAATTGTTCCTGTTCTACTACAAAATATCTACTTCAAGGAAGACGCATAGCCAGAGCATCACCTGTGTCCCAGGTTGGGAGGACTTACTTTCTTCTTTTCTACTCAGGTCACAACTTGTTGTCAAACTATGTCCAAATGATAAAAATGGGCACTTTTTCATAAACTTCAGTATGTAGCTAGTTAAGAGAGCTTCTCAGGTTACATTATCCTAAGAAACTCATTAATGAAGAAAAGAAAATGTTATTATGGGTGATAAAATTAAGAAAAGAAAAACTTACTAGAACTTGTTGGTTGCTGAAGTACTTGTTCACTATCAGCTACAGGAGGGTATTCAGGTGTCATCCCATGATAGGTAGGCTGTCTCCCCAGAGGTCTCCCCAATGGCTCTCATTCTCTCTGAGAAACTACTAGTTCATGCTTAGAATTATCTGAATCATCTAACTGTAATTGTGAAATTAACCACATATCTCTAACATCTCAGTATCTATTTTTAAAATATTTCATCTGGGTATAATTGTAGAGATTTCCAATTTAAATCACAGCGATTCATAAATGATCACTCTCACATCCTCAGGCAATGTAACAATAAAGACAGTTACCATAGTAATTACTAAAGAAGTTTTAGTTTATCCTAAATTTGTGCAACCTCAAGAGAAGAGAAAGTGGAGAGGAAAGACAACACAAAACAAACAGCAGCAGTTGCAATGAATGCCTTCTTGTCTTCTTGTCATTTATAGAGTTATTAACAATTAATTAGTTATATTCTCTTATAGCTTCATAATGTACAAAGTGTACACAAACAGTAGTTATATGAATTATAATTGAATGATGCATCAAAAATCCTAATAAATAGATGACTAAATGGGAACAGAACTAAAATCTCCCCAATTCACCTTTCATCAGCTAGCTTAATGACAACAGGATGTGTGTGGCCTTTTCTTGCCTGTCATGGTATCTGGCTCAGAATATGCTCTTAATAAGAATATGTAGTTAAATGGATTAGAAATTGATGACAAGCAATAAAGCAGCCCATTGTCTGAAATACAGATTCTTAAGTATAGATTTGAATGCAAGAATAAAAAGATGCCAACTATTAGTTTTCTAAGCACCTGTAACTAAAATGTAACACTCATCTCTAGAAGGGAAAGACTGGTCATTTAAAATGATATAAGTACATGAGACAGTGGAAGGATAATTGGAAGAGAGATACAGTCAGAGAAAAGGAAAGGGACAGTTTAGTATAGGGATATGTACTGTAACCAATGACATTTTGAGAATTAACCAGCCCATTGTTTCTACACAGTTAAAGAACCAGTTTATCAAATAAAATATACCATCCATTTGGCCTCAACTGTAGCTCACTAACTACTAGTACTGTATTAAATTGACCTCAAATTGAGGAAGGTAGGAGCATAGGGTCACTTATACATATCTATAATTTTTTGAAATGAAAGTTGTCTATTAAAAACAAAAATAAAGATAAAATGCAGTATCAAGCTAGACTTAGGCAAGGTGATGATTGAGAGGATGTTCCCACCGGTAGGGAGATGCGATTTGATAGCTGGATCTGCCACAGAAACCTGTTTGCAAAGAGAGGTAAAAATTCTGCATCTGCATGGTCTCCCCAGCACCTGCTGCTTCTCTCTGGGCACAAGTCAGCAAAAGGATAGTGAGAACTCAGTCAATCAATTCATATGCAGACCAGTATGTTTGATTTGGCAGCTCCAAAAGAAATGTCTGCTAAGCCTCATTTATATGAGGCTCCAAACAGTGATTCAAAAAGCGAGCTAGGCTGCTGCTTCTTTCCGAGGCTTGCTGCTGGGATAGGCACAGGCAGCGCAGAGAGTGGGGAGCGCGCAGGGAGTGCTATCAGTTTCCCCCACACCATGAGAACGTGAAATGCTGAGAAAAGAATACAAATGGCAAGAAAGTGAAATTAGCAGGTGTGCAGCTAAATTAGTCAGGAGATATCTTTATGTACACAGAAGTTTGAACGGGTTTGCTTATGCCTTATTAGCTAGGTTTTAAGAAGTTCAGAAGCTTACTTGTGCTTTATTAACCTCAAAAAGCAATTTATTGACCAAAAGAACAGAGAAGTTCAAAGATGAAGCTAACTTTGAATATGTCAGGAATATTGGTCTTGAATGCTAAATTTTGGGCACCCTCTCTCCTCCATTTCTGCTTGTTTTCTGGGTTGGCTTCATTCTTTCTTACTTTATATGTATTTCCATTGAGTAACTGGGACATGGCCACTGGGAGCCCCAAATTCCAATCCTCCTAGCCTAGAACCCCAAGCAGAAAAAAAGGACTGATTTTTCTACATGGCATAGATTGGTAAAGAAAAATGATTTTTCTATTGTGACCTATGTCCAGTCTTACACTAGTCATTCTTCCAAGAATGTTGGATTCTTTGATTGGCCCACGCTAGCACAAATGGCTGGAAACTGTCATTACAGGCACCATCAGAGAACATACAATGAGGCCAGTGGATTTGCTAGTGAGAAACGTTACCCTGGGGGTGACATCCTTGTTTCCCCAGTTTTGTCTCTTGCTAGACGCCTGGGGCTTTCTGACCTAGTGAGCTGTACCTGGCCCATCCATCCTCCTTACTTTGCTCATGTCTAACTGCCTGGACCCTGGAAACAAACTGCAGACAGAGGTTTGAATCTTATTGCCACGACCTAGTAGTTATGGAAGCTTGGATGCTACTGCCATAGTGTGAAAATCTTCAAACTGAAATTAGTAAAGAACGATATAAGAGCTAGATCACCAAGATGGCAGCCTAGGTAAACATGGCTCACCTCTTTGCACAACCACATCAAAATTACAACTATAGAACAACCATCACTGTGAATTAGCAGAAATCAAGCTGAATGGATGTCCTGCAACCATGGAATTAAATAAGAAACCACCATCCGTCACGCTGGTAGGAGACGCAATAACACAGAGATGCAGAATGGGCTGGTCCTATACCCACATGTGCCAGATAGAAATTGGGCGGGATATCTTGCGAACAAGGGATCCCAGACCCACATTAGGCCCGCTAGCCCAGAGTTCCATGCCAGGAAGATGAGTCCCCTTGGCTTCTGGCTGGAAAAAACAGTGGATATTAAGTCAGTAGGAGAAACTGCTAGATTCCTAGGCAGTTCCTCTTAAAAGGCCCTCACACAGACTTACTCAAACTCACTCCTGCTGAGCTCCAGCACCAAGGCAGCAGCTTGAAAGGCACCAGTGTCATACGGGGAAGAACTGAAGTATCTGGTGTCAAGGTGAGAGCTGGGGGACAGCTTTCTCCAAGACAGAACTGCTGGTAGAGACCGTTACTCCTCTACTGGGCCCTCCCTAACAGAGCCACAGAGCATGGTAGGCACCATATCTGAGATTCCGTCAACTTGGCTCACACTGTTTTCCCTGCCATGGTGATCCCCTGAGACTCCACTCCACCCAAATTATGGCCCACCCAAGTGGTAAACAGCTTTTCCACGTGAATGATTATCTTGGCACATGCTTCCGATCTTCCTAAATCCTCTCAACAAGCTGCAGCTGGCCTCAGGAAGCCTTGCACCTTGCTAAGTGGCCCCAGACCTGGCACTAGCAGCAGCTGGCCTTGGTTCACAGCCTGGCCTCGCTAGGATACCTCCAAGCCCAGCACAAGAAGCAGCCAGATGCTGCTAGCTTTATAGTTTATTCTAAGTGGCACCAGGCAGACCACAAGTGGGTACCAGAACCCTGCTGAAGTAATCCCTGCTTTGTGGAGTGGGCCCCTGCAGAGCTGAACTTCCATGGAGGGTGAAGTTTGGTTGCCAGTGGTCACAGCCAGCCCTTGCAGCTGACTGGCCAGAGTAAATCCCTCCCATTGACCTGTCAACAGCAATCAAGCCTCAACTGCAAGAGGAAGATGTACTCAGACCATATGGAGGATGTACCTCGAGTACCCAGCTTGAGTGATGGGGGAGGCTGTGCCACTGGACCCTAGGGACACCTACTACATTAGACCAGGCTACCAAGACAAGGAGTCATAGCAGCTCTTTCCAATATATAGAAACAAACACAGAGAGTCTCCCAAAATGAGGAGAGAAAGAAACATGGCCCAAATTAAGGAACAGATCAACACTCTAGAGAAAGAACTAAACAAAATGGAGATAAGCAATCTTTCAGATGCAGAATTTAAAACACTGGTTATGAGGATGCTCAAGGAACTTAGTGAGGACATCAACAGCATACAAAAGATCCAGTCAGAAACAAAGGATACAGTAATGGAAATAAAGAACAATTTACAGGGAAACAACAGTAGAATGGATGAAGCCAAAAATCAAATCAGTGATGTGGAACATAAGGGATAAAAAACAATCAACCAGAACAAGAAGAAAAAAGAATCCCAAAAAATAAGAATAGTGTAAGCAGCCTCTGGGACAACTTCAAGCACACCAATATTCTCATTGTAGGGGTGCCAGAAGAAGAAGAGAAAGAGCAAGAAATTGGAAATCTACTTGAAATAATAATAAAAGAAAATTTCCCTAATTTGGTGAAGGAGATAGACATACAAGTCCAGGAATCACAGAGTCCCAAACAAGATGAAAACAAAGAGGCCCACTTTTAGACACATCATAATTAAAATCTCAAAGGTTAAAGATAGAGAATCATAAAAACAGCAAGAGAAAAGCAGTTAGTTACCTACAGGGGAGTTCTCATAACACTGTCAGCTGATTTCTCAACAGAAACTTTGCAGGCTAGAAGAGATTGGCAAGGAATATTCAAAGTCATGAAAAGGAAGGACCTATAACCAAGATTACTCTACCCAGCAAAGCTATCATTTGGAATTGAAGGCAGATAAAGTGCTTTCCAGACAAGAAAAAGCTAAAGTAGTTTCATCATCACCAAACTATTATTATATGAAATGTTAGATTTATTTAAGAAAAAGAGGGAGATGAAAGCTATGAACAATTAAATGGCAATAAATACATATCTATTAATAATTGAATCTAAAAAACAAACTAAACAAGCAGAACAGAAACAGAATCATAGAAATAGAGAACAGTTTGATGGCAGCCATATGGAAGAAGGGTTGGGAGAATAGGTAAAAATGTGAAGAAATTAAGAAGCACAAATCAGTAGGTACAGAAAAGTCATGGAGATGTAAAGTACAGTGTAGAAAACAGAGAAGACAAAGAACTTAGATGCTTGATCCATAGACATGAACAATGATGTGGGATTGCCTAAGGGAGTGCGGTTGCTAGTAGGATGGGGACCAGGGGGAAAGATTGGGACAACTGTATATAATAGCATAATCAATAAAATACGATTTTTAAAAAACACACAGAAAGAGTTAAGGAGTTCATAAAGAAAGTTCAAGCTGGTCCCAGGAGAAGCCCGGTAGAAAACATGAAAGATATTCCCAAAGGAAATGGATCTATTTCATAAAGAAGAAGGAATGGAAACAAAAAACAGGTATTGGTGAGAGTATGGAGAAAAGGGAACCCTTGTGCACTCTTGGTGGGATTGTAAATTGGTGCAGCATCTATGGAAAACAGTATGAAGATTCTTCAAAAAATTAAAAATAGAGCTGGCATATGTCCCAGCAATTCCACATAGGTATTAATCTAAAGAAAACAAAAACACTAATCCAAAAGATATATGCATGCCTATGTTCACTGTAGCATTACTTACAATAACCAAGATATGAAAGTAACCTAGATGTCCACTGATAGATGATGGATAAAGAAAATGTGGTCTATATGTGTGTGCAACGGACTATTACTCAGCAATAACAAAGAATGAAATCTTGCCATTTGTAAAAACATAGATGAACCTAGAGGGTATTATGTTAAGTGAATAAATCAGACAGATAAATATTGTATGATTTCATGTATATGTGGAATATGAAAAAATAAAACAAAAGAATAGACAAAACAAAATTGAAACAAACCCATAAACAGACAACTGCTGATGGTTGCCAAAGAGGAGGGGATACTAGAATGAGAAATTTTTTTTAATTAAATAAAGAAGAGGGATGGGAAACGTGCTGAGCAGGAAGAGAAGCCACTACTAAACAATATACTGGTATTGGGACAAACACATATGTGGGGAGACACATGCTCCTTGAAGACTGACTATGTTTAAAACAAAGCATTTCCCCAACTAATATTAGCAGGATGTTTTTTATTATAAGTAATAGATATCCAAACCAAACTAGTTTAAAGAATAAAGGAATTTATGTGACTAAAATAATTCAAAGGTTTTGTTGTCTCCTGGGAAGGTTTGATTTGAGAGCTCTTCCTCAGCATTGACTGCATTATCAGCAAGCTTCCCCTTTGTGGTCCTTAGATATGAGGGAGAACCAAAAAAACCCTGGAATTTATTTATAAAAAATTGTGTATTTATTCTTACATGTTTAAATATCAGTCACCTTCAAAGTAATCTCCATTTAATGAAATTCACCTATTGAGATGTTTTTTCCAATGCTCAAAACAGTTTTTGAACTCATTGACTGATTCCTTTTAGTGCTTCTGCTGTTTTTAGTTTTACCTGTTTCACATCAGCAAAACATATCCTTTTTAGGACTTTTTTCATCCAAGCAAACAAAAATAAGTCACTTAGGGTGAGATTGGGTGAATAGGGAGGGTGGGTCATGAAGGTCATGCCATTTTTGGTCAAAAACTGCTGAACACAAGGCAGTGTGGGCAGGTGGGCTCGTAAATCACCAATCATAAAATGGGCAAATGGGTTGAAAAGAGTCTTCAAAAAAAATTCACTGAAGAAGAACGCAGCCCCTCACAACAATGCCAGCTGGTACACAGATGCAGATGAGTTCTTAGAACACTCACCCTCTTAGGGGAAGCCTGTACTACAAGAGGCCTGCCTTCCAGAAGATAATTCTGGTTTTTCCAGGTGCCTCCTTACAGCTGTAGATAGCTTTCAAGGTGTCAAGCTTTTTCATCCATGGTAAGCACAGAAATAAATCTTTCTCTAATGTCTAAATAAGAGATCTGAGATAAATTATAACATAAAATATGGTTTAGAGAGAAACAGGACCAAGAAAAGATAATTACAAATATGCAACCATATGCACATTTGAACTTTAAATTTATCTTTGTACTCCTAAAAAGCCCAGTAAAATATCAAGTTATAGAACTATCATAAGGGATATGAATAATTTATCATTGTCAGATTGTGAATTTTATGCTAGCTTTATAAAATTATAAAAGTAAGCTATTTTATACATTCTGAAACATTTTTATATATATAAGAATTTTGTTTTTTAATATTTGAAGAAATTTCTTATTAAGCCATTTCATTTGGGGATCATTTTATAAGTGTTACTTTGAACACTATTTTAGTTAATTGTCTGCTCAATGGTCTATTCAAGCATTATACTTTATTCTGACTAAATTTAGGTCATTTATGTTTTCTTAGAAGTAATTTATTTTTAATATCTGCTGTATTAATTTCTATGTAATTGTTTTTGTTATTTCCTTTCTTACATTAATCCTCTAGATTTTTTTTCCCCAAAGGAAATGGATATGTTTCATAAAGAAGGAAGAATGGAAACAAATAACAAGTGTTGATGAAGATAGAGAGAAGGGAACTGTTTCTTGCATGTCTTCTAGATGTTTTTTGTGTTATTTTCTTTAAAAAAAAACCCCAAAAATAAAACAAACAAAACTCTCAGGTTTGCCCATTCTATTACATTGTCTATGTGGAATTATTATTTTTCTGCTCTTATGCTTATTTCCTTCTACATATTGATCTTATGTTTGCTTTTTTTTTTTTTTTGCCTATTTAAGCTGAATGCTTAGCTCATTTATTTTCACTTTTTCCCTTGTAATATATAATCTTTTAGACAATGAACCTACTTCTGATTTAATAGATGTTTCATTTGGTTGTTACTTGTATATGTTGTAGTATTATTTTTTTTAAATAATCAAGATTCCTTTTTTAAAAAAAAAGTTTTTGTGTTGGAAAATTTCCTCCATACCTTTGTTATTCATGTCTTCAATTTATAATTGGAGAATGTAGTTGCTACATTTTGAGTTTTTAAAGAATAATTTCTAAACATGTTCCATCTATAATTGACAATAATGTATATTCTTTTTATTCTTAGGTGTAGATCTTTCCATATATCTCTTTTATCAACCTTCTTAATGTTATTCAGATCCTCCATTTCAATATAATTTGGTTTAGTTTAGCTGTCATAAAAGAGAGCAATGTTTTCAGATTTCCAAAGTCAATTATATATGTTAATTTTTCCTTAGAATTTTATATTTGTTTTATATATTTTTATCATTTTATTTTATCCATTAAATTTCATAGATTTTATGTCTTCACTACTTTTCCTTTGGCTTTTAATTCAAACTTATCATTTGTTTTGCCTTTTTTGCTATCTTTTATATATTTGGCTATGTAATTTAGAAATTACCATTGCTAGTGTCAGAAACACAGATTTAAAAAAAGTAAGTCAAAAAGAAAAGTTAATTAGGTGATATTGAGGTTGTTTATAGAAGAATTGAACCCCTACACCACAGAAAAGGGGGAATGCACACATCTTACTGAGGGCACAGAACAAAGGCAGAGGTGAAAAGAAGAATATGGCATAAGATTCGCAAAAGTATGTGCTCAGTTTGTGTTGAGAATGAGTGCAAAATTGGGATGGGGTTGTGAGGGCAGTGTTGGAGTCTCAGGATGGGGCTCGTGTTTCAGACTTGCGGCAGGCTTCACACAAAAAAAGCTTGCTTTGCCTCCCTAGTATCTCTGTACCTTGACCACACAAGTTTGTCAACAGTCTTGATCCGATATTCACAGTTTGTGTAAGGACCAACGTTTCCAAACACTGAGTACAAATAGTCTGTCCTTCATTACCAAGGAGCGGTTGAGCTGAGGTCTGAGTTCCACGAGCAGTACTGAGCTGGGTCCAGAATTAAGAGTCTAAAGAGGAAATTCAAAGAAGGTAAAGTCAAGGACTGAGGTTCCTAGCAATGGTAGAAACAATCCTCTTTGCTACTGCCAATAGGAGCTCACCCTTGTATTTTCCAGCCTCACTCCCACCTTCATCCTGATACTACATTTAAACTCAGCACGGGCAGCCCACCTCCTTCTCTCCCTGCTACAGGGACCTACTAAAACTAATATGCTGTGACATTCTGTCACACTCTGAGCTTGTTTAAATAGGGATAAAACTATTACCGACCTTCCTCCAGGGCTGAAAGAGGAAATTACCAGTAACATGTAAATCCCACGGAAAGTAAAAGGTGTTAGATGCAAATGAAAAGTGTTAGCTAAATTTTAAAGAAGCTGAAGAGGAAATAAAAAGCAAATCTTCTTCTCACTGCCTTCAATAAATTGGAATCTCCTTTATTTAATTGGTGAGGATAGTTTCATTGTCCAAGAATCTGATTGTAATAGCTTTACTACCCACAAATCTGTGAAAAAATAATTTTATCACATTAAAACTATCTTATCACTACAACTATGATACAGATGCAATGGAGCAGCCACTCTTCTTATTTGATGAATCCAATTTGGTTTTTATAAGGCAAATTTTTACTGGCAGATAAAAGCACTTTTCAATGAACTGTGGAATGCAAGGGCAATGGTATCTGCAATGCTTTATCTGGCTGAAAGCTTTACTGCTCCGGAGGCACAAGCAGCTGACCTAATAAACCAGAGACTTCCAAAACTCATCCTATAAAACTCAGGGATTTTACAGCCATATGGGCTTTTTCCATTTCAAATGCAATCATGACATGTAATTGTAAATACAATTGCTCACACACATATTTTTGACTACTGTATTGTTTTTCAGAATGAAAACTCTGAAGACTTAAGTGAAAATAATCAAAGAATACCACAAAACTTGACAAAATCTTAATGCAATGTGCCAAGAATGAACTCTAAAGAGAAAAAAGTTTTCCCCTTGCGATCAGAACCCCCCTGCACCGTACCCCACCCTTCCTCTGCTCTCATTGCTCTACCAACTGAGGACTCCTTACACACAGGTTTTTTCCCCCCGAGGAATCCAAAATCTGCCCTCATGACTGAGGCTTCTTTATGATTCAAAAGCCAAAAATGTAGGTTTGCTGAGTAAAATAGTAAGGGTGAAGGTTTATTAATGAAGACAGACTTTACAAGTAGTTTTCAAATATCTGCCTACTGATGATATTAATGTTTTCAAGTTTAACTTTGTGAAATAATCATTGAATTAAAAATTCTGGGGGAAATATTCTCATTCCTTGACTAAGATTTTTACAGCTTCCGTATTTTCCTTGTTGATATTATATAAACAAAAGGAATGTAGTATTTTAGCTGCCTCAAATGTTACTCTAAAATCTTAATAGATATTTTATTATTAGAATACTATTTCTATACTTTAATCTTAATTATATGAAAAACATACATTGTATAAAGAGCATATCAGTTATACGTATAATTTTGCTTTTAATAGTATTAGTCTGTATTGTATAGTCTAAGGTCATACTTTTGAAAAATATCTTTAAATACATGATTTCTAAAAAACTTCTCATAGCAATCAAATATAATCATTCAAAGTCCTATATAAAGGTTTTCTTCCCCCCCAAATCAAAAGTCTGAAAAGTCAGGCAGGGAAGAGCATTTTGCTGGTGTTGGATCAGTGACTCTGTAATAGCATTGCTCATGCTTGTGACATTCTCCAGGGCTGTCCCTCACAGCCATAAGACGGCTGCCATGGGTCGATGTTTATTCCTCCAGTTGAGGCTGAGAACTCAAGTATCTACGTTGCACAACCTTTATAATGTAGGCAAGCAAGGAAGAAGGCGATTTGAATGTAGTGCTTACCTTAGCAATAAACCAAATCATACAATAGCTAGTCAGAAAAATTAATGAAAGGAAAAGGCCTTATTTACAAAAGTAATTCAACCATAAACATTTAGGAATAAAGTTAAGAAAAATATGCAAAAACTAAATTAAAAATTTAAAACACTACTGAAGAACATAAAGGAACAAAATCAAATGAAAAAGCTTATTATGATTTGGGTAAAATGACTCAGCAGCTTACAGATAACAATTCTTTCAAAGATAATATATGAATGAATCCAACATGATTCTAACCACAATTTTTTTTTTTTGGTAATTGACAAGATGTTTCTAAATTCTTCATAGAAAAATAAACAAAGTTAAATAAGGAATTTTTGACAATATAAAAATAACAATGCAGGACTAATTCTACCATGTTTTATAGGTTCACAAAAATTAAAACAGTGTAGAACTGGCTCACAAGTAAACAGCAATTAAATAATAGAGAGCTAAGAAATACACCCAAAAGCATACTGGGACTTAAAATATGACAAAGAGCTATATTAATAAACAATGTTAAGACAATTAGAGAGCTACAAGTGTTTGTGTGGGTGGGTGAGTAAAGATGCTG
Source organism: Pteronotus mesoamericanus (assembly GCF_021234165.1). NCBI lineage: Eukaryota > Metazoa > Chordata > Mammalia > Chiroptera > Mormoopidae > Pteronotus > Pteronotus mesoamericanus. Next base: position 25,732,206 of record NW_026555085.1, on the reverse strand, counting down.
GCTCTACACTTCATATTTTATTCCAAAATAAAGTGCAGAAAAACAAACAAACAAAAATATTGAAGAGAAATTGGTGGTTTAAAAAATAATCTGAGTGTTAGAACACAAATACCAGTTGCCATAGGGGGAAAATGTGTCAAATTTGATTGCATAGGACTCCAACTGAGACAGAGTAACAGGGTCTGAATTTATCTTTCCATCTGAAAAACTACAGGTGATATATGAAACAACAGTTTTCTGGACACTAGAATCAGGGAACAAAACACAACGATGCCTGAGAAAGGGGAAACAAACTAAGTAAGCTTTAGTTTCTTAAAAGTGAAATTAAGAAGTATTTTTAACTCAATGAAAATTAAAATCCTACATCAGAGCTTGTGGGAGGCTGCTAAAGGAGCACTTGGAGAGATTGTAAAGGAACATGAAGAAACTTTTTGGGTGACGAATGTGATCACTATGTTGACAAAAATGATAGTGCCACAGGTATAATCATGTTAAAACTTATCCAATTTTACACTTTACATATGTGCAGTTTATTTTATGTCAATTATACCTCAATAAAAGCTGTGAAAAACCCACATTTTTATGACATAAAGATAAAAAAATGTTCTTAGAAAAATTATAAACAAAGTTACAGATATTCCAGGTTTGAAAAAAGTGTGTGCAACCCACATGACAATTATGGTCTAATTTCCTTAATATATAAAAAGCTACTATATATTAATAAGAAAAAGACAAACAATAGACAGTGGTAAAAATACATGAATAGATGGCACAAAGAATAAATAAATACGTTAAACAAATGAAAATATGCTTAACTTCCTTCACAATAGAACTATGCAGCTTAAAATTACAAAGCAATACAAATCAGAAAATCTGATAGTATATTATGTGGATGAGGATGTAAAGAAACAAATTTTCTTCTACTGTTGTTTTATTGTGGAAGTATAATTGACACAACCCTTTAGCAATTTCAAAAAAGTCAACAAATTTTCAATTCTGCAATGGAATGTATATATACACACATACATATATGTATATACCATGTGAACCCTGTGGATGCCTAGAATAGTACTTGGATTATAATCTATGTATTGTTAAGGAAAAGGGCTATGCACTGTTGAAAATTGAATATTTTTCCAGTCAGCATGTATTATTTATTAAAAAATGTGTTGAATTGTTTTGGAATTTTCAGTATTTTTAAGTAAATTTAAACTGCATGGGAGCAATTTTTAGTTTACATAACAATTGATACTTTATTCTGTATATCACCAAATTATGTAACATTCTAAATACTAATAAGTGTTACCATGATAAACGTAAAAACAATGAACCAGTATAAAATGCCCTTAGCAATCATTGGGCTCAATTCATATTTATAACAAAAAAAGAAAGTTGTTTTATTTCACAAAGAAAAGTAATTCTCTTGTATTAAAATGAATGTAAGCGAAGTATCTACAAATATAACTGGAAATAAAATGAACAATTTGTGAAGATACTTCAGAAATGAACAGAGAGGAATTGGTATCAAGTTGTGCTTTAGTAATCAAAGATATTGTGAGTGAAATAGAAAATAATTCTAGAAATTCCATCAGTACCAGCTTGAAGTCTTTTCTCTTGGTGACTTAACTATCTGACACAGTAGCAGAAACATAGTGACAGATTTTTGTCTAAAATCAATTGAGTAAGAATGTCCGGAGGAAATTTTTGTGTCATTTATAGGGCCAGGGCCATTTTCTCCTAAGTAGGATTAAGCCACCATTAGCTCCGAAGGTCTGCAGCCTTTTTTTTTTTTTTTTTTTTTTTTTTTTAAACTGGGTCTTCCCACTTAATCTCCAAGTGCTCTGCCACTGGAAGTCAAGCATATTCTAGCTCCTGTTCTGCTGCATGAGTCTCCTGAAATGTCTTACCCACTTTCATTCACTTACTGGAATCCTTCCTCCTTTGAGGATCACCTTTAAGCACTTCACCCTCTCCCTTTACCCTAAAGGAAGTATTGACTCACCTGGCAATTTAAACTGTAAGATCATTGTTAAGGGCGATAATAGCTACAATGTATTTTTAATTTTTTCAGCATTTTTCTCCAAACTCTGGGATCACAGGTCTGAGATTTTAATAGTTATAAATATGAAAGATTTTTTACTCTTTAATAAGACATAATAAGTGAATAAAATTATTTTTATTACTATAATATTCATATAGTCACCAGTGAAATATAGCAGCAGTCATTGTTTAATGAGTTTTTAAAAACAATCATGATAGGTTTTCTAGGAGCTGAGAGGGGAGAAGCTAAGTGCCAGATTTAAGTGTTAGAATAAGACACTATCCTGCAGGCTGTGGGGGGCCTTTGATCTTTAATTGGGTTAAAACATAATGCATAAATTCTAAATTTAAATAAGGATATGGAGGAACAGATACAAAATGTCCAGACTTTCTCTAGATCCTCTGAAGACCAAATTGTATATCTGGGTGATTTGGAACTGCTAGAAACCCCACTTAACGTCTGTAAGCCACAAGTAAAAATATCTTTATTTTGTTACAATTGCTACCTTGAAAAATACTTGTTAAGCATCTATTAAGTGCCAGGCACGTGCCATGAACTGGGAAGGTTTCAGTCAAGTCCCTCCGTTGAGATGATTCTTTTACACAGCTGCTTGTGCCCATGTCGCCACTATCTTTGAATCTGCCCCCTTCATTCGCCTGGCGACTGCTGAACCCACCTAAGCTTGGAGGACTGCCACTCTCTACAGCACGAGACTTCAAGAGCCACCGAAGAACAGAGTTGGAAGTGAGAGAACAACATCCGTTCCTTAGGGACACAGAAGTAAATAGCATCTTCTCAGACTTGCCTCCCAGGCTATCAGAGAGTGGAGGGTCGGCTATCTTGATTATGGAGTTTATGCAGAATTATAACAGTTTTTATCCACCTCTCCTTTGTCTGCCCCCCTCCCCGCCCCCAAGCAGAGTGTTAATTTTATGAGGAAACTGAAGAAAGTACATTTTGGGGCTGGAGGTTTGGGCTCTGGCTTAAAATCTGGGCTATTGAGAGAAACCAATGCATAAATAATGGAGAGATGACTCCTTGAAGTTTACTTTGGGATTTCATTGAGAGAGGTGAAGTGAGGTAGGAGGTGAGTAAGGATAAAGATTTCCTTCTGTCTAGCCCTACCCCCTGAGTAATTTAAGCAGAATTCTGGACAATGGTTCTCTTTATAGAATTAGTGCACTTGGCCTAAATATCCTTTTTATTATTTTAGAACACAGCTGGGTAATAGTCACGGGTGATCAAGTAAGTAGACCTGCCTTTCCATTACCTGTCCCTTTTCCTCCAGGTTCCATCTTGTTCTTTACTGTTTCCATATATAAGTACTTATCTAAAGGTTAACTGTACACCTGGCTAGGTAGCTCAGTTGATTACAGTATCATCCTGATGCACCAAGGTTGTGGGTTCAATTCCTAGCCAGGGAACATACAAGAATCAACCAATGAATGCATAGATAAATGGAACAAAAAACCTGTTTTTTTTTTTCTCTCTCTCTCTCCCTTCCTCTTTCTCTCTAAAATCAATAAATAAAAATTAAAATATATAAGTAAAAGCTAGTTGTACAATTTTAAATGTTTCATATGGAGCACAGTAAGCTTGTAAGAGGAGAGGTGTTACATCAGTTCAGTAATGAGTAAGTATTTGATGATCCACATGTAGTTTGTCAGCAGTGCTCCAGTCAGCAGGAATAAAATAAACAGGCTCGAAATAACTGACCCAAAGGGATCACTACCAATCACATTATAAATATGTAGGACTCAAGTCAGGAATAATTACATCATCCTCTATCATACCCTTACCTCCATGCCTTCTCTATTCATTTTTATTAAATCAGCTGCTTTAAGAAAGAGACACATACACTTTGATTATCAGGGCATGTGCTCTATATTCAGTGTCTGTTTCCAGTGCAATCACTGTGTAGCAATTCACACTAGTGAAAAGAACATCCATCTTCTCTTTTTTCTGATGGAAAACGAGTTTTATTATGCTTCATGTTTCCACTGAAAGTCAAGACTACTATTTAGATGCTTTGTTCCTCCAAATCTTCTGTCCTTTTCCCTCCCTGTTGGCACATTAAATTCCCCAAGCTGGAAAAAAATATGTAAGTTATAGCTGAATTTCTATTAACACAAGAAATGTTCCTCTACTTCCAGGTTTTGGAGGCGCATATGTGGGAAGATAAGCATATCTACAGAGTAGAAGGATATAAATGTTCACATACAGAAAAGTGTATAGGAATACATTTTCTTCGCATGTGCCAGAATTGTTATTTTTAACAAGAAAAGTGTCTTAAAATATGTCATCTTATTAAGAAACTAAAAGGTTCCTACAAAGGGAGGAGGTCCCCACTACTGGATGATCCAGGTGGTTCCGCAGGGTGGCTGCAGCCATGAGCAGCAGGGGCGCGGTGTGGGAGCACAAGGAGACAAGGCCGGCGTGATCTAGTCCTGAGGCTGGGTGGCCAACACATGCAGGAGTTGATGAAAGATGACAGTAGAACAGTAAAAAGTCCCAAAATACACCAACATTCAATATTGGAGATGACCACGAATCGGGAAATTGTCTAGCACATAGAAACCACGATGATTCCAAAGAATTAGGCCGAAGCGATATATCAAAACCTCAGACAGATAATCAATGGCCAGGATATTTACAAGACGTGAAAAGACAGGACAAAGGAGTCAAGAAACCAAACACAAGGACCCTTATAATGGGGGCAATATCCAAAATTGTCAAAGAAGCTTTTATGCCCTGCAAACAAAAGTTGAAACAAATGCCCAGGCGTGGTTAAAGTTACTGGTTTAGGTAGAAACTGTAAGTAGAACCATTAAAGCAAAGCAAAGCAAAACAAGACAAAAAGAAATGCTCACTGTTACTGAGTATTTCATATCTGCCAGTCACAGGTCTAACTGCTCTACATTGGTAGTATGTCTATTGAACAAGCCTGACTGCTGGGACATAATCAGAATACAACTTTATTTTTATTCCCTTTCTCTACAAAATGTACTCAATTGGGAAGTTTCTTCCTTGCCTCTGGAAGAAAACTTGGGTAGGTCCTGTGAGTTTTCTGTCACTGGCAATATAAAGCCCTGCCATCTCTTTACATTATAATACAGGCTCAATTTAGTAAATTTAAAAATTCCCCCTTCCACAGACTAATCAAATTTCCCCACTTGATAGTGGGAAAAGATAGTATAGAAAGGTAAGGAAGGCAGAAAGTTCTTACATGAACATAAGTCTCACAAAATAATGCCCTGCTCTCTCTACTTACTCAGTTCCCACACCTGACCCTTCTCTCATTGGGCTACTAGTTACTACTTCAAAGTTTCCCAGTCTCAGGAAAATGGACTCTCTGAGATTATTTTCTCTCTCTTTAGCTTTCAGAAATTACATGGTCCATATTCGGCTTCTGCCACCTTAAGATCAATGGTCCTCCAAGCAACTCCTTTTGACACATCTCTCAAAATACATCTCATCCACATCTGATTCACCGAAGACATTCATGCATTTATTTCTGGAGCAAGTGTTAGGAGTGTTAGGAGCACAGGGTGCAGGGCAAAGCCAAGGAGTTCAAATTGACTTAACTCCGTCAGCCAAGTTCACCAGATTTCTAGGGTAGGAATCGGATGTCCATCTACTGTATTACCCAAGTGAGATGACATATATTAATCTCTCTTAACGCTATGGCTGAAGCGCTCTCCCCCGACCTGAAGTATCCAAATCTTATACCTTGGCATGGGGACAAAGGAAAGATAAAGAGCTGTAGTTGCTCTCTTGAAGAAAATTCTCCTCACAAATATCTCCATCTCCAATTATCTGACTCTTTTGTACATATTACATGTCATCATCTAATTTACTTTGAAGTTGCTACAGAATGCTTTATCTTACAAAATCATTTTAGTATCTCTTTTCTCTCTCAGTGCTTAAGTTGAGATTTCCAATATGATGTCCTGTTCTTACTTAATTAACAAGCCTTCATACAAACCTTGTCCTGTGGGTACTTTTATCTCTATTTTGAGAGGTCAGGAAACTAAGGTTAAATAACTTGCCCAGGTCATGAAGTTAGTAAGCAGCAGGGCTATAATTCAAACTCAAGCCATCTGTCTCCAAAGCATGTGCTCTTATACGCTGTATCATTTTGTCTCCCAGATATCCAAATGAAACACAAAATTGGGACATGAAGGTATCAGAATGTTCCTTGATGTCATTTTTAGGTGGGGGGGCGGGGGGAACTGTATTATATCACTCTTAGTTTTGGTCCAAAGAACTGGGCATTTTAAGAAGGAATTTGTTGAGATCCCAAGAGCAGGCCCTTGCCTACTTCTATTAGCTAATAGATTGCAGTAATGAAAATGAATTTCTAGTGTGCTAAACTTAGGCTTAGTTACACTAGAAGTTCTACCTACTCCATGGCCTTGATATTTTTTTTAACCTCTGAAACTGTTAATATATTCTTTCTTGGTTTTCTCTGCTTTTTATAAATAAAATTCTTTACCTGGCTTTTCACCATAGCATTTCTCTATAGATTCCTCTTGGTTAAAACTTTACTAATAGGTTAAATGAATAACCTAGTTGGGACCCTGCAAGAACCAATAGTAATCATATGTAATCAGTTTATCTTTCTTTATCAGCCCTAGAAATTTAAAGTGGGTTAATAATTATCCAGGTCTTGGCTGATTAGGATTATTAGATGTTGTGATTATGAAATCAGTAAAAACTAGAAACTATTTTAAAATGAGAAAAGCATGTTCATTAAGAATGTGTCCTTGAATTTAAATAATTCACACAAAATTAATTGGAATCGGTATTATAAGGGAGGAAGAAACTTTCCTCTAACTATCAATGTTCCTTAGGCTGGTCTAATAATTAAATCTACATGAGATAGATGAACAAGAAAAAATAACCAAAATAATTATATATGTATATGTGGGAACCTCCCATAACAGTTTCCCAAATAGATAGGTCAGAATTATTACCTCTGATAATCCCTAATTATGAACAAGGACCCTAATTTACATTCTTCTAGGTAAGATGGACAGAAGTTTCTCTCAAACCTGCATGGTCTTGGTTCACTTTACCTCAGTAGTCATCCAAATGCCAATAATCCAAAAGGTGACTTGAGGTGACTTGTTTTGAACCCCACAGGGTATATGATGGATATCTTGGAATATGCTTTATTGAAATATTGCTTTGACATAAAGTCATTTTTGGAATTTCAATTATAATCTTATACTTTAAAAATATTTTACTCTTTTATATTAATGCTAACAAAGAAAATGTTAAGTATTCTCTATGACATTTAGGAAAATAGGCCTGTTTCCAAAACATTAGCTTTCACAAATTATATGTTACCAAAATAAAAAATTATTTTGTGCTTTCTATTACTAAACCATTAATATTATAAAATAAACAAAATTTGTTTAGGGCATTTAAAAATTATGCAAGTGATGATGATTTTATTTCTATCCCACAAAACACTTCAAGTGTCTCATGAATGACAAATCAACTATATTGTGTTGTTGCGATAAATATATTTTATCACATTCAGTTGACTATTGCTAAATATATAATTATAACAATTTGTTCTTGGTCTGAATTCCCATTATAAAAGAATACAGGTTTTTTTAAAAATGGTTAATGTACTAATGTATATTGGTGTGTTTTTATAGACAAGAAAGAAAGAAAGAAAAGAAAGAAAGAAAGAAAGAAAGAAAGAAAGAAAGAAAGAAAGAAAGAAAGAAAGAAAGAAAGGAAGAAAAAAGGAAGGAAGGAAGGAAGGAAGGAAGGAAGGAAGGAAGGAAGGAAGAAGGAAAAGTAAGAGAGGGAGGGAGGGAGAGAGGCAGGGAGAGAAGAAGGGAGGAAGAAAATAGAGAGGGATTAGAGAAGGAATATAGGTCGGGAGGAAGAGAGGAGAGAAGGAAAAAGAGAAAAAAAAATCTTAGCTCTGTTTTGGATTTATCTTTGTGATCAAAGTGGCCTTAACATTCCCCTCAGCTTGGCTGAACTTTAGACAAGCTTCTTTCAACTATAGGCCCCTCATCTCCCTTTCTCAGAACATTTACTTTAGAAAATTTGCAATTATAGATTCTTTCTCTGCCCCTTTGAGATATAAATACTCTACAAGCTAGAAATGTCTTTCTCAAGGACCTGGTAGTCATCCCTTTGAAATATAATTAGGGAAGAAGATAAGACCCCTCTCCTAGTTTCTGTGAGAGAGTAGCAATCTAACTTTAATAAGTGACAATTAGACAATATAGATGGCTTATTCACATTCACCAACTTTCCCCCACATTGAAAACTCCTAACATTTAAAAATCCTTCCATCTTTTGATTCAGAAAAATTGAGTTTAATCTCTCTCCTCTATTGCAATAGTCTTGAATAAAGTCTTACCTGACTATTTAACTGATCTGACACAATTTTTCTTTTACATTTGACATTACTCCCAACTTTGTTTAGCATATATTTAATGAAGACTCTAACAAGTGAGTGTCAAGACCCATTTATTCACCCTGCAGCTATGGTTCCTTAGATCCTCGAATAACTTACTGGAAAGGTAGTTTGATTGGCTCGAAGAATCAGGATTTTTTTTTTTTTTTTTTTTTGACTGCATGGTATCCATCTGAGGTAAGCCTGACCTTGAAAGGGAAAAAGTCATAGCTAATTGAGAGTCCCATTCAAAGTTAACACATTTCCTACAATAGTCTCCTAAACTGCTGAGTTCATCTCCATCTCCACAGCCTCCTTTTCCCTTAATAAACAGAACAAAACAATGGGAGCAGACATTTCTTCCTTCTGTCTTCAACTTTTCTTCTCTTAGGTATCTCAAGGTTGTGATATTATCCTTACCTTTCAGGAATCAACTGTAGCTTTTGCTTTGGAAGAAATCAGATCATGAAGGAGGGAGGTACTCATCAGAGACAGGAAATTATTTGGGACAACAGAAGGAACAAAAGGAAAACCATTATGCAAATGTAAAGCATTTAAAGCTCAACCCACCCAGAGGAAATAATGTAAATCCTTACTTTTTATAACAAGGAAGGTTGGAAAATTATTTTTGGATTTTTGCTCAGTTTATTTTGTAACTACCCAGGAATGTCATACCTTTGATATGAACTCTTCCTTAATTCGACCAGGCCTTGTCCAGTCTATTGGTGCCATGACTCGCTTGCCTTTTTTCAGCCAGACCCTTCCATCTTTGCGCACGCTCCATGCCCAGTCCCTTAATTGTGAAACTCTTATGACATCAAGTTCTGGTCCAAAAAAAAGCCTTAGGAAAAAGCCTCAGTTATAAAGGGAATAGAGTTTTGGTCAAACTAAAGATAGCAGGTTGACCTCAGCAGTGGTTCAGCCCCAGGCCTATGTAAGCAGAATGACCCTACCAACCACATTCTCGCTAGACCAGACAAAAGAATGCCATCACTGACATCAGAACATGATACAATGATCGACCACCCCCTGCCTGGCCCCAACCAATCAGAGGCCAAAACCCCAACTCCATTAGTCACCTTGATTAATGATTTTTCCCATATATAATCCATCCCCTAGGAGCCACTGGGGAGTCAGGTTTTAAACACTAGCTCACCTGTGTCTCCAGGCTTGGTGCCATCTCTTAAATAAATACTTACTTTCTTAGCTGCAAACTCCTGTCTGCATTTTATTGTGCTCTGATATGTGCAGGCAAATTAACCCCTTTTAGTTCCTTAGCAGTTTTAATTCTGTTTGAATACTGTACTCTTTTAAGGACAAGAAATACTTTTTGACAAAGGCATACAGTAGGTACTTAATAAAATGCCAGTTAAATTGAATTTAAATAAGTTGTCATGTTTATTAAAGCTATACACACGGGGCCGATTAGTGCTTTTTATGATTGTGACATAGATTTGTTTTGTGCTTGGCCAGAGTATTTAACAAACACAACTACCTGTTTTCTCCAAGCTGACGATTTCACCGCACTAATCACAGGGACAGAGAAAATCCTTTTACTTGACCGAACACTAATGACCACCACATGGAAAATAAGATGGTTACTGACTTGATCAGACCATCCAAGGTCACAATCAGATTCCCATTGCTCTACTGCTGCACGTGTCAAAATTTTAACAGGCAGTAGAAGAGAAGCAAGCTCTTCATTTATGTGCAAATAACCTTCAAAATGTTGTTTCACGTGCTGTGGTGAGCTCTTTTGGCTCAAGTTAAAGATCCCCTTCCCCCTTCCCTCTTAAGCTCAGACACAGTAATATATTTTCTATGACTGGGTTTCAGTAAGAATAGATTTAAAATCTATTTTAATAGACACATTCCTGTACATACTTTATCTGAAAAGTACAACTAGAAGTCTGTTTAGAGAAAGGCTTTTTGGAGGTAAAAACAGCTCTGGCTTAGATTACCCTTGATTCCTGTAAATCCATATTCTATTGACCACGACTCTTATTTGAAATGCCTGTATGTACCTTCCTTCTATTTGTTAATATGTTAAATTGATCCTATTGGTGTTAATATTAACAGAATTAAAGTCAGCAACCTTAGCTAAAATTCAACCCAAGATTGGCAATTAACATTTGCCTCTTAAAATTGAAGTCAGAGAACTTTAAAAGTTATTTTTTTCCTAACTAAAATTAAGGAGGTTTAAAAACAACTGAGGAATATGGAGAAGATGGAATTTCATAATGTCACTTGGAACACACATTTCCATTGAAAAGAGAACATCCTATGGTCCTCATATCTGCACAGGTTTTCTAGTAGCAAAGAGAAGTCAATATGGCAAGAACAATGCAGAAAATACAGAAATGGCAAGAAATGCAGAAAAGAAGGTCATAACTTTTAAGACCACATTTGAGCAATTTCAGATGGGACTTGGGAACACTAAATAGTTGTTATTGACAAGAAAAAACCAGTGTGACATCAACAAATACAGGAGAAAGAATTCTGGAGTGCCAGCATTGAGGAAACATAATTAAAAGCAAAATAACCTCTCAGTCCAGAAATCTTTTCCACAAAGGTAGTAGGAAAAAAGAAAACAAAAAACTTTATAAGTGAATAAGCATTAAACCAGAATGTGCTGCCATCACAGGAAATATACTAAGAGATTGCACAAGTGGATAGAAATGTTATCCTTTTATACAGTCTAGCTGATATGACCAAATACATACGTTTTCAAGATCAACAATAACTAATCCCTGAGTAAAAGGATTTGACAGAACCGTTTGTCACACAGAGTTCAATTCATCCTGACTTTCCCTGGTAATTGGGGTGACCATCTGTGCTAAGTGGCTTTATTCAGAGGAAAATCAAACTTCTCATATCCTTATGGCAAGAATTAGCTGCTACCTTCCCATAGAAACTGAGAGATAGGGATGCTATGTCCCTTGATGCTTACATTTAAGTCCCCTAGGTCCTTGAAAACATTCCTGGGTCTCATAGCTGACAAATGACCTATGGAATTTTCTAAAGGAATTGCAATGTATACATTTTGAAGAGAGGAGACAGTATACACAAAGTTTTTCTAAAATAAAGCCTCCAAGAAAAAGAAGAAGGAAATCTCGTTTCCTTCTCGGCAAATTTTCAATAACCATATACAAGAAACACATTTGTATTTGTCCATACACACACAAAAAAACATGTCTTTGAAGCAGCCAACAATTGCAAAGCAGAATGCAAGGAGATCTTCCCCTCACCAAAGACCACAGTAGGGGCCTGGCCTTGGTCAGTCTTGGCTGTTTAATCCCCAAAGCCCAAAAGAGCTAAGATTGAGTTCCCTCCCTGTTTTTGCCTCTCAGTCTAAGATAGTCCCTGATATTGCTTTAAGTCAGGATAAACCTGATTCATATTCCCAAACTATTTACTTGACTAGAAGATTTGATTAAAAAAAATTTTAATTTTGACTTCTTTTGTCCTTATAGATGTGCAAGAAAAATTATTGAGTACACCATGCAGAATGTTACAGAATTTTGTTTGTGTGAGGTCAACAATCTCAAGACTTCTTTTGTTCTTTCATTTACAATAACTTATTTATTATTTATTTTAAAATATTTTTAATTTTTTTGTTGTTGTTGTTGACCCTACTACAGATGTCCCACATTTTCCCTGTTACCTCTTCCTCAAAGGCCCCGCCCCCCATCCTACGGCCTTCACCACATTGTTGTCTGTCTCCATGGGCTTTGCGCATATGCATATATGTTCTTTGGCTAACTTCTTCCAGCTCCCCACTCCTCCTCTCTGAGATCTGTCAGTCCGTTCCATGTATCCATGCCTCTGGGTTTTTTTGTTCATTGTTTTATTTTGTTCATTAGATTACACATATGAGTGAGATCATATGGTATTTGCCTTTTTCAGACTGGCTTATTTCACTTGACATAATATTCTCCAGGTCCACCCATGCTGTCGCAAACAGTAAGAGTTTCCTTCTTTTTTACAGCAATGTAGTATTCCTTTGTGTAAATTTATCACAGCTTTTTTTATCCACTCATGTACTGATGCACATCTAGGCTGTTTCAAATCTTGGTTATTATAAATAGTGCTGCATTGAACATTGAGGTGCATATGTTTTTTCTGATTAGTGTTTTGGGATTCTTAGGATATATTCCCAGAAGTGGAATCACGGGGTCAAAAGGCAGTTCCATTTTTAATTTTTTGAGGAAACTTCATACTGTTTTACACAGTGGTTGCACCAGTCTACATTCCCACCAACAGTGCTACACACGTGTTGTGACATTTTCAGGCCATGCATACCCTGTGCAAGCTTCCCCCACCTGTGCCATGACTATTAGTTTACCCAGGGGAAGGCACATCTATCAAGTGAGGATAGCAGCTTCAATTTTGCTGCCTCTGGCACTTTCTGACCCTTTTCAGGGAGTCCCTATCCTTTGCCCAGTGATCAGGCCAGACTCCTCCTGTAACATTTCTGATGTTAAGTTGTATAATTTCTTTATACATTTTGGAAATTAATCCTTTATCAGATGTATCATTGGCAAATATATTCTCCCATAGAATGCGTTCCCTTTTCATTGTGCTAATGGTTTCTTTTTCTGTGCAGAAGCTTTTTAAGTTGATGCAGTCGTGTGTGTGTGTGTGTGTGTGTGTGTGTGTGTGTGTGTTTAATTTCCCTTTCCTCAAGATTTCTTTATAGTTGGTTAAAATATGACCAAAATGGTCATTTTGGCCATGCTGCTTGGTTTTGTTAAATAAAAACCTTTGTGGCTGAAAGCTTTTCTGAAAGAAAGGGTTTATTGAGCTATATGGTGGCCAGAAAAAGGACCAGGTTTTGGGACATACAGTCTGAACCACCATCCGCAGGGCTTGTTGGAAAAGGTGAATATGCCCGTCGTCGTCCTGGAGCTGAGAGGGCTCCTTTATATAATGGATTTGAGAAAGAAAGGTGTTAAGTTGTTTTGAATTTGCACTGGCTATAGATAAGGAGTGCAGAGGCGGCCAGGCAAGGTCAATTCTAGGATAGGGGCGCAGTCTCCAAGGAAGGACTATTTCCTGCTTCTGGAGTGATTGTGAAAAATAATTTAAAATTTTCATGCAAAAGCAGGATGTGGCAGTGTCTGCTGGTCGGCTATTTTTTCAGGCAGTTACCTGAACTTTGATTCCAAGTTTTAACCTGTATCCAGTCCTGTGAGTGGCCCTTTGTTGGTTTCTGCCTGCAGCTCTATCAACTGATTAACCCCTTACCTTTCACTCCCAGTCTCTTGCCTGACGTAACTTACTTTAGGACATCTCATAATTTTTCTCCTTCAGTTTATAAAGAGTAGATCTGTGAAAACATTATGTGAATTTTTTGGCTGTGGAATGATTGGGAGTACTGTGCTGGCAAGAGAAGTGAATTTTTACTGGCACAGCTTGGTATTAAAGGGGCAGAAAGTGGGGGTGAGGTAACATCTGGGTGTGTGTACAGCAAGAACCAAATCTCTGGCATCCAGCCTGAATCAACTCCATCGTTCTCAGCAAATCAACCAGTATTTTCAGTGGTACTTACAAAATCTTGTAAGTAAAATTTGGGTTAATTTGGAATATTAAAATCCCTTTTAAATCATTTATCATTTTTATCAATCACCTTTTCTTAGATAAAAAGCTCTTTGCCTCCAGGTTATAACAGTAACTGAAAACAAAAGGCAAAGGTAGTTTCTGGTTTAAAAATGCTTATTCCTCTCCCAGCTGTTTAGTTGGGAATGGTGACAAGATGAAAGTCCTAAAATATTCTCTTAGTTTTAGGTGAGGTTGAGAGGTTAGTACTCCCGAAGATTTCCTCGGAGCTACAGGAGGCTAAGGAGCAAGGTTCTCTTGGTAAACAGGTGAAAGCTGCTCAGTGGCTGGCTGAGTGGTTTTAGCTCTTCAGAGGAAACATAGGTGAGGCTTCAGAAGTAATAGTCAGGAGGTGGACCATCTTTCCCAGCTGCTTTATCTTTTCTAGGTAGGTTTACTCTTCTCGATTTTCTCAAAGGAACCTCCTATTCTTGGTACTGTGAGACCTCTGCTTCTACATGTGTTTTATGACATAGTATTTTGTCATTGGAAAGGGGGAAGTGAAAGGGATTTCGTCAGCTCATTGGTAATATATACATTTTTATTCAATGTTCCAATCTCTCTTTCTCTACCCCTTCAGAATAAATTTCTTATTAATTTTACACATATATGTCAATCCACACTCAAAAACAATATGTTTTTCTTTTTTTAATGTGTAATTACAGTTGTCCCCATTTCCCCCTATTACTCTCCCCCGCACCCCATTGGCTTTGTCCATGGGTCCTTTATACATGTTCCTTGATTTGACCCTTTCCCCTCTTTTCCCTTTTACCCACCTCATCCTTCCCTCTCATTACTGTCAGTTTGTTTTTTCTTTCAGTGTTGTTGGTTATATTTTTCTTGCTTGTTTGTTTTGTTTATTAGGTTCCACTTATAGGTGAGATCACATGGTATTTGTCTTTCACCGCCTGGCTTGTTTCACTTAGCATAATGCTCTCCAGTTCCACCTCTCCTGTCACAAAGGATAACAATTCCTTCCTTCCTCCTGCTGCATAGGATTCCATTGTGTAAACGTATCACAGTTTTTTAATCCACTCATTTACTGATGGGCACTTAGGCTGTTTCCAGCACTTGGCTATTGTAAATTGTACTGTTATGAACATTGGGATGCATAGGATCTTTTGAAGTGGTGTTTGGGGATTCTTGGGGTATAATCCCAGCAGTGGAATTGCCAGGTCAAAAGGCAGTTCCATTTTTAGTTTTTTGAGGAAATTCCATACTGTTTTCTACAGCGCCTGCACCAGTCTGCATTCCCACCAACAGTGTACTTGGGTTCCCTTTTCTTCACAACCTCACCAGCACTTGCTTGTTGATTTGTTTATGATGGCCATTTTGACCTGTGTGAAGTGGTATCTCATTGTCGTTTTAATTCGCATCTCTCTGATGACTAGTGATGTTGAACATCCCTTCATTTGTCTCAGGGCCCTCTGTACGTCCTCCTTAGAGAAGTGTTCAGGTCCTTTGCTTATTTTTTAATTGGATTGTTTGTCTTCCTGGAGTGGAGTTGTGGGTTCTCTACATATATTGGAGATCAAACCCTTGTCCAAAGTATCATTGGCAAGTATATTTTCCCATATGGGTTGTTCCCTTTTCATTTTGCTGATGTTTTCTTTAGCTATGCAGAAGCTTTTTAATGTGATGAAGTCTCATTTGTTTATTCTTTCCTTTATATCCCTTGCTCTAAGGGACATATCAGTGAAAATATTGCTGCATGGAATATCTGAGATTTTTCCTGCCTATGCTCTGTTCTAGGGCTCTTATGGTGTCATGACTTATATTTAAGTCTTTTATCCATCTCAAGTTTATTTTTGTGTATGGTGCAAGTTGGTGGTTGAGTTTCATTTTTTTGCATATAGCTGTCCAGATCTCCCAACACCATTTGTTGAAGAGGCTACTTTTACCCTATTTTATGCTTCTGCCCCCTTTGTCAAATATTAATTGACCATAGAGACATGGGTTTATTTCTGGACTCTCTATTCTGTTCCATTGATCTATGTGTCTGTTCTTATGCCAGTACCAGACTGTTTTGATTACAGTGGCTTTGTAGTATAGTTTGATGTCAGGTATTGTGAAACCTCTTACTTTGTTCTTCTTTCTCAAAATTGTTGAGGTTACTCAGGATTGTTTATGGTTCCATTCCATATAAATTTTTGAAATGTTTGTTCTCTATATATGAAATATGTCACTGGTATTTTAATAGGAATTGTGTTGAATCTATAAATTGCTTTGTGTAGTATGGGCATTATGATGATGTTAATTCTTCCAATCCATGAACATGGTATACAGTCCATTTATTTGTGTCTTCCTTAATTTCTTTCTTCAGTGTTCTCTAGTTTTCTGAGTAGAGGTCTCTTACCATCTGCGTTAGGTTTATTCCTACGTACTTTATTTTTCTTGTTGCTATAGCAAGTGGAATTTTCTTTCCTGATTTCTCTTCCTGATATTTCATTGTTGGTGTACAAAAATGCCTTCAATTTCTGATAGTGACTTTGTATCCCACTGTTCTGCAAAATTCACTTATTAGGTCTAGTTGTTTTTTGGTGGAGTCTAAGGGTTAGCTATGTAAATTATCATGTCATCTGCAAACAATGACAGTTTTACTTCCACCTTTCCAATTTGGATGCCTTTTATTTCTTTTTCTTGTCTGATCTCTATGGCTAAAACTTCCAATACTATATTGAATAGAAGTGGTGATAGTGGACATCCGTGTCTTGTTCTCAATCTTAGTGGGAAAGCTTTTAGTTTTTGCCTGTTGACTATGATGTTGGCTGTAGGTTTCTTGTATATAGCCTGCATTATGTTGGGGTAGGCTCTCTCTACTCCCACCTTGCTAAGTGTTTTTATCATAAATGGGTTCTGTACCTTATCAAATGCTTTTTCAGCATTTATTTATATGATCATGTGACTTTTGTCTTTCTTTTTTTATGTGATGTATTACATTTATTGATGTGTGGATATTGTACCATCCTCGCATCCCTGGTATGAATCCCATTTGATCATGATCGACAATATTTCTATCATATTATAAATGTTGTGCAAGGCAAGAAAGATATGTAATACACTGAGAACCCCTCTGTAATGGACTGAATGTGTCCTTCCAAGTCTATATTTTGAAGTCCTAACCTCCACAGTGGCTGTACAGGAGATGGGACTTCTAAGAAAGTAAATAAGGTTAAATAACATCATAAAGGTAGGGCCCTAATCTGGCAGAATTAATTACCTTATAAGACAGGCACTGGAGAGCTCTCTGCTCTCTTGCACTTTCTCTCACCAAGGAAAGGCTATGTGAGCCCCCAGAGAAAAGTCAGTGCCCATCAGCAATCCAAGAGGACAACTCTCACCAATTACAAACCAGGCTGGCACCCTGATCTCAGACTTTTGGCCTTCAGGCCTTCAGAGCTCTGAGAATATAGATTTCTGTTGCTGAAGTCATCCAGTCCAAGGTATTTTGTCATGACAGCCAAGCTGACTAATATTCTCTCTCTAAATGTTTGTACTTTTAACAAACATATAATGATGGAACATTAAACTGAACAGTTTAATCTTTTATCTCTCTGCTTCATCTGAAGATGTTGATGATGAAAAGTTTCCTGATGAATTTTTCTGATGAAATTTTAAAAATAGTCATAGTAAAATATCCATTATATTTTGAATTATATGTTAGTAGTAGAATATGTTTCACCATATATTAAATATATCACTATGTAATATATTTATGAAATAGACTGTGAAGCTGATTTGAAACTTTAAGAAATACAGAACTTCAAGTAACTACAGGTTATTGAACATGGCTGGTATATGTTTGTGCCTTTAGGCTCAGCTAAGACTAGGTATTTATATTCTATTTTACTTAGAGAACAGGTTTGAGAAAATTGTCATATACATATTTATTCTTACAGTATTTTTAGTTTGATGTATACAGATTAAACTTTAAATTAGTTATTTATTAAACTGTGTATGACTCATCTTATACTCTAACCTCCTGATCTTTGTGTCCAGTCTTTTTGTTTGATCTTTGTCCAGTCTTCATCAAGGTAGGTTAAAGACAAACATTTAAGTAATTATTAAAGATACATAATTAAACCTGATGGACCCAGCTGACAAATTTAATCACCATATTAGTGCACAGGATAAGTAGGCCTCTTAAAGAGAGAGAATGCTCTCAGTAAGGTGCCTGCCTGAGGCATGTTTATTCTTGGCTTTGCCACTCCGCAGAGCAGTGACTAAGTCACTGGTTTGCACCCCTTGGAGAATTTTTAAAAATACTGACACATGGAAATAACATTGTATCAATTAAACCAGAATCTCTGAGGAGGGTTCCCAGTCCTAAGGTTTTTTTTAAACTTCTAGATAATCCTAAAGTGGAGTCCGGGTGAGATCAGCTTCCTTACAGGGACTTCTTTAAAGCCCTGGAAATGCGTGAGTACACTTTATATGTATTATTCTTCCAAAAAAATGTCCAATTCCTCCATCAAGCTCTTGAATTATATGATAGTAAATTACGTTAGCCTTTACAGTCCAGGGGCTGGGGATGATTCACAGAATTCAGAGGCATTTTAACACTTTACTAATTTAGCAACACATAAAAGTGAATCTCCAAATCAACAGAGACAAAAAAATATGTACCAACTCTGACTGATCATTCCACAGAGCAAAGAATTTATACATCAATATTTTCAAGGAGACAAAAATCTAATAGGAATTGAAATGATGAATCTGATGCTTCAAAGGAAAATAGAAATTCTATTTTAAGGAAAATGGATTATAATAATACATAGAAACATTCCAGCATTTGAAGAGACTTAATTTCAATTAACTAGGGGAAAATAACATTAAGAAAAGCTAAGAAACAAGGTGAATGTAATATTTTGACTAATATCCTGAAATATAACACGTTTTATGAGGGTTGTATTTATATAGTAAGCATTTGCCAGTATAAAACAACAAGCTGAGATCACTAGGGCTCAAATTACCATAAAGCAGTGTTCACAAACCTTCTGTCCATAAGAAATCATCTGGAACTCTTGTTAAAATGCAGATTTTAATGAAGTCTGGGAGTGAGGCCTGAGAGTCTGCATTTCTAATAAGCTCCCCAGGGGATGTGGAAGCTGCAGCCCAAGAACCATATTTTGAGCAGCAAGGCAGACTATTCTTCTCACAGCTTTTCATTGATGAATTTACTGAAATTATAGTCAAATTTAAAATTCAAAGTGCATTATGTGAACTTCACTCTTCCACAGCAGAAAACATTTGATACCTTTTACAGCTTTGTGTAATGCCTGGTATCTCCATACCACACTGAGGATCTAAATACTGACTGGCCCTAGCTGGCAGTGTGGCTCAGTTGGTTGGAGCTCCGTCCTATAAACCAAAAGTCTGCCGTGCCAGTTTGATTCTTGGTCAGGGCACATACCGAGGCTGTGGGTTCAATCCTGGTCCACTAGGTATGTATGGGAGGCAACCAATCAATCTCTTTCCCTCCCTGCCCCTCTCCCCACCCCTTCTTCTCCTTCTAAAAGTAATGAAAAAGATGTCCTCTGGTGAAGATAAAAAATAATAATAAATTTCTGACTGCTGGAAAAACAGGAGTTTACAAAAAAGACCCACACTGAATCTAATTTTGACAGAGATGTCCAGGCCATCACCACAGATAAGTTTTGGATGAAAATAGGAAAATATGGAATTATCTTTTCTTAAACACGAAAGACAGAAATCACTTACCATTAATATTGACATGGGCCAAGGGCCGACTGGAGCCAATTCCTGCGGCTGAGGAGAGCCAACTGTTTGCTTCTCCTCCCAACTCCCACACCGTGTAGAGTGATATCAACTTGGTAGCATAAAGGCAACAGCAAATGCTTTGAAGCAGAGCTTTCTCTGACCCACCCCCAATCCATCACCACCTGGAGTGGATTTACCAGCATATCATGGCACATGGCTTCTGGTTTACCACATAATTCTGGGAGGAAAGAAGTAAGTGCCTAATGTGGAACTCAGTGAGAAATACAATGGCCCTGGGATCATTGTGATTTAAAAAGCACAGGAAGCTTAAGGAGACTGTCTTCTCATCTGAAGGGTGAAGATAAATATTGGAGAACAAATGAAAGTAGGGGACAAAGGGAAGGACATAAAAATAACACATGGATCAAAGTCTGAATTATATTAAATGATTGTATAATGTTAAACATGTTTTAATGGCTTCTCTGTACCAGTGATTCACAAACATTTCATCTCAGGACTCTTTGATAGTCTTAAAAATTACTCAATACACCAAGGAACATTCACTTGTGTGATAATATCAACTGATGTTTATGGCATTTGAAACGAAAATAGAGATTTTTTTAACTATTTATTAAACAACATAAAAATAACTCATAAATCCATAACATGCTCACATTCAAACATATTATTTACAAATAATGACTATATATTCCAAAACAAACAAATGTAACAAAAAGAATTGCATTGTCTTTGCAAATCTAATGTCTTCCTTAATAGAAATAGCTGGATCCTCCAATTTGCTTTTGCATTTATTCTGTTGCCATATATTGTTTTGGTTGAAGTGTATGAAGGAAATGTGGCCATGCACAGATAAATAGTTGGGAGAAGTATTTTAGTAACCTTTTCCATCAATGTAGATATTTTTCTTTTATTATTCACCAAAACATGGCAAATGATAGTTTCAGATCCAACCTTGAAACTATCCTTTAAGATACCATATCAATGACCTTTTTGTACTGTTACATTAAAATCTTGGGTCTATCTTACAGGTGAAATGGATCTTTTACTCATTGCATTTGTCATTTGGAAAATATTGATTCACTTACTTATGCAGAGCTTCCAAATATTGAAGCTCAATATGCAATATTTCTTAAAAATCACATTTATTAATATCACTCCTTATCTCATCAGAAAAGTCAGTAAGAATTGGAAAACAAACTCATGGTAACAAAGACATGTTTTTTAAATTTTTACTTTAAAGCTCAAATACATTCACTGGCAAACGTATTGCGAGTTATTTTCCTTAAAGTGATAGTTTCCATTCATTTTAGAGAAAACATCAGCCCTAAATCTCAACATCATAGTTTGTCAATTTTCCTTTCAGAAAAAGATGAAATTCAGTTAAAAAATAAGTTAGTTCAGCTCACAGCGCAGCGTTTTCTCTCCAGACAAACTGGAAACTTTGGTGTGAAGCTGAAATGTTATAGGAGACTCCCTTCCCTCACTTTACCATACAAAATATTAAAAAGACATGTACTCACAGGTCAGTATTTAATAAAATTAATAGTGTTTATTGCTTTATCAAGGCCTTCCCAAAGTGAAACTGGCTTCATTATATTTTATTTTTATTGCAAGTACACAGTAGTGAAAAACACAATGACTACTAGTATAGTTCCGTGCTACTGCCTTGGTTCATGCTAAAGGGCCGGCAGTTTTCTCCAGCATTATTTTGCACCCTCAGTCAAAGCGTCACCACAGTAGAAAAGCACACTAACATCTTCATATTATGGTGAACATCTTTGGACCTCATATGCCATTTGAAATATTCTCAGGCCCCCCAGGAAACCAGCACTGTTGCACAGGCCAGGAGTATTGCATCAGGCCAGGATTTTGTCGTATCATCATATTTCATTGTATGGGTTTATACTTTTGTTATAGTATTTTGTAGTTTACAAAGGGTCCTCACGCATATTACCTTGCTTTAATTGCAGTGTGATAACATAAAGTTCCTAGCCAATTGTTCCAGTAAACAATACCAATACTGCAAAAAGCTGAAATAAAATGTCCAGAAGTACAGAAAGGATGCACATGAAGTAGCTCTGTGCTGCTAGAAACAAAGACTCTAAGACATCTATGATGCTATTCCTTGAGCACCTCCAGTAGGCACCTTTTTGAATCTTCCATTGCCTTTCTCCCAATTATTTAATAAAACTCTCCTTGCTGCAGCTTCAACCCATTATACCATGTTCTGTCCTTATCAACTAACAGAATAATTACTATTTAACTGTATAATATACCTTTATATACCCTGAGAGTTACACCTTCCTTCGGTGTTGTTTTCTCTACATCATCAGAGCCAACTCTCTGAAATTCTACTCAAATTTTCAAAATTCTATGAGCTTTGCAAATTCCCTGTGAATTTTGTGGTGAATGCATACATATGTTCCCCTCATTAATCTGTATATTCCAAGTTTCCAGTTAGAAAAATTCTCCTTGGAATAGACCAAATTGCCATGCAAATATTAAGTACTCTGGTGGGAGGTCATAAAATAAATTCATCATATTGCACTATGGAAAATTTTGAGTCCTTTGTAGCATAAAATTCAGAGTAAAATAGTATATTTGATACTATTAGATACTAATAGATTTTTCAGTTATTTTTGTGCATATATATAATTACTTATGGGTACATAGACATATTTGTGAAACAATTATAAACTAATGTAAATTATCTGTAAATAATATATGAAGGCATTTACCCATAATAATTAAATGTTAACATACTGTATCAATTAATGCAGCACCTATGTGTATGAATGGTTGTTTGTGTTGCCTGCCAGAATTTCCAAGAATTTTTATGTCACATAGTGAGCAAGTTAGCAAAACATAATTTTGTACCTTTCTTATTCTTTTCTAAGTAATGGCTTATTTTCTCATGTTTACTTGAAATTTCTTAAGTCCTTCTATACCTATACTCTCATTTGATTTAGGAGGATGTGGCAGTTACCATTCTCCCCTCCTTCATTATCAGGGACCCTAATTTTATTCGAGGTAGTAATATCACAGTTTAAAATTTTTATTTCCCAGCCTCCTTTGCAGCTAGAAGTAGCCATATGACATGATTATAGGGATTTCTGGAAAAATTTGGCTGATACAGACTTGCCTCTTTTTCATCGTGTCCTTCTCTTTCTTCCTGCCTACTATGTAGATGTTTTAACTGAAGGTCTAGCAATTACCTTGCAGGTGAAGGAAAACAACAGGAACGCAGTGGTTGTGGACGCAACATTCTTAGGCCATTCTATGGGTTCTGACTTATTCTTTCAGTTCTTATATGATTAAAACATTACACCATTTTTTATTTTTTGTTACATGCTGCCAAATATATTTCCTAAAGATCACAGAAGGCATTATTAATTTATTTATACAGATGAAGAAATTGGGACCAGTTTGTTTTACAGCTACATAATTGGTACATGGCAAATCTCAAATGGGAGTAATTTTTAAAAAGAGGAAATATCAGTGCAGTATACTTAGAAGTCACAAAATGCTCATCTAATACATATGTGAGATAGGGAATTTGTTAACCTTAAATATGATCTGTTTATGAAATAAAACTCTAATTCCCACAACTTTTCTGCTTTTCTTTCACTTGCTTTTTTAAAAAGGTAGAATTACAGACCAGAGATTCCTGACACTCATTATAAATGAGGAAATGTTAGTTGGTCACATACAGGCCTTTATATAATGGGCCATATATAAGCCCATCAATATTTCTGACTATTCTTCTCAGACCATTTGGTCTTCACACTCACTATAAGCTTTGTGCTGTTGAGAATTTTCTTATGTAGTTCTTTCTTATACTTCAAACGCCTATATTAATTATAATGAATTATTTGAGCATCACTTTCTTGGCGAAAGCCATTACAGTTTTCCCTCAGTTTTTATACCTCTAAGAGCTATATCCATATGTTTATTTTATGTATTAATTGTGTAAGTATTAACCTTGGGCTTCTTAGATATCTAATTAAACTCTTTATCATTATGTCATATCATCAATGCTAACACATACCTAACACTAGAAGATGTTTAAATGTTTATTATGTTTTCATGGGAAAAAGAACAGAATCAAGAACTGAAAATAATATTGCTTTCACAGTCTTACATTTGCTAATCAGTGCTTCTAAACTGTAGGTCATGAAATCAATTTAGTGGGTGATGATTAGCATTTCACAAAATGAAATAGAAATCAATTCAAAAGAAAAAATAGAATAGAAATATCAGAGTATAACATATAATAATGTTTTGTCAATGAATACATTCATTTATCCATTCAGACAATATTTATTGACCACTTATTATGTGTCCATATGGGCTCTTGTGTGCATGTATATACTGAGTCATATAAAATGCATTTTATTTTCATCTATTTCAAATATCTAAGATCCCTCCCTGACACACCACTCCTTATGGGACAATTATATTCCCCACCCTATAGACACTTGGTTGGCCTCAAGATTTGATTTGGTCAATTAAATATGAGGGGAACTGATGTGTGATTTTCCAAGCAGAAAATTTTAGAACACCTCTGATCTTTTTCCTCTGCAATAAATTTGATAATATCTCAGTAAAAACTGACCATCACCTTGGGTGTCTGAGTGAAAATGTCATGAAGCAAAACTGTAATCAACTCCCAGGGAACATATAGTAGGGGCAAGAAACAAAACTTAAAAAAGAAAAAAAGACAAACGAGAGTCATTGGTTATCACAACCTCACTTGACGTAAACTAACTATTATCTGCTAGACAGACACTAAATAAGAACTCCTTGATTTGACAAGAAAACTATATGAGTGTGAGTACTCAGAGGAAAAATTAGGAATCTTGCTCCCAGGTACAACAGGTCCCAGGCAAAGAAAACCCAGTTATAGAGAACAGGGTATATAGCAATACAAATGTGTGAGGGCGTGACAGACAGTTACAAGGGAATCGTCATCATCAATGTTAACTATGCATATGTACTAATGAACAAAATGAAAGGATAAAAATTCTAAAATTAGCATCTGTTTCCATATAAAAATTCAAAGTAAAGTTATTTATGTGAACATCTTACTGTTTTTGACTATTTACCTTTCAGCACAATTATTATGTATATCAATAAAAATATGTCAGAATAGCTTTGACATTTTATTAGATTACCAAAATAAACACTGAACACATGCTTCATAGTTTCTGGCTTGCACTGCCTGTTCTTATTTATGGTTACAACATAAGAAAAAAATGATAAAGAATATCTGTCAAATCTGAATATTTCCTGTCAATATACAAAAACCTCTATTTCTTCTTCTTTGTAACGAGTGATATACGTCTACCTAAAAGGTTTACTGGGTCAACTTTTTCAGCCTACCATGTTGTCTCTAAATTTAGCCTGATACAAGAATTCAGTTAATAAAATTTAAAGCAGCCTCATTTTCATCGTCTTTTTAAGTACAACTATGTATTAGAAATCTGGCAGAGACTTCTGTCAAATTGAACTATTGAACTCCGGGCAGTAAAAGTCCCTCCCCAGGCAAGAGATTTAAATCATTTTCAAAGTTAATTTCCTGCTCCCAGATGGAGAACAAATCTAATCGGGTTTACTTCATTCTTCGGATGAACAGGAAAATGTCACTTGCATACTCAAAAAGGAGAAAAAGAAAATCTCAGGGCATGCAGGCTCTAATCCACATCACAGCAAACAAAGAAGGTGATTCTGAATTTGAAATTGAATATATTGGGTCATTTTGAATCTGAAAGCAGATCTGAATTTAATCTAGACAAATCTCCAAGCTTACTTCCAACCTAGTTCTGTTCAGAGATCGTGCCTGTTTATACTAGATATACATACATATTAACTTCAAATTATCTGCCTCGGAGGGGGGAAAACAGTTTCTAGTCCTAAAGAGCAATCTAAGTAAACTTCCCAGGCTTCATCTTTGAAATGAGGTTAGAACCTTTTAAAGCCTGCTGTATGGTAGGGAAATTTTGTTCTTTATTGGCTAAGACTTAAAAATAAGATAAGATGACGCATATTCGAATCACAGAATAATAGGACTACGGAAAAGACAAAATAAGTATGCTTGGTCTTAATTTAAGAACCACTGGATTCTATTTAAATATTTGTTGCTATGTACCTGTTAGAAAAGATTCACATCTGCTGTCAGTCAGATGTTGATTACTTACACCTCTCAATTGTGTTTTTTCTTGGTAACAAAAGCATCCTCAGCAAAGAAGCAGGAATACCATTAGATCTTCATGAAACAAGTTTCACTCTGGCTGGGCTGCTCCCAATTTCCCCTACCACACATGGCTTTGCAGGACTTCCAATGAAAAGCAAAGCAGCAGGTCGCAATCTAAAATGGCCGACATTTTCCTACGTAACCTATTTAACTCTATCTCTGTTTGAAGGACAAATTACCCCTGAAGTCAATAACACAAAGAAATCTTTTCTGAAGGGATTCCAATGGAATTGATAGTATTAAAGTTCATCTTCTCTTATGAATATAAAGCAGGAAAACAGTTATGCTTCAAACTGATGGTAAAGAAGAGACCTTTAGAGTTTAAAGGACGATTTTATTTACCCTTTGTTTTAAATGTCAGTTAAAGTTGTAGGATTCCAATTTATTGTTTAAAGTAAGTCTATTTGTTTTAATCCATAGTTTAATCCAAACCATGTCCAGACAAGTGAAAGTAAATTGTCTGTGTCTAATAAGCAGAATACTCAAAATCAATAACATAAAAATTGATAGATTAAAAAAAGGACGGCCAGGATCTATTCGGTCTTCTGAAACTCAGATGTTGCTCAGTCCAAACAAGGTAAGTTTTAAGGCATGACCATGAGGCGTGAATCACCACACACACATCTGCTGGAGCAAGAATACCAAAGCAGAGAAAGGGAACAAAGTAACTCAGCATTCTTGAGAACCTAATTCTGTGCCAGGTAGGAGGTAAAGCACTTTTTGCCTGAAAAATCTCATTTAGGCCTTTTTGCAATCTCTGTTGCACAGAACTGAGAAAGTGGCTTCAGGGTCAGAAAATAATGAATGGTGAATGGAACCCAACTACTTACTAAAAAGCAGTTATACTTTTTATGGTTCCATGACATTTTTTAGGAAGACTAAAATAGAATGTTTTGTTCCAGAAGCAGTCAAAAGTACAGAAATGAATAGAACATATTGAAAAATTTAATTGTAAAAATTGTGTCCAAATGTGTATCTTCGCACTAGAAATTAAATAGCAAACTCAACTGCTCACCCTTGGGGTTCTAGTTATGGATCTGCATGAGATTCTGATAGCTTCTCTAGTTTTATGGATGAAAAGTAAGCTATTTCTAGCCACCTAATTAATACAAAGTATTTATGGCAGATACAAAGTATGAACAATTTTTAATGTTTGGATTTTTATTATCAAACCATAAAATTATGAGAACTTAAAGGGATAAAGTTCCAAAAATAACAACTTAGTTCTTCATTAGTCCGTAGAGTGGAGGGCCTTTACAGGGTCAGGATGGTCTCACCCTGTGTATTATCTCAGATTTTTACCGTGTATAATTATAGGTTAAGATTTTGCTCTCATCTGCAACTGTGTAATCAAAACTTGTTTCAATGGATATTGTTTCAACTAAAGAAACTGTTAAGATACCTGAAATTTGGTACTAGCTTTGTCACAAATAGAATCCGGCCCTTAAGTATGACTATAATAAGAAACATATAGTTTAACTAAGGAAAATACTTTTTAAGTAGACCCTTAACATTCCCAATGAATACATTCCACATCCTTTGCAAATCCTTTGGCATTCTCAGCATTTTGTCAGAATGATTCTTTGTTAATGTCCTGGTCAGGAATCCTGTGCATTATTCACTGTTTGCATTTGACAGCATTCATGACCTCTACACACTGGGTACAAACAGCATGCCCTCCAGTGGGACAACTACAAATGCCCACAGACATAGCTGATTACAAAGGTGCCCTCAGTTGAGAACCATTGCTCTATATGTTTGAGGGCCATTCTTTAAAATAATGTTATCATTTAAATTAAATGACTTTTATGGATCCAGTAATGAGTAGACAATAGCCAGACCATCTTGAAACTTCTGAAACGTTGTATTCAGCCAATTTTTCAGGAAGATTGCTTGAAGTTCTCCAAAGTTTAGATGAAATATAATTCAGTTTTTCCCTTGAATCATTTATAAGATTCTGTTTGTGCTCCCTATGCTACTACAACTACACACTGAGAGCAAAATTATTTATCTGAAAGATCATTAATGATCTTACTAGAAGTTCGCAGAGTATTAAAAATGAGGCCATTCTGCCCTCCGTAGCAGTCACAGATACACCCAAACTGCCTCACTGCTCAATGATGCCATTAGACACACAAACTCTTTCTATTTCTCTGTTTGCCATGATGAGTGTGTTTGTTGGCTTTCATCTTCATTTCTTCTCAAAAGATGGCTATTGCATGCGGTCCACATCCAAAGAGGCAGTATGGATGAGGCCAGGGGCTATGGGGCTATTCTAGCCACATCTGTCCCCGCTTACTAACTGGTCACAAGGACAAGCCAGACACTAATTATGACCAATATTAAGAAATAGTTTAATTAAGGACAATATTAAATGTCTTTTCAGAAACCTCCTCAGAACACTTCTGCTTAGACATTATTGGCCTAATTTGGGTCTGTCAAAAATAATAATAATAAATAGAGTCACTTCAAAGAGGAACTAGAACTACCATACCCCAGAGACTGCCTCACAGGTCCTTATGCCTCAATTCTCTGGAATGTTAAAACAGTGCAAAACAACCTTTGGACTGAGCTTAAAACAACATTATGTCCCAAAGAACTGTTTGTAAGGATAACAAGAAAGCAGGTATCATGACTAGCAGACTGATGGCTACCAGGCTGAAAATCAAAAACATTCTTTAGAATAAACATCACTATGTTACATTACCTACACCAATAAAAATGCCATCCCTCTACTGATGCGATTGTTCCCCTTCCCCTTCTCATAAATACTTATTGCCTTGTCTTTTAATCAAAACATTATTTGGGCTTCTGCCTAAATCAGTGCTTCCCGGATAGATATGCTTTGATCTCAAATAAATGCTTGTTGCTTCTCACTTTGAAAGGCCTTTTATTTCTAGATTAACAGGTCCTTTGGCTGAACTAGCTGCCAGGAATACTAGGAAATTAAGAAAGAGTGAGAAATGGGATTATTACTTCTTAAAACGAACCATGGCCAAAACCTGACATGAATACATCACTGCTTATTGATTTCAAATCCAACTTCCATTAGGCAGGAAAAAGGAGAAATTTTGTAGCACGGAACTTACACATAATAATAATAAACACAACAACAACAATACCAATAATAATAGCTGCAGCATTCGAAGGCACTTATTGAACATTTATGGTATGACAGGCATTTCTCTAATGAGTTTAAATTAGGTTCTGTTGTAACCTTCACTTTACAAAGAAGGAAAGCAGAGCCCTAACCAAACAACTTGCCCAGGGTTATACAACATGTCTCTTTAAAATTCTTTGAATGCCTGTTAATGAAGTTTATTTTTATAAAGAACTAATTTTGGTGCTTCATTATTAACAGGTTTATTCCTTGTTTAAAAACAATAAACTGCTAAATAACATTTATATATGTGGGGACATTTGCTACTTGTTATAAATAAAAATAAATGTATGTACCAGAAAGAGATGTGAAGAATAGAGGAGAGAGCAAAAGTAGGCTTACAGGTGTTCATATAGAGAATAAATACAATAATTAATAAGTAGTCATATAAGAATAAACTGCTTTGTGTACTTATAACTATATACCTACTTTTGCCCCACCCTGTATATGTGAGCAGACAATGGATAATACCCAGTTACATATATATATTATTATATGTAAAAGTGCATACTTTTTTATATTTTTTTATATTTGCAAAAGTGCAAATATTGTTAATATGATTTGAAAATAATTTTGGAGTTTTTCTTACTCATGGGGCAAAGCAGAAAAAACTATATTAGTTCTCCTTAAAGATTAGTATTTTAGGCTCATGTACCCAGCTGGAAAACTGCTAAATTATACCTCATGCATATAATTAGTTGGTGATTTAATATGAGATAAGAAATAATCACCTTGTGTATCACTGTGCAATCAAAATGTTACAAAGAAAATTTTCCTAAATCTTAGAGAAAAAAGATAAATGCGTAAGAAATAAATAAAAATGACCTCGCTGGTGTGGCTCAGTGGATTGAGTACTGGCCTGCAAACCTAAAGGTCACCTGTTCGATTCAAATTCAGGGCATATGCCTGGTTTGCAGGCCTGGTCCCCTGTTGGGAGCACATGAGAGGCAGCTGATTGATGTTTCTCACATGATGTTGTTCTCCCCTTCTGTTTCCCTTCCTACCCCTCCCTCTAAAAATAAATAAATAAATACTTTAAAAAAAAAGAAAAAGAAAATCTCTTGCAGCAGAAAACAATGAATTAAAGTAAAGATCTTTTTTAAGTGAAGATATATTGCCAAAATGAGGAGGAATAACTCAGGGTTCATTCTTATTGATAACAGAGTTAATAGGATACCAATTTTGCCAAATGAAAATGCTAACATTATTAAATTTGAAAGAACTAAATTAATATCAGAGAGAAAGAAAAATCAAACAGAGCAACCCACAAAAGCTTGACCATATGAGATCAGAATGGGAGGTTGGATGAAGACCAATAGGAAAACAATTCATATGAAAGTCAAAAATAACTTTCACTATAGAGCCTATAATAGCCAAAGAGTGAAGTGACACAAAAGAAGCTGATGACACCCAGGGCTGGATGTATATTTGTGAGGCCCCATGCCAATGAAAATGGGAGACCTTTGCTCAAAAAGGAGAAAAAAGAAATATAAAAAGTATTAAAAATTAATTTTTTTTCTTTATCCTGTGGTCCCTCTCATGACTTATCATAATGTTTTGTTTTGTTCTGTTTTGTTTTTTCTCCTTAATGTATTTCTAACTAAAGGAAAATTAGAAATTTTCATTATTAGTATGCATTTTATCACTCATCTTTAATTGTGCAATTCCAGTTTAAATACAAATATAAGACTATTTAACTTGTATGCAGAATCACCAAAATTACACAGCTGGTGTTTCATAGTTCCTATGTGTATATGTGTATATGTATTTTGCTCTTATTAGACAACAGAAAGGCTGCAGAGAACAAACTCAACTTTTTATTTCACTTCTTTATATGCACATATTCTACAGTACTGCCTCAGGCTTACTGGTAAGAATGGACTGAAAAGAAAGAAGCTTTTCTTTCACTTTTCTTCTATATCATTTTCATCATAAGTGTTTGGCTAATAAAGAAGAGTAACAAGCGTAAGAAAAGTTATGGCAGCATTTTGTGATCATTAGCGTTTGTTAGATTGCCACTGTGTTCTTTTGAAGCAAGTTCTTGTCCAAATAGAAAGCACAGCCTCCAGGACTTACTCAGCTGGTGATGTGCCATGCTTCCTTGTACTTTCTCTGAGTCTCTCTGAATTTCTTCTATGCATCCATCCTAAATCCACAAGAATTCAGTGCTCATGGGACATCATGAAGACTCTGTATGAATGAGCAACAAGGAATGTATCTTTTACTGATCCATGTGCAGCATTGTCCGATTGTACTTCCCTTACAATACATACATTCAATGACAAAATAATTAAGCATTTTAAGACATTCTCAGTAGAAAAAAACCCCCAAGTGTATGGCCCTCCTGAGCATGGGACTAAGCCCATTTCATGGCAGAGGCCAAAAGCCTACCAGCTTCGATGATATTTTAGCTTAAGAAACCTTTTTTTTTTTTTAGTAGTAGTACTCAGCTTAAGAAGCAAAATAAAAAAACTTAATCCTCTTTGAATAGTAATACTTTTTATTTTAGAAATTTTAATATCTTTTGAATGTTAACAACAGGAGATTTTTAACTGGAGGTCTTAACTAGAACCCATGTTTTTTTTTCTTTAAAGGAAAGTTACAAAGCTCTGCTCTACTATATGTAAAGTAATTTAAGTTCTCAGAAATAATTATTGTTTCCAAAATATGATAAGAGCAGGGAGTAAAGGTCAGAGTCACACTTTATACCTTATCATCTTCTAATTTTAAAGTTTTCTATTCCTTCAATTCTACTTTTCAATATTATAATTATCACCACCTTTTTAAGACCTTTAAAGGTGCAATTCACCATAATAATTTTTCTGAAATACATATGGAATCAGTATCCAAAACTCATGGAGGGGCCAAGATTAGAACTCAAAACTCTTTACTTTCCTTTATGCCTTGTGGCACTGAAGTGTACTTAGAAATCTACAACTATACCAATAATGATAAAGGAATCCTGAATCATTTATGAAGAGTAATAGTTATGCTACCTTTGAATAGAATATTACCCAATTGATTGGTTTCCATTTAACTAATTATTAATTAAAAAATTACTATCCTGTTGTCTGTTTCTATTGCAGCAGCATTAATCAATAGAATACCCATATAGTGAATTTTTCCCCACCGTCACTACTTCCTCCCTGGGGAGGCATTAATTAGAGAAAATGGCTAAAATTTTTAAGGATCATTACCCACAGTGTTTCAGTGAATATAAAATGTCTTCCCTGCTTCTGAAAGCAGCAATGAGATGGAACTCATAGTGGAGAAAAATGCCTTCATGGTTTTTTACCAGGGATGGTTGTGAATCTTTTACCTTACAAACAAAACACTGAATTAAAAATAAAAAGGGGTCCCTTATGGAAATTGGGACACTGAGCACCTGTCACTTATAACCCTATGAATATAAGCAGTATATGAATGTAAAAAGATAAGAAGCTACTTGTTTTTTATATTAATATCTAAGCATATGAAAACTCATTTTATTCTTCATTTAACACATGAAAACTTGTTACAAATAGCAGGTGAAAATATATAATGAACTTGGCTCATGAAAATGGACTTGTGTTTCCCATGGAGTTAGATCCAGTAGGAAGACATGAGATAGGGCACATGTTAAAAGTGATGAGAAGATCCAGGAATCAGGCTTTCCTTCTTTGGGTCCCATGCCACCCTTTGCTTAGAATAGGTGCAGTATCTCTCCCATTTCTACTCCTCACCCTCCTACTTAGGGACAAAACAAAATTCTTGGGACAAAAACAGCTAATGGGAAACTAAAAGTCAACTCTATCAGTCTTAGTTCTCCTGAGAAACAGAGCCAGTAGGAGAATATATGGCTTATATTAAGGATTTGGCTCATGTAATTACAGGGGCTGGCAAGTTCAAAATCTGTAAGGCAGCCTAGCAGATTGGACAGTCGGGTAAGAACTGATGTTGCCACCTTGGGCCTGAAATGCGCGGGGCAGGCTGGCAGTGTGGAAGCTTAGGCAGGAGTTCTATATTACAGCCTGGAGGCATAGTTGGTGGTGGTGGTGGTGGTGTTCTTCTTTTCTCAAGGAAACAAGTTTTTTTTTTTTTTTAAGTTTTTGTTCTTAAGGTCTTCAAGTGAGCGATTGGATGAGGCTCACACAGAGCATCAAGAGTAATCTGCTTTACCTAAAGTCAACTGGTCATAGAGGTTAAGCACATGAATAACAGACCTTCACAGCAACACCTAGATTCATATTCGATTAAATTACTGGGTGCTATAGCCCAGCCAAGTTAACACATAAAATCGCACCAGCTTAAGAGAAAAAAGTTTATGGTTCATCATAGTGATGTCCCTGCCTGGGAATTGGGACAGCATAGCTGCAGGGACCCAGGCACGGTAAGGAGTTCCACAACACCGAGCTCTTTTTCAGATAGATTCAACATACTCTTTTAATGAAATGATGAATATCCATTACTTAGCACATTTCCTGGAATTCGGTAACTGCACAAAAAAATATAAATTAGTGGTTGGCCATTTTAAATTCTGAGCAGCCTTTGGGATATTCAGGCAATAATACTCAGTTGGATATATGGCTCTAAAGCTAACACCAAGATGTTAATTCAGTCAGTTAAACCAGCTTCCTCCAAGGCTTGGACTAGAAGTAATATGGAATATGGAGAGGATGATTTTGTTATAATGATGGAATAGTGGAGCCAACTTAACACAGAAGCAGAGATGACATTATTTGGGCTGGGCATATAGCATGGAATGTGCAAGCAAAGGATAAAATTAGGGGGCTATTAGGAATACTTCAAAATTTTTAACCTCCTATTCCCCCAACTTCTTGTATTCATTAGTTTAAGGAATGGGACCTCACCTCCCTCAAATCTATGTTTCTCTATCTCCTCTGCCACTTCCAGAATAATTATTCTAAAACAAAAAGTCCCCATGTCATTCCTAGTCTAAAACCTATCAATGACTATCCATAAATCTCTTTCAAACTTCCTAACATGAAGCCTATGGCTGTTGGACCCCTGTCTACTTACATGGTTTAATTTCCAGCCATTTATCTCACCTTTGGCATTCTATTTTCAATACATAATAATACAAATTTCTCCAAATATGTCTTCTCTTTTCTGTCTCTGATCCTTTGAATACCCTTGTATTTCTTTCTGGCTATCCCAATGCCCCACCAAAGAAAAATACCTTGGGGTAGAATCAATCTCATACTTCTCTCTGTATCTTTGATGCCTAGCTCAATACAAGGCACTTAAAGGTTCGTGATAACACCTGTTCTCCCCTTTAGAAGCCAAGTTCTTTTTTTAAATATATATTTTATTGATTATGCTATTACAGTTGTCCATATTTTTTCTCCCCTTTATTCTCCTCCACCCTGCAACTGCCTCCCACCAGCATTCCCCTCCTCTTAGTTCATGTCCATGGGTCCTACATATAAGTTCTTTGGCTTCTCCATTTCCTATACTATTCTTAACCTCCCCCGTCTATTTTGTACCTACTATTTATGCTTCTTATTCCCTGTACCTTTCCCCCCATTTTCCCCACCCCCGACCTCCATTTTTGTGATTCTGTTCCTGTTCTAGTTGTCTGAGTAGTTTGTATTGCTTTTTTAGGTTCAGTTGCTAATAGTTGTGAGTTTGTTGTCATTTTACTGTTCATAGTTTTTGATCTTCTTTTTCTTAGATAACCCCCTTTAACATTTCATATAATAAGGGCTCGGTGATGATTACTGGATAGAGTAATCTTGCATATAATATAGGTCCTTGCCTTCATGACTATGAATACTTCCTGCCAGCCCTTTCTTGCCTGTAAGTTTGGGGTTTGTTTTTTTGTTGTTTTTTTTTTTTTTTGTAGAAATCAGCTGATAATCTTATGGGAACTCCTTTGTAGGTAACTGTCTCCTTTTCTCTTGCTGCTTTTAAGATTCTCTTCTTATCTTTAATCTTGGGTAATTTAATTATGATGTGCTTTGGTGTGTGCTTCCTTGGGTCCAACTTCTTTGGGACTCTCTGTAGAACAGGTCTGTAGACACTTAAAGATCAGGAAATACCTATGTTGTTCCTGGACTTCCTGGAAGTCTATTTCCTTTGCCAGATTGGGGAAGTTCTCCTTTATTATTTTTTCAAATAAGTTCTCAATTTCTTGGTCTTCCTCTTCTTCTGGCACCACTATGATTCAGATGTTGGAATGTTTAAAATTGCCGCAGAGGTTCCTCAGCCTCTCCTCATTTATTGAATTCTTGTTTCTTCATTCTGACATGGTTGAATGTTTATCCCTTTCTTCTGCTCCAAATCATTGATTTGAGTCCTGGTTTCCTTCCTTCTACTGTTGGTTCCCTGTATATTTTTCTTTATTTCATTCTGCATAGCCTTCACTTTTTCCTCTATTTTGTGACCATACTCAACTATTTCTGTGAGCATCTTGATTACCAGTGTTTTGAACTATGCATCTGATAAGTTAGTAATTTCTTCATCACTTAGTTCTATTTTTGGAGCTTTTATGTGTTCTTTCATTTGGGCCATATTTCTTTGTCTTCATGTGCCTGTTACAAATACCTAAGGGGCAGAGCCTTAGGTATTTGCCAGGGTAAAGCAACCCAAGTCATTGCGTTGTGATGCTGTGGGGGCGGGGGGAGTCCGAGAGGGAACAATGGCACGTGCTCGGCTCTCCACCTGATTTCAGTCACTTCACCTGCTACCCACAAGAAAATTGGGCCCTTCTAGTGCTAATTCCAAGGTGGGTGGGTTTGTGTACATTCTAGGACCCTGTGGGTCTCTCCAACAAGCTCCCCTGTGAGGCGGGGAGTTTCTCCCACTGCCTCATCCCCCATAGGTTTTTACAGCTAGAGGTTTTGAGGCTTCCTTTTCCCGCACTGGAACCCTGAATTACGTGGTCTGTCTCACTTCCTAGCTGTTCTTCCCATTTATCCATGCTGAAATGTGGGACCACCCAGACCGCCAGCCACCGCCTCACCCACCTGGTCCTCCAGCCACTGCCTTGGTGAGCATCCTCTCCACCCTGGCTTGTCCCTCCTACCAGTCTGGATAAATGTTTTTTCTTTAGCTCCTTGGTTGTCAGACTTCCATACAGTTCAATTTTCTGGTAGTTCTGGTTATTTTTTGTTTTTAAATTTGTTGTTGTCCTTCTTTTGGTTGCATGAGGAGGAAAAGTGTGTCTGCCTACGCCTCCATCTTGCCCGCAAGTTCCAGATGCCAAATTCTTTAAGCAGCATAGAGAACCATATTTATTTCATCCTTATGCCTCTCACAAGTGTTGTTAGCAAAGTACTTTACTCCTAGTTTCCTCAATAAATTTGTGCAGAATTCAGTGGAAGTAGTGATAGAACTATAAACTCCTCCAATCATTTAAAATAGGAAAATTATGTTCCAAGTGTTACAAAATGAGTATAAATGAACCATATGTGTTGATTATATATGGGGACTGAATATGCTATAAAGCGCACATATGGTAGCAAGAACACAGCTCTACTGTAGTACTCAATATGAGTCATGTAAAACTAATATGCTAGCAATGTGTTAATTATACATTCAATTAACCACTTGCTTGTCCTTTTTAAATGGAAAATGGTTTGACCGGGACTATTTGGGTTGTTTAAAAGCACTTTCCTGGTTCATTTAAGTATTTTTTTTCCCTCTCCATTAATTTCTTTTAAGTGTACAGAGGCCAGCAAAATTATTCTATTGACCTCAAAGTTTGGCTCTTTCACTTTAGGAAGAGGCTTTGCATAGAATTTGGAGGAGCCCACATGCAAGCACAGAATTTCTAGTGCTTCCTTTCAGAAAGCTTTGGGCCCTCTGCTCTTTCTGACCAGAATTCCAAACATATTTACATATTTTATATCTTCTAATATGGTTAAACACACACACACACACACACACACACACACACACACACACACCCCCTCCAAAGGTGCTATGATGAAGATGACATTTATTCCAGCGCATTTGTATTGGGATGGTTTTAGATGCATTTTCATAATAATTTTAAGGACATCATACCAGTGCTCTCCAGCTCACCCAACAGCTCCTCAGCATTTCACAGACTTTAGGTAGAACAGGTCTGTAGACACTTAAAGATCAGGAAATACCTATGTTGTTCTCTCTAGTGCCTGGTACTAAATATAGTACATAGTAGGTGTTCAATAAACTTTTTTTTGTTCACTAGGAAGAGAAATAGGCTTTATTGGGCTGAGAGTGTACAGACTCCCTGGTAATATTAGTCACTCTCAAAGATACTCTGAAGAATAAAGGTTATAGTACTTAATCACAAACAAAACAAAACAAACACAGTGTTTGCATGAATCCTTCAGTAGTTTAGGATTATCCATAAGAAGGAAGAGAGATCCAAATAACATTCACTAGATGACAAAAGAATCCCAGCACAGACATGGTACTGATGTTGGCTGGAGTAAGAAGAGAAAGAGAGGAAAGCACATAACGACAGATATTTTATTGCACCAATTCTAAGATACATATTTTTCCATAATTTAATTTAACATCTCTAAAATATGATATCACTTTAAAATTAATGATACTCATTGAAATCAACAAGGTCTGAATGAATAAAAGGCTTCTCCTCATTAGCTAAGTACAGCAAGAAAAAAAGCCTCTTAAAAACTGCTTCAAAGAGAGTATGTAGGAAAGTAATTCTATAGAATTTTGAGGGGACAGAGCCCCTTCCACAATAAGCAATAAAAAGTCTAAGACTGTCAAGCAGTTTCAAGCACCCTAACGTGAGTTTTCATAAAACAGAATGTTTGCTATGAGCAAGAGAAAAGAAGGAGCCCCACAGTATATGTTGAGAAAAACACGAGGGGTTTTTCTCAGCAACTTAGGTGGAATTTTCCATCTGGGGTGAGTAAGGCCTGGAGAAAGTGTTACAGAACACAGGATTCAAGAATCTCCAGGAAGTATGGATTCCACGTCTTATTGTCATTCTCAGCCAGGTGGCGGTAATGATGCAGATACTATTGCCTGCACATGGTCATGGCTGTTCATGTTGTCATTTTAATTGAGTTATGACGTACTACAGGTGTTACATTTAATTACCATTTACGATGACTATAAGAAGTGCATTATCGTTCTGCACTGAAATGAAAAGTTCTGTGCTCAGAAAGGCACAGAAACCGTGAAGCAGGACATCTATTCTACAGCCCAGGGGCAAATTTCCATCCTAAAAGGGATGAATGCAAATATTTATTTTCTTGGACAGCAAAAACAAATTTATTGGAGCTAAAGAAGAAAGATGATACAAGAAGATAAAGGTGTGCTCTTTTACTTCCATTGACTACTACATCCCAAGCAAAAAAGTGCCAGCAACAAATTTGGCAGAACAGGTGTCAGAGACTTGTGAGAAGATCCCTAAGAGTATAGTGGAGAGCACTTTTTAAAGAAACACTGCTCTTGATGCTCTTGATGCCTCAGAGGGCCATGTTTTGTGACAAAACACAGACAGGTATCAATAATTCTGGGTTTAAAAGGGATAGAGAAAGTTGCACTCTGTATCTGAAATTGTTACAGGAATATATTAAGCAATTTGTTTCAACAATTCAAAAATATACACAAATATGATGAATGGTAAAACATTTATAACAAAAAAACTTTAAAAAGCTATTTCAATAAGCAGAGATAAAAATTCTAAGAGATAAAGTCTCATGTCACAATTTCATGTGTTTTTTCTTTCTGAGTCATAATGGTGTCTTACACTAATAAACTTACATTCAGTTTTATCTTAATGCTGGTTGAATCCTGAACTATTTGGAAAATCTTGGGGATAGGGTGGGAGAGATAAGTGTTCATCAGAAATACGGAATCTAACCATAGTGATAGGAAGGAAAATGGATGAACTACTAAAGACTAACTGATTTTTAAAAGAAATGTTCCATGTGATCTAAAAACAACAAAACCACGGTCATCAATATAGTCCTGGTTCCCAAAGCAATTCCAAGTTTGGAGTTGTCTTGGAGATGTTTATCCCCAAAACAGCCTATTTTGGAGTGTGTGCTCTCCGCAGGGCATTGGAGGGGCACAAGACAAACAGGGGAGAAGTGAGTACACGCGCAGGCAGCTGGATTGTCTAACTCAGCCGATTGCCTCTTGGAGTGGTGCAAGCTGCAGCCACATTGTGACTCTTTTCACATTTGTAATGGCTTCTGTGCTGTTCTGGCCCAGCACACAGCCCCGGGATAGGACTGGATTTGCGTCAGATCAGACTTTATCTGATGCTGGTGATGACATTGGCCAGGTGAACCATTCATATTAAAGTGACAGACTATGTCCATTGCAGTGGTCTTATGTCCAGTCCAATACCTAGAACAGCATTTCACTATGCTACAAAATTAACTAGACTTTCATGAGCCTACATTTTTCATTTCCTTCTAAGTTGCCACACCTCTGGGAATCAGTCTAGCTCAAAATGACTCAGGCAATGAGGCTTTCATTTCTTCCCCTGGGAAACTAATGTACAGTCTAATAGACTGTTAGGAAATTGTTTTTGATATTCAGCCTACATTTTCTTTTCCCTAATTGCATCCCATTACTACATTCTAAACAATTTATCTTTCTCCTTTATACCCCCCCGATTCTTGTCTAGGAGCATTTCAATTTAGCCAAGGTTTATAAATTAAATTGCTTTGTTCTTAGTTTCTACTAGAAGTCAAACTTCTTGTTTCTAGTTTACTTGCTTGATATTTTGCAAATTCCCTTGCTGCTGGCTATTACTAAGATAGTCAAGACTACCATTTACTAAGGATGGTATAACCACATAATCATAGGAAACAGTACTGTGTTCTTATTTTGAATGCAGAAATTCACTTAATATAATATTAGCTATATATTATACTTCCAATTTATTTTAAGATAGCCTACTACCTACAGCTTTTTCATCTACATACAGCTATTAAAATTTGACATTATTCAAATCATCTTTCCCTAAATTATATTTTGATTTCTCTTTTACAGTTTTTGCCTTGTATTATATTGTTTTGTGTTCCTGCATGCTTTTAACACATTGCAGTTTATCAATACACACCAAACAAATATACAACTTAGCTCAAAGTAATGGTGTACATAGTTTGTAAAGAACAAAAACTTACCCTAAAAGAAGTATCAGTAATCTGAAAGCTCCTTATTGCTGAATGCTGTTTTCCTTTTTTTTTTTGGTAATAAATATACCAAAAATGTATATAACACATTTTAATATTTACAATAATTTTTATATCTATTACCTTTGTTAACTTGGCTCTTAACTCTGTGATTGATTTCCATGATTTCTTTGAGTCCCAAGAGTTAGTAAGTAGCCATGCTGGCATTCACACACACACACACAGACACACACACACACACACACACTCCTGGCAACAAAGTGATCTTTTCACTCTATCTCACCTTCTAATAATACATTAAATAGCATTTATGGGAAACTAAACTTGAATTTTGGGCACTAAAACGAATGGGATATAGTAAAATATTCCTAGATTTCAGTCATTCTCTAAAATTGATATAGAAAAAAAACTAATGAAAAAACTCATCTACAAGGCAGGGGGTGGGGGACCTCCATAGGGAAAGGTTTGCTATAGGCTGTCAATGGAACCAAGTTTCTCCTGACTCTTATTAAGACGAGAAATGGCACTTTTGAAAACTCTGCCACCTACTAAATAATATTGTAAGGTGTCCAAGATAAATCTGTTGGTTACTGAAGGGTGCTGATCTGACCTAGGTCTAAGAAAACTGCCATATTATGAGTATTTTTATCAGTGAATATATAACTTTATCTGAAATATTGACTGCAGAAATCATAGTAAAAAGCTTCCCACTACTCTTTCCCAGTCTCTCTCATTATCTTTCTTGCCAAGCAGTGGGTAGTGCAAGGGGCGAGATCCTGTGGGCCACATTTCCCAAAGTGGTCTGAGATGGTTAAAGCAGCATCTTGCAACCTGATGAAGTATTGGGGTCCTTTGGAGGAAAGCTTTCATTCTGCTTTCATTTGTTCTACTTACCTTGAAGGACAATAAATAATGGAAGCATCTTCACAGAGAGTCGTTTAATTTTCAAAAAGCATTTTTTATTATCTCCCTCTTTCTGTTCCTGTAGATGATATTACATCTTTTTTTAAAAAAGAAAAAGGTTTTATTTATTTTTAGAGGGAGGGGAAGGGAGGGAGAAAGAGAGGCAGAGAAACATTGGTGTGACAGACATCTATCAGTTGTCTCTCATAAGCACCTCGACTGGGAACCAAACCTGCAACCCAGGAACATGCTCTGACTGGGAATCAACTGGAGACCTTTCATTCTGTGGGACGACACCCAATCAACTGAGCCACACTGGTCATGGCAATGCTATTACATCTTGATGATGACTGACTTTGCCTCATCGCTGTTTGGAGAACTAGGAAGATTTTGTAAAAAAAAAAAAAAAAAAATTATTCTATTACATTTTTTAATGCTTTTTTGACATCTTAAATATATATACATTGCATATTCCTATCATGAGTGTGAGAATTGATAAATAAAAAGTATAATGATGGCACTTAACTTACAAAAACTCAACTGTGTAAGCCAGAGAGAAGAGGGCAAGAGAAAGTGAAAAAAAAGAGAACAGTATTTTTGACCTTTCAATTCACCACAGTGATCAGAATATGGAGAATTAGATGTGCCTTTCTCTGGGTTTTGTCTCACTGACATAATGCCTCTCATAGCAAGAACATCCCTTTGTGCTAAATGTTATAATAAAGTTTTATACTTCTTGACCCTACCTGGTCAATCAGCTGTGGTTCCATTTGCAGCAAAATCCCCCCATACGGTTGCTTATACACACCATTTTCAATTCCTTTCCTCAAATTCTATTTTCAAATATTTTACTTTGAATTAATTTCAGGCTTACTTATAGAAAAGATGTAAGAATAGTTAAAATGTCTTGTATGCCCTTCATCCAGATTTCCTAATTGTCACCTTATTATCTTTGTGCTATTGTCTCTCCCTCTCCTATAGGCATATTGTTTTTCTTCAAAGCAATTTGAAATGTCCCTTAACACCTAAATACTTCAGTATATTTCCTAAGGAATAATACTAGTCTATTACGTAGTGTTCTGTGCCATTGAGTCAGCTCTGATTCCTGGCAACTATGAATGAGTGAGGTCCACAATGTCCTATCCTCACAGCCCTGCTCAGCTCCTGTAGATTCATGTCTATGGCTTCTATCATGGAAACAGTCCCCCTCATACTTGGTCTTCCTCTTTTCCTGTGGCCTTCTATTTTTTCCCAGCACTACTATCTTCTCCAAAGAAGCCTGCCTTCTTATGATGTGCCCAAAGTAGGACAACCTCAGTCATGTCATTTTTGCCAGCTTAATTAAGGGATGTTTCAGTCTCAATTTGCTCTTGGGCCCACTCGCTCATCTTTCTGGTCATCCAAGGTATTCATAGAGCTCACCTCCAATATCATATTTCAAATGAATTGATTTTTTTCCTATCAGCCTTCTTCAATGTCCAACTTTCGCACCCATAGGTAGTAATAGGTAGTAATAGGGTAGTAACAGAGAATCTTAGCCATGACTTCTGATGACACATCTTTGTTCTTAATGATCTTTCCTAATTCTTCTATTGTTGCTCTTCCAAGCCTCAGCCTTCTCTTGAAGTCTTGGCTACAGTCTCCATTTGCATTCATGACAAAGGTAAGCAAACTAACAATTACAAAGTCTTCATAACATTGTCTTTGTTAAAATTGTGTTTTTCTTCTGTGGTCATAATTTTTATCTTCTTGATGTTCAAAGGCAGTCCTCCTTCGGCACTTTCCTTTTTCATTTTCATCAGAAGTTGTTTCAGATCATTGGCTACTTTCTGCCAGTAAGATGGTATTATCTGCATATCTTAATTTATTGGTATTTCTTCCACCAATCTTCACTCCTCCTCCCTATGAATCTAGTTCAGTTTCTTGTGTGATATGTTCTGCATACAGATTAAACAAATAAGGAGATAATATGCACCTTTGTCTGACATCTTTGCCTGTAAAAAACCATCTTGTCTCTCCATATTCTGTTCTGACAGTGGCTTCCTGTCTGCAATACAGGTTCTACATCAGGACAATCAACTGCCAAAGCACACCAATTTCAGGACAACCCAAAGTTTTGAAGAATTTATACAGTCAAAAGCTTTATTGTAGTCTATAGAATACAGACTAACCTTCTGAAATTCTTTGGAGCACTCCAGTGTTCAGCAAATGTTCACAACCACAGTTCAATTACCAAAATCAGGAATCAGTATTGATGTAATACTGCTAGATAATCAACTTACCTTATTTTCCTTTTGCCACTTGTTTCAAAGTATCCTTTAGAGGAAATAATAATACTAATAATTGTGGATAATAATCCAATATAATAGGATTTTTTTGTTTTCTGGTAATCTCAGTTTCCAGTTTTCTGTTGCTGATATATATAATAGCAATTGTTTTTTGTATATTGATTTTTTTTTATCTTGCAACCATTCTAAACTATTAGATTTAATAGTTTTTTTGTAGATTCTATAATTTTTTGCATAGATAATAATTTTACCATTAAACAGCTTTGCTTAACTCTCTCCAAATTGAATTTTTTATTTTGCCTTACTGCACTGACTAGAACCTTGAGTGCAATATTGAATAAAAATGTTGAGAATGAACATCCTTGTCTTGTTCTAGTCTAGAATGCTTGCCCTAGAAAGCATTCAGTCTTTCACCATTAAATATGATGTCTGCTATAGCTATTCTGTAGACATCCTTTTTCAGAATAGGAAAATTCTCTCTTTAGTGAGCTAAATTGTGGCTCCCTAAAAGAGTTTCTCTTGTTCTTGCAACCTGTGAATATTATTCAATTTTTTCAAAAGGTCTTTGTAGATGTAACAAAGTCAAAGATCTTGAGATAAGAGCATTGTGG
Organism: Pteronotus mesoamericanus; assembly: GCF_021234165.1. NCBI lineage: Eukaryota > Metazoa > Chordata > Mammalia > Chiroptera > Mormoopidae > Pteronotus > Pteronotus mesoamericanus. The sequence goes on along the minus strand of NW_026555085.1, from coordinate 25,688,069 downwards.
ATTAACAGATGAGCCTTTGATTAATGACAAATGTTTTATAAGAGATAGAAAAAGAGAAGACAGACACACAGAAGAGAAGTCAATGTGAAGACAAAGGAATACATTAGAGTGATAGACCAAGAAATCACCAATAGCCACCAGAAGGTAGAAGAGGCAGGAAAGGATTCTCCCTTGGAGCCCCCAGGGTAAATGCAGGCATGCTGACACTTTGATTTTAGACTTCTAGCCCCTCAGAACTGTGAGATAACAAATGTTGCTTTAAGCCCCTCAGTTTGTGATGATCCATTATAGCAGTCACAGAAAACTAATACACCTTCTACACCTACTTTGCTAAGAGTGTTTTTTTCTTTGTTTTTATTTTTTAAATCAGGAACATATATTGAAGGTATCAAAGGTGTTTTTGTCCAACTTCTTTTTTTCCCTTTAAATTTGTTATTGTGCATTGTATTGATGGATTGCATTGACTGAGCTTCAAATGTTAAACCAACCTTTTATTCCTGGGATAAATTCCATTTGGTCATGATGTATTACCGTTTTCCTGTACTGTTGAACTTGTAAAATTTTGTTCAGCATTTTCGCATCTATATTTATTAAGAATGTTGATCTGCACTTTTCTTGTAGTTTCTTTAGCTTTGGAATTAGAGTAATTCTAGCTTCATAAAATGAGTTTGAAGTATTCCCCTCTTTTAAATATCTGAAAGAAAATCATGAAGGAAGATATGATAAAAATCATGAAGGAAGATGGAAATCATGAAGTAAGGTATCTGGGCTTTGTATGTTCTCTGTGGGGAGGTTTCTAATTAAAATTTAAATATTTAAAATTGATAGACTTATTTACATTACCTTTTTCTTGAGAGAGTTTTAGTAGTCTTTATCTTTCAAGAAATTGTTCTATTTCATCTGAATTGTTGAATTTATTGGCATAAAGCTTTCCATAATATGCCTTTATTATCCCCGTAACATGTGCAGGACCTGTAATAATGTTACCTCTTTCATTTATGTAATTGGTAATTTGTAACTTTTTGGCTTAATCAATCTAAAAGTTTATTAATTTAATTTATATTATCAAATAACCAGATATCAGTTCAATTGATTTCCTCTATTATTTTTCTGTTTCTATTTCATTAGTTTTTACTCTGATCTTTATCATTTGCTTTTACATGTTTTAGGTATAATTTGCCTTTGTTTTCTAGTTTATTTGGGTTGAAGCTGAGGTCATTGATTTGAGACTTTTTAAAAATACAGATATTTAGTGCTATAAATTTTTCCTAAGTATGTCTTTAATAGCATGCCACAAATTTTGATATATTGTGTTTTCATTTTCATTCAGTTCCAAATACTCCTTAAATTTCCATTTTGATTTCTTCTTTGATCCACAGGTTATTTTGAAGTGTTATTTCATTTCCAAATATTTGAAAGATATTCCATAGATTTTTCTGTTATTTATCTCTCATTTAATTTCACTTTGCTTAGAGAATTTATTATGTGTGACTTGAATTATTTTAAATTTATTGAGTCTTATTTTATGGTCCAGAGCATGGTCCATCTTTGCAAATGTTCCATGCACACTTGAAAAGAATGTATATTATACTTTTGTTGCATGGACTATTAAATAAATGTCAATTAAGTCAGTCTGGTATGTAGTATAATTCAAATACTCTATTTCCTTACCTTTGAGACCTTCAAAGATTAGGCAGCTTCACTACTGTGTATATGAGATTCCGAAAAAGTGTTTGGTGACTTCCCACAGCTTTACCTCCTTGTCTGTAGTTTAGAGTCTGTGTAAAACTTTGTGTTTCCTTCATTCTTCTCTATTTGCCTGGTTCTCTGTGTTGAACATTAGCTATATCTTACTATATTCTGAGGTTTGTGGGAATTCTGGTCATCTGTTAAAAATAAAACTAGTTAACTGGTTTTTATAAGAGGATTAATTTTTAAAATGTCATTACTGTAATATTCTTCAGAAAAAAATGGTTTTTAATTTAAATAATTTATACTTGTAATTTAAATGATGTGATTGGTCCATAAAAGAAAAAAATATAATGTCCAAAAATTTTATTATGAAGTCAGAAAAGCTTACCCTCTGAATTGAAAAATAAATTCACATTTTTGAAGATTAGTTTAATTCAGTCAAGTATAATTTGTTTTAAATATTATATATAAAAAGAGTTAATAACCCTAGCCAGGTAGCTCAGTTAGTTAGAGCATCATCCCAACACACTTAAGGTTGCAGGTTTGATCCTTGGTCAGGGCACAAAGGTTGAAAGACAGAATGTATAAATAAGTGGACGTATACAATGAATGTATAATAAAGTAGAACAACAAATTGATGTCTTTCTCTCTCCCCTCACAAATCAATAAATAAAAAAATTTAATGAGTTAATGAGAAATAAAATTTTCATAAGCCATAGTCTTACCTTTCAACTTGCTTATATTTTAAAGGGGGTTAATAATAATATATATAAAAAACTATTAGACAATGCATGGTATGCTATTAAAGGTAATTCTTTATCTTGTAATTAGTTGTCGATTAATATCTTATGTAGGAGATCATTATTCCCTGAGAAAGAAAGAAAGCCTCATGGAGCAAGTAGCATTTCCATATAACTTGGGAAATGACTGAAATGTTCTAATATAAGGCTTTGAGGATGTGAGAGTAGGAAATCCCAAAATGAGCAAAGACAAGAAAATATAAGATGATTGGAATTCTTTAGTAGCTATACATAGACATAACTTGCTTAGAAAGAAAGAACACCTTTGAAAATGTTACTCCAGGTAGTTGAGACAGAGATACCTTTCAAAAAATGGTACCCTCTTAATTTATAGTATAGGAGAATGGTGGTTTGTTCAAGTCCCATTTGATGAAACCTCAGTTAGAAGGGATATAAATGTATTATTAGGTATTGAGAAAACTGTTAAAAATGTAACGGAGATTTGTTTTTCAGCTTAGAGATAAGAAAACACTTTCTGAATTTTAGAGCTGTCATAAAACTTTTTTCTTTTTCAATTAGAGTTAACATTCAATATTATTTTTAGTTTCAGGTGCACAGCATACTGGTCAGACATTTGTGTAATTTATGAAGTGATCCTCCCCCCTGGTAAGTCTAATACCCACCTGGAACCATATCTAGTTATTACAATATTATTGACTATATTCCCTATGCTGTATTTTGCATCCCCATGACAATTTTGTAACTGTCAACCTGTACTTCTTAATCCCTTCACCTTTTTCACTCAGTCTCCAAACCCTTTCCCATCTGGCAACCACCAGTCTGTTCACTGTATCTGTGAGTCTGTTTCTATTTTCTTTGTTTGTATATTTTTTCTTTAGATTACACAAAGATATGAAATCATATGGTGTTTGTCTTTTCTGTCTGACTGATTTCACTTAGCACAATGCCCTCTAGATACCACCTCACACATGTCAAAATGGCTGCCATCAACTACTCTTCTTCTGTGTCTCTTTTGGAGGAATAAACAGATCAGTTAAGCAGAGTTATCCTCTGCTTTAAAACCATTTTAAAAACCACTTATTTATTAAATAAATATTTACTGAACAGTTAGCATTTTTAAGCCACTTGCTATGTGACTGATATTTTTGCTCAAAAAAAGAAATCAGTAAATTTTCCCTTTTCTAGGTCTTAAAACAGTGGTTCATAATCTTAGTTACACATCAGAACAACTGGAGAGCTTTACTGAACAATGCTGATGCCTACAACACCACTCCATCACTTAAATCAGAACCTTTAGGGGGTGGCAGTCCAGATTTGCATATTTTATAAAGTTTCCCAAGATGATGCTAAGGGGAAGCCAGGGTTGAGAGCTACTGTCTTAAAGGATAACAACAAGAGGAAGGGGGAGTGGGTTAGTCTATGTATATGATTAAGTTGGGGTAGCTTTTTATCAGTATTGGGATTTTTGCTCCTCTTTTTCAAACAACAATGGCCTATATTTTTGAAGAGGTTAGTTTGGTTTGGGAGTACATTCTACACTCTGAAACAGGGTAAAGATCATTAGCTCCACTTTTGGCCTTATTAGTCAAAACAACAACAACCACAACTGATTAACGAAGCTGACTAAAACGCAGCTTTAGAACACAGAGCTAATGAGGCCATGGTCACGATCTTTACAGGGGACCATTGACTTCATTCTGTCTCTTGGCCACAGAATGTTCCTCAATACACAAAATGTTTTCTCTTGGCCATTAAAAAAGCCTGGGTAATGAGCAGGAACATATAACTGCAAATATATCACTTCTACTAAGCCTGCTCAGTTATTATCAAGAACATAATATTCATATATGAGGAAGAATGCAAACTGAAAAGATGCTAATCAGATAAGGTGGAATCAGCTCCATAGCAATTCACTCTGTGAAAGAGGATCGACTGTAAATAGCCTTTTAAGTCAGCCCAGACAATTAGAAAGTACAATTCCTCTGTATATTGCTACTTAAAGCATTGTGCACCAATGAACGGCACTGACTGCACTTGAAAGTTGGTTAGAAATGCAGAATCTCAGATCCCATTCCAGATATATGGAGCCAGAATCTGAAGCAGAATCCCCTGGTAATTTGTATGCACATTAAAATTTGAGAAGCAGTTGGTTAGGCCCATAAATTTGCAGCATTGACTCTTATATTTATAATATATCTGAAAACATTATATTGCTTTAATAAGAGAAAATAAATATCTTCCTGGAACAACACAGTCAACATTCCTCACTTGATAAGAGTATGATAATATCCCATAAAAAAGTAATACAATTAAAAATGGATTACTATTTTTTATTCATTATCCTTTTTCTGTTAGCTCCATTTTCTCTTTTACTGTGGATATATGTTCCAATTGTTATTTATGCATCTACTTTCCTTTGGCTCTATTTTGAAGTTGAAATTTTTTTAAAATCTCAATTCTATTTTCTCCTAATACCAGAAGACAAAACGAAAAACAAAAAAAAAAAACTGTCAAATAGCTTAGTTTAAACTAATACTTAATTTCTCTAAATATCTAGAATACTACAGAACTATTCCACCAATAACTAAATTTTACTTACTACATAGAATTATCTAGTTAGTCACATGTATTATTCTCCCTTTATTGGAAATACTCACTTTCTTTTTTATTCATTCATACTAGTTTTCTTACAAAAATTACTTTAAGAAAGCAGCACTACATTTTATTTCCTAATTTAAAATAAAATTACACACACACACACACTGTCCTTTCAGAAACTATTTTGTAGGATACCTATCTTAGAGAGTTATCAACAGCTTGTTTCCTTGGACAATAATGACAAGATTAATGAAAACTGACTCTTATCTGTCATCAGATTAGGTGATGATGCAAACAGAACAAAGCTCTGTTTTTACACTCTTCTATGTATTAGTTCACGCTCTATCATAACAAGCTCTCAAACATCATTGATGCCTTCTCCCATGTGGCTTGTTAACAGGCATATTTAGCCTATGGCTTATCCGCACAACACGACGGGATTTTTCACACTGTCAGTGCTGTCATTTAGTCTAGTCCTCTGCCTACAGCCCACCCCTATTTTACCATTTTAGTTTTCTTTATATATTAATATAATAATCAGTTATATCCTCATTCTCTCTATTTATTTTTGTTTGTTTTATTTTGGGATAGTTATTTTGTACTATAGGGACTTGAAGGTAGGTTAGTATTCAGCTATGTGAAAAGTAAGAAAAGGGCATTTAATGGAAGGAGTAACCAATGATCTTTTTATTCTAAAATCTTTTGGTTAACTCTTAACCAAAAGCAACAATTAATACATCTTACAATTTTCCTCTTTCTGAAATTCCTTCTTCCCTTTTGTGACTCCGTGTCATAGGACTCTGTCTTCCTGGGTTGTTGCATCTTCCAGTACCATAATGAATTTCCCCTCATCTTCCTTCCTTTGGCATGGAGTGCCCTAACTTAGCCCTCTTATCTTTCTTCTCTATCAGCATTTACCCTCTAGGTGTCTACATCTACCCCCATGCTTTAAATGCCTTCTGCATGCGGAAGACTCACAATATTAAATTTTCAGCCCTCACCACTTTCCCAACTCTAAGCTCATATATTTAATTGTCTATTCAAACCCTCTACTCTGATATCTAATAGTATCTCAAAATCAGCACATCCAAAACCAAACTCTTTTTGACTCTGTGTACACATACCTGTTCTCCCATAGTAGCGTTCCTTACCTCAATAAGCATAAGCTCCATTTCTTACAAAACACTTGCAGATATCCTTGATTCCTCTTGTTCAGGAACCACATCCAATCCATTAACACATCCCATCAGATCTGCTTTTGAAATTTATCAAGGAACCTCATCACTTCTCCCACTTAACAGCTATCACTACGGCTGACTCAGGCTACCAGTATTTCCCATCAAGTCTATTGCCAGAGCTTTCTAAATCTTTTCCCTGCTGCTTCCTTGGCTTCCTAAATTCTATTACCAACACAGCAGAGATTTCCTTTTACAGCACAAGTCAGATATTGTCATTCCTCTTTCCTATCTCACACAGAGTGAATCCAAAGTCCTTATGAAGTCTAAAAGTCCTTCAATAAAGCTCGTACTACTTCTACAACTTCATACCATGTCCCTGTCCACCTCCTCAATCCCACCCAGCCCCGTGGCCTCCTTACTGTTCTTTGCACATGCCAGGCATGCTTCAGCCTCAGCACCCACACACCTGCTGATTGCTTTGCTGATGCCCTTGGCTTACTCCCTCACTCCATTCAGGTCTCTGTTCAAATATCATCTTTTTGAAGAGAATTACTCTGACCAGCTCCCCCTCTCCTACCATCAATCCCTCTGCATCCTCTTACTCTTCTTTGTTTTTCTTCTTAGCCCTTATTATTACTGATATATCATATCTGTATTTGCTTATCGTGCACTTTTCCAACAGAATATGCAAGGACAGAAGCTTTATATGTCTTGTTCACTACTATATCCCTGGTGTCTAGAATCTTAGAATTATAGGTTCTCAATAAATGTATTAGGAAGAAAAACCTGAATAGATCAACATAGAAAGTATATGCAAAGGCTCTTTCTGATGGGTATGCAGTGGGAAGGATGTGAATACTAGACAACGCTGAGAATAACTGGTCAACTTCTGTTCATATGGTTTTGGTCATTGGGCTTCTCAGAAAATGCAATTCAGTAATAGAATTAGATTTTTTAAATTTATAAACAGTGACGTCTTAATGCAGGTTAAAATAACATTAGAAACCATTGATTATAAAAAACATCAGTTAAGTTTCTTCTTTCTGTTAAGCACTATCACAGCAAATAGGGAGTCAGATGTTGTCTGACAACAAATTTGGAGGATCAAAAGTTGAGGGCTATCTAGGATAATACATACATACATAAAGAATCTACGTATGGCTTCACCATATAATTTCTCTCCTAGTCTGGTTAAATCCTGCTCTGGCTTATCCCGACAAATGAGAGGTGAGTAATCTGAGTGTGGTAAAGAGGTCAATGCTGGAGGCCAGGCTGGAGTCTTCTGTGAAGAGATGCTAATTCCAGCCTGAGAGTAAATTCCACACATTTTTAGAGCAAAAAAACACTACTGTGAAGTTTGATAGCACTAGCTATAATATCATTGTTTAACAATAAAATAGACCCTCTGCCATTGTTTTTTATATATCTATGCCACATCTCATTATACTGCATACTCTTGGAGGGCAAGTGTCAAACATAGCACCTATATAACCTAACACTTAATATATCTTTGTGGCTTGATTGAACTAGGGGCTTGGCAAAATAATACAATAAACTACTAGAGCCCTATTCAAATCCTGGGTTATTAATAATAATCATCAGACTTAAAACTGCCTCCTTTTATTTAGAATTTCTTATGATGATTTTCTCTCCCCCAAGGGAGTGAAAATCTTTATATATTTGAAAAAACTATAGGAGACTGAACTAGAATTCTTATTTATTTTTTTCAACTCCAGTATTAAAATAAGCTAAGAACATGCATCTGTCAAAATGACAGGTTGGATATGGACTTCAAATAATACTGTGTTCTCATTTATTTTTATCTAACATCATCCTCCCACTTTAGACTTTCAGTGAACCAAAGTCTGGGATGCAAAGTAGCTCATTCATATTTTAATTCAGCTAAAGAGAACAGGAACTTAATCTAAAACTTCCCAAATAGTTGTGTTATGAATTTATAATAGCAGCTCCATAATTTATAGGTGGATGGAACATACTTCCAAAACAACCTGGTATGACTAATGAAACCTGGTGTCACAGTTCAGCAACTGAATAGGTAATGTGGCTACTGGGCTTGATTTCTAAATCACTGAACTCATCATGAGTAAATAGGAGAGCCTGAACACTCTGTGATAAAAATAAAGAAGGAACATGTGACATGAACTCCAATGGCATTAAGGTTGATGTATTCACCAAATACCAATTTATATTTTAAAAGAGATACAAGAGACTGTTTCTGAAATTTCATATTTGGCAAGTGTCATCAGAGAAGATTCCTCAATTCATATAAGAATTATAATAATAATAATGGCTGTTATTGATTGAACATGTTACTAGATGCCACAAACAATTAAGAGCCTTAACATAAATATAGTATGATACTCAAAAACCTAACTCCAAGATATGACTAGGTCCTAGATTCTAGCTCCATTTTAGACATGAAGAAACTTCCTGCTTTTCATCTGCTGACCTCCTAGTTTAACAGTTCTTCTTCCGTTCACACACACTGTTAATGTGTTTATCTCTCGTCTTGTTTTTATAATTAGATCTATGACATTTTCTCTAACCTTACAAAAATTTCTGCCTTCCAAACCCCAGCAGAACAGTAAATTTATTACACTTGAGGACCCATCATTAATTTATTCTTGCAATAGAGAATTCTCAAGTTAACTCCAATTGGAAGAATGAAAAATTTTTAGTCTAAAATGAAGAGATACATAAAGTAAAAGGCTTTTCTCAGTTAAAACACATATCATAACATAAAACATAGCATATGCTTCCTGCTTCTAAAGCCAGCCCTCAGGCCAGAACCCATGTAATGAACGCACACACCTACCAAGCAAGCCCTGGAAAGATCACTGCAGTTACAGAAATTTTAACATTCATCTCTGGTCCCATTTAGATCATATGTAAGAAATATCATTAATAAATAAGGATAAAATCTGTCATTAGGTATATCAAATAATTTAACCCATTTTAAGAGAGGCTCTATAATGCCTTCTACCAAAAATAACATTCTAATAATGTTTCAAGCTCCTGAACTTTGTGTTGGTCAGAGTCTGAAGATGCTAGTGACGGAATCTGCACACCGTGTTCCCCAACATGTCCTTTAGAGGCCTATGCTGTTATTGAGCAAATAGGAATAGCTATTCAGCCACTGAGAAAATAAGTGTTTCTTATAAAATATCTCCTCTTGCTTACACAGGAAAAATAATTGTTCATGTGAGAAGCAATGTAAAAAAGCCCCTTCCACTAGAGTGTTGACCTTTGATTAGAAGGAAGATATGTATTGTTATATAAAGGAATGACAAATCCTAAAATTGTTTTTTTATTAATAATGATTCTCATTACGTTACTTTGCCCCAGACTTCCAAATGCAAGGTCACACAGTCAACAGAAACATTCAGAAAGCCAACTATATATGTAAAGAAGAAATGTTAAAGATGCATAAATTACAAGATGTTCATATCAGGAAAAGGATTGGAATAGAGATATTGAGTTAAAAAATAGACTTAGCAGATGTCTGTTTTCCATAACCAATTAACAGTTATATAAGCTAGTGGAGAGGGAAAGAAGTAAGCAAGGAAGGGAAGGAGGGAGAGAAGGAATAAGGGAGGGAGGAAGAAGGAAGGAAGAAAAAATAAAGAGGCAGAAACAGAGAGTGGGGAAAACAGATAGACACAGAGATACTTAGAAAAAAAAGAAGGCAGACACAGGAAATTTTTTGGCAACTCTGAGGGGTTAAGTTACCTCAGGAAAAGAGTGAGAGCAAAGTAGTACATGGGAAACATTATGTGTTCTGTAATTTCTTTTTTCTGTTTCTTTAAGATTTTTCCAAGTCTTTAGTTTCTCTAAGATCTCTGCAAAGAAATGCTTTTGGACTTGACTTTTGAAAAAATGTGGCAATGTATGAACTGGCCCTGGAAGTAACAGAAAAAGCCAATTATATTTGAGCTATATTACGAGAGGGATACCCCCACCCTGCCCCAATAAGAAAAAGAATTATCTTCCAGAGGACGGGCCTCTTGTAGTACAGGCTTCCCCTGTGAGTGTTCTAGGAACCCATCTGTATCAGTGTACAAGCTGGCATTGTTGTGAGAGGCTACGTTAGGCTTCAGTGAAATTTTTTTGAAGACTCTTTCAATGTGTTTGCCCATTTCACAATGGGTGATATACAAGTGCACTTACCCACCTTGCGCTGTGTTCAGCAGTTTTTGACCAGAACTGTCAGGAAATCCATGCTCCACCCTCCCTATTCACCCAATCTTGCCCCAAGGGACCTTTTTTTTTGTTTGTTTCCCCAGATAAAAAAGTCCTCAAAGGGAAATGTTTTGCCAATGTGGAAGAGGTGAAACAAAAAATGGCAAAATGGCAGAAGCACTAAAAAGCATCAAAATCAAGGAGTTCAAAAACTGCTTTGAGCAGTGGAAAAAAAGTCCCTATAGGTGTATTGCATCAAATGGACAGTACTTTGAAGGTGCCTGAAGTCTTAAACACCTAAGAACAAATACACAATTTTTATAAATACATTTGGTTTTTGGGGTCCCTAATTTAATGGTGTAGAGAAAATGCAAATGGTTTTTGAATAATGTGCCCTTTAGCATTATTTTTACTTACTTGGCTCCCTCCAACACAGGGTGGGGCAAAAGTCGGTTTGTGTTGTTCATATGGAAAATAACATAATAATTAATAAGTAATAGTTCAAGAATAAACTGTTTTGTGTACTTACAACTGTAAACATACTTTTGCCCCATCCTGCATTTTAAGACCCTTTAAAATCAACCTTACAATTTTGAATGCTCATTTCCATGTTCCATACAGTTCAACTTAGACTTGAATTGCATCATTAACCCAACTTTATCTTTTAATAATTTTATGCTTTTTGGTAAAGAGCAGGCACATTTTAAGTATGAATCTGATAATCTCCTTTCCCTTAAATTGTTAAACAAATTCTTTCAGATTTCCTCAATTACATACCCATACAAGCAAGTTAGCTTCACAAAACAATTGTTTTTATGATTCAAATATGCATCACCTCTAAGAAAACAAAATTTTTTAAATATAATAGAGTACAAGGACAATGGTCTAGGAAGCAAGACACTGGGGTTTCAGACACAGCTCTGCCTCAGGTTAGTAATGGAACCTTGGCCACCATGTTTAAACTCTTTTGGCTTATGTTTTCTTATCTCTTATATGAGAAATTTTATCTATATAACCTTTTAAATTTTTACCAATTTTAAACATTTATGTATGTCCTAAGGACTGATAGCTTGGAAAATCAGGAGTCAAAGGGTATGACCCCAGGGTGTGCAGTGAGGACTGGTGTTTATGGCTTTCTGCAGTTTTGATACTCAGCTATAAAGCAGTTAATATCCTGTAGTATAACCTATTTAAAGAATTGGTAAAAAGTAGCATGAATTATCTCTCTTTTTATATACTATTAATAGAAAATATATTTTCTGGAAAGTTTTCTAAAAGTTCTGTGTTCATATAACTTGAACTTAGGAAGAGAGGAGACGGTTCTGTATTTATTTTAAATTATGCTTTTTATTATAAGATAATTGTAGATTCACATACAGTTGTAAGAAATAGCCCAAGGAGCTCCTGTGTACCCTTTACCCACTTTTCCCTAATAGTACATCTTCCAAAACTGTGATTCTCATCACAACCAAGAATTTGATATTGATATTCTTAAGATACAGGACATCTTCATCACCACAAGCACCCCTCTTGTTGTGTTTTAAACATCTTATTTCTCTCCCACCCTCACCCCTACCTTAACTCCTGGAAACCACTAATCTGTTCTCTATTTTTATATTTTTTTTATTTCAATAATATCATATAGATGGAACCACAGTATTTAAGCTTTGGAGCTTTGGGAAGGCATAGATGATATAGAGGAAAAAGGAGGTTGTGGAGGGGAGATAAAGTGTCCAGTGTGTAGGACGAGTGCTAAAGAGAAGAATGAGGGGAAGAGGGATGGAGAGAAAGTCAAAGGAAGGAGAGGTCTAGAGAAGGGAGGGAGAGAGAGATAAAAATAGGGGCAGAGGAAAGAAAGAAAGAAAGAAAGAAAGAAAGAAAGAAAGAAAGAAAGAAAGAAAGAAAGAAAGAAAGAAAGAAAGAAAGAAAGAAAGAAAGAAAGAAAGAAAGAAAGAAGAGAGAGAGAAAGAAAGAGAGAGAGAAAGAAAGAAAGAGAGAGAAGAAGGAAGGGAGGGAGAAGAAGGAAGGGAGGGAGGGAGGGAGAAAGGAAGGGACGAAGGAAAGGGAAGGAGGGAAGAAAGGAAAGAAAAAAGCATTTGAAAAATTCAACATCCTTTCATTATAACAATTCTTAAAAAAAAATAGGAATACAAAGAAAACCACTCTCCTTTTTACATCTGTAATACTAGTATTAATGTACCCTCTTTCATATCTGATTTTAGTTATTCGAGTTCTCTCATTTTCCTGTGTCGATCTAGCTAAAGTTTTTTCAATTTTGTTGAATTTGTAAAGAACCAACTCTTGGTTTCATTAATATTCTCTACTGTTTTTCTATCCTCTATTTTATCTCTGCTCTAATCTTCATTGTTTTCTTTCTTCTTAGTTTTAGGTGTAGTTTATTCTTTTCTAGTTCTTTGAAGTGTAAATTTAGGTTGTGGTTTTGAGATCCTTCTTTTCTAATGCATTTACAGATATGAATTTCCCTCTTAGCACTGCTCTCACTGTATCCCATACATTTCTGTACACTTTGTTTTCATTTTCCTTTGTCTCAAGATATTTTCTAATTTCTCTTGTAATATTTCTTTGGCCCATTAGTTGTTTAAGAGTGTGTGATTTAATTTCCACAAGTTTGTGGATTGTCCAATTTTGTTCCTGTGACTTATATCTAGTTTCATTCCTTTGTGCTCAGATATTTTCTATAACTTCAATCTTCTAAAATTTATTAGGACTTATTTTGGGGCCTAACATATGATCGATCCTGGAGACTGTTCAACATGCACTTGAGAAAAATGTATATTCTTCTATGTGGATGGAGTGTTTTGAATATATCTGATAGATCCAAGTGGTCTATACCCTTGTTCAAGTCTTCTACTTCCCTCTTGATCTGGTTGTTCTATTACTGCAATGGGATGTGGAAGTTCCCCACTATTATTATAGAGCTGCTTATTTCTCCCTTGAATTCAGTATTTGGCTGCTAATAATATTATGAATTTTTTAAAACTGTGTGGGGGGTAGGGGTGTTGTATTTATACCTTAAGACACATAAAGCAAGGTCAGAAAAATGTTTCACATCTATGGTAGCCATGTAGGTGTCTCCTCATATGTCCCTTCAAGAGAAACATACATAAAGGACATAGTTGACTAAAAGACACAGATGCTGTACCTTTGGACCCACCACTGTGTTCAGTCAGAGAACACACTTCCTCTGGCTGTCCCTAGCTAATAACTGAACATGGCAGGAATTCTAGAGCTGCGCTACTCATGTGGGACCCTTCAATGGGAAACCTCTGCTTGGCAACTCCCCATTGGTTTGGTTCAGGCTTTCACAGAAATGCACAATGACCTAGACGTGCTCCTACCCAATTCCCCCTCCTTCTGTTTCTCCTTTCACAGGTATCAGGGCTACATCACAGCCTGAAGGTTTCCCCTCCCTCCTTCTGTTCCTGTCTCTTTATCCATCACAGATGCTGCACTCAATAAACCTCTTGACCTATAATATTGTCTTAAAGCTTTCTTGGAGGACTTGAACTGACACAACATATAACTCTGAAGTCAGAAAAAATAGTAACTTTTCTAGGACTGCTGACATCTCTCTTACAAATCCTTGACCCTCACTTGCCACCACAGTGGGTCAGGGGGGAACTTAAATGTGTAAGTGTCTTTTATCTTGAATATTCATTCTATCTAAAATTTGTTACCAACTGGCCTTATTTAAATAATTTCTTACAGGACATTCAGTCTCTCTAGGTAAGAAAGGACTCTATACCATCTCTCCTATCCCAAATGATATTGCCTGCACGTGGGAGAGCTCCTTCCTTGGTCGCACCCAGACAATGACAATGGTGACAGTTGTAACTGCAGCTTTCTATGAGCTGGGAACTATTATGACTGATTTGATCCTTACATTTCCCCCCAAGAGGTAAATCCCCCATGAGCTAGCCTGTTCAGTGCCTTTTCGCAAATTAGAAAAAGGTAGTCCTTCCTCAAAAAGCCTTTATTTCCATCTGTCAGAAAATTGTGGCTTTGTGTTGATATCCTTAGAATAAGACATTTTACTGCCATCTGCTGGGAAAACTTTGTTGAAATAAATATGCAAACTATGTTGCTGGCAATGTGAACACAGCCTTGCTAGGTCTGATACCCTTATGCAGGATACAAGCTGTGTAAGTGTACGGGGCAGTCCTGAGCTACAGACTAACAACGCGTTTGCTTTCCCCTGTTGCTGTGCCTGTGATGGCACTAGCCAGCGAGGGAATGTGATTTAGAAGGACAAGGAATGAAAAACATCTATTTACAATGGTTTCAAAATATTATGTCAATTACTTATACTTATTAACATATTAGTTATGACTGTGGGTATGGCTAAATAAAGAAGCTCCTTATTTACTAACCATCCTGCATACTAGAAACATTTTAGCTTAAATGAATGCTTATATTGCAGCACATTCAAATATCTTACAAGTTAGATTAGTTCTCAACTGAAAATATGATGAAATCTATTTTCTCAGATTTAATAAAGAGTAGAAAGCGGTGGCCAACTTATTATGCTAGTTATCAAATATTACTACATGTTTTATACATGACTTATCAGTTTAAAAAGCAGTTTAACACAAGAAGTATACTGGACATAATTTAATTCATAGCTTTTGCTTCAAAAGGTACTTCATTATGTTGCCTAAAGCCATATTTATATACATAAATTAAAATTAGGACTACATTAAAAATACTATGTTTACATTTTATGGCTGCTATGGACTAAATTGTGGTGCCTCAAAATTCATATGTTGCAACCCTAATCCCCAACATGACTTTTTTGGAGATAGGGCCTTTAGGTGATAAATAAAATTAAATGAGGTCATATGGGGGCGTCCTAATCTGATAGGATTGTTTGCCTTATAAAAAGAGGCAGAGATGCCCTGGCAGGTGTGCCTCAGTTGGTTGTAGCGTCATAACCAAAAGGCCGTGGGTTTGATTTCTGGTCAGGGCACATATCTAGTTTGTGGGTTTGATCCCCAGTTCAGGTGCTTACAATCTTTGGTCCAGGTGCACATGGGAGGCAACCAGTAGATGTTCCTCTCTCACATTAATGTTTCTCTTTCTCCCTTCCTCTCTATCTAAAAGCAATGAAAAAATGTCCCCAGTTAGGGAAAAAATTTGAAAAATAAAAGAGGGAGAGAGAGATCTGTGAATACAAAAGAGGGGATCATGTAGGGCACACAGTGAGAAGATAGCCATCTGTTACCCAAAAAGAGAGCTCTCACAAAACGGCAACCCTGCTGCTAGCTTCCTCTTGCATTTCTAGTCTCCAGAATTGTGAGAAAATTAATTTGTATTATTTAAGCTACACAGTCTATGGTATTCAGTTATAGCAGCCCAAGTTGACTGGTATAATGAATAATTAGATTCTATATCAATGAGATTTTACTATTCACTGCATCTAGCAAAAATTTCAAGAATTTCAATTTTTATGTGAGATATGTACTTAAATATTTGAGGTAGCTAAAATCAAAATTTAAAAGAATTTTCAGTTCAACTAATTTTCTTGAACACTCCGAGCAAACATGTGGTATAAGTGGAAATATATACATGTACCTTTTTCATCAGCTAAGTTTTCTAAAAATATGTATCAAATATATCTTATGGTACAATTCAAATTTGGAGAGAAGATATTTTTATAGGACAAATCTGATCTTTCTCCCAAGCCCTGCTCTGCTAACAGAAAGCAACATAAACAAGCCCAGTTAGCCTTAATAGACTTAAAGGTTTAAAGCTTAATTACCTACTCCGATATAATTTTAGCATCGTCTTTGTGATAATCACCTCTTTCTTCCCCTACTCCTCTTCCTAATATGTCACTCAGGTACATGATGGGAGAGGTCTGTGGCATGCACGTCCTCATGGTGTGGGGTGGAGGGGGTCTGCAGGCTTGCATGATTCTTGAGGTATGCTGGCCAGCATGCACCGGTCACTGAGCCAGTGCCCATTAGCTGCCACGTGACTGGATGCTTTGTCGGCCTCCAATGCTGAAATCTTCAGCTGATTACCCATGGCTGTTGCCTTGACCCAGGCAAGGTTCGTGGTGGTGCTCCCCACTGAATCTGACCTCACCTTGGTTTTGTCATCTAATTTTGACTCCCATTCATTCTCATCTCGGGAGTTCTCCCCTGTGCCACAGTCCAAGGTAATTCAACGCCAACATGGGTCCTTCTCTGTCATTGACTAGCCAGACCCTCGGTTACTTCTGGATCTGTTCAATGTCACTTAGAAGACAACAACAGCTCAAGAATGCTCCACTCTAGGGCTGTTAATTTTATTTGATATATCTGTGGTCCAAACTGTTGATTACAAAGTGGCTTCTCTTCATAGTCCCAAATAGGAAGCAGGAGAAAAAGAAAGAATTCTCTTTCTTTGAGGAACAAAGTTTGAAGAAGCAAAAACAAAAACAAAAACAAACCAAAAAAAACCACCTCATTTTGCACTTCTAATTCTCTTTCTCTTTCTTCTGTTCAAAATTCTCTCAGTATCAGAAAGAGAAAACTTTTTTTTTCCTGGTATGTATCTATATTATGTAAATCTCTAAGACCACCTGCCAAGCCTGTCCCTGGTAAATTGAATCAGAATTAAAGAAATTTAGACAATCTTTCCTTAAAAGCAAATTTTTGTATAAAACCTAATGTTTTATAGGAAATTATATTTTTGGATGTCAGAAACTAAATATTACTTAATATCAATCTTTGAAGTATTTTTTGTAATTTACTCAGATCCTTCCCAAGGTCAGGGAATGACTTGTGAGTCTAGAATGAAGACCATGTACTTAAAAGCAAGAGAAGCAAACAAATTTCCCCCAAAATATTTTTATAGGTAGTTCTTTAAGCATGACAGCCAAGAAACAGCTTAGTAATGTGTTCGAGTGAATGAGTATGCATGTGTGTGGATGTGTGTGTTGCCCTTTGTATGGCTTGGAACCCAAGCTTTAAATTTATTTTGAAAAGCCCCCCTAGTTAATTCTGATGTATAGCTAAGGTGTAGAGTCATAGCTGTATGTATGTGTAAAGAAATACAATATTGATACTTAATAGGTAATACATAGTAGCTTCCGGGGAGCAGTTAGTCTGTAAGGGCCTTCCAAATCTTATATTTAAGATATTTTGATCTAGTCAGACAATACTAATTTTATGCACATGAATAAATGGTGACGACACAAAATACTCAAATCTAATACCAGCTTTCATAATAGAGACAGCCCTATCCCACATAACTGAGATGAGAATGGCTTAGAAGTTTCCACAATTCCCAAACTTCATGAAAACTTTGAAGGCACATGATTCAAAATAGAATCTTAATGCTTACTAAAAACTCTCACTTTTAGATATTATTAGTCTGAATCAAAAGTCTGAAATTCTCCTGTTTCTTCATCATCCAGTATTAGTAGCCTCTTCAGCGATCCCAGACAGTTCACCTTATTGATAAGATACACTTAACTGGAAATATTCAATTGCATGAATTAAGTTTTTGTATTGTAGTCATTCATTCGTGAAGACCACAGAACAATGATGGGGAGATGAACATTCCAGAGCAGTAATAAGGCCAAGGACTAAGACCCTGGACAAACCCCATTGTCAGTCTCTCACCAGGCACAGTTGAACACGTGCAAAGCAACAGCCCCGGCATTGCGAACACTGACTTGCCCTTCCCATCACCAAGAGATATTACTCTTTAAATGAAAACCTACAAGCATATGGGAACTCACCATAACCCAAGAGCTTGGTTCTGTTTTACCCCAAGAAACCTAATGCATTTTCCCTGAATGACCTTTATGCTTCTGTGTCACTTTGACTTGTTCTCAAAAGTGAAAAAGCAACCAGCAGGTTGCAAAAGAAGAGGCTAAGAAGCATGTAATTCTGCTCACAAGGGATTTTTACAGTCCTCACTGGAATTAATTACTGAAAACTTGCACATGTAGTAATTAATTTTATGCAATTCAGCACCATCTGCAGATGCATATTTTCATTCAAAACTAGCATAATCTGATACAAAATTGAAATTGTTGGGCATCTTAAGAATGCTGAAATCTTTGCACCTTTGTTTATGCTAAACAATTAGAGAAGAAAATCACAATTTGTAGAAAGGTGTCAAAAATACCAACTAGATTACCTTTAAGATAGATGTTAAGAAAAAAGCAAACCACAAGTTCCAAATGATGACCTTTGTCTCAGAGGTTATTTAATCTAATTTGGATTTCTAGGTCATACTGACACATTGATACTGTAATAATACTATATAGAGTTTTCAAAGGTATAGACTCAAAGTTCTATACAGCTTGCAATGTTTGTATCATTCCCATCCACATTAACAATCCGCAGCTACTGCTCCCATAACACTGGTCCGTAGAGAACAGGCATCATCTCATCATACACATACTCCACGGTTCACACCCCAGAGCCTGATAAAAAAAAACTAATTAATTAAAAAAACACTAATCCAATGAGAGTATGAAGGGAAAGTGCAATATATTACCCTTTTTTGTAAGATCCCTGCCTAGCCCTCAGTAGTTTGTTATCTTACCCTTTTGTGAGCCCACTCTAATTTATTTTATACCTTAGACCTGTGGGCCATACTTTGGCTTTTCATGATGGTCTAAATATGCAGATAAAACCCTGCTGGAACAGAGCCCACTGTGCCCAGACCTGACTTTATCAATCAGAGAGTGGGGACTGGTAAGAATCCCTGATTTACAAATCCTGAGACTATCAAAAGCAGTTTACGATCAAGGATACTGCATCAGGTTATAAGCCCCTCAGGAAGGTTTGTGAGTGATCAGTGAGAGATTTAGGAACATCTCTTCCACGGAACATAAAGTATCTGTGTCGCACCTGTACTTGTGAGGTCATTGCAGGGCAGAGAAGTTGAACTGCAGTGGGGCAAGGTGTGGGGCCCATCTAGAGATGCCATCTCCCTTCCCTCGTGTAAGGAACACATGCACAAAAGCATTGGAAAATGGGGCTAGACTCCCCAAGCCTCGATCTCAGAAAGTGTTTTTCTTCTATGAAATTAGCAGTATTCACTTTTGTGACAGAAACAAAACATCAAAAATACCTGCAGGTATATTATTATAGGTACAAAACATGTACCCTGAGAACTCATCTTTAAAAGTAAAATGTGTTATTTGGTTTCTAAATTTTTTTCTGTTACATGTATGCTTCTTATCTAGTAAGATATATCTGCCTTCATATGCAATATAATGAGTTTCCAGAGGAGCAACAGTATATGGCTATTACCTCCTTTTTTTTTTAACATTGGTTAAAACTCATCACAGAAAATTATAAAATCCATTTCTTTACAGCAAGAAGAGAAAGTCATGAAACAAAATTAAATGATTGATTCTGGAAATAAAATTTTTGTAAGAGACTCTTTATAACTCCCTTCCTATTTATATGGCTAATGCCTCCATGGGCCTTTTCCAATCATTTTAATTAAATAAATCTCACTCCTAAAAGTATAAAGGTGATAGCAGAACAAATTCTGGAGCTCTGTCTGTAATTTAGTCTCATGGGCAAAATAATTCACAGCAATTCTAATGACATTCTTAGTAAGAGAAAGCTATGTTGTTTCAGACATTTATTTAACTGACATTTATGGTAGGAAATTTCACCTAGAAACCTTAGGAACGTGAAAACATGATAAGTCATCCATTTTTCTTTCTTGTACAGGTAATTTGATCTTTATCTCATTCTTTCACACTTCAACACTGGAATGAAGTCTTTGTACTTTTTAAACTAAGTGATAAGATTGAAAGAAACAAAGTCAAGAGGTTCGGGAGGCCAATTCACAGTGAGGGCTAGATAAAACCATCCAAGACTAAATGCTGCTACAGAACTAACTTGGCACAATTCAACACTGATTTTGACATCAGGAGACTGAAATTCATGAAATATTTTATCCTTTAAAGAAGAAATCTATAATTTTTGCTAAAAAACAGTTTATTTTTTTATCAATGCCTAAGTGGTCCATTTTTTTTTTTTATTGTAAACTATGGCTGTAGAAACTGGATAAGATTTCCATTACTATGATTGATTTACAGCCATTTTCAACATCTGAAGATAAACTAGGAGGCCACATTTTGAAATAAGAATGTTCATATATGCAGTGTTTAACATATTTCTGAACTAGGAGAACAGCTAAAAATGCAATTTTAAAAGATACTCATGTATTTGAGGTGATTATTTATCTCCCTTTTTGTGCTTTAAAATGTAAGATTGTAGTTTTATAAGTATAAAAATAGATTTCCCATTAAAAAGCCCTCTTTCTTACCCCAAGAGTTCCACAAAAATGAAAATAAAGGACTAAAACAGATGAAGGATGACAGAACAGGAGAAGAGTCAGCATGAGATGTCAAGAAAATTTTGGAAGAGATTTCTTAGTTTTCCAAAAAAACTGAGAGATAACTACAATAGCAAGGGAAAGGAAGTTGAAAATCAAGTGCTGGTTGACCCTAAACAAATAGACAGCCAGATACTTCTCCAACAAAACTTGGGAACAAGAGACAATTGCAATTATGGACATGCAGTCTGAGGGCAAACCACACACAATTCCAGAGAAACAAGGGATAATGATCTTCTATGGACTTGGGAGGGTGTGTTATAAAAGGAAAAATCCATTGGAGGAGACAAAGTTTGAAGTACAGCGACTTTTCATTGGCTGAGTTATGACCATGTCCCATTGGCTGAGCTGTTACCCGGCAAGGAGGAATCTTCCTCTTGTTAAAGGTCCTCAAGTAGTATCAGTTCCTGTTGGAGATGTAAGTTACGTCTCTCCCCGTGGGGGTCAGTAATGTGAGTCAAGTGACACACCTGTGAGAATTCTTTCTTCTAGACTTCTAACTCCATTTTAAATGAGTTTTCTGTTGATTCATTTTCACATCCCTAAAGAATGAGGTACACCATTGAGAGACAAACATACATTTATGTTTTCAAAGGCTCCCAACATTAAATCTAAACATTTTTCAACTTTAGTCCTATCACCAATAATTTCATAGGACATTTTATCTACTGGGATCCAGCCAGAAAAAGAGGAACCACTGTTAATATTTAATACAAAGGGATTTGGAACCAGGAATTGGTACACAGATGACAGAATTGCTAAGACAGCCAGGGAGGGTAAAGCAACCCAGACAGGAGCAGTTGCAGGAATACTCTAAAGTGGCGATACAAAGGATGAGTGGTGTTACCAGAGACCAGGGTCCACAGTGGAAGCTGAAACCCTAATGCGCCTAAGGAAACCAGAACCAAACAGGAGACAAGAGGAGTAAAGGAGATGACATTTGAGACAGGGCAGGCAAGAAACACCCTAGTTTCTCCCTCCCTGCTGCTCCCCTGTCTCCTTCAAGAATCTCCCATTGTCCAAAGACAGCTGGGAGCCAGTTGCATGAAATCATGAAAATCACTATTTAGGAAAAAAGAAGAAAGAGGAAAAATGGATCTAAGGGCAAATAGGTCAAGGCTTCAATCAGACATTAAATCAAAGATCTTTTATAAAAATTTGGATTTGAATACTCTCTTCTGATGAAGTACCCATATTTTTTTTCCTGAAGCCCTAAAATATTTTAAAGGAGTAAATTAACTTTAGAAAACTATAATTCTGCTATTTTATGTGATAAAAAACACAAATCAGAACTCTGGCAGAAATCTTAGTGTTTATGTGCCAGGGAGAAATTTTTATATCAATTATCTTCTATACACATAGAATGATATTTTCCTGTTTTGTTGCCTGGATATAAATAAACATGGGTAATCGTTAAATATATATCTTTCTTGATTGAGTCACTCACTTGTTTATCCAACAGATCTCTATAAGCACTTCCTCTGGGAAAACAAAAACAAAAACAAAAACAAAGATACAAGTAACCTGAGAAGCAAAAGGAAACAAAAAAGCAAGTGGGAACACCCAGAAGCAATAAAGAGCAGTGATTTTCAACCTTTTTCATTTCATGACACACAAACTAATTATTAAATTTCTGCCACACACCCAAAAATATATTATATTTTTTGCCAATCTAACAAAAAATAGGTATAATTTTGATTCATTCATACTAGATGGCTATAGTTGTATTGGCTGTTGTCATTTTTTAATTTGACAATCTAAGGGAAAATAAGTCAGTGCCCCTGCTTAAATAGTCAGGTATTAT
The DNA here is from genome assembly GCF_021234165.1 of Pteronotus mesoamericanus. NCBI lineage: Eukaryota > Metazoa > Chordata > Mammalia > Chiroptera > Mormoopidae > Pteronotus > Pteronotus mesoamericanus. The sequence continues at coordinate 25,665,456 of NW_026555085.1, read as the reverse complement.
ATGTTTTAAGATTTCTTGTGGTGCACCAGATGAAAATCACTGATATGGAATAATGGCCAAGAGTTTGGATCTGAAGTCAGATACTTGTGGGTTACAAGTAGAGTCTACTATTTACTCACTGTGTGGAAGTTCCTAAACTCTGGGATCCCTGGGTTCCTCCCATGTTAAATAGGATAATATTTGCCTCACAGGGCATAGTTTTATAAGCACTAAGTTTGATAATACATGTCCCATGTTTAATGGAGCAGTTAATTTAGTCACTCTTTAGTTGTATTTCATAAGTGGACTCTTTTTTTACTCTGTAATCTTTATTGCTGAGTTGTATTAAATTTATTAAAATAACAGAGTGTGAACCATCAAAAAATATTACCCATCATTACTACTATTTCAATCATGAATAAGACACAGATCTTTTCCCATGAGATTTTTAAAGGGAACAGGACTTATACTCAATTTAATGTTTACTTAGAGTGTTCTAAGTGTATGTATGGAGATACAGATGCAGTGTTAATCTTACATATTAATGATTAGAGAACAGAAAGGTTTTTTTCCAACTTAGAATACCAGGAAGTCTGCACAGTAAACCTGGGAAGTTTAGCCCAAGTCTGCTAGATTTTGAACTAAAGCTTGCAAGAGATGTAGGATTTGGATATAAATGGGAATCTGTGATCAAAGACATAAATGTAAAAGTATAGATAAGCAGAGTTTCAATGGCAAATGGTGAACAGGTACATTTGGAAAAGAACATCTAGTTGGTGATAGAGGGCAGCTGGAGTCAAATTTGGAAAAAGAATAATCAAGGACTGGCTATTGAGTTTGGGCCTTCAAAAGGCAAATAGTGTGCAGATACCTAGAAACCATAAAGGCATCAGCTGGAAGTATAAATTGGAATGAAAAATAAAAGAGCAAAATCAAAGACAAACTTGGATAGGAAGAAAACTCCAGGAGTACTGTGAATCAACTCTAGAATTCAAGGTAGGTGGTACCCACAGATGAGTATACATTATCCATCTGATTCAACATCTCCTGACGTTTCATAATCACATCCTCCAACCCCTATTTTTGGCAAATAAAAACAATTTGGCAATTTTGTTTCTAATATTATTGCTGTTATGCTCTTAATCCATACTACACTTTATAGAACATCAGCCTACTCACAAGTCGATCCTAGGGCAGAACACGTGTTATCACAAATTTCCTTCAAATCTGATAAAAAAAAATTTTAACTAACTTTCTCAGAATGTACAATGGTGTGAACTATCTCTGACTGTAATTCACAGCAATTTTCATCAGTCTTTAAGAGCGCCAGAAACCTGAACTTGGCCGTTCTTTTCTTTGTTTAATTGGTGTGTAGGATGTATGTAATTGAAAAAGGCTTAAAAATAATAACTAAGGATGCTTTTTCATAAGACGCAGTAAAAATTTCTTTTATCATTAAAGGATCTAGATAGGCTACATCTTTATACATATATCATATCCTTAGCTTCTTTTTATTTTCTTTTCTGATCTAGTTCCTAATGAATACCTACCAGAAAATGGGCATTAGACAATGTTCAACCAATAAATGAACGAAATATTAGGTTTAATTTTATTCATCTGTATCTCATATACTTGTTTGTTTTGTTTGCTTTTTACTGCAGATTTTAATTATCTTGTTTAGGTGCATCTTTATTAAAAATTGACTCAAAATATTTTAGGAAGAAAATGAGGTATGAATTATACATTACACATAAATGCTGATTCTCAAAGCAATTTCCCATATGGAATGTCTAAAAAAATTCCACAAATGTTACTTACAAAATGAGGCCAGTTTTCTAACCTGCCCATCAGTGTTCGGAATGACCCGCTGAGACTTTAGCAAGAAGAATTCAGTTCATCTGCGTGAGAGAAGTTTTGTTTGTTTGTTTGTTTGTTTGTTTGTTTTTCACCTGACCTCATTTTGATGGATTTTGATGCTACCTACAGAACTGGTAAAAATAGATATTCCTTTCGGGCACTTCAGATAAATCTGGTAAAGTCTGGGTATCATATTTTCCAAAGGATCAGTTAATTAAAAATCATGAAATAAGAGTTACAACAATACTTTTATGCTAGAATGAGATATTAGAAAAATAAAAGGAATTTTCCACTAAAAAAATCTAATAGCTAAAAATGATTCAATAAAGATACAGGTAGAAATACATATGAAGCAAAATGCTCTGTTACTTCCGGGGAGAAAAAATCTGAATACTTGAGAAAACACGTTAGGAACTGGAGGTCATTTAGTTGGAGAAATAACAAAATTGAAAGGAGGGAGGAAAGATTAGGGTAATTACAAGAAGAAGGAGGGAACAAAGTTGATGGATACCTATGGAGGAGGATAATCACCATGACTAAGACAGATGCAAAGGGAAACCCTGCTTAGTATTATGAGGGCACAGAAAAGGAGAGTTTGGAAAGAAGTTTGTGTGATTAAGAGAGAAGAATGAAGATCGATGAGAGAAAGAACTATGTGTAGTAAATTCACTATTCAGGAATATTAGTTTTCCTTTTTCACCAAATGACAGGGACATCTTGCACTTTGGTAGAGAAAAAATGGACAAAATGACAATTGTCAAGCAAATCCCAAAGCAGGACCTAAAAAAAGATAAATTTAAAGTCTCATTTTGGAAACGATTAGACAAATTCTCTTGATTTCAAATGTAAAAGGTGTGATACTGCTCTGTCCTTTAATTCAAACCCCAATAGCCTGTATAAAAAATAGCCTAACTTTTATCTGAGATTTACAAAAAACCCCAAAAAAACTAGATTGTAAATCCCTCAATAGAATGATTACTTCTGTTTTGTTTGCTTTTATATTTTCCTATTATCCTGAAGACCTTTGAAAATCCTACGTTTGTAGGCCAAGATGACGCCTGCATCTGCTTGCCTGTGACCACTCTCCCCTCATCTGTAAAGTCATAGGAGGTCGTATAAACTCTCACTAAAATCCCTGGAGTGTGATAGCACAAGGCTTCAGGTGCTTAATTCTAAAAGCCATGTATTTCAGGTTTCAATGAAGGAGGTAAGTGAAAGTATGACATGTTCTACAAAGTTCTTATATATTTCTCTGTGCCCTGAAAATTATACATGGCTTCTGTTTACAGTAGAGAAAGCTAGCCTTTGAGTTTCCCTAATTAGAAGAGAAATGTTGGACGTGCCTGTTAAGACTTTCTTCTTCATAGTTACACAGAATCAGCTCACCTTGCCCTTTGGAAGCAGTGACTGCTTTAGGTCATTTCTAAAACTTTGATCTCTTTAACCATTCTTCCTAAAACAGCAGAGTGAAGAGGGGTGGTGTCTACTAGAAACACTTTTTATTCAAGATAACCTCACCAGTAGAAGATGAGACCCTGGTGAAGACAATACAGCGTACGATTAATACTCAGCATTTTTATAGTAAAAAATAAAATAGCATTGGTGAAAAAATCCTTTAGATCTTTATTACTTTTAAGTGTTAGAAATGCAGCCTCCCAGGCCTATCCCAGATCTACTGCATGAAAATTCCTGTTTTAACAACATCTCAGGGGATTACTATGTACATTGCAGTCTAAGAAACAGTGATTACTATGTACATTGTAGTCTTTAAATTCTGAATCATTACTGAGAAAAGTGAACAAAATCCTTGATTTTGGTAGGGAAAAGTAGAAGGAATTCTCTCTTGGTCTCTGTTCAAAATTTCCCCAAATACAAACAACACAGTGCCTAAGTGGGCAGACAGTAGGTGCTCAATAAACACAATTCAATGTAACAGACCTTAGGTTATCACCTATCCCAGGTCCTGACCACACTCAAGGTTATTCAGGCAACTTAACAATGAAAGGATTGATTCTAAAAGCTTTTCTGTCATTTAAAAAAATATTCATTCAGCCTGTATCCCCACCCTTGGATTATACATGGCTATTCACAGAAATTCTTTATGATGCTGTCAGAGGACTATAAAAACACTCATTTGTCTAAGCTGTCTTATAGCAAGGTTTCAATGGATGTAGTTATGTTTCAGGAAATGTGATGTGAGCTGCAGTATATCTCATCTTGTAACAGAATTTTAATGAGATTTTATAATTTGTGAAAACCATAGGGGAAGTCATATATAAACAAAGGGCAAGAAAGTATTTATATAAAATAAATAACTGAAAATGCCAGTTGAATAAAAATAGAAGTTAAAAAATACTGTGATTCATACCAGCATCTTTATACATGCAAATCAAAGAAAGTTCATGTATATTGAACAAATTATGGTTGGAATAAACTTGTTCATCTATTAGAGTTAAAAATCAGACATTTTGTTTAACAAATAAAAAAATAAATTTTTAACTGATCTATCAAAATTTAAGTATTTAGGTTTTTTCTCCAAATGCAAAGTTAATGGAAGATTTTATTTTATTGTATCCTGTTATATGAAAACTACAGTATCTTCCTTAAAAGTGGGATAATTACATTTAACCACTGAATGAAATAATTTCTTATATTCTGGCTTTTTTGAAAGCAGGCATTATTGTATCTCCTTGGTGTCATTTCTAATTATGACACTGTCAATCTAAGTGATGATGTACATAAATTATTATAAAAATAATTAACTGCAAATAATCATGCAATAGTCAGCAGCACTAAAAATATAAATGCTATAAAATTAGAAGTTTCTAATAGAAATTAATTGGAAAGGAAATTGCAACATAATAGATTAATTGCTAACCCATAGCATTGACTCACTGAGCATGTCCACAGAATTGGAACTTATGAAATGTTATTTCATGAGAGGATTTATGTTTAAATTTCTTTATAAATTTCAGTATATTTCAAGAAGCAGAAAAATCTTTATCTCAAGAAAGAATTTCCAGTCCTAGAATACTTCACTCTCAACCCCTTGAATTTCTTTTTCTGAAAAATCTATAGTAATATACTTTTACTCTGAGCTTTTCAGAGGTAAGTGATGATGTTATTGAATAATTAGGAAGCCAGAGAATTCTTTAGGTAATTACTTTGTCCTCCAGAGAGATCCTGCAGTATACACATATCCTTTGGGTGCTCAATATACATTTGTTAGAAGTTAGTATTATTGACTTGTGCTTAATAAGACTGAACACTACTAAATAACAACTTAGAATTTAACAAGGACAACTCTATTTTCTTAGTCAGGTAGTTGAAATGTTATTGATTTTTTTAGGTTTTCCTTGAAAAGATACATAGCTGAAAATATTCTTTATATATGAGCAATGTTAAATTGAAAACATTATAAATAAGCACTCCTGGGAATTTATAAATAAATATTTATACAGGGTTTTTATGCTGTATCTGATTGAAGGTTAATTAATAAGTATATGAACCCTAAGAAAGTAATGATCAAATAATTGGAAAAAAAATGGCAACTCAGCTGCATTTGAAATTACCCTACACACATAATTCTTAAGAATTGTGTTGGGAAACGCCCGGCCTGGTTTCAGGAGCTGTAACCCTGCGGGCAGACTGGACCGCCCCACGGCTGGGAATAATCAGGAGGCCTTGGAGAAACAGGCTCCTGAAGAGACTCAGCCTGTCCCCGCTGGCAGGGGCGTAGCTCCTGCCTCTCTGCTTTGCCATGGAGGACTGGTTATCAACGACGGGTAAGTTACCGCGAGCTGAGATAAACGACCTAAGACAGATCCCAGTCACATACTGGCAGCAGACAAGAAATTGGGGGACACGGAGAAGGGGGAAAGACGCCCCCCGCATCTCTCGGCGTGGCTTTTACACGGCCGGAGTCCTCATTATAGTCGAGAAGCCGTCTCCTTATCTCTTGGTGGTTCCCCTCCCCAGCCGCCTGGCTCAGGCTTGAAACAGTGCAGGAAAAACAGCCCTCAATCAGATCTGGTGAGTCCCGGGGAAATCAGGCCTAAAAGTAAATTCTTTAGGGGTGCTCTGTTCCTCCCTCAGATCTCTGGCCAGCTCATGCTGAAAAGGACCTTCACATTATTTACACCCCTTACCCTATGTTGTTAGGTGCCTGCCCTTATCCCTTTTGTTTATACTAGTCTCCTCTCGGACCCATGTAAATCAGTGTGTTCCTGTCACTTGTCTTCTTAAAGGCATCATATATTCTCTGTGAAACTTAACATACTAATGTGATGAGGTAACGTCTGCGTTCCTGTTACCTAGACCCACTGATACGATTTTCAATAAAAGCCTTGGAACAAGGGCGAAGGGGCCTTCTCCAGTAAGAGGGAAGTGCTCCCATCTGCTTTCCCTGCAAACAGAGATTTGCAACAATTTGTGTTTATTCCCCTCATCCCTGACAATCCCGGATGGGCTCTGCGGGGTTCAGAGCCCTGCTCCCATCGCTGGCCCCCCTGGTTTCCCTCAGGTTCAGGGAGCGCCGCGCTCCCTGCAGCGCGCTCCTTCCCCAGGCGCGGCGGTTGCTGCCCGCCTCCCCCCCACCCGGCCCCCCACGCCCCCAGCAGCACTCCCCGGCGGGGCAGGGCAGCGTGCCCCGTCTAGCCGCCCTGCAGTGCAACAGGATTGTTGTAAAATAAAAGAAATGAGATAGTTCTAATAGTGTGCCAGTTAAGAAGTCATCATATGGGGACAAAAATTTAACATATCAAAAACTACTGTCACTATAATGGCAGGAATAAATGGAAGGTATGAACATACTAGAAAAGTAAGATATAAGGCAAATGGTATTTGAGAATTAAATATATTATAATGATGACATTTCAAAATAATGGGAAAGATCGATTACTCAACAAATGATGTTTTCTACCTGTTTATATAAGAAAATATATACTATAAAAATATATTAATTGGTTAAAGATAGTATATGAAAAAAAGTATAACTAATTACATATAATTAAATATTAAGTAGTTTTAAAAAATAATGCTGAGGGAGGGACAATTTCCTAAGCAAAGCATGTAACCCAAAAGTCATTAAATATTTTGACAAATTTGGCTTTCTAAAATTTAAAGCTAACTCATTATAAAAAATACAACAAAAAATTTTAAGCAATGTACTGAGAGAAAATATTTGCAATATATTTAACAGTTGTTTAATATTCCAAATACACCAAAAAGTCCTATTTGTAAAAAAGAAAACTAGTGCTGTAGAAAAAAATGAGTCATGAATAAGAACAGATAATTCACATGTGAAGACACAGTAATTAATGACCAGTAGATTTTTTTACAGCTGTATACTCTTCATGTAATTTAAAAAATATAAATTAAAACACAATATAAATTTTTTAAAATCCAATTAGTAAAGTTTCAAAAGTTGCGCTATTACTAAAAGCTTACATTGGAACAATCTTTTTGGAAGATAACAGTATCTAATAATACTTTTTAAATGTGATACTCATGTTAAGCATCACATTTAAGAGAAAAAATATTCTTTTTTCTTTTAAAATTTAGCCTAAAAAAATAGAATGAGAGATACACAAGACTGTATGTACAAGGATAGTCAATGCATTATTGTTCTCCATATACAAAAATTTGGAAAGAGGTATGAGAGAATAAATACAAAAAATACAATAAAAAGAGAAAAACCTCAAAAAATTGGATATATAAAATATACAGTAATGGAAAAATAGTTAATTGGTTACATTTATACCATCAAACTACTGTACAATCATCTCAATGAAATTCTGATTCATACAAAAATCCATGATGGAATTGGTAATTGAAAAACATAGATTAATACATAAAAATAAGTACTTTTTTCTAAATAAGTGAATAAATAAATTAAATGTTTGATTAGTATCTTAAGATGTGTATGTATCTGTATAAGCATCAAAAATTCTGAACTCATCAGTAGTTCCTTGTGAAAGAAGATTGGAAAAAAAGGAGTGAGGGGCTAACTTTATATTGCCTTTAAGTGATAAAATTATGAGGATATTTTCACTTTTTTGCTAATGTCCACATTCTGGAAACTAGTAAATAAATATGTGAGTCTCTAGCAATGAAAATTCATTTACTTTGAAAACAATATAGCACATCAAACTTGTGCCTTCTCAGTATAAACAGAATTGTCCACCTTTTAAATGTACTGATTTGATTTGAAAAGAGAACATTAAGTGCAAATATTCTTGTAATTAAAAATTACTTTTTCTGTAAAAATGAGAAAGCATGTCAAAGTTAATAAACTTTGTTGATTCTTCTTCTCCTAGAGGCTTTGGGATCTAACTTCTTAAAGTGCCACCTAGTGGTGTATAAATTAAGGTACTGACATAATGGAAAAACATAACATAAAAATCACTTTTCTTGAACACAATAGACTCCCATAAAAATAGTGAGACACATTCAATTTTATGAGTAAGGATTTAAGGTCTTACACCTCTAATAACAATACCTTTAGCCAACATAAACAGGCTTATAATTTACATTTTCAGAAATCTTAGTTAATTTATGTTCCTTTTTTCTTCTTTGGATCACTTGTGTGCTAATGATAAGTGTTTGTTGACATACTTCTTGAAAATGATTGAATGGTGTGGGGTCAATACATGGCTCTCCCACCACCTGTGATGAGGGTTGGCCAAGGGGGCCCTGGCCAGAAGGAATGTGTATCATTTTGGGAATGGATTGTAATTCCCTTCTTATCTCCTTTAGGGAGTGGCTTCTTGTCCTGGGACAGCTTCTTGAGCTTTTCTTTCTGCCCATGCACACTGAGGGAATATAGTTTAGAGTCACACGTAGGTACATGCCTCCTTTGTCTGGGACTCTTTATAAGGAAACTCAGACTGGAAGAGGAACAGTCTCTCTTGCACTGACCTACTGCCATCTGTGCACTGTGAGTAACAAATGGCATGTCCACAGTGGCTAGTCCACTGGGTGGTTTTTTCAGAATATCACAAACACTTAAGCACCTCCCTGGTTTGGGGCTCCTGCATTACAAATGGCAATCAGCAATCTTCCAGATGCTTAGTTTGCCATATTACAGGGGTTATCAAACTTCAGTGTGCAATAGAATTACAGTCTGTTGTACTGCATCCCCATAATTTCTAATTCATTGGGTGAAGGGTGAGCCAAAAATTTGCATTTTTTTGCAAGTTTCAATGGTATGCTGAGGCTGCTCCTCTAAAGACTACACTTTGAGAACCACTATCACATTGTGCTGCAGAGACTGGAAAGCAAAAACAACATTTTCCCGATTCCCTTGCAGCTAAAGATCTGGATATGAATTAGTTTTCATCAATTAAATGCCATCTCCTGTGATCTGGAGAATGAAAGAAAGGGAGAAGCTAGTTTCATGTTCCTTTTGGCTATTTTCTGCTGGGAAACAAGTATATATGGAGAACTGGGATTTTTCCACAGTAACATCACTGTGTCCAGCTTCCAGCAGAGATGGCAGGAGCAGCAGCAATAGTAGCTAGGTGGCCCAGTTTCAGCTTCATATTCCCCTGAGCTCAGTATCAGCACTGAGATTTTCACAGTGGTCTTCTGAGTCCTCAACTTCTGCTTTGGCAGGGGTGGTAATTCCCCTGGTAGATCACTTCCATGGTGTTTTGGGAGTCACACTTAAAAGTACAGCATAATGCCAGCTTCTTCCAGCCCTTCCAGTAATTTTATAAGCACTTAATTATCTTTCTGCTTAAAATTCCTGGAGTGATTCTGTTTCTTGTGTCGATCCTGACCTGATAGAACATGTTAAGGTTAAGAAAAGATTCAAAGTCAAGAAATGTCATCTGTAATTTCATCCTACTAACTATGAGCAAGTTATACACTTAGTTTCCATAAATAAACATGTTTATTAAGTTAAGAGTTAAGTCTAAACTCCAAATAGCTTGGTATAATACCTAACAGAAATGCCAAGATAATGAAAAGAAGGGCAGTTTCCCCCAAACCTAACTAGCCTCTACTTTGGAAGCTCACTATTTATTATAGAATACACACTAGTCCTCAAATGATATAATATTAGAGTTGGAAGGGGACTTAGAGATTATCTTGTCTAACTGCTCTTCCTGCCATTCCTGCCTTTGTATAGCAGAAAAGGACACTAACATTCAGAAGACTTAAATGACAGCCTACACTGGATCCCAGGATTTCAAAACTAATTCCTAACAATTGATAATGGGATAAGTGTGTTACCTGATTTACCAGAAATAGTTACTGCCTTATATGCTTCAACATGTACATAATTTCTTTGTGTTAATATATTTACCATACATTAGTGCATGCTGGTACTATAGCATAAGGCAAGGTGTGTTGTACCAGGTGATGAGAATAGACTGCATGGACATTTGAAATTATATGCACTTTGTAGTTCATGGTGTTTTTATTTCTTATCTCATTTACTCAAATGATTTTTTTCAAATGATTCTTTCTACTGTCCTATAGACATAATTACTGCTGGGGGGAGGGCACCAGAATAAAAATCAACTTACATTCTACTTTGTTATTGAGGTGCTAATGAATTTAACTCATGCCAAAAAGTTTGTTGAGATTCTTGGCAGAAAGGTGTTCAGGTATCTTGCAAGATAGTTATATGATGCAAATTTATTTTTATACTGTGTTACATGTATCTGTGAAAAAAAAAATAGTTATCTTAAATCTTTGGAATCCACCTAGGAAAAAAATCAGAACTACGAAATTGTCTGAGTCCATTGAATCAGTGTAGTGAGTGTCTATAAGATACCCGTGGGCTCAGAAATTATGTGCTTAGGAGAGAAAGCATACTTCTAGAAATCAGGGCTTTGTTCTCCAGGAACCAGTAAAAGTAGTAATCAAAATGAAATAAAGGCACCCAATGAAGAGTCCCATAGGTAAAACTGCTTCCTAAGTGGATGTTTGATTGCTCTCAGCTTCTCCTTTTATGTTCATCTTTCTGCCACAAAAGCCCATTCTCTGTGGCATTTCATAAGGTTGCTAATGATTTACTGTTGGAAGATGCAGGAGTCTAGAGGGGAGATACACAGAAATAGCACACTTTTTTTAAAAAAAGTAGGAGTGTTGGACTAAAATAGATTTTAAAATTCTTGTTTCATTACTTTTATTTGTTAAAAAAGAATGCTTTCTTCCACATTTTCTCTACTTATCTTAAATCTCTATGTTCATCTTAATACTCAAGTACAATTAGTTTAAGGATTATTACAGGCAAATTGTAGAAGACTTTACCTTGATATGTTCTTATTTCACTTTCTTTTTCATTGGCCCAAAGGCCCTCCTGCACGGTAACTCTCAGGGATGCTATTATTGTTATTGGCTTTAACCTCCCTCTCTTTGGCTCTGTTAACACTCTCAACTATTCACTGTGGCTGGTTTTACCTGTTCAAAGAACGGTCATCTAATAAACATTGTATACTAAAGCATAAATGACTAATGTCCCCCATACATTGCCACTCTAAAAGATGTCACTTAATAATCAAATGAGTTTCTAAATTGTGAAATTTTATTCTGGATGAGTGAGACTGAAATTTTACTCCAAATGCAGTTTTCTTCTTAATCTTGTAAGGGGAAAACATTATCCAACCCTAATCAAGTATATATAGCTAGTGTTTCTCAAAAAATCTTTTTCTTCAAAATAGAGAAGAAAATGAATTCATTTTAAATGGTAACAACTGGCAAGCAACCTGAATAACAGTATTAACAGCCTTTCTGTTTGAGTGCCAGTCATTCGGAGCAAGGACTGAACATCATTTTTAACAGAGATTAATTTTCAGTTATGACCCCATATCATTTCTTACATTCCAGCTCTTAAGAAAAGAAATAGTAAAATTTAAAGCTACTTATAATATCATCCTTAAATGGTAAAATCAAAGTTTAGCCCACACAGTGTGGGAGGCTATGAATATTAACATACCCTCCTTCCTGGATTTCTATTGAGTGGCTTATGTGGCCTTCGAGAAATATGGACCTTTAATCTGACATCATTGTTGTATACAAGGGAGATGGTTTGAGGTTTTACTATGTAGGAAATTTTTTTTCCTCAAAATCAAAACACATTCTCTTTTGGAGGTCAGAGTATTCACTAATGAATCCTTAGATAATAGTCTCTGGGAAGATGGTAATGCTAATAGTAACTAAATCTAACAGATTGTGTACACTAAGTATTGGATCCATTACACTGTATCTGTAATCTGGACATAGCTGAAGAACTGGATATACTGGAGGTACTAAATGTACTTGAACATTCAATTGAAATGCGCATAAACCAAAGCGGGGAATCTATTCACTAGCTTCTCAATCCTTCTGAGTTCTGTTCTACCCAGCAGAATCCTCTTTCTATTAAAGACAGCCAACTGCTGCTGCTCTTTGGGTCTTCGTGATCCTGAAAAGTACCTTTATTTATCTATTCCCCAAGTGACTGTGACTGTGCTCAGACTGTCACTGAAGTATGAAGAATTACAAAGTGAGGGTGGTGTGGGGAAAACCAAACAAGAGTTTGTACAACTAAGAGTTTGTCATGGGAAATCAGGCATCACACTGCATAGCATCCTGGCTTTCCTTAAATTGTTGGCCTGCTTTTTCCTCCTTCCTTTATATTTCCCCCCTTTTTCAACCATTTGTAAGGAAACTTAAAAAGTCTCATTTTATTATAAAAAAAAAATAATGCTTGCTTGTGTCTCTCCTCAGCCCCTCCAGCCTTATTTTTCAAAAGCAAGTGTCTCACCAAAATATTTTGCCAGGCATAAAAAGTAAACTTGAGAAAAATTATTCTGTTCCTCTCAATTACAGAAGTTTTTATATTATCTATTTTCTTTTTAACAGGTATATAAATATATTTCTAAATCACATATATGAGGGGGGACCCAAAAAACAAAATTTAGTTATAAAAAATTGTGTATTTATTCTTACGTGTTTAAACTTCAGTCATCTTCAAAGTACTCTCTATTTGATGCAATACACCTATTGAGATATTTTTCTAACTGCTCAAAACAGTTTCTGAACTCACCAATTTTGATGCCTTTTAATTCTTCTGCCATTTTATCTTTCACCTCTTCCACATCAGCAAAACATTTTTCCTTTGAGGACTCTTTTCATCCATGGAAACAACAACAACAAAAAAGTCATTCAGGATGAGATTGGGTGAATGGGGAAGGTGGGGATGGAAGTCATGCTATTTTCTGGTCAAATACAGCCAAACACTCAGTACAGTGTGGGCAGGTGCACTCATAAATCACTCTTCATGAAATGGGCAAACGTGTTGAAAGAGTTTTCAAAAAAAATTCACTGAAGTCCAATGCAACCTCTCACAAGAATGCCATCTGGTACACTGATACAGATGAGTTCCTAGAACACTCACCAAGCATGGGAAACCTGTAAAATAAGGGGCCTGCCCTCCAGAAGATAATTTTGGGTTTTTGGGGGACTCTTCCTCATAGACACATACATGTATATTTCAACAAAATAATTAAATTTGGTTTAGGTTTAATATGGGAAGTAATTGTACACAAGTGAAATATGTAATTTGAATGTGTAATATGTAATTAAACTTATTCATAAATTTATATACCCATCAGTTTGGCTGGTTCATTGCTAGAGTAGATTCAAGTTGTGTTAATAAAAATAATTATTAAGGATCTGTGTTCTGAGAGTTATACTCATTAATGTATATTTTGCTATTAATAAAATACAATTTTTACCATTCCCTGAGATACACTCTATAGGTCAACCTGAAAGAGAATTCAGCAAATAATTTTGAACTATTTTGACCAACCAAGTGAGTTGTATTTGAGATCAAGGGCAGATTCTGAAAATAATTTCCGTATACATTCTACCCCACATAATTGATAGATAGCTATAGTATCACCCATTGCTTCTGCCTCCATAGGAAGTGAAAACAAAGAAAATTATATAAAATTATTAAGGGCAAATATAAAAGTAAATATTTCACCAGAAAAAGGTTTATATCAAGGCTCTTAAGAGCCAAAACTACAATGGGGATACTTAGGATCTTAATTATTCTTCATTCATTGATGATTACTTATCAGTCAAAATAGCAAGAAAAAAATTATTTTAATTAATATGCATATTACAAGGAGGAAGAAACTATGCCTTCATGATGGATATTCTCCATAAAAATAATTGCCTCGTTAACCTCACAGCATCAACTCCACTTCATTATGAAGGTCAAATAAATAGTTTTGTGTATTTCTGAGTAAAAAAAAATTTATAAAAAGTGTGAAAAGGGCTATTAATTCAGTTGTTAGAGATACAAAGTTTAAAGGACAATCCAAAAAACTAAATGAAATAGCAAAGAGTTATAAAATTTAGCATTTACAATTGCTATTCTTTATCTTATTTGTGCAAAGAAAACAAGGTGTCTCAGGATGGCTCTTTAAATAGAATCTTGAATCAACCAACAGAAACAATGTGCATTCTAGGAATAAAAAATTATTAAGGTGGGAAGTGTTTTCTCTATATAAGACTTTAAAAGTACAAGGGCACAAATTCTAAAAAAGGAGTTTAGAATGTAAGATGAAATGAAACTATGGCTCTGGTTATATAAAAATTAAGTAATGTACTATTTTTAGGACATCATTTCAAGGAGTGTCAAGATTCCTGGCCCATGCTAAATGACCATATCAATATTAGTTCCCCAAAATTTTAGAAATTATTATTCTTCCAATTGATGTAAATTCTCTTTGCAACAAATTGTATGTGACAATAAATTTTTCACTGTAACCAGACTCCCACTTTCTTAGAAAGTGCTGACTAATAAGGAACCATTGATTTAGTTTTCAAAAGCTAGCATGCCCATTAAACCTTCTGGATTTTCAAAGGTCTGAAGAAATAACCAACCTAAATACTAACATATATCATAATCCAAAATTCTGTAACAGCCTTAGTTACTGTAGTAAAACAGGTCAAACATGCATCTTTATTTGCACTAAGGTATTCTTGAGTCTGAGTAAAAAAGCACCTTCCTGTAGCTGGATGATATTTTTGTAATATTTAAATACATTTTTAATTTTAGAATAGGTTTTTACAGAAAAGTTTCAGGGGTAGTACAGGGTTCTCATATACCCTGTACTCAGTTGTTCTTATTAACTTCTTATATTAATTAGTGTGGTACATGTGTCACAACCAATGAGCCAATATTGACACTATATTATTAATTAAAATACACACTTTATTTGAACTTCGTTACTTTCTCCCTAATGACCATTTTCTGTTCCAGGGTCCCACTGAGGATATCACCTTACGTTTAATTGTTATGTCTCCTTAAGCTCTTCTCAGCTATGACAGCTTCTTACACTTTTTGTTTTTGATGACCTTGGAAGTTTCGGGGAGTACGGCTTATACATTTTGTACAATGTCCCTCAATCTAGGTTTGTCTCATGTTTACCTCATTGTTTAAGTGGAGTCATGGGTTCAGAGAAGGAAGGTCACACAGGTAAAGTGCCATTCTCAACATGCTCAGGGCATAGGTAACCAACATGACTGTTGCTATTGACCTAAATTACATGGTTGGGGTATTGTTTGTCATCTTTCTCCACTCTGAAGCCTGTTGCTGAATTTTTAATAAACACTAGTATGTGTTAGAGAGTTGAGTTTCCTTCTTTTGAAAACTATGACACACCCAACTGTCTAGTAAGGATTAGTGCTGTTTCTGCCTGGAGGCAAAGAGTTAAGAGAGGCCTCAAATATCTTCCAAGTCTAGAGTTCAGAGCTCACATTCTTCCCGTAGTTGCTCATGCTAAATAGAAGCTGAGTAACTGCAAACTCTATGTTACAAAGAAATTGATAAATGATCCTAAACACATGTCTTAAGGCCAAGAACTAACTGAGATCCCGTACTGAGAGTGTTTGGATCAAGCTGAATTGAGTTTACTTTTTCAACTTGATTTTTGGAATGATTTCTGGATTTCAATAGCATTTTTAGGTAGAAAGGCTTATGATACAGGCAGAATGTCTAACTTACAATACAATAATAGATAACCTGCAAGCTCCAACATGTCAATAAGATAAAAGAAAGCAGTGGGCAAGCCTGAAACAGGAAAAAACTGTGGCAAGATGGGGGAGGTGAATTGCAGGGGAGAAAGGGTTTTCAGAAATATATTTGCAAATAGATCAAAGTCATGGTTCCACAAACATTAAAATTCTCCAGACTTTAATAAGTGAATTGGAGATTGCTTTTAAGTTATATAATTGCACCGATTTAAAAAGCCTCTTGTCTTCAGAGGCTTAGAGTCAAATAAGAGGTACAGAAAACACTAAAGAAATCTAATGATCACAGAGCAGGCATTACACTCATCTGACAAGAGGAAACAGGTAGAGAAAGGCTCTATGTAAGTGCAAAGGCATGAATTCATTTCAGAAAGATAAACTAAATTAAAAGGGAAAAATAAATCTCTTGAAAGAATTAATTTATCAGAAATGTCCTCTGACATCCTATCATCCCTCACACAAATTTGTACTCTTTATTAATGCGTTCCCACTGAGGTTTGTTGTATGTGTGTATGTGGTGTGTGTGTACTTCATTTGAAACACATGCCCCAGTATCTCTCAGTAGGAACTGAGGGCAAATAAAACAGTTAACAATACACATGGGAAAGAATAACCTGATTTTTCCAACACAAAACAAAAGTGAATCGCTGAAGACCTTACCTGAGATGAACTTTTAGTTAACTGCCATTTCCCAAACAAGTCAACAAAACAGAAGGTAGGATTAAAAAGATTGAAAAATATAAAAAACATTTCCTTGGCCAATTACTAGTCACAGGGAAATCACACAAAAACTAGAGAAGACAAATGTGTTAAAATAGAAACCAACATGTCAGGTGATAGCACTTGAACTTGTCAGTATAGACTAGAATTTAAGATCATGAATGCCTAAAACAGAGAGTGGGGTGTCAGATAGAAGCTCTGCCACTTCCAAGCTATATGACTTATCTGTCTCTCTATTTTGTCTATAAAATATGGATAATAATGGACCCTATCCTATAATCATAAGGTAGTTATAAGAATTAAGTGATTTAATATCTCTGTGTGCTTAAGATTAACTCTATCATGTAGTAACAACCACATAAGTGTTAATTGCTATTATTTCTTATAGTAACTAAGGGTACTTGCCCTACAGCTGCTCTGTTAGCACTCTGTAATCAGACAAACGTAAGTTTGAGCTCCTACCAACTATGTGTAACCCTAGACAAATCATTTACCCATTCTGAGTTTGTTTTCTCAGTTTTAAAATGGGGTTTCTCAGGAGTAAATAAAACCACATATATAATCCTTAAGACAGCAACTTACACATTACCGAGCCAGTAATAGTGTTTGTTGTGATTATTAACACACCATTAGCACTGACCAAATAAAAAGTAGCAGTATACCAAGTAAAGAGAGGTCTCTTAATAGAAAGTGATAGATATCATCATTGACTATAAATGGCCTTGAAGAGTCCCAAAAACCTATGGAGAGGGGGCTGTGCACTGCTCTTTTCAAGTCTGCAGAAAATATTGCTTATCGTTGTTATTAAAAGAAATTTTATAACTTGAGTTTTTACTCTGAAAGAGGAGCACATGATTGTCCAGCAGGTTGATTATCATATTTGGGGGATATGGACAGCATGCACCTACATGAAAAAATAAACCTACAGAAAATTATTTGTATACTTTATGCTCTAAAAATATTTTTATGTAATAGTTATAATCACTAGATTTATCTTTCCTTTGAAATTGCTTCTCAGTGGTGTATCTTGTCTTTATAACTGTAGATTAAACTACTTGTAGAGAAAGAATGTGACTACATCTATAAAAACATAACTTTCTCATTCCACTAAATCACTATATATCATGTAGGCAGATACATGTTAAGGGCTTATTAGATGAACATAGAATATTTTGGGTGGATTGCAGAGCATTGTTATAGAAAAATGTGTGGATTTAGGTAGTAGGAACAGCAGGGAAGCAATTACATAAAGGTGTTAAATAGAATTTTTAAATGAAAAAGAGTAAGCTTCTAGACAAGATGAAAAAAATAAGGAACAAATATATCCTCACACGTGAAACCATAAAAAAAAAAAGGACAAAATAGATGATTTACAGGCAAAAAAGACAGTGGTTCCTGAGAGATGGAAGCAAATAAGGTGAATCCTATAATTGCCCAAGCTCAGTCCCTTGCCAGAATTTCCAGGTCATGGCATAAGTAGGGGGAACTCAGGTGGAGCCAAATGGACTCCCTGAATCAAAGAGATGGAGCTAAAAGTTTAAGGAGACCAAGACAGCTGGAGTTCACAGGACAGAATTTCAGAGAAAAGAGAGCTGCAGTGGGAGGATTCCAAGAACTTCAGAGTGTTCTCCTTATGTATTCAGCTGAGTACCAATTATCAGATGTATATATTTAAAAACAAAAAACAAAAAAACAAAAAAAACTGAAGCCAGGGAAAGAAACAGGAAAAATGATTAGAAACAACAATGCCCGATGCTAACACAAGGACTAGAATAGTGTGTGTCTCTAAAGACTAGGGGAGATAAACTACATAATTCATGGAGCATTGTATAGAATACTTAGAAGGCTATATTCAGTAGAGTGGGGAATAGCTAGCCTCAGACTGAACACTGTTCCAAAGCCATCAAACATATTATAGAAGCAAAAGAAAAAACAATCATATAGGTTCCAAATAATTGCATTCTAGGACAAAGCCCAAGAATATTTAAGGGAGTACAAATAAATTCAAATCAAAACAAAATCAAATTTACAATGTCTGCGTCCACCCAAAATTACCCGACATTCAGTGAAATAAGAAAGTATGACCCATGTTGAGGAAAAATGTCTACCTGAAAACCGAACCAGAACTGAAACATATGTTAGAATCAACAGTCAAGATCAACACAGTATTCCATATTTGCAAGGAGTTAAGTAGAGACACAAAAGATATAAAAATGTCCACAATCAAACCTATAGAGTCAAAAACTACAATTTGTAAGATGAAGAATATACTAAATGGAATTAATAGAAGAATAGATATTGCAGAATAAAATACTAACAAAGTTGAAGATAGCAAAAAATTATCCATAATAAAACACATTAAAAAATCAAAAGAGTAAAAGGAACATGAATAAGCTATGGCATACAAGAAGTCTAATATACTTGTAATAATAAAATGCCCAAAGGATGAGGAAGGCAGAAATTTATTGGAAAAAATAATGGTCAACATTTTCCTACATTTGGTGAAAACTAAAAATACACAAATCCAAGAAACTCAATAAATCCCAAGCACAAGAAATATGATGAAAACCACACAAAGCATATCTTACTCAAATTGCTCAGAACCAATGATAAAGAGAAAATCTTAAAAGCAACCAGCATAAAAATACACATTACCAACACAGGAACAGAGATAAAGACAATGGCAGATTTCCTGTTGGAAACAAGCAAGTAAGAAAATATTGGAGCAACATCTTTAGAGTAAAGAAGGGGAAAAACCTGTCAGCCTAGAATTACATACCCAGCAAAAATAACTCTCCCAAATGAAAGAAAAATACTTTTTCAACTTTTTCAAGCATACAAAAGCTGAATGAATTCATTAACAGCAAACCTACACTAAGTCCGGACTTAAGAGAACTCCTATGGAAGAAAAATTATTATAATTGTAAATATGGATCTACAGACAAGGATAAAGAGCACTGGAAATAAGAAATTATATAAAATGCTTTTCTTATTAATTAAATCTCTTTAAAATATATGAGTATTTTAAAAATACTATTTTGGGGAAGTTATAGCACAAGTAAAAGTAAAGTACATGGCAACAATAGCACAAAAGCCAAGAGAAAAACTTCTAAGGTTCTTATTCTGTAAGTGATGTGGTATAATTTCACATGAAGGTTAACTGTGCTAAGATAAAGATGTGTATGATTTCATTTTTATGAAATGTCCAAGATTTGTAAACCAATAGGTACAGAATGTAAATTAGTATTCCCAGGGCCTGGAGAAAGGAAGGAAATGGAGAGTGATGGTGTAAATGGGAATATGGTTTCCTTCGGAAGTGATGGTAATGAAAATTAAACTGACTACTCAAATTCCCGAGTCCTACATTACATGTAGTAAATCAGAATCTCTAAGTGTAGAGGCTTGAAATATGTCTTTGAATAAGCATGTCAGCAATTTTAATAAATTCTGAATTTTATATATAAATGTATATATATTCTTAGCATATATACATATTTTTTTTTCTTGGATCATATGACTTTACCCATAGTACAATAGAACTGAATATAATGTTTTGTAGTAAGTTTTATCATATTTATCAAGAAGACCTCTAGGTTTTACTAAACATTTTCAAAAATGATGGTGAAGTATACATACAGAGAAGAGCATGAAAGTATCACAAAAATGATCCATTTATGGAAATAATTGCCAGAGATATTTGAATTATATTCCAATTTTATATCATGGTTTCAGGTAATCTAGGTATCCTCTCTGTTTCTGTTTTCTCAAATGTGAGGATGGAGGACAATGTGATAAATGACATTACATAAAATACATAAGGTGACTGGCCATCTATATAATTCAAGTAATTAAGCTCTCAATATATCCTTCAAGTCCTCTCTCTTGCTGCCTGCCCCTCTCCATTCCAGTGCTCATTCACACTCACTCCTGAGAGGGGGCATCAAAGTGAGCAGATGGAATTCCTGTCAATCAACCATGACACTGACTAGTTTTGTTCATTTCTCACAGTGAGAGAAAAAATGAGGAGGATGAGACAGGACATCATTTTGATTACATAGATATATATAGTTTACTAGGAATTTCATAGTGAATATGCCTACTCTAGCATGCTTGTTGGCTAAATGAATAGGTATAAGGCTTTGACACATGCAAATGAAGTAAGAAATTTCAGGTAGTACTGAAAAGCAGTGGAATTCCATTTGCTTGCATTTATTCTTTTTCTCTTCAAAAATAGTTTAAATGTTGCTTGTGCATCAAGAAAAGGTGAAGATTATCACAATGTTTTCTAACATGGTATATGGGAACTACAAATTGATATGCCATTATCACATTCCCATGTCCTACTAATAGGATGCTATTCCATATTACGTTTACATAGTTAAAAGGACAGGTTAGGGCTCCAGAATTCCTGGCTTCAAATTCTCACTGTGCCATTGGTCAGGTAAATTTGAACAATGTGTTTGCTGTCTCTGTGCTTCAGTCTTCATGTGTATCATTTTAAAATTGCAGGCCTCCTACAGAGAATAAATGAAATAACTCATGTGAGGCATTTAGACACAGTAAATATTGAACACATGTTAGTTATGATTAATATATAGTACTTTACATTTTTTAAGAGAACTTTTCTATATTTTCTTGTGTGATACCTTTAAATTTAAAGGAACATGATCCTTTTCTAAAGTTTCTCCTCTAATTATCAAAATAATTAATGCTCATTCTATCTACATAAAAATATAATAAATTATAAAATATGAAGAACTATGAGGGAATAAAATATAAAAAAAGTATAGCCTCTCAAAACTCCTGAAAACAACCATTATTAATGGTTTTGTGTTATTTCCTATGTTTCTTTCCCACTTCTGTGTGTATTTGTATTTCATTGAAATGATAGTAAGTTGAAACCCATGAGATGCCAAGACTCCAATTTTAGACCCACAAATATGGCAATTTCATTTAGTATATAATGTTGTGCCTGACATTTTTGTCCATTTATTATAAACTTAACAAACTAAATGAATAGAGATTATTCCCACTTTATTTTTTAGCAACTAAAACTTGGTATAGTTAAATAATTTAAATTAAAGAGATGATTTGCCAGTGGTAGAGGTAATAAGAGGGTCTAGGTCTTTTGATTTAAAAAAATACAGGGTGGGGGAGAATCAAGATGGTGGAGGAATGAGTGGAAGTCCCACTGATGACCTCCTAGGACCAACCTGGAATTACAACTAAATTGCAGAGAAATCACCTGGAGCAAACAACTGAACAATCGTGAAAGAGGAGCCTTTTAACCTCAGACAGACAGAAGAATAAGCTTTAGCACAACCTAACTGGTAAGGAGTGCGGTACAGACTCCAGACGGTGGGCGGGGTGCCCAGGGGTGGCAGCACCAGAAGGACGCTGAAACGGCCAGTTGGATCCCCCTGAGAAGAGTGGGGTCTAAACCATAGGCAGGGATCTCCAGCCTACAGCACCAGAGCCCAAAAAGTACACAAATAACAGCCAGTTGTGAAAAGTGGCAGGGTTGCTCTCTGAGACAGGCAACTGGAGATACAAAGAGCCGTTTAAAGGGCCAATGCATAAATTTTTGTTTGCAGCCACCTACCCTGGTCTCCTGCAAAGGTGGGAGCAGAGTGGGCTGGAGACACCTGAGGAGAGACTGGGGAAGAAGGCTTTGGGGGGAGAACTGAGAGAGTGGCCGGTGGGATCCCAGTGCTGACTCCTCTCCCATAGGGCAGCAGCCATCTGGCTCAGGCACTCCACTCCCCTGAGCAGCAGCAGCATGACAAGACCAATAACCCTTTTGTTGAATAGTTTATTTTGTTGAATAGATTCCACTTATAGGTGAGATCATATGATATTTGTCTTTCCTGACTGACTTATTTCACTTAGCATAATATTCTCCAGTTCCATTCATGTTGTCGCAAAAGGTAGGAGTTCTTTCTTCCCTTCTCTCTTTTTCTTTCTTTCTTTCTTTCTTTCTTTCTTTCTTTCTTTCTTTCTTTCTTTCTTTCTTTCCTTCTTTCCTTCTTTCTTTCTCTTTCTTTTTCTTTCTTTCAATGCAGATTGATTTTATTTACTTATTTTTTGAATGTCAAAATCCATTATAAAATATTAAAAAATTTAAATCCATTATAAAGTCTCAGCAATCATGACACCTGCACAGAAGTAATTAAGTAGGTCAATGAAATAAAAGACATAGGGTCTTTTGTCATGCTGTGGGGATTATGTCCTGCCCTGTGGTGTAGCTAAGCCAGCCTGGTGAGTGCTGAGTGACTAGATTGACAGCTGAAGGAGACAGCCACAAACAGTAGATTCCTGGAAGTCTTGAACAGACTGCCTAAGGTCAGGCAGAGTCAACATCTGACATCATCAGAGGCAGATCCAGAAAGGAAAAAACAGTGGTCTCCTACCATAGAAGTCCATACAACAAAGTCAGGAAATCAAGACAGATCAATTTAAGAAGCAGAAGCAAAAAAAGAGGAATCTCACAAATAATGGGAAGACAAAGAAATGCCCGCTACTTGAAGAGAAAGGAGGAATCCCCAGAAAGAGAAGTAAATAAATAGAGGTAAGTAAACTATCAGATATTGAGTTCGAAACTATGCTTCAAAGGAAGTTCAACAAACTCAGTGAGCTCAGAGAGAATTACAGAAAACTATACAGAAACTATGAGGAACTTACTGCAAACTATACCAGCATGAAAAAAGACATAGAAACTATCAATAAGAGACAAGAGGAAATGAACAATACAATTTCTGAATTGAGGAACCCAATAGTAGGAATCAAAAGCAGGCTAGATGAAGCAGAGGATTGAATCAGCGAGCTGTAGGATAAGGTAGAAAAAACTTCCCAGAAAGAGCAAGAAAACGAAAAAAGACTCAAAAAGAATGAAGAGACATTTAGGGAAATGCAGGACAACCTGAAACGTAATAATATTCATATAATAGGGATACCAGAAGGAGAAGAGGAGCAAGGGATAGAGAACCTGTTTGAAAAGCAATGATGGAAAACTTCTCTACTTTGAGGAGAGAAAAAGTCACATAAGTCCAGGAAGCACAGAGGGTCCCATTCAAGAGGAACCCAGTGAGGCCCGCTCTAAGACACATCATAATTAAAATGGCAAATAGCAAAGACAAACAGAGAATCCTAAAGAAAACAAGGGAGAAAGAGGTAATAATACATAAGGGAGCCCTGGTATGGCTAGCAGCTGACTTCTCCACAGAAGCCCTACAAGCCAGAAGGGAATGGCAAGAAATATTCCAAGTCATGAAAAGCAAAGGTCTGTAACCAAGACTGCTCTACCCAGAAAGACTTTAAATTAAAATGGAAGGCAAAATAAGGAGCTTCTCAGACAAAAGAAGGCTAAAAGAGTATACCTCCACCAAACTGGCACTGCAAGATATGCTAAAGGGACTGCTTTAAGAAGATGAAGAAAAAGAGTCTATGAATACCCAGTTCCTTTCATGGTCACCAATACTTGATATTACCAACATTTTTAATACTTAATCTGATTGTGACAATGATGTGTTATTTTAATTGGTACTTTATTACTGGTTGAAACTAAACCTGTTTTTGTATATTTCTTGCCTATTTCTATTATTTTTTTAAAAAACTTTAAATGATTTTTTGGTATTCTTTAACCATTTTTTGATTAAATGTTCGTAGAATTATTTTCCCTAAAAAACAAAACAAAAAAAACCCCAATAACCCTTTCTAATTAATGTGTTGCAAATATTTTCCTATTCTATTACTTGCCCTTTAACTTTGTTTACATGAATATTACCGTATAGTCTTAAATGTATAACATAGTCATATTGTCAATAGTTTATAGCTTCTGGGTTTGAATGTTACTTCAGGGTAAGAAAAATATCATTTTGTATTTTCTCCTAAAACTCCTTAGATTTTACATATTGATTTTTAACTCAACTGAATATTTTTGGTAGAATGTGTGAAATAGGACTCTTTATTTGTTTTATTTCAATAGTGATCCATGCATCTTATATGTTGAATAAGGTTTTTTTCCCCACTGATGTGAAATATCAATTTAATCATATATTACATTGTTAGAACAATATATATGTTTGTTTCTAGAATGCCCATTTTATTTCATTGACCTACTTAATTATTTCTGTGCAAGTGTCATGATTGCTGAGACTTTATAATGGATTTAAATTTTTTAATATTTTATAATAGATTATGACATTCAAAAAAATAAATAAAATCAATATGCATTGAAAGAAAAAGAAAGAGAAAGAAAGAAGGAAAGAAAGAAAGAAAGAAAGAAAGAAAGAAAGAAAGAAAGAAAGAAAGAAAGAAAGAAAGAAAAGAAAGAAAGAAAGGAAGAAAGAACTCCTACCTTTTGCGACAACATGGATGGAACTAGAGAATATTATGCAAAGTGAAATAAGTCAGTCAAAAGACAAATATCATATTATCTCACCTACAAGTGGAATTTATTCAACAAAATAAACTAACAAACAAAATAAACCACAGGCATGGAAACATGGAGCAGACTGAAAGTGACCAGAGGGGATGGGGAAGGAGGACAATGGTGGAAAGAAAGAAAAGGAACTAAACAGAGAACATGTAGGAATGATTCACGGACATGGACAACAGAGTGTGAACTGACTGCGGAAGAGGAGGGCGGGGTGGGATGGGTGGGTGAGGGCAAAGGGGGATAAACTGAGATGACCGTAATAGAATAAACATGATTTTAAAATAAAATTAAAAATATACAGGGTGGAGCAAAAGTAGGTTTACAGTTGTTTGTATGGAAAATGATATAATAAATAAAAAATAATAAATAATACAATAGACTGTGTTTCATGTACTTATAACTGTTACCCTAAAGCAACTCACTTTTTAAAATTGTTAGTTGAAATGGATGTGATAAATAAGGATATCATTATTCTTATTTCCAACCACCTGTTATCATTATTCTGTCTTTATAAACTGACCATCTTCTTATATCATTTTTTTATTTTATGCAGTCTCATAATAAGTGCACATTGTCATTTAACCCAAGGTCACATACTAAGTGCTTAAAAGTTAGTCCTACTGTTTTATAATCAACATACTACAAATATTATAGTGATCTTATCACAAAGATTATTAAGATAATTTATCTACTTGTTTCATCTGGCCCTATTCTCAGTCAAAATATTTTAAAGCAAATCTCATGTCATGTTATTTCACCACTTATTTTAGTATACAGGTCCAAAAAATATAAATGTTCTCTCATATAACACTAATACCATTACCATATACAATAAAATTAACAAAATACCTGAGCATAATATTCAGGTAATATTCAAATTTCTTTTATTGACTAAAAAATGCATTTCACATTGGTTTTATGATTCCCAAATCAAATAAGGTCTTCACATTACCATTTGGATGGTATACTAGTTAAATCTTCCAAGAAGTACTAAGTTGGCGTTAAGATGGAATTAAATTGGTGTATTATAAGTTTTAAAATTTCATGTTTTCCTACTGCCTCAAAATCCCCACAATTCTGGCCAGGTGACCAGAAATTCCAGCATAAGACCAGACCCTGTCCCAAATTCCTCTTCTTACCCTCCCTCGACTAACCTAGTGAAATTCAAACACACCAATGAAATCCCCTTCCATCTTTTGCTTGTGTACCCTGCCCTGCCCCCAATAAAGGCACTTGCCCATGGGTTTTCTCTCTCTGCTTTCCTCTCCTCCTTCCTCACCACTCTGTCCTCTGTCTTAGGCTTGGCTGAGCCTGCTCCTGGGGGCACCCTCATGTGGCCCATGGGATGCCCCAGTGGGGTGTGGTTACTCTTTCCTTAGGACCTTGTGAGTATAAACTGTTTTCCGGTGCCTCTCTTGTGTCTTCTCTTGTGCTCACACCTGACTGACCATCTCATGAAACAATATAAAGTGATAGGCATTAAGAATTCAAGGGATTTGTGAGGGGTAAGGAAAAGAGAGAAAGCAGGGTTGGATGGGGGACTATTATAAAATTGTAACATTTCTGTAAGCTCACTAAGAAACTATGGAGAAAAGACTGCCCTTTAAAAGCACCCCACCTTGGGCAAAAATGGGCAGGCCCTTGGGCTGCATACTTGTTTACTTATCTGCTGCAGCACAGAGAGAAGATGAGAAGATCCCACAGAAACTTTCACCTGGAGGCTGTCAGCTGGCTGCGCTGCCCAGAGTGAAGCACCAAGTCGCTGGGTGCAGGAGGATCTGGGAGCTGCATCCCTCTGCCTGCCACATTTGTCATCTTCTAAATTTCTCTCACTCTTTTGTTTTATGCTACTGAGTTATTGAAAGAATAGATGTTCCTGTAGACTACCCTGCATTCTGAATTTGTCCATCTGGTGTTCTTTAACTTGTATTTCTTCTGAACCAGAAGGCTTCTTTGGACTAAAGTTCAATATTTTAGGCAAAAATACTTCCTAAGTACTGCTTGGATCTCAAACTGTATGCACATGTTAGGAAACAAATCCCTCTGTTTTACCCATCAACTTTTTATTTAATCATTTAATATAATGATGAGGATTATATTAAGAATTGCAGAATAGTGATTTTATAATTCTATATTTTCTTCTGCATTTAATAGCATGCATTCTTGTAAAGAATAACTTTCTCTTATCAATATAAGCTACTTGGTTACCCTACAATGGGATTTTTACAGGACAAATGAAATAAATGTCTAATTGTTTTCCTTCAAATTGCCAACTTTTATAATAAGGACTTGCATCCCAGTTACTTCCTATGACCAGTAAGTTGTTGAGTTCTATTTTATATTTTTATTTATATTGTTTTTGGCTTTCCCCTTTTTGAGTAATATGAACACATAGTTTTTGTTTTGATCAATATTTATAATTACTGAATTACATGTGACCATTTAAGTATGAAATTCAAAACTTATCCTTTGTTCTAAGTTACTCTGTTGAAATTTTAAAGTAATGAATTCTCTTACCACTCATATTATTAAATGCACAGATAAACATTTAATCCTTCCCCTCATAATAAGATTAAGAACTGTTCTAAATAATCTTCATTATTCTTAAAGCTTGATACATTTTCTTGGCCATTGTGTAACATGTCAAATTAAAATGGTCCCCACTCTTCCAGTTAAGAAACCCTCCATTTCTTTGTATTTTAAGTATATTTTTAATTTTTCCTTTTGAAATAAGTTCAGGTTTAAAAACCACTATAAAATAGTATGAAGAATTTCTGAATACCCTTCATCCAAATCCTCTGAACAAAGACTTGTGGCTATTTTGGACAATATGTCAACTTTAAGGAGTTACGTCACTAACTAAGGGTAGGAGAGTAGAAGACTGAAGGAACCTGGGCCTTGAATGAGTATGGAGGTGGCAAACCAGCTGAGTACTTTCTCTTCTAAACTTCTCATTATTATGGGAGAAAATATACCTCTATTTGTGGAGTCAGTATTCTATGCTTTCATGCATATGCAGGATAATTTAATCTTAACTGATACCTAAGCCTTCTCATAGCTTATCCTCAATACATTCTCATAACCTACTATAATACATTCTTCTACTGCATATTCAATTTTTCCATGTTAGATTATTCTATAATATTGCTAGGAAGGAACTACATTCTGAAATATGGCTTCTGGTTATTCATACAAAGTAGTCACAAAAATGCTTTTACACATTTGTGCAATTTACACACTTTTTAAACCTGCTGGATAGGTATTAAGTTTACCTTGATTTTATACAGTCATTATCCCAAGCCTTCTTTGAACCAGACTACCTACCTTTACCTTTAAATCAAATGTGCTTTAACAATTTAATAGCTCCTCATTTAATCAAAAAGCCTCACAAATTCTCTGTATTTCAATAGTATAATTTGATCATTAATTTCTACCAGGCTTTTAGGTAGACAGGGTGGAAATTATTGCAATTTAATAAGTGAATAAACTATGACTAGAAGATACAAAAATTATATTCTTTTGGTTTCATGGCTAGCAAGTTATAGAATCAGGATTAGAATATAGCATTTCTGGCTTCTGTTCTATATGTCTACTATTTTAATATATATATCAGAATAAACATCTACATATAATAAAGACTAACATGGAATATAAAAAAACTTTGCATTTTATCACATGATGATTTCTAAGTCCTTTAAATCATATTATTTTAAGTATATCATATATTATTTATTTATTTATTTGGACTATCATTTAATTTAAAATAATAGTGAAGTTTTCATTATATATTAAGTGAGGGATCATTTCTATAAAAGTAAAGAAATCACATCTTCAACTTAATCTACATTCTGAATGGCTATTAAAGATAAGGCATATTATTTTTTATGGTGGTCGCCAAGTTGATTTTGTGATTTCCTCATTTCTATAAGCTAATCGTGACTGATATGACAATACTTACTCCACAAAAAAATTTAACACCATGAATGCATAATTTTAACATGAATTACTGTGTCTTATGTTTACTTTTTACTTCCTATTACAATTCATAAACCAGATACAACATTTAAAATGAATTCTATTTGGCTAATTTGCAAAAGCTGTTTAGTCAACTATCTAAGCAAGGTAAACTAAAATAATCACATGAGGTTATTTTCACTAACATAAAAAATACAGGTGGATTGTTTTTATTATAATAAGACACACACATAGAATACTCTGTAACTAAACCTGAATTTATATGTTTATTGGGAGATGAGATAATTACTCTGGAATTGCCTAGGAAACAAGGATATTTTAAGGCAGTCATCATTGAATCTTTATGACCATTTATGTTACACCCTCACTATGTTTCAAATTTGCTCATACAGAAATGTTGCTAGACTTCTAAAATAATTTAGAAATTATTACATAGTTATTACCTTGCATTTGGTTCTCAGATATACAAAACTCATTCTTGCAAAGAATATTTCTAAGCATTTTTTCCTCATTTACCATGTGCTTGGCAGGGCATTAAGAACATTACTAGCATTTACAAATAGGAACATATCATATAGAATACACATGATTTTCCTCATTTTTTTTGTTACATTGATCTACATGTAGCAAGACAGCTTGACTAGGACATTAACTGTGTCTTTGTTTTCAGTATTCTGAGCTGAACATGTGAAAAAATTATTATAGGTTTGCCCATTCTCATTCCCTCAAAATGAGGAGCCAGAGCTTTAGGTCTTAGAGATCTGGATTTTTGTTGCCCTAGAGTAGAGGACTTTGTTGTTATAAATATAAGATTGAGCAGGTGACTGAGAGCAGAGTATGGGTATTTAGTATTAGATGAATGGAAGTAAATCTCCCTGGGGCTTAGGTTTCTTGAGACCATTGCCATTTCACTTTTCATGCAATGCTCTGGAAGTGACAGAGCCTCTAAACAATGTGAGCACATGTTTGTCTGGCACTAAGTATTATTAAAGAAGCTCTGTATCAAGACTAGACAAGGATAAAGTGGATGTTGCCATTCATTCTTAAATGAATCACAAAAACAGAATAAGGAGAGAAAGCAGACTGAGTCCACTAGAGCTGAACTATATAACTTGAGGCCACCATCAACACATGCCTATTTCCAAACAAATTTAAATGGATTAAAATTAAATACAATTAAATATTCACTCCTCATTCACACTAGCCATACTCCCTGATTTCAAACTCTACTACAAAGCTATAAAAATTTTTAAAAGGTATGATTCTGGCAAAAGAAAGAAAGAAAACACATAGACCAATAGAGTTGAGAGCTCAGAAATAAACCTATGTATATATAGTCAACAAATACTTGACAAGGAAGCCAAGAATTCTCAACAAGGAAGAGACAGTGTCTTCAATAAATGGTGTTAGGTAAAAAAGGACACATGCAAAGAATGAAACTGGATCCTTTCTTACACCACTCACAAAAATTAACCCAAAATAGATTATGTAAGACCTGATACCATAAAATTCCTAGAAGAAAACATAGGGTAAAAACTCTTTGATTTTGGTTTTGGCAATAATTTCATGGATATGATGTGAAAAGCACAAGCAACAAAAGCAAGAATAAACAGGTGGGATTACATCAAACTAAAAAGCTTCTGCACAGCAAAAGAAATGATCAACACGAAAGGCAATCTAGGAAAGAGAGAAGATATTTGTCACATATGCAGTAAGGTGTTGATATCCAAAATATCTAAGAAACTCATATAACTCAATAATAATAAAGCCAAATAACCCAATTTTAAAGTGGACAAAGGATCTAAGTAGATATTTTTCCAAAGAAGACATAGAAATGGCCGACAGGTACAAGAAAAGATGCTCAACCTCACTATTCATAAGGGAAATGCAAGTCAATGTCACAATGAGATATCACGTCACATCTGCTAAGATGGCTATTACAAAAAAGAGAAGAAATAGCAGATGCTAGAAGAACATAGAGAAAAGAGAACCTCTGTGTGCCATTGGTAGGAATGTAGACTGGTACAGCAATTAGGTAAAACAGCTTAAAGGTTCCTCCAAAAATTAAAAATAGATAAAGCATCCCTATGGTCATTGCAGCATTATCTATAATCACAAAGATTTAGAAACAACCCAAGTGTCCATCAGTAGATAAGTGGAAAAACAGCTATGGGACATTTGTATAATGGAATACTACTCAGCCGTAAAAAAGAAGAAAATTTTACCCTTTGTAAGAGCATGGATAGATCTGGAAAACATTATACTAAGTGAAATAAGCCAGTCAGAGAAAGACAAATACCTTATGATTTCACTCCTATGTGGAATCTAATGAACAAACTGAACTAATAAGCAAAGCAGAGATAGACTAATTGATAGAGAGCTGGCTGACAGCTCTATGGGTGGGGGTTAGGACATGGAAGAATCTAGCAAAAGGGAAAAGGGATTTATGGACAACAGTGTCGTGTTTGTGAGGAGGGGAGGGAGTGAAAGGGGAATAAATGGTAATGGAAATAAATACAAAAAAAAATTTAAAAATAGATTACCATAAACTTTCTGAAAGAAAAAAACAAAGAAAGAAAATTTTAATTCAGTTTTCTTTTAATGGTTACATGACTTGAAACAATAAAAAGTGAAATGTCAGTCTGCAAGAACTGAAGACAAAATTTTCAATAAACTCATATATTTATAGTGAACTTATTTCTGACAAGGTTCTCAACCAATTCAACAAGGAAAAAATCATCTTTCCAAAAAATTGTACTGTAACAATTGGATTTCTACTGAGGCAGGAGTGGGGCCCTGGATCTGAGGGCCCCATGTTGGACACCAGCTGAGGTGGAGGGTGGACTCTATCCCGCAGATTATGCTCCGCGTTGTCACAGATGGGAAAATAAAATGTCTTTCCAGACACTTTTCTCTCAGTCTGCCAGGGGAAGGGGTGGCAATTACCTCTAGTGGAGAATGCCCCAAGCCATTCTGTTGAAGTGACTTTTATTGAGAACATATGCACAGGGGTATGCAGCATAGATGTAAAGCTCATCAATCAATATCAAAAGGCTGTTTACAGAAAACAAATAGACATCATAGATAACAATTGAAGGAACACAAGAGATTTGCCTCAGGTCAGGAGGTCAGTCTGTGAATAATGTTAATTTCCTTCCCAGCATAAGCCAGTTATTATAGCTTTTGAGGGAAGAATAAAGTATGCTTCAAGGAACTTATTTCCAGGCCTGATTTCCCCCTGGGAACCACCTGATCCAGTTTAGGGCTGTACCTGCCTTGTTTCAAGCCTGAGCTGGGGCATGGGGCAGAGCGCTAAGAGATAAGGAGACTTCTTTCAGATAGAATGAGAACTCTGGCCATATCAAAACTGAGGGGTGAGGGTCCTTTTCCCCTTTTCCATGTCCCACAAGTCCTTCCCGGATGGCCCATGCAACTGTGCCTGTCTTAGGTTGCCCCTGACATCAAAGGGTCTTACCCATCATTGACTAACCAGCCATCCTCCAGGGCCAAGCAGGGAGAAGTGAGGAGACAAAACCTGATGGGGGGACAGGTTTTGTCTCCTCAGTGGCCTATTTTTCCAGGCCTCCTTGCTTAGCTCCAGCCTTGGGGCCCTCTCGTCTGTCAGCAAGGCTACAGTCCCTGAAACCAGGAGGGACGGTTCCCAACAATCTACATGCAAAAGAATAAAATTCAACTCTTGCCTCAAATCACATACTTCACATAAAAAAGAACTCAAAATGGATGGTAGACCTATCCATTTTATATAAAAGATAAACTATAAAAACTTTAGAAGAAAACATAAGATTATATCTTTGTGACCTTGCATTTGGTAATACTTTCTTAAGTATGATACCAAAAGCAAAAGTGTCAAAAAGTGGACTTCATCAAAATTAAAAGCTTCTGTGCTCCAAGGGACACTACCAAGAAAGTATAACAACAAACAGAACCAAATATAATACTTATAAATCATAAAAGATGAAGAGTTTTTATCCAGAATATATCAAGAACTTTCACAACTCAAAAATAAACAAACAACCCAGTTTTAAAATGAGCAGTATGATGACATTTTGCAATATATACAAATATCAAATCATTATGGGTACCTAAAACTAATACAATGTTATATATAAATTATACCTCAATAAAAAAAATGGGCAAAGAATATGAATACACATTTCTCCAAAGAAGATACACAAATGGCCAATGAACAAAGGAAAAGATTCCCAGTGTCATTTGTCATTAAATAAATTACAAATCAAAACCATAATGAGATACCATGTCATACCCACAAGGATGGCTATAGTCAAAAAAATAAATGATAAAGTATTGGCCAGGATTTTAAGAAGTTAGAGATATATTGCTGGTGAATATGTGAAATGGTTCATCTTCTTAGGAGACAGTCTGGCAGTTTCTCAAAAAGTTAAAAATAGTTATTACATAACCCCCCCTTTGAACTCTTAATTATAGAGCCAAGAAAACTGAAACATCAACAACAAAAGAAAAAGAACATAAGTGTTCATAGAAGAATTATTCATAGTAGCTAAAAAGTGGAAACTCAAATGTCTATCAGTGTATCAATGGATAAACAAAATATGGTATATCTGTACAATGAAATATTATCCAGCTATAAAAGGAAATGAAATAATACATGCTACAGCATAAATGAATCTTGAAAATATTACAAAAGAAACTGGCCACAAAAGGTATATATAATATGATTCCATTTATATATAATGCCCAGAATGTTTAAATCCATGATGACAGGAAGTAGATTAGTGGTTGCCAGGGCTAAGGGGATTCTGGAACGTGGACCAAATATTAATGAGTATGGAGTTTCTTCCTGGAGTGATGAAAACATTCCGAAGTAAACTGTTGCAATGGATGAATATGCTGACGATACTAAAAGATCCATAAATTTTGTATTTTAAAGGATTGATAGAGAAGTGTATAAATGGTGTTGGACAGAAACTTGACTTGGAGTGGAAAACACACAATACAGTGTACAGATGATGTGTTGTAGAATTGTGCAACTGAAACCTATATAATTCTGTTAACCAATATATTAAATAAATAAATATAAATAAATATATATATATATATATATATATATATAGTGTCACACAATATATTAAATAGAAAGGAAAAAAGTTATCTTCATGAAAAAACTATAGTGCTCTATCAAGAGAAATTAACGTACTTAAATGGAGAAATATTTTATGTTCATAGATTGGAAAGCTTTATATTGAACATGAGTAAATGTTCCTTAAATGTCTTTAGATTCAATACAATCTCAATCAATGATACCTTTATTCTAAAACTGATATAGAAATGCAAAAGTCCAAGAAAAAATATGACATATCTGAAGAACACAGAAAGTAGTCATATTTTATGAGACATGAAGATTACTATAAAACTATATTTATAAAGGCATTGTGGCATTGGCACAAAATTAGACAAACAGACCTGCCAGTCTTGTAGGGGCCCTAGCCAGCCACAGGGCCCGTACTGTTTCTACAAAATTTAGGTGGAGGTCATAACAGCAACCAGAGGACACCAAACCATAACTGGGAAAGGACACTTGGGTATCACGTAACAGGACCGCCAACTCCCTGCCAAGCTCTCCCAGAGAGTTCATTATCCTCACAATAACATGATCCCATATTTTATACTTTTAAAACTTTCAATTCCATTATCCTTTTAGGGTGGCCGTCTTAGGGATTCCTCAGAGACATTTAGGAAGGAAGGAATTAGGGAGAGCTGAGTGAAGTCCAGGGTCTGGGAATGCAGTTACGTGTCAGCATAGATTTGCTTAGTGCAAGCACCTCCCAGTCTTCTAACCCAATTTACTCAGAGATGAACTGCACCTCTGAGGACACTTCATTCTCTTCAGCTATACACACACACCCATTGTTGAAAATCCTTACCATTCCAAACACAGGAGGAAATACTCTAACGTTGGCCCAGTGTTACCAGTGGAAATGGGCTCCTGTGGTATTTAAGAGAAAAGAATTTCCTGAGATCTGCACATGAGGATGTGGCTCTACGTTATGATTTATTGATGATGTACTATTAAGGGGGTTCCCTTCCTGACTTCCCAACATCCCATCTCCATCTGTCTCCATCTGTTTCAAGATTGGAAAAAGTCCAATCTTGTTTTCAGTTCAGAGAGGATGAAGGCCACTGCCCAGAGTTCATGCCCTGTATGAAAATACAGTCCAGCCCAGCATCCTGCTAGCTTAGCATGAGTTTCCAGTTGTAGTCCGTTTCAGCCTTCTCCTCCTGGAGGCTGCGTGTGAGTTGCCTGGCCATGGGCCACATGGCTGCTAGGGTCACACGACCATGAAGAAAAGATGCTCAAATGCCTGGGGGGAGTGTGTGTCACCTGGGCAAGAGAGAAAGAGAGAGGGAGGGAGGCAGAGCTTCTTTGTTCCCTTGGGATTATATTAGCTTGAGTGTGGGATGGACCGTGTGCTTTCTCAAAATGACTAATCAACTTCCCAGACTTTTGTGCACTTGAGGTGGGTCCACCTCCCAACCAATTCCTCTTTCCTCAGGCTAGACTGACAGACCTCTCTGGTCCATCACCTCCCCTTGTGCCACTTTGACTTGTATTGTACATGTTCCTGCCTTCCCCTGGTCCCACCTGGAAGTCTGGTACTGGAGCGGGGAAGGGACAGTTGTTAATCCTCTTGGCAGAGAAACGCTGTAACCCCATGGAATATGATGCTGTTGCTTCCTGGCTAGCAAGCGGGATGATGTTACCAATTTTATTAAGCTCAATGTCTAGTCCCTTTGCTCTTCTTTTCTAGCTAAATCCCAATGGTAACACCAGAGCCAGCCCTATATTTCACATTTTTGGCCTGACTGGATATTTACATACTATGGACTCCTGTGTCATATCTTGCTGTGTTCACTCAATCTCTTTTTTGCTAATCTTTCAAGTCTCATAAATCTATCTTGATTTAAACCCCCAGTCCTTGGTAACACTACTTCCTTAATTTCTTTATTTTGAAATGGGCATAAAAATATATCATACAAATTATAACCTTCAAGTAACTAAATATGTATTGCGAAGTGTTTCAATTATAAGGTAAGATTTCTATATTAGTTAAGATTGGGTGACTGCTGTAAAAATCAAACCCTAATATTTCATTGACTTAAAATAGTACAATTTTATTTCTAATTTATGTAACAGACTAGACTGGGTTCAACTGGTAAGGGGAGGTGGTCTGCTGCAGTTATTTAATGACTCGGGTTGCTGCTATTTCTGCCATCCATTTGTGGCTTGCTGAGTTTGCCTAGGCCAATTTCCCTGGCTAATGGTGAATGAGCATTGAGGACCACTTGGGAGATTTTATGGACTAGGCCTAGAAATGACATACATTATTTCTACTCATTTCTATTGGCTAGAACTTGGTCACATGGTACATCTAACTGAAAGGGATGCTAGGAAATGTAGTCTTTTTGCATGTCCAGGAAAAAGAGATACTACTCTGATGATATGCTTACACCACAATGTTAAAGCTCTCCATTTCCCTGATCACTTTGGATATTTCTTTTCATTTACAATCATTTCATTTACATTCAAGTCAATTCAGAGAATGAAGCCAAGTTAATAGAATAAATGTATGATATAGAGCTTGGCTGAGAAGGAGTAAAAATGTAATCCTAAGAACTGGGGTAGAAGTTGTTATCTGCCAAGTGGTAGTGAGTAGTTTGGTGCTGGGGTAGGAGTCAAGGAGTGCATAGGAAGCCTATGGATAAGCCTATAGGATGGAGGAGAGAGAATGCAATATGTTTCAGAAAAAGAGATTACAGAAATAGCTTAAAGGACCAGTGAAGAAGTGAAAGCAAAAGCTGCAGACTTCAAAAAAGCAAACACAAATGTGAGAAACAGTCAAACCTATAAGCTACTCTTAAAAAAAAAAACAACAACAATAAAACAAAATCATCCAATAATAATAATAACATCTTTCTTTGCCAGGAGACGGTTTTTTCATCATTAAATGAGCCTTGATAAGCCACCTTTTGGTGGTGGACTGGAGTATAGGGATGGGGGAATAATGCTACTTTATATATAAGAGATAACAAAAGTATTTCATTAAAAATTATCTTAGATTTCTGGTCATGATGGTGGTGTAGGCAGACATGGCTCACTTCCTTGCAAAATCACATTAAAATTACAGCTAAAATACACAACAACCATCACTCAGTACAATCAGAAATCTAGTTGAATGGAAGTCTGACAACTACAGAATTAAAGCAACAACATCCATCTAGATTAGTAGGAGGGGTGGAGACGTGGAACAGGTTTGTCCCTCACCCACAGGTAGTAGATAAAAATTTGGGAGAGAGATTTCAGAAGCCAGGAGTCCCAGCCCCACACCAGGCCCATCAGCCCAGGGATCCATCCAGTGCCAGGAAGATAGGTGCCCAAAACTTCTGGCAGCAAAAAATCCATGGGGATGGAGTCAGTGAAAGAAACTGCTTGAGCCTCAAGAAGTTCCTCCTAAAGAACCAACACATGAACTCACCTACTCAGACTTACTGCCTCTGAGTTCTAACACCAGGGTAGACGTTTTAAAGACACCAGGGGCATGCTGGGAAAAACTGAAGTGTCTGGCATCAAGGCAAGCAGAGTCATTGTCCCTTTTCTAAACCCTCCCCCAACATAGCCACAAAGCCAACAAGCTGGTGCCTATCTGAGACTCCATCAGCCTGGCTAACACTGTTTGATGTGTCTTAAAGATCCCCAGAGACTCTGTCCCACCCAACTTACAGCCCCACCCAAGCTGCTTTTATATATGAATGGCTAGCCTTGGCTCATGCCTGACAACTTCCTAAATCCTATCAAACAAGCAACAGCTGGCCTCAGAGAGCCCCAAGCTCAGCAACTAGTAACAGCCAGCCTGGATTCACAGCTTGGCTTTGCCTGGGGATCTCCAAGCCCAGCCCAAATGGCAGCCATCTCAGATTGCTTAATAGCCGAGGAAGCATGGCCCAGGCAAAACACAAATAGGGGCTGCACCACATGGGAAACTCCAGGGCCAGCACACCCAGTGGACAGCTACAGACCAAAATGGAGCACTACTACCCTGCCCCTGTACAGCTGATCCTCCACAGAGGGTGGAGGTTAGTGGTCAGTGGTCACAGCTAATCCATGCAGCTGACTGGCTGGGGTAAATCTCTCCTACTGATCTGCCAATAGCAGTCAAGGCTCAACTCCAAGAGGAGGGTGCACTCAGCCCACATGAAGGACACACCACAAGTACCCAGCTTGGGTGATAGGGGAGGTTGTGCCACTTGACCCTCCAGGACACCTACTGTATTAGGCCATACTACCAATACATGGGGTCAGAGCAGCTCTAACTAATACATAGAAACAAACACAGGGAGGCTGCCAAAATGAATAGACAAACAAACATGGCCCCAATGAAAGAACAGATCAAAACCAGAAAAAGTACTAAACCAAATGGAGACAAAACAACCTATCAGAGGCAGAGTTCAAAACACTGGTTATAAGGATGTTCAAGGATATTAGTGAGGACCTCAGCAACATAAAAAAGATCCAGTCAGAAATGAAGGATACAATAACTGAAATAAAGAACAATTTACAGGGAAACAACAGTGGAAGGGGTGAAGCCAAGGTTCGAATCAATGATTTGGAATATAAGGAAGCAAAAAATAACCAAGCAGAATAACAAGAAGAAAAAGGAATCCAAAATAATGAGGATAGTATTAGCAGCTGTTGGGACAACTTCAAGTGTTCCAACATTCACATCACAGGGTGCCCAGAAAGAGAAGAGAAAGAGCAAGAAATTGGAAACCTATTTCAAAAAATAATGAAAGAAAACCTCCCTAATTTGCTGAAAGAAGTAGACATGCAAGTCCAGGAAGCACAGACAATCCCAAACAAGATGGTTGCAAAGACGCCCACTCCAAGACACATCATAGTTAAAATGCCAAAGGTTAAAGATAAAAGCAGCAAGAGAAAAGAAGTTAGTTACAGGTGTTCCTATCAGATCGTTAGCTGATTTGTCAACAGAAACTTTACAGGCTAGAAGGGATTGGCAAGAACTATTCAAAGTCATGAAAAGCAGGGCCCTACAGCCAAGATTACCTACCCAGCAAAGCCATCATTTAGAATTGGAGGGCAGTTAAAGGACTCCCAGACAAGAAAAAACTCAAGGAGTTCATCATCAAACCATTATTATATGAAATGTTAGAGGGACTTATTTAAGAAGAAGATGGCACAATAAAATGGCACAAAATACAAATCTATCAACAATTGAATCTAAAAAACAAACTAAGCAAACAAGAACAAAGACAGAATCATGGATACGAAGAACATTCTGATGGTTGCCAGATGGGAGAGGTGTGTAGGGAATGGGTAAAGAGGTGAGGGGATTAAGAAGTACAAATAGATAGTTACAGGATAACCATGGGGATGTAAATTACTGTATAGGAAATAGAGTAGCCAAAGAACTTATATGCATGACCCATGGACATGAACAATGGTGTGGGGATTGCCTGAGGGAGCGGGTGGGGGCGGGGGGTGCTGGGTGGAGGGAGGAAATGGGGAAAAGTCAGGACAACTGTAATAGCATAATCAACAAAATACAATTTAAAAAATTAAAAAATAAAAATTATCTTAAAATCCGTTTTCTTCAGAATTTCAGCCATACAATAATATTTACATTTTTACAAGATCACACTTTTGTTAATGCTACCTTTCTCTTGTTCCTTCTTTGGAAGGACATAGGTTAAAATTTCAGACCATTACACATAAAATGTCTGGTATTTATTCTTAGCGTGGTTGAAGAGAAAATAATAAGTGTACAATCATACCTTAAAGCCAAGTTTATGGTGCTATACCAAAAGGAGGAATGAAGTAAATGGGAGTCAGGTGACATGGGATCCACCACTAGTCCTGGCATTAAAAAACTTTATGAAATTGAATAATATGTCCCTTAATGTCCTCTCTCGTTTCTAAAATGAAAGAAATGGAAACACTTCCTAAAAGCTTACAAAGAATCAAATGTGGTAATTACATAAACCTATTAGATATTTCTAACAGTTTTATATGCTTTTGATGCCCCACCTCCCTTGGACCTATCTCTGATTTCTGTTGCAGCTTTGGTGGACAGTTTTTTATGCACCAAGAGATTTTTCACGTCTCTTCTATTCTGCCTCCTTGGCTTCAAGAGCCAGCTACGACTATTTACAAGAGCAGCCTGAAAGAGTAGGGGAGTTAATGTCCCTGGGAACAACCCTCAATCAGTGGGGACAAATGCCCCGGCCTCCTGTCCTTTAGAGCAAATTCTAGAAGTTATTTTGGACTCTTCTCAGAAGCCCTGGTGGAATCAAGACTCTGCTACCTAGGAGAGCAAACTCAATTATAAACCCTCATGCTCTTGGCTTTGCCTTCTCCTCACTCTCATTTTCCCTTGCTAGGATCACGTCCCAAATAAGCTACCTGCACCCAAGTTCTTCACTCAGGCTCTATGTTTAGAGAAACCCACTCTAAAGAGAGCATATTTGAAGAATTTCATTTTCTTTTGCCCAAGAAAACTGAGACTCAGTCCAAAGTCACACAGCCAATAAATGATGGAGCCATCTGGTAAACTTAAGGTCATGCTCTATGCCGCACCACTCTGGGCGATCTCCAAGTTTTTTCTGTTTATAGTCTCAGCACCTATATATATTCATATGCATTATTTTTTTTCTCCTTTGCATTATATTTTCAACATCATTTATGGAATGACACTATGTTCTGAATAAGCTTGCTGTTTAAAACAGAAAACAAGCACACACTATTATATTTGATTATTTAATAGTAATTTCAATGGCCTATTATTTTAAAATTTTTTTAATTAGTATGCTGGGACAGTGCCATCATTCTCAGTTTCCATCATAAACAGAAGGCAACAGAGTCCTACAAGCTGAAAGTAGATATCTTAACCTTTTCTCCTGATGTCAACAGCAAAAAAAAGATATTGGATATGAAATCCTCTGAGATTTACACCCTGATTTAAACACTGACCTTGCCCCAACTATTATTTGTGCTTTTCTATATTTGCTCCATACTGAGAAATGAAAGGACAAAGAGAAGTATCACTAATGGCATTTTATTTCAGGAAAAATGGTCTTTGTAAAATATCCTTTGAAACACTCAAACCTCAATCAAGTCTAATTTATCACTGCCGTTATCAGTCTGATGGTTTTGTTGGAAAGCCTGTGTATCATTTTCTGAGAAGGCAAAATAAAAATATCTATCATCAGCACCATTTCTGATTCATTTTAAAAATACATGACCACTCACAAAACAGATCCTATTTGTTTCAATGTTTTTTCTCTATAATATAAAATACTATATTGAGTGCATTATATATGCATGTATACTTACATTACTGAGTAGTTTTCAACTGATTTGTTAAGAAGAGAAAATTACCTTAACAACTCTGCTATGTGTTACCTTAGTCAAAAAGAGCAGTCTTAAATTTATTGGTCTCAACACACTGGAACATAACTTGTATATATCTTAATTGCCCACTAATTGCATTCCTAAACCTATTTTTCAAATTGATATATATTATTTTAATATCTAGGCCACTCATTTTGTCTCACATTACTGCCTTATTCTTGTCGCCTCTGTCTTTCAAACAATCAGTTGTGTACCTAGTTTCTTACTGCTCTTGGTAACTTCACGTGTTTTCTTATTGTCCCTTCACACTGGTGGTTATTAAACTCTGAGACATTATTCTTTTCCTGGATACAGTTCCCATGTCCCTCTCTTTATGGGCCTCTCTCATCTATTAAAGTGTTCTCAGGATTCCTTGAAGTGGCAACAGCTGGAGAAGTGTGGCTGCAGACAGGAGAAGCCATTCATTAGGCAGCCAAATGATACCTCTGCCAGGCTATATTTTTTTTTTAGCGGCTTTTATTTATTGAATCATTAGCTGAGAAAATAAGATTCTCTTACATTGTGAATTCTTTTTCTTTCTTTTTCTTTTACATGTATCTCTAATATGGAATTGAAATGATAACTGAAACTGGAGCATATAAAAGACAACAATAATATAATATTCCCATATGTTATTATTTGTATTCCCACCGACTTCCAAAAGGATTTCATGAAACTTACAATAAAAGCAGATATGCACAGCATATTTAAAAGGATGGTGAAAAACAGACCAAAAGCCATATAGACATTGCTGTATCCTTAATCTTTACCACCAAGAGAAACCTGAAAACTCCAACTACATATATTCGGAAAGCACATAGCTTAAAGTAAAATAACTACACATAGTGGGCACATCTGATTGGTTAGAAAACATTCATTCCCTTCCCTCTCACACAGATACTACTTGACATTTTTCTCTTAGCACTGTAATAGTACCTGAAATTCCAGAATAGAGGAATAGAGGTTCACTGAGATTAATATGTACCACCTTTAAAATGATAATAATTAAGGAATGTTAAATAAATATCAGTCATTCACGCTGTCATCTCACTTGTTGACTTTTGTTCAAAACGGAAAGAATGTCATGTTTTCTAAACAGAGACATGGAGCTATTAGAGACAGGGAGGGAGTAGTAGCAGTTAAGTAGGGAGACCGGAGTAGAGTAATTTTGTAACGCACCTCACTTTCTTCTTCCTTGATTCAACCCAGCATGTTACATCAGAGCAGCCCAGAATGTCCCTGGTCATGTCATTGGGCCTCCTTTACACATAAATAGGAGTAAATGAATATATAAATATATACATAAAATAAATAACTACTGCCCGGTATGAATTCAGGTCCTTTGTAACCTGGCCTCATACGCCAACATTTCTAGGTATTTATCATCAAACCCCCTTCACACACATGGTACCGGTGATTCTCAAAATGTAGTCTCAGACCGGCAGCATCAGCACCACCCTGGAATGAACTAGATGTTCAAATTCTCAGGCCCCACCCAGATGCCAAGAATCAGAAGCTCTGGGTGTGGATCCCTGTTTAAATAGCCCTCCAGGTGATTCTGATGCAGATGAAGTTTGAGACCCACTTCCCTACCACATTCACAGTTATTCAAATTCACCTTACTTTTGTTTGTTCTTGCTTCTGCTAATGGTCTCTCTTCTACCCTGAATTAACCTTTCCCCATGTTCTACCTGTGGAAACTAGTTACCTTCCGAAGCCCCACTAAAATTCCAACTCCTCCAAGAAGAGTTCACTTGTATATGGAGTGCACTGTTTATCAAGATGTAAGGAAAAGTGCTTCATCAGTGCCAGGTACACAGTAGCCATAGCATCCCCTTCCCAGTAAGAGAAAATCCAAAAGTTATGTGTTTGTATATTATTTACAGAGAAAAGGTTAAGGTCCATTTTAAAAAGCTGCTTGCCTGTCATGTATTCTAACATCCCCCAAATCAACC
Source organism: Pteronotus mesoamericanus (assembly GCF_021234165.1). NCBI lineage: Eukaryota > Metazoa > Chordata > Mammalia > Chiroptera > Mormoopidae > Pteronotus > Pteronotus mesoamericanus. Next base: position 25,622,033 of record NW_026555085.1, on the reverse strand, counting down.
GTTTTTACTTTAGATTTGCTGTAGGCACACCCACGTGTTATTCTTCATCATTCTGAAATCTGTAGGACCATGGTTCACAAACACTGACTGCTGAGCCCCACTCCCAGAATTTCTGTTGTCATAGGCAGGGTATAGGCCTGAGACTTCGCATTTCTAAGACGTCCTCAGAAGTTTCTGGTACTCCTGGCCTAGAAATCACGTGTTGAGAATCACTGTTATGGAATAGAACTTAATTTTCAAACTGATCTGATCATATCATTCACCTAGGGCACATTAGAAATATATTAATTCATCTCTTCTAGAGAATATGATTTAGTTATTTTGTGCTGGAACTAGAACTTTGTGCGCTTATTAAGAGCCCCTTGTGATTCAAACGATAAAGCATACTGAGAAACAGTGCTAGCTACAGCAGAAGTAGATGCAGGTTTCTACTGCTGCCTTTACCTTGTCATTTTATTTATATCATCATTGAAAAAAAGCACAGCTTTTTTTTTTTATTCTCCTTTGTTTTCTACTCTGATTTTTCAATCCCTCTAAGCTCGGAGGCATTTACTCCTCAAGCCTGGCTGTATCCCACAAAGGGGTAGATGTCTGGAGGAGGTCACCAAAGGGAAGTGACACTACTGACTGGACTAGATGCTCAAAACCTCCACTCCTCCCATGTACCTTCATCTTGTTTTTGACAATGAAAACATTAATTAACTTTCACCACAGAAGTAAAAAATTAATGGTCTGGGAATGAGCAGAAGCTTCAATTCAACACATACATACGCACACACAAAACACACATATAGCACACACAAACACACATATGCTACCTGATGATGTTCAGTAATCTCAAAGTACTGGATACAGGAGGCCCTATAGCCAGCAGAAGTATATGGTCGTCTGCTTCCTGCCCAAGAACGGAGAATTAAATGACATTTTCTCTAATAGACTTCCTCTAATGCTTGAGTTAATGCATCCTATCATACTTTCCTTGAGTTCTTTATTCCACAGGAATGGCAGTGCCCTGTCAGTCTCCCACAGCCTCAGCTTTTGAAGGCAGAGTTCACTTCATTGACTCTTGTTCCTACCAACCATGGACCGCTGACTGCCCTGCTTGGGATAGGGAGATCCTCACTCACCCCAGCCCAACGTGGCTCCACAGTGAAGTCCCAATTTTCTCTGAGGGTAAGTTATGTAAAATGCCACTCTAGGTACGCTTTCATTGCCAAACGTTCTTGATTGTTTAAATGGTAAGAGAATCAAGAGTCTGATACATAGAATTAGAAGTTGTTTGCATAGAAATAATACTAAAAACAACATAAGCTCATTAAGGAACACATGAAAGTATTGTTCACGTATGTCACCTATTGCCACAATAAATCTCTGTAATAAACCACCTGAAAACTCAGTGTCTTACAGCAGCAAGTAGTCATTTCTCGTAGATCTACGGTTGACTTCAATCAGATAAGGCTGGACTTTAGGGACTGGGTTCCAGGCCTCAGGATGGATTCAGGTCTGCTCCATATGCCTTTTTATCCAGTTAGGACCAGCAGCTACCAAAAGCATGCTCTTCTCACAGTGACAGGTAGCAGTGCTAAAGCCAAGTCCAACGATAGGGGCCTATGTCGCTTTTGTTAACATCCCATTGGCTGAGAAACAAGGTACACACCAGGTGTGACTAAAAAACAACACTTTCTTCACTCCATATAGTATCTCTAATTTGTAATAATATATTTCTTTGATGATTGCCCTTCTCCTCTACTAAAATCTATTTCAACAATATCTATCATGTAGCCTCTAAGATGGATGTACTAAAAATAATGTGCATTAAATTCATGAATTAACAAATACTACCACAAACACATATTTATACAAAAGTGATTATACTATTCATTTTATTAGGAAAGAATGATTTTGATTGTAAATGACCAAGAATATGACTAACAATTTCATGAATCACAAGGATGTTTATTGTTTACTAAATGAGAAGTATAAACATAGGCTTTCCATAACTGACTTAGTAGCTCAACAAGAATCCAGAGACTTCATTCCTTTTGTTCTGTTATCCTCAACATCTTGCCTTTTTGTCATCAGCCTTGTGCCTTCATGGTCACAAATGGGGGCTGTAGCTATAACTATCAAGTCCTTGATCTAGTAGTTAAATCAAGAAGCAGGATAAAATATGGAGTCAATAGAAGTCTTCTTCTCAGCCTGGTCTCTTCCTTTATCAAGGAGTGGAAATTTTCCAGATTCCTTCATACTTTTCCTGTGATGTCTCCTTAGCCTGAATTTGGTCCATATCCACCCTTTGAGAAGTGGATCCAGCGCACTTCTCTGAGTCCTGGAGGTTCTGTAGCCAATTTCAATGCATGTGTGGAGGGGTGGACGGTGATTATCACACCACTAAGAAAGTCTCCAACATCAGCTGCATGTCCCGCAATTCAAGTCTGACACTATCTATATGAAGATATCATCAGATCCACAGGATAAGGGCTTGGTCCTACAAAACCTGCTGCCAACCCCCACCCCCAACTTCAGACATTGATCCCAAGCCCAGATCATCACCTATGCCTCTGAGCTACCAGCTGTAGTTCAGAAGTTCCAAAAGCCCTCTCCTTGGGTTCAGTTAATTTGCTAGAGTGCCTCACAGAACTCAGAGAAACTTACTAGAAACTTACTTACTGGATTACTTGTTTATGATTACAAAAGGGCGTGGAACTTCCATGCTCTCTAAGTTCAGCACTCTCCTCAGAACTCCATGTGTTCAATGCAGAAGCTCTCTGAACCCCATCCTTTTGGGGTTTTAGGGAGACTTCCTGCATAGGCATGGCTGATTAAATCACTGGCCATTAAGGAATAAACTGATTCTCCAGCCCCTTTCTCCTCCTAGGATGTCAGGAAGGTAAGATTGAAAGTTCCAACCCTCTAATCATATGGTTGGTTCTCTTGGCAACCAGTCATCAATTTGTGGTTCAAAAGTCACCTCATTACCATAAAAAAAAGAAATTCTGTGTCTCTCATCACTTATAACATTTTAAGAGTTTTAGAAGCTCTGTGCCAGACAAGGGACAAAGACCAAATATCTATTTCTTATTATAAATCACAGCATCACATCAAGAAATCTTGGACCAATTCCTGCTACATATATTACAACTTGGGTTTTTTTTCTTTCCCCTAGGTAATGTCATGAATATTCCCAGAAAAAAAAATATACCAATCTACTTTTTTCTTTCTAATTGCTTCATAGTATTCAATTAAATCGATGTATTAAAATTTATATTGCTTCTGCTCTTTCTTTTTTTTTTTTTAAAGGTATGGAAGAAAATTTATTTAGTTTTGTGAGACTTTACTTTCACAATAATATATACTCTTGGCACAGGAAGACCCTTTTAAAGTTTCATAAATTACGTTAACAAGGTAAATATTTAAGTTGATTTTATGAAGCTTTCAGACATCATGTTTGAGAAAGTTAATGGTTACCAGGATTTGCATACATTATTACAATTAAAACAGTAAAATAAACCAAAGAACAACACTTTCTTAACCCTAAAAACATAAGAAATTGCAATTTCTAGTCAAACATTTATACCTATGCTATATTCATTTTGATCTGATTTTATACTGACATTTTTTTTCTAAAAATAGGTGACAAATAATCTTTTGTATTAACTTCCCAGAGTTAATACTACAAAGTCATTGGTTTTGCTTTGGCTATATTTTTATCATTTAGAGTAGGATGTGCTTATTAAGCCAGTTATACTCCGGTAACTTTTTGAATGAAAAAAATATTGAGAATTAAGAACAAATAGTGGAACCACTATTTCACTGATCCTCATCCAGTTTCAGGAAAAGCACTTCCAAAAGGCAGCAATTCTGCCTAATAAATTCATTTCTAAACAGAAATTGAAAGAAGTGAAATTATGAGAAACCTATGATGGTTTACTAGATAGACATTGTGTGCTTTTAATAGTTCAACACTGGTAATACTTGATAATCAAGAGTAAGTTAATAGGCTAACATTTTCAGATGTGTACTTTAATAAGTATAAAGTATATAAACAATCAGGTAAGCTTGTGGAGGAGCTGACCAAGATACATAAATTATGAGATATAATTGTCCATATAAATTTTCTATGTAGGGTTTTTTTTTGTTTACAGAATATTTATTAAAGTTGTTTAATGTACAATTTCTCATTTGTCATTTTGGAAGTCCTTTATTGTAAAGACTATTCTTTTGTCTGATGACAAACAGCAGCAAGTATCAGTGATTATTCTGGACCTCCATGTTGAATAAATTCGATTTCTTCTAGAGACATAGGTTTCCTTCTATATTTCTGAGGTAATGTTTTTATTATTTCTGCAGTGTCTGGTGGACCCTGATGCATCAGCCAATCTGGCGATTTACTTCCTTTAAAATGCTGTGAAATTGAAGAAGAGGGAGATGGTAGTCCTGATGATCTCAAAATTTCTGATACATTGGGTTTAGGATGGTCTCTTCTGTTAGGGAACCTTATTAATGGAGTATGTGGCTTGACTACCTGAACGACCCTGCTAGCAGACACCATCTTACTGCCCATCATGACCCCTCTGCTCTTTCTTTTGGATGTTTTGTTTTGTTTGGTTGAAAGTGATGCTGTATGAATTTATGTTGAAGATACCATCCTAAAGTGATGAATTGCTGAGTAAAGACTATGAACATTTAAAAAATCTGAATAATACTGCCAAATTACCAAAAACAACATTGCATCAATTTATATATTAGCAGCTTATGGGAATAATTGTTTCCATATGTTCATTAATATTATATATTAAGTTTTTAAAATATCTGCCAATAAACAGTTCATGAAAATAGATTTTACACACACTCATCAGTACTAGATATTAACTTAAAATATTCACCAATGGTAAGTGAAAAAGTATACTGCTGTTCTAATTTGTATTTATTTAATTATAAATTACACTGATTCTCTTTCAGTAAGATTTTAATTTTTCTGTGAATTGCTTACTCTTCACATTTTGCTGTTTTTATACTATAATATCTCTTAGTGTTCTCATTAATACATTTGAACTGTTAGAATATCCTAGAAATTAGTTCTCTGATTATAGCACAGGTGTCAACCACTTTTCAAATGTTTGCTTTATACCACTTGGCTTTCATGAAAGACTGTTTTCACTAACCGAAAAGAAATCCCACAAGATCTGCTTCTATGAAAGAAGGCGATAGGGGAAAACAACATTCAGAATTGGCTGTGCAGCGAGCCTCTGTGAGGGCAGCACGCCTGCCGCAGCGAGGGGGCCGCGCGCTCCTTCCCAGGAACTGTGCTCAGCTCTTCAGCGCCAAGCTCAGCACCAATTCAGATCACACATTGAATTTAGGTGACATGTCTCTCTCTTTTTTTTAATCTAAAACAGTGTCTCAGTCTTTCTTTGTCTTTCATGATATTGTTCTAGCAAAAAAAAAAAAAAAAAAAATTAATGACATACTTTTTGCTCTCAAAACTGTCCTAGTTTGGACAATACATTATATGTCACCTTATTCAAAAGTGTAAGGAGAGCTTGCTCCATGAACATTGTCATGTTTCTGCTTGATTAGAGCTGTCTGAGCAGAGTACTGGCACTTGGATTAAAAGGTGATTCAACAACAATCTAGAGGCTTCTGGAGAGAGAAAAAGACTCCTCCCCAGGGCCATTTGTTTATACTCCAGGGTGGTCACCTCCTCCTTCCTCTCCCAGAGAGGATGTGTTTACATTCCAGAACAAAGATAATGTTTCTCCCTCATAGGGGAGCCGGTCAGACCCTCCCATCACCCTATATAAGCTTCAAGTTTCATATTTCAGGGTTCCTCTCCGATGGGGCAAATCTGGGTCTCACCGCATGACCTGCAGGGATGTGGGACATGAAGACTAGCTTTCTGGCACATGAGATTAGCACAAAGCGTTCTGTGAGTAAAAATTCTGTCCTCTGATCCAGAGGTCTCATGTCTCTGTGGTGTGCTAACTCAGCTTGCAAGAAGAGTAACATTCCAGACCCTTCAGAGTTTCACACTTAATTTGTCATTAGCATTTAATCTAAAAAGTCATGAGGGACACTAAAGGTAAAGGCTTGGTCCCTGGTCACTAAGAATGTATAATCTAGTGAGGTGAACAGACCTAAATTAAAATACAAGGAGGAAAATGTGGTATGTGCTACAGTCAAAGACTGGACTGGGGAAAGAATGCAGAGAAATGAGAGACCAGTGCCTATCAAGAAGGATGAGGCATGGCTTCCCAGAGAGAAAGGCATGGAGGGCGGACAGCCAAGGGGGGCGGACAGCCAAGGGGGGGCAAAAGAGCTTCAGCGATTTGCACAAAGCCATGAAGAGATATAGTTTGAGTTAGTACTCTTATTTCTCTAACTCTCAGTGAATTTTCATTTATATTAACTATATTTTACAGTTGATTAATAGTCAAAATGGGAAAGTAAAAATGAGTCAGGTAAATCTTACCACCTCAGAGAAAAATAGTTTGTAGTGCATAGCGTTTGATGCTGCCAACAAATATTAATTCAAATATTTTAATTTTAATGCCTGTGCAAAGTATTAGAGCTTATAATATATCAATTTGCATTTATAGTTATACATTTTACTTTAATAAGCTGTTTACATATGCTTTGAGAAATCTGTCCTTGATTCATATGCAATGACAAATTGCACAATAGTTCGGACACAATTTGTATTTTAGGCATAAGTTTAAAAGAGAGGCATATTTCAGACAGTTAAATCCCCAGAAATATCTCTATTTGGAAAAAATATATCATCTTACAATGTAAGAAAATTGAGCCATGGTTTCATGTATGAGAAGCTAATTAAAATTTTCATTGCGTTGCGATTATAATACATTGAGGGACAAGAAAGCTGTTCTATACATATATGGAGAGAGAAATGAGTAAGAAATTCAGATAAGCAAGTGTAGCATGGAGCAACCCTATTAAATCATTGAAATAAAATCTGATGTGCATAAAATATTCTAATGCCAGTCTTGGATAAGATATTATTACATTTTATTTTTCTGCTACAGAAAAGTTAATTGTAGACAACTGTCAATTTAAATGCAATTATTGTGAGATATTGTTATATAAACATTGTACAAAGTTTCATGAGTAAATTGAATATTTTGTAGAGGTAACATTGTACAATTGTCATTTCAAATGCAAATCACATAAATGTGATGGGTAATTTTGTGTGTCAGCTTTACTGGACCAAGGGATGCCTTGATTCTGGCTAAACATTAATTTATATACACTTACTTGTATATCCATGAAGGGGTTTCTGGAAGACATTAGCATCTGAATTGGTGGACTGAGAAAAGCAGATGGACCACCCCAGTGTAGGGCTGGAGCATCATTCAATCTGTTGAGGACCTGAATAGAACAAAAAGGTGGTCCTGGCTGGGTATCCCTGTCGGTTGGCGTGGTGTTGTTCCAAATCTCCAAGGCTGTGGGTTTGATGTTTGATCAGGGCACATACAAAATCAACCAATGAATGCATGAATAAGTAGAACAATAAACCACTCCCTTTCTCTCTCTCTCTCTCTACCCCCTTCCTCTCTCTCTAAAAATCAGTAAGTGAATTTTTTTTTTTTAAAGGTAAAGGACATGTGAATTCCCTCTCTGCGGACTGTTTAGCCAGGACATTAATCTTGGTTCTCAGGTCCTTCAGGTCTGGACGGAATTCACACCATGGGTTCTCTGGCTCTCAGGCCTTACAAAACTGGGTATCCCAGGTCAACAAGCAGACAGTAAAGCATGGGACAGTTGAGCCTCCATAATGACGTGAGCCAATACCATATAATAAATCTCTTTCTATACAGATATAAATAGATATATAAAGATACAGATATAACCTATTGGTTCTGTTTCTGTGGAGAATCCTAATACAATATATAATATGGTACAGAGATAAAAATTGAGACATGCAATCTAAACACTACATTTATGGTGAAAATAGAATAGGATCTTGGAAAATGAATTTAAAAATATCCAGCATATGTGATTCTGATATGATTTCTCATAAAATGTTGGGGCTTTATAGTTTTTTTTTCTTTTTAGTATTTTATTTACTTATTTTCAGAAGGAGAGGAAGGCAAGAAGAAAGAGAGGGAGAGAAGCATCAATGTGTGGTTGCCTCTTGCATACCCCTCACTGGGGACCTGGCCCACAACCCACGCATGTGCCATGACTGGGAATCAAACCCACGATGCTTTGGTTTGCAGGCCTGCACGCAATCCACTGAGCCAAACCAGCCAGGGCTGGATCTTTATAGTTTTATCTGTAATAATTTTTACTTACAAAATATTTCTTTTTTCAAAACTCCAGTTATCTTTTCCATTAAAATAAAATACCTTCATGGACAGAGTATACACTTAGATACATAACTATACCTTCTCGATAAGCTTATCATAAAAAAAGAAAACAGATAATCAATTTCTAATACATCAATAGCTATTTACATTTATATTTCATTGGGGTGACTCAATATTATCTGGATGATACTGGTATACTTAGTCAATAACCTAGATATAAGGAAAAAAGAATGAAAAGCAATATCCTGTGAAATATTGATAAATCTTAGTAATACCAATGGTGAGTAGGCAGTTAAAGGAAATGGTGGGAAAGACCAATTTCCATAGTTTCTTATCTTAAAACAGAGAAATTACTTCTCTGAAAGCAAAAGGCTACCTGGAATACCAGAAAAGGAGAGTCTTTTCTAAAACTAGAAAGGGAGTAAATGGGAGTGAAAGGGCTGAATGAAATAAAGAATAAGATGAAGGAATGAACCAAGGAGGGAAGAAGAAAGGAGAGAGGGGAGGGAGGGATTGAGAAAGAGAGAAAGGAAGGAGGGAAAGAAGGAGTATCTCCTGCATCTTCCATTATATTAAGAAAAACTCCGCTTTCAGATTTGAAACCTGAACAGGACAGGTGCATTCAACTTCAGGTTGTTGTGTATTGTCTTACATATTCATCCCAGTGCTTTTGCTGGTCTCCTGAATGCAGTTAGAACTTGTGGAATCAGCTTCAGCTTCTAACAATTCCTGTCACTCATCCCCTCTCCACCTGTGGATTCAGGGAGTCTCACAAAGCAGGCTAAACCTCTTTCTTCCAGATCTCTTTGACAAGAAGGAACAGCAATAATGAATAACTTTTGAAATGATAAGTGAAGTATAATAATAAATAAGTGAAATAAGTAAGACAAAATAATTTTGGGGATAGTTTTTTTTTTCTTCTCAGTCTACATTCCTGGGACTCAGTGCATATTTGAAATGATGTAGCATAAATCTATTTTACAATACTTTACTATTTAATTTTCTTTCCTTTTTTTGAGAAGCAAATATCTTGAACACATTTGCATTCATTGGATGATTCATTCTCTTAAAATGTATTTGGTTATCTACAAAGAACCTACCACACCAAGACACCCTGCCCAGTATCATGGGGTCTAAAAGATGCACGCAAAAATAAATGAGACTCTGTAAATATAGTTTTTAATCTATAAAATGTATTAAAATCAAAAGTAAATAGGCAGATTCCAAAATCTGTTCCAAGGGCGGGATACTTTTATGAAAGAACATTTCCATGCTTAGCTTAACTATCCATTTGTGTTAAGCAATGTAAAAATGTCTAATTAATAGTAAGAATACTTTTATAATATATTTTCTGAGTGCTTTTTCTTGCGTTATCTAACTTAATCACAGGAAACTTAGTAGATAGGTAAGCTGTTATTACTGCTGTTTACAAAAGAAGAAAATGAGAAAATAAGACAGGCCTTATAAATCATTTAAGACTACACAGAAAATCAGTGGCAGAAGCAAGATGAAGAGCCAGCCCCTCTCAACTACCTGCTCATTGTTTTTCCCACTACCTCATACTGTTTTATATTTCTATTATGCAAAATCTTCAGCCTAGTTGAATTAAAAGAATGTAACAAAATAACAAAATAAAGGCTAAAATTTCTCCTATGACTTCAGCGCTTTTTAAGAGAGAAGTTTTAGACACCCACATACCCAATTAACATTAAGGTAATGAACTTGAATTTTATGAAAGCTTCCTCCCTCTTCATGTCTTCTAGTGAAAATGTTAAGCAATTACATTCTTGTCCAAAGATTTCAGATGGACAATTGACCACTAAATAATTATTATTTCCACTGTTTGTAAGACAATGGATATATTAAGTAATCGTGATGGTGATGTAGGATGGTTTGATCAAAGTCTAAAAAATAACAAAGCTAGAAATTGAGTACATTTAAGGTATAAAATATCAGTCAAAAAGTAAGTGTAAGCTAATGGTCATTATTATACCTTATGAATGCATGTGAATACTTTAAGTTTATCAAGGTCATGTTAGTCAGAAAAATAATACAAATGATATTCCTGTAACAGGGCACAGCCAGGCCCCTGCAAAGGGGGATTTGTAATGGGGTCCAGAACTTGGGGTGTCCAAGAAAAATAGATATTCTCCCATCTCTCTCCCAGGCAGGCTGCCATGGCGATGGGAGACAGGGAGCAGGGCCTTTGAGAGTCATTTTGCTTGTCATTAACAGAAAGATAACTTCATTCCTCATATGCAAAGACAGTTATTTTGCATCTCAACAAGGCTAACCGGGAAGGTTTGCATAAACTTTAACACAGTATGTAACTGGAAGGAGGGAGGCAGGGCCTTCGTGAAAGACAACAAGACACAGACTCTGGCCAACAATGGGAAGACCATGGGGGAAGGAAAGGGGAGAAAGGACTCCTGCTACTGGGCCATGAGACGGTGCCTCGTGGTTTTGGATTAAGAGCTGGAGATCGCGGTGATGCAGAGGATGGTGCTGGGAACCTCAAGAGACCTGCTTAGCTAAGCCCTGGGCTTCTGTTCTTTTTCTTCTGAAGGACAATACCCCTGATTGGCCTGACTGGGCAAAAGAGCGGAGAAGGCAGGACGGTGTGTGTTGGTGGGTGTTTTTAAAGGGATTTTGAGACTTCAATGGCAACATTTTGCCATTACTCAAAACCTGTATTACTTTTGAATAATTGGTTCCTTTTCACCAAACTGCCCCTGAGAGCCATAACTTCAAGGGCAGCGAGCAAAGAACCTAGAACAGACGGACCCCAGGGAAGGGCGGTGTTGTTTTGGTAATAGTGTCTGGACCACCCCCGCACCCCCGCAAAACAGGTCCATTATTTGGTAACATTTCTACTTACAATTTATTCTGGTCCCTCCACAAAATATTACTCTAAGGTCATAATAGATCACTGACAGAATGTAGTGAACAATGAGAAATCTCAGCAAAGGCATTTTTCTGAATAATATGCTGATATAAGATAATGTTAATATTTTTCAGCTAATACAGAACACAAGTAGATTTTTTAAATTTGCTATAGAGAAATTCACTGCCTGTAAAACAAAAATAAATGAAAATTGCACAGCAAGGAAAAGTCTCTCTCGGTGAGCAGTGTGAGCAATAGAAAAAAAAGAAGAAAAAGCAAAAATCCTAACTTCCTTTTACTTCTTTGTTTATTGTCTGTTTTAAAATTCGTAGGCATGGCTGCCTTACAATCACACCTTCTGGAAGATGTGCTGATGTGAAAACCTGCAGGATCCCAGGGCTGCTACCTGTCAGTGCTTGGATTTAAGTCAGCTTCAGGTTCTTCCCTGGAGCATTAGCACAAGAATGACTTGACTTTTGTATTTTCAATGGATGCAAATGTCAGCCTTATCACCAAGGAAGACATATGGTACCCAGTTCTGAAAGCCGAATTCTATCTCCTAATGTGTTCAAATCTCCCGCTGCGATCAGAACTTGGTGCGGGGAAAGGCCGAGGTCAACGTGCTGAGAGGGTTGCTTCAGTGCCCCACGTGGTGCCGGGCCGTGCCTGAAAATGTCAGTTTTCAGGACATGTTTCTGCAGGTTGCTTTTACAAAAATGTGTAGCTAATATAAAAGCAGAGACGGGGAAATTAGCTAAACAAAACATTTTTTTTCCAAAGAAAATGGTATACTGCAGATCGTCCAGTTAATGTGAAAATGTTTTCTGCTCCCCGCTCCGCACCCCATTTCTTTGAAATGTGCAGGAGAAAATTGCTTGTGCATAAATTGCAGTTAATATAATCACCATCGGATTTCAACTGTTGAGCTTAGATAGCTACTGGGATTGTCTGGTTCTGCAGAGGTGATAATGTGGGCTAAATCTTTCTTCCTACATACTCCACTGATGCACAAACTTGGTCAATATGGCTACTGTGCCCTGAGGTCCACCTAAATGGTTTTGTTCCAAAATTACCACTTCCATTGTGTTAGTTTGCTCAGGCTGCCGTAACAAAGTATCATGGGCTGGTGGCTACAGAGATTTAGTTCTTACAGTCCTGGAGGCTGGAAGTCCAAAATCAAAATGTCTGCAGGTTTGGTGTTTCCTTCAGCCTCTCTCCTTGACTTGCAGATGGCAGTCTTCTTGCTCTGTCCTCACTTGGTCTTTCCTCTGTACATGCGCCTGTCCAGTGTCTCTCTGGATGTCCCAATTTCCTCTTCTTACAAGGACACCAGTCTGCTTGGAATAGGACCTGCCCTAAGGGCCTCATTTTAACTAAATCGCCACTTTACAGGCCCTATTATAACTGGGCACAGAACATGGGTCTCCTAAAAGTAGGGAAACAACCCCGACATTCCTGTCTTTAGGCAGGATTAGGATCAGGGTGCTCACAGAGCAGGAAGTACAACATTTAAGGCACATTGCATAACAAAGGCAAATTCATGGCTGTACTTTCCTGAAGGGAAGAAGGCTGCTTCCCAGGGCGAATTGTGTATACCAGTGTGAGAATGTGCAGCGACTCCTGACATATCAGGGGTGGATGCCCTCCCCGGGTGCCCTCGTATCACTGGGAACTCTTGTCCTGACTAAAGATGGCAGTCAAAAGAGGGTCAAAGACACTGGGGAGCTGACAAAAATAGCAGACACTAGTGCACCATAGGAAGAGCTGGATACGAGGTAAGTTCCCAGCCAAGCATTTAAATTAGGGTGGGTCAAAGGTTAGAGAAGGGGAGACATGAGGTCAGAGGAGTTCAGGAGATCTGCCTGGAGGTCTGAAGGTCTGCAGTGGGTCAACCGCCAGGTCTGCTGGGAGGTCCACCCGGAAGTCTGCATGCAGAAGACAACAGCAGAGCTGGCGGTGCTGTGGGGGTCCTACCTGGCCACCCAAACTTGTGAGAGATGCTTGGAGCTGAATTGTGACCAAGAATGCTGAGCTGCAGACTTCTGGTTTTCTAAGTGGTGTAGTCTGAATCTGGCCTGGTTTGCCAGAGGGAGGCTGGACTGTTTGCTTTTGGGTGTTTTTAAAGGTAACGGGACTTAACAGCAGAAATCTACCATTATTCTAAATCTGTATAACCTCTAAATAAACAACCCCTTTTATTTTTCACTAAACTCTTGCCTTGGGAGTCATGGTTCTTGGCGGCGGGTACTGGAACCCCACAGCTGTTCCAGAACACCACTGGCAGAGGTCTGTAACACTATGTCCTAACACAGTCAAATTCTGAGATGTGGAGGGCTAGGACTCCAACATAGGAATTTTGAGTGGGCACAGTTCAGCCCAAAACACACATCAGGTTATATTACAAACTAGTTCCTACTGTAATTGATCCATAAGCAGCAGTCATGCTCAATCTTCAGCTTTTTCAATCATGTTTCTGTTTCCTTCCTGATTACTAAGAAACTCAAAGGTCTAGCTAGTGTTCCCTGTATTAGCTTCCTGGTACAATTATTGCTCCCTACCTCCTATATCTACATTTTAATGTAAGAGTTTTATTTTAATATACCTATTGCATAATGTTCTTAATAGTAAACTATGCAAAATGAGAGTTGGTCTGGGTGTACAGCCTAGCTCTACTCATTGCATACTGTGTGATCCTGGCAGGCCTCTATGCTTCAGTTTCCCTATCTGTACAATGAGCATAATAGCAGTATATAACTCACTGATTTGTTGTTCCTATTAAATAAGTTAATGCATGTAAAGCTCTTTGTACCAGACATATTGTAGGCACTGTAAGTGATTGTTATAGGTGAGCTAATGTTATGCAACACATCTATATAATACGATTTTTTAATGTATGAGTAAGTAAATAAATTTCTGACAATATATTTTTAGAATATCACCTAAAACAAATTATATATATATATATATATTTATATCACAAATTTTAAAATCGTATAATTTATTATTAAATCTCATCCTCATTCCATTGCCACACTTCCTTTGAATTTCCTTGTTTTCTCACTTCATGTAGGATAGATGCACATTCTCTTGGTTACCACTGGAAGCCCCAGCTGTTCTGCTTCACCCCTTTAGGCCCTCCTCCAAGGCTACTATAGAACTTGTCACCTAACTCAACAAATACTATGTTTTCTATGTTTCATGCATGGATTCGCAGGCTTGAGAATCATGCTGCTATGACTGTCTCATAGCCAGCAGGTTCCATTCCTCCTGCTTGATACTCTGTGGATGCTTAACTGTCAGCATCTAAGATGATTTATATACTTTGGGATCTATTTTTCATTTCACTTTGGGCATCTCAGATCTTTGTCTGTAGAGATGATCTCCAGGCCTTTGGAGTATTTTCTTCTCTCAGCATTGCTGACTTTAGCCTTTTTTCCCCTGTTCCTAAGACTGTGCTTCCCCTGTAAAGGGAGCAGTTCAGACTTCATACTGGGATTTTCAGAATAAGACAGAGGATACAATAGATTCAGCGCAACTCACTTCTGTACTCATGATTGTACTTCCCCCTTTTTCCCCTCAGTTGATAACTTTGCTTCTTATTTCACTGAGAATAAAAATAGAGAAGGCCTTCCGTGCTTTCCCAGCACCAAAACTACCAGCCTACGTCTGTGCCTGAGTCCTCTGCCCTTCCTCTGTTACAATAAGTTTTTATCACTCCTGCCCACCGACAACTCCACCACTGGTACACTGGACCCTAGTCCCTGCCGCCTACTCAAGGACTTTGATACTCCACTGATCACCGTTGCCTCCCCATCTAGGGGAGCCCTATTACCAAGAAACAAAACATAAGACCAAAAATCCTTCTTCTAGCCCCAAATCAGTGTCCAGTCTACTTCGTTTCCCTGTTTCCCTTAGTAACCAAATTCCCCTGAAGATTTATCTATAAGCAGTGTTTCCATTTTATCACCTCTCATTTTCAACAAAACTTTGAAACTGCTCCTCTTAAAACCAACAGTGACTTTCTTGTTTCCATCTCCAAAGGTCCATTCTCAGTCTTCTTACTTGACCTCTCAGTAGCACTGAACATGGCCAACCACTGCCTGCTCTTGAACTTTCTTTACAGCATGAACATCCTGAAAGTATTACAAGCTTTAGAATCAGGAATATAGAAAGATAAATTCTGTATTTTCTACACGGTAGCTATTTGACTTCAGCCAAATTATTAAACCTCTCTGAGCTTCAGTTTTTATATTTCTATAAAACACTGATTATAATACTTCTCCTGTAGGCTGTAGTATTAAAGATAGTGTTATAACACTTGGCTTAATTTCTATCCCATCATAGGTACTCAGTAAATACTATCATTAATTTTATTATTGCTTTATTTACTTTCTGTTTTCTCCCTTCCGCGTATGTCTTTACATCTGTGTAGTAAGTAGTGTTTCTCTCCCTAACTTCTTTCACCTGTGGAAATCCTACCACAACCTCAAGACCCATCTTCAATCCACCCTCTTCCTTGAAGCATTCCTTGCATGCTTCTGAAAGAAAAGGACCCTGCCTGTAAACCCTTAGTTCCTCATTTTATCTACAGTTCTTACAGTATCTGTATTACTGTTATTCATGACCATGTTTTCTTTCTCATACTAGTTTTAAGTTTGCGGTGGGGAAGCCCAGCTGTATAGAAAAAATCAGTTGAAAGAGTCCTGTTACGTCCATAATTTGGTAATGTCTCAGATTTGGAAAAATTTTTTAAACATTTGGACAACATAGTAATATTACATAATCAAGGACCTATGGGAAAAAATGAGATTAAAAGCAAACTCTATCCAACCACTTTTGGAAGCCAGCGTTTCTAACCAAATCAAGTACCTGAAAGGTCCATGTATACCTGTGAAGAGTTTCGTGGTTCTTCTCTGTATTATTCCTATGTAACTGATTCTCACTTAAAGGAGAGAAAGAAATAGAGTACTTAGCCCATGGAGGTGAGGACACCATGAGAAAGCAAATGAAGGAGGCCTGTAGGGCAAGTAGAGACAGCCTGGCTTCCTCATCCAGGTGCTTGGGTAACTAGGGAGAGCAGCTTCTCATAACCTTGAAGGAGTCTGATAACACAGTGTTCTCACAGCCTTGAGCCTGGGTCTCATGCCTTGAGTCTGGGTGCCATAAACTGCCCCTTAGCCTTGAGTACGCTCACTTGTATGGCTCATGCCAGGTAACCTTACTATTTGGCCTGAGGCAAGCTTTGTTTGTGCTAGTACTTAAAGAGGTAGAGGTGTCTCACTGAAAGAGAGGGAGTGACTGAGGGAGTTGTGGTGCTGACATAGACATGGGCTTGTGGCCTGTGTGACTCCCCCAACACGGGCTTGTGATTTGTATGATTCCCAAATAAAGGCATGTCAAGCATCCCCATCGCTCCACACATATTCTTCCATCTACCTGAGTCTCGAGTGGACCTGCCCTGCAACACAAGTGGTGTAACGGCTCCGTGAATATTCTTCCATATGCATTAATCCCATGAACCTGTCCGGCCCTGATCAGTCGCAACACAAGGTCCCTGGAATGTACCTGCTCTGCATCATTTCCTATCCTCTTTATGATTATAATGGGCTTTACAAATTTTCAAATATTCTCTCTGATGATAGTACCATGAATACTTTTATCTATAGCAAACATCTCTGGACTCCTGGGTTTATTTGGCCTTGACCACTAAAATGCTGTTTACTTATCATCTTTGCTTGGCCATTGTCATTTCTTTACATTTCTATTGTCTATATGAGCATCAAGGTATTAGTCTTATATTTCTTCCTACAAGCATGTGCTGATCCTTGTTAAATTCACAGCAAAGAGTTGTTACGGTCATTACAAGACTATCATATAGAGTTACTTATTTCTGTTTAAGCAATTACTTTCTGAAACAGACACTTCTCCAAGGAGGACATACAAAGGGCCCAGAGATATATGAAAGAATGCTCAACATCACTAGCCATCAGAGAAATGTAAATTAAAACCACAGTAAGATACCACTTAAGATATCACAGAAGGACCATCATAACAAAATCAACAAACAAGTGCTGGCGAGGTTGTGGAGAAAAGGGAACCCTACTACTCTGTTGGTGGGAATGCAGACTGGTGCAGCCACTGTGGAAAAGAGTTTGGAATTTCCTCAAAAAGCTAAAAATGGAACTGCCTTTTGACCCAGTGATTCCTCTGCTGGGATTATACGCTAAGAATCCTGAAACGCCAATTCAAAAGAACCAGTGCACCTCAATGTTCACAGCAGCACAATTTATAATAGCCAAGTATTGGAAGCAACCTAAGTGCCCATCAATAAATCAGCGAATCAAAAAACTATGGTACATTTATACAGTGGAATATTATATGGCAGAAAGAAAGAAGGAACTCCTGTCCTTCATGACAGCATGGATGGAACTGGAGAGCATTATGTTAAGCAATATAAGCCAGGAGGTGAAAGACAAATACCATATGATCTCACCTATAAGTGGAACCTAATCAACAAAACAAACAAGTAAGAAAAATATAACATGCAACATTGAAAAAAAAAACTGACAGTAACCAGAGGGGAGGAGGGAGGTGGGTAACAGGGAAAAGAAGGGGAAGGGTCAAATCAAGGAGCATGTATAAAGGATCCATGGACAAAGCCAAAGTGGGGAAGGATTGAGGGTAGGAGGTGGGGATGAGTGGGGCAGGGGAAAGTGGTGGTGGGAAAATAGAAGCAGCTATACTTGTACAATAAAAAAATAATTTTAAAATAAAAAAGATCTTCTATAAAAAAAGAAAGGAATTACATCTATATGCATTAATATTATGTAACCTCCTCAATATATTACTAAGTGAGGAAAACCAATAGGCCAAACAACCTATATACTGTATGTTCCCATATGTGAAAAAAGGTGATCTGTGTGTATTATGTGTATACGTGTGTGTGTATATATATGCATATATACTTATATATCCATCTATCTCTTGTCTATGCTTAGATTTATCTTTGGAAAGATCCAGGAGAACTTGCTGATAGCTATTGCCTATGAGTAGGCTTTAAAGGCCCTGGAATAAAATTTATTTTCACTCTATGCCTTTTGCTCTGATGAGTTTTTGACAATGTATATGCATTATTTTCCCATTAACAGAAATCTGTTTAAGAACAAAAAGATGTATCACATTAGTTTAGTTGGAACTTTGGGCAGATCTAAAACAAATAATCAGGAATGGGCATGAGGGTGCACGAAGGTCCATGAGGAGCACTGAGTAATTCCTCAGCTATATACCTACCAGTCTAGTCTTCAGAGCCTAACTGCAATCTACCTTCAGAATTTGGGCTCCAAACAAATTCAACATTTTCTTTCATATTCTTTCCCACTTCTAAGTCTTTGCTTAGCCTATTTTTTTTCTATCAAGCATATTTTTTCTTCATACCCGCACTTAAAATGTATAGGTATGGAGAGTTTCGATAGTTTTTCTATGCTGTCTCCATTTTGAATAACTTGTTCTCTGTGACTTGCTTTGACCAATAGAATGAGACAGAAGTGAAACTTTGCCAGGTCTGGGGCTTGGCCTAACTAGTCCTGCCAGTTTCCATATTCACCTCTTGTGAATCCAACAACCTTATAAAGAAGTCTGAGGTGAGAGAGAGGCCATGGGGTGAGGAGCAATTCTGGAGGATGAGACTGTGAAGGGCTAGAGAGAAAGGCCAGTCAACCCAAGCATTCCAGCTAAGGTTGCAGTCATGTGGGCAAAGACATCTTGGATCCTCCTGCCCCAGTCAAGCAGCATTGGACAGCATCACTTGAAGCAAAAACAAGCAATTCCTGTTGAGCCCAACACAAATTGCAGATGAATTTTTGTTGATTTTAAGCCCCAAAGTTTTAGGAATGATACTCTTAAATAAAAATGATCCAAACTCTATTCATATTCACCATATCATATAGCATTTTCTCATTTTTTTCCATGTCCATGAGGGTTTTTTCCTTTTTGCTCAATCTCTCCACCCCCTCACTCCCCCGCTAGTTGTCATCCTGCTCTCCATCTGTGAGTCTGTCCCCATTTTCCTTGTTCACTTTTTTTGTGACATATATCTTTCTATACTGTGTAGAATAAAATCTCTTAGACTAAACTCTATGTAACATCCTTGAGAGGAATTTTCTGTACCTTATTTATTTTTTTAATTCCCAGCCAGGATAATATTTTCTTGTATAGGACTCAATAAACACATTAATACATGATTGTTTGCATGTATGTTCATATATGCCAATCACACACATAAACTCTATATAATGCAGTTAAACAGGGACAATTTTCTCCTCATGCAAAGCAATCAATGTCTCCTTCAGCATCTTGGAATGTCGCTGCATCAACCAGCTCAGCCCAAGGTGATATTGAACTATTCTAATAGTATCAGTATTTGCTATGTAATAGCTTGAGTTATTAAGAAATAATCAACAATTATAATGCAGGTGCTTTAGTTTACAGTGTTGCAGATACATAGTAAAGTAAAACCATTTTAAGGAAAACTGTCCTGAGGTCCATTTTCCACTTTTTTACACATTCATTATCATTTTCCTGTGGATTTTCACAGTAAAATGGATACATTTTTTTCTCCCAACATATGCATCCACAACAATGATGGCAACAGCTGACACTGGCTCCCAGGAGAGGTTTATACATTCCACAGCATGATGTTGGCCTTGTGGCATGGAAGGAATAAGATAGAGATTATACAATAGTAAGGAAGCAAATGGAATGTGAGGCAAATATGGGCAAGATGAAAAAATTCAGCATACAGTTCCAGGGTTGATAGTCCCACTCCAGGTTAACCATGAGTACCTGTCAGTAATGATAAGTCAGAGAAAAGAACAGGGACATAGCTTGAGGAATGTGGTCAGAGAACATGCTCAGTGCCAAGTATTCTGTGCCATTAATTGGGTGTGTTGGTTATAAATAAGGGGGAAGATGTGCAAAGCAGAAGCTGAGCCCTGGCAAAAAGCTGGCAGGATTCTCATAGGTGAAAACAGGTCAAAGCTGGCCACCTGGGTCACATCCCTGGATCTTCCATAGATGACAAGGTTTTTAGGTGAAAGCGTATTTGACAGGCTGCTGTCTTCTCTGGAAAAGGAGTAGAAGGTCAAAAATTCAACAAGCTGGCTTAAAAAACCTTCTAAAGTACAAAGTTTTCATATCAAACTCTAGGTCTCTCAGGCCTCCTGGCATGAAAGAAGAGATTATTATTATTTTTGAGTATCACAGTTTGTGATGGTAATGGTAATTACCACTTGTTTTGATTACTAGATCAAGCCAATAGATAGATAACATCTCCTTTTCTAGATAAGAAAATTAAGGTTATGAGAAAGGGAGTTGCCTGCCCAGGATTTGAACATAGGTCTATTGACACAAAGCCTAGGCTCATCCCAAAATTCCTTTATTGCCCTGAAAACTTTCCTTGCTCTTCATGATAAACTCCAAGGTGCTGGAGTTTGGAAATCTGCAAGAGAAGAGATGCTATGCTAATAATAGCCTGAAGTAGGGCTTGACATCTACATCAATATGAAATATTTGCTCCTCAATAGGCCGAAATGTACCATCCCCAAAATGATGGTCTCTGAATTGAAAGAAGGGATGCAACAATGACACCAAACTTGAAAGACAGCTTCATCAAGAAACACATGCTGAAAAACCTGTATATGCAAATGCACATAAAACCAAGTAACCACGTCTTACATCTGCTCTAGACTAGTTCTGGTTATATAACTAGAAATGTGTGACCTAATTCTTTGTGTTAAGACTAAATGTTTGTGTACCCTCAAAATTCATATGTTGAAACCCTAACTCCGAGTGTTGCTGTATATGCAGTTAGGGCCTCTAAGAAAGCAATTAAACTTAAATAAGATCATAAGGGTGGGGCTCTGATGTGATAGGATCATGTTCTTTATTTGTGTGCACAAGGAAGAGGTTATATGAACACACATCAAGATGGCAGCCGACTACATACAACCCAGAAAATATCTTCAGAATGCAACTTATGTTGCCAGCACCTTGATACTAGACTTCTCAGCCTCCAGAATTGTGAAAAATAAATTTTTGTGGTTTAAACCACCCAGTACATAGTATTTTGCTACAGCAGACAGAGCTGACTCATATATTCTTTATATCGCAGAGCAGGGAGAAATTGAAAGAAGTTGCTCAGTTAACACAAAGGCTCCTTGAGTACATCAAATTGTTAATTTTCAAGTTTCAGTCTTGGATCTGATTTGCAGTAATGTCAACAAATGTCCTTAAAACATGGATACTCTTTCTTTTGTTGGCATGGTATGGCATTCTGGGTCTTCAAAAAGTACTCATGTTCATTTCTTTTGACATATTACTACTCTTTCAGATACCAGCTCAACATGAACCTATAAGTATTTAAAATCTTGGACTTTGGCGTAAGATAACACTGATTTCTAATCATGGTTCTGTCTCTACTAGCACTGAGTAAACTCTTTAACTGAGCCTTCTAAGCCTTGATTTCCCTGTATTTGAAGAGAGACTGGTGATATAGACCTCATTTTTGCACTGCTACCACTCCTTCTATGCTACTACTTCTCTTACTGCCATTATTGCTCCAACAAGGACAATTACAGAATGCACTATATATTGAAGGTTTACTATATGCTTGCCAACTTTTCAAAGAAGCAGTATGTTTATCCCTCCTTTACAGATGAAAAAGTTTAGGGGCTATGTACATATCTTAAGTAATGCAACTGGTAAGTTCTAAGAAACTAGGATAAAGATCTAGGTTTGTAGGGTTTTTAAAAAGTGAACTCTTAACCAGAAAGCAATACTGCCTATGGTAATGGAATGAGATAGTGTATGTGAAGTGTTTGGCACAAGCCTGAGAGAGATTAGAACCTCTATATAGCATTACTGGAGCTACTTTTCCCCCACAGTGAAGCCCTTTCCAACTTCCGCACACACTCATTCACTTCTCTGTGCTCTCAAAGTACATATGTATATATCTGTATCTTTCTGTACAACTCTTTATTGAAGCAACATTTTGCGTTAAAACCAAAGCATATAATTGCATCCTTATCAGACTATGGACTGCTAGAGAACAAGAACCATATGAAAGCCTGTTCTGCACCCCCATGCTCACCAACTCACTCCTATACCCAGACAGAGTTTTCATCTTTCTCCTTCTAAGACTCTACTTTGCTATAGGTATTTGTTACATGCATATATTATAACACCTATGACATCACAGTTACTCACTTTGATGCCAATATTTACGCAAAGGCAATAGCTTCATCATATTTAACCCAACCTTCTATATTGGAGGAACATAATAAATGACAATGAATGAGTCGGTAAATGAATGAACAAATGTCATTTAGATCTCCTTATAATGTCCTTTCTCTTGTATTTATTCAATAGTGACAAGTTATAAAGGCCCTAATCTGAAATTCATACCCCATGGCTTAAAATACAAACTGGAATGAGATCAATCAGTATAAAACATTATTTATATAGCTATAGCAACTTTTATGTTAGATCATCATGTGGGAAAGGACAAACCACAGAGGATACAACAAAAATACCTTTCATATATACTATGCTTTTAATTTGCACAGCGATGCTAAGGGAAAAAGGTCTTGCTTTCCTTTGTTCTGTGAGTAAGCTAAGGTCTAGGGAGAAATGAAAAGATTTGCCCAAGATTCCAGGGCTGGTAAGTGACACAATTTCTCCTCAAGCCCAATACTTTGATCTAAAGCCTGGGTTTCTGCATAAACTGATGCTACCTTTCTTGGTATACTAGATCTAAAACAAATTCTGAAAATATCCACCAAAATAAACGTTATTTAAGCTGAAAAGATAAATAACTGAAGAAAAAAAGGAAAAACAAAGAAGTTCCCCCGCCTCCCCCCATTTAAGCTATCCAGGTGAAATAATCAAATGTATAATTGTGTGAATGGCAGTTTTGCAATCAAGGAAGTTTTTTCTTCCATTCCTCTATGGGACTGGGAAACGAGTGCCTCGTGCCTTTATTGACTGACTGAGGAGAGCTAGCTCCTCGATCACACAGGCTGTGCCAGGGATAGATAGCCATACATGACTACTTATTCTCAAACCTACAGGGCAGTTACTAAAAAAATATATGAAATTACTAAAAACTGCTCTCCAGTCATTTAAAAAAACCCTCTGAATCTACCCATAATACTGACCTAAAATTTCCATTTGGGGTCCTTTAACACAGCAATATAGTTAAATTTATATTAC
This sequence comes from Pteronotus mesoamericanus, assembly GCF_021234165.1. Lineage (NCBI taxonomy): Eukaryota > Metazoa > Chordata > Mammalia > Chiroptera > Mormoopidae > Pteronotus > Pteronotus mesoamericanus. The sequence goes on along the minus strand of NW_026555085.1, from coordinate 25,598,555 downwards.
AAGAAAATAGATCACTCCTCAAAGTCATAATTTTTGAGTGGTAAACTTCATCAGCTAAAACTATTATAGAGCAAAACCATTCTAAAAGTTGGTACCTGAAAAAAAATTGTGTCTAATTCCTGAAGACTAGCTAATGCGGTTATCTGACCATGTCACTTGAATATTTAAAAATAAAAAACAATAAGCCATCCCCTCATAAAGGATTTCCAAACAAATGAACCCCAAATCCATTAATGCACCAACTGCTACAATTAACCAATACTTTTAGCCTGCTGATTTGTCAATATAGAATAGGAGAGATATAGGGAAGCTCAGAATGTTGTGTGGCAGAATTGTGGAGAATACTGTAGAGAGACAGCTCAATTTCAGAATCCAGGATATTAGGGAAAAAGAAGCACCTTATACCACTATATAAACACAGAGCACATACGCCTCCAGGATGACCAAACATATTTACATGTGTAATTCAGAATGGCTAAGACCTGAAGACATGCAAGTGGTCTGTGTTTGCCATGTTAATCAACGAAAGTGACTATAATTTCTGTAATGTTTCATTCAATGTTTCACACCATAAATCTGCACAGAAACAGCATGTTTCTGCCTATGCTCTAGTTCTTATCTTAGATCTTTCTCCCTCAAATGGACTGCTCCCAGTCTGTACCTCCATGTAAAACAATCTGATTAGTGTTTCTGGGCTGCTAAGACCCTCTAACCATATATTGGATTTTGTTGTTGTTGTTGTTGTTGTTGTTGGGTATTGCATTTCTCCCCTTTGAACTCATGCTCTGCTAAGAACGGCAGCTAAACCTACATGTGTAGAGATTAAATCAGGTCTACTGTGGCTTTTAAACATCAAACAGCTGAAGCTGTACATGACTCAAGGAAATTGCATGGTTCTGGGTCAATTTTTTTTCCTTCTTGATAGAAACTCCTTCATAATCAGGCTCATTGTGACTGCCCTCCTGTACTCTCCTGCGGATGCTAGATACCCAGTGAAAGTGCTAACCACCTTGTCTCCCGAGAACATGTGTTCTAATCCACAGCACATGGGTAGAGGGGAAGCAAAGAAGCTCCTACAGGACAGGGAGAGAGGGGAAATTTGAATTGACTAACTAAAGCCTTTTAGAAAAGGTCACATGTATTTCCTGACAGATAAAGACTGTCTGCAGAAACAGTTCTGCTCTGAATTCCAAAATCAGATTATAAGCATGATCTGGATTTCATGCAGTTGCTCCATATTAAAGAAAATTTCCTGTGGAGATTAAGCCTTTGTTGGAGAGAATAAACCAATGCTAAAATGCAGCTGCTTTGATCGGATATGATTTATTGCTTAGCATCAAGAAAAGAAAGCCCAAGTAACAAGAAGAAAAGAACCTTCATTCATTCTGACACAGTCTTTGGAACCTTGAAGCCAAACCACAGAATCAGTGAGGTTGCTTCCTAATGAGGTCCCTGATGTTACCAGACTTGAATCTGTGTCTCTTCTCAGAAACCTTCACGTTCAGTTTCCCAGACAAAATGTAGTGACGGATATGTTCTGTGTACAATGAATGCTCAATAAATACTGTTTACTTACAGGTTTAACAAAAAATTGTTTCCTGTAAGACCAATAGAGGGAGATCTAAAAAATGTGAAGGCAGAATATATTTTCCTATTGTAGAATTCCCTGAGTTTAAGTTCATTCCAATTAGCACCTGATTGGCAGGACATCATTTTGAAGTCATTGAATTAAACTGCTTACAGAAATCAATTATGTTCTTAGTATTTTTGAAATCATCTTTTTTTTCATTGTGTGTTCTGGATTTTCTATAATCCTGGTTTCGTCTTTCTAGTTTTCATATTACTCAGGGAGTTCAGAATATTCTAACTTCATCTCCTTATCTACCCACTGTTCTAGTGACTTATTTGTGCCCATTCACACACAGGAAGGAGGGAGATTAGGTGCTGTTCATCAGGTTGCACCCTCCTGCAGTCAGCGTCTTCTCACTACTGCATCTGCATTTGCTCTACGCGTCTCAGGAATGTACAGAAGTCTCAGAACTGGCCTGTTCCTTTGTCTAAGGATGGAAGTCTGATAAGCACAGGCCCTGGCCAGGTTACACAGTTGGCTGGAGCATCGTACCATGTGCCAAAAGGTTGAGGGTTCAATTCCCAGTCAGGGCACATGCATAAACTGCAGGTTCAATCCCTGGTCAGAGTGCATACGAGGCAACCAATCGGTGCTCCTCTCTCTTTCTCTCTTTCTCTCTCTCTCTCCCCCTTCCTCCCTCCCTCCTTATTTCTCTAAAATCAATAAATATATCCTTGAGTGAAGATTAAGAAAAAATTTCATAGGCTTGTTTAAAAACTCAAGGCTGCAAGAGGATACTAACATAACTTCAGAATGCAGCTGTTGCCTCAATTTCTCCTTAGGAATATAGCTTCTTGGAGACAAACACAAAACAACTTGAAGTGATAAATCAAGATGAAAGCAAACAAAAGTAGTCTTTTACTAGCATCTCCCCATGCATACACAGTTAGCCAAAGCTGATTCCAACCTTCTATTAAAGAAAAGTGGACTACATGATTAGATCTTACAGTCTATCCTTGAGAACCCTGAGAAACAAACCACCTTATTCTCAAAGCCCAAAGTTGCCCAGTTCTTGCATATTTTCATGGCCTCATTTCAAGTTTCCCAGTGCAAGTAAGGGCATTGCAGTAGATAAGAACCACTGTATTCTGTCAAATGGTCATTTCCTAACTTGACTAAGGACCACCAGTCATCTATCCTGGGAGCCTTGCCGTCATTTGCCAAACATCACAAACATTTGTCCCTGGCCCTGCCTTTCTTCGCAGCAATAAGAACCTACAGCTGTATTCAACATACTGGAAAAATCACAAGAGAAGCAATATCCAGAAAATACCTGCCACAGATCCTAAAACTTTTCCAGAAATGCTAAAGGTGTAATTTTCCTATTGGAATTCTATTTTTTATGTCAATTAAACATATATTCTAATTAATTGAGGCTGAAAGACAAGAAATTTCCTTAAATTGTAGTATTACCAGTGCAAAAACTGTTATGTGAGTATGCTGGTGAGTCACAAATTCTAGCTATTATGGGAAGAGCAGTCTCCGAAAGTCAGCCCATTTTTGTCATTCATCTTTTAAAAAAAATTGTACAACATATTAGTCTCTACAAGGATGCATTTTTAAGCCTAACAGAAGTTGTTAAGATATCACAGTACCATTTAAGTGCTCGCGGCTGAATCTGTGGTGTTTGAACACACTCTGAATTATGATTTCATGAAAGATGCACATCCCAGCCAAAGGGCATTTGGGAGTGGGGGGTTTGGCAGGGGGAGGGAGCCAGCAGAAAAGCAGCAGAAGTACCCTATCTATAGTCATTTGTTTGTCTCTACTTAAGTTGATTTTAATGTCAGAGCTTGCTTACACTTTTTAATCTATGTAACATATTTCAAAGAGACAGGCTCAATTTTCAAGTCAAACAACAGATAATGGCATCAGGGATGCCTGCAACCACAAAGGAAATATACATAAAGAGGACAGAATGGCAAGTTAAATGTTTGCATAAGCAGCCAGATGGAAATGAGATTTCAAATGATCCCCTTACTACCTGGAACTTGCTCAACACTATGTATTTTTAGGACACTTTCTAGTCATTAAAATCACACCACATTACCATTATCTCTGTCATACATACTCATCAGTTAATAAGAAAACGAAATATTAAGTCATTTGCTATAGGCTATGCAGCAAGAGAGTACAAAGATATGAATGGTCCTGTTCAGAGGTGAGCTGAAATATTTTGCTCACTTCAGGAACATGGAATTCATTAACTTCCCAAGATTTTGAACCTGGGGCTCTGAGAACCTAAAGAAAGTCTGGTTTTGAACAAAAGCTGTGTGAGGCAAGAGCAGGGTCTGCCTTCTTTACTACTCTGTAATCAGCACCTGGCCTAACGTCAGATCATTGAATAAAATAAAAAATGAATGAATCATGAATTCACCAATAATAAGTGGAGATTTCTGACTGATAAAAACTTGATGAACGTATTCAGTTAGAGTTTTAAGTAAGAATCTAGGAAACTAGGAGAACATGTTCTCTAGTTTGGGTTTCTGCTACCCAGTACGATCTTGTTTTTTGTATGTCTTGAAAGGGGAGGGGAGGAGAATACTTCAGAAAGATCAGTACATATGATAGAAAGGATAAATTGTAAATGGATTAAAAGCCACAGGACTTTATAACTAGCCTTTGCAGTGTAATCTCTGAAAAGGGGCAGGCCTTCTGAGTTTCAGGCTCTACAGGACACAGAAATCATGATATTCCAAGGAGAATCAGCAGAATGAAGAATCACTGGGGGCATGTGGGCTCGAGACAGCCAAGCTCTTTCAGCACATTACTGTGGATGAGTCTTGGGTCATTTCGCAGATATACTAAGAGAATAGTTAGCTCATTTTAAAGATTGACTGAATTACCTTTACCATCAGCCCTCCCAAGTTGTGGGCAACAGAGAGAGAGGCTGGAGAGACTGGTCCTATGTGGGGATGGGCTGGGGTAGAAACAGGGAGAAGGGGGATGAAGGTGAAAACGGATGAGCACGAGAAAGAGAAAACTGTGGCACTCAGGAGAATAAAGGAGAAAAGGTTTGTCTAAAAACATTTGGAGTGTGGTCACAGAACCCTTTGAGACTCTGATGAAAACAAATATTCAACCCATAAAAATGTACTTATAAAAAAATCCTGCATATTACTTCAGTTTCAAGCAGCTTGTTAAAGCCACCCTTGAAAGAAACCCGATTTCTGCATCAGATGTCTACACAGGTCCCTCCATCTCTAACAGCAATGATCTTATAAAATGTCTTTAACCTGATGGCATTTCCGAGGTGTCTTTAAGTCATGCACATCACAACGTGTTATTTCTCTTAAAATGCCAGCACAATATTATTTTTCTGTCTTAAATTTGCTTGCCAAAACAAAGTCTGGAGACTTTCTAAACATGACTAAGCTATAGAAATAAGGGGCCAAATATAATATGTCAAAATTTCTAAATCATCATGGAATAGTAATTGAGAGTAGAGAGGCTATTGTCAGATGGCATGAGATTGAATCCTAGTGTTCCCACTATGTGACCTTGGATAACTTACTACTCTATGCCTCCTTCTCCTCATCTGTAAAATAGAAATAATATAGAACTCATTTCAAGGACTAAATGAGTTGTGATTACTCAATGTGTTCATACCTGTCAAATACTTAGAACAATGTCTAAGATATTTTGAGCTCTCGGTACATGTTAGATCAAGCACCATCATCCTCATTATTTTACTGTGTTTGGAATAATTGTCTGAGCTCTGTGCAGGGCAACGTCTGTCCCAGGAGCTCTGGTTCACCTCTCAGCAAACATTTTTTGATGGCTCAAGGTTGTCTACCCACAAAGCTGCTCCAAAGCACTGTAGATTGGCTGGCCATAAATCCTTCAATCTCTGTCTAAAAATTGGGGTTTGAGTACCACACCCACTACTCCCAGTCTTTAGGCTGCCCTGAAGTCTGACTTGGAGAAAGCTGTGATGGCAATAATCATGGCCTTGTCCACACCGTCCTATGGCAATACCCATGAGTCTGATTTGTGTCAGTTTAGCCACCCTATGTATCACTTTAAAAACACAGAGGAAATGAGCTTGGTACATTTTTAAGTGCATGCAGTAATTACTGCTCTGCTACCTACTTTACATTAGAGCAGTTTTAGTTAGTTACTGGGATTTAAGGACAGCCCAGAATTCATTTCACAGTTGGAAGGATAACATAATGTTGAACACTCAGAAGGTGTAAGACACTGTGAACATTGTCTTCCCTCTAACAGCCCCAACCCCTGGAACTGCAGCGCATGACCAAAGCGTTAAGTCATTTTCTGGAATCCTGCTGCTACCAGCTGACTCCACAAGCAGGCACTTAGCGGGACTCTCCCTGGGCTTGCCACTCTGGGGTTGTAAATAGACACCAATCGAAGCTACATTAACTCTTTCAGCTACACCCCCCATTCCTGCCACTGAATAGAAAGTATGAAAGCAGCAATTTACTAAATGGTTTTGAATTATTCTCAACACTATTCTTGGAAAATGATGGTAAGCGTTAAAGAATTTCAAAGAAAAGAAATATGAAAAAGCTGTAACATTCATAATTTATGTTCGTTATAAGAGCAGATAGTGATTCTATGCAAGCTATGTAGCAAAAAATGGATGTTTGCTATTATAAAAATAATCACATGAAAGGGTTTATGGGTAGAAAGGCCAAATGGCTCCAGTTGGATAATTAATTTGCTCAATGACATTTTTCTCCAAACCAAAATGGTCAATTCCTATTTTATCACTTTTTTAAGTATAAATTAAGTATTGACCCTTGCATTCAATTCCAAGTGACATAGGTGACTTATTGGCAATTGTAAGAATTATCAGAATATAATCAAATAGTCTATATAAGCTATAATATGAATTAGTAGGACAAGAGCAGACAAACATTCTTATGGGAAATCAAAAATTGGTCTCATGATTCTGATTACCTCTTCCTGAATGTTACCATTTGAGTCCTTAGAAATAATTATATTCCAGGTTTCTGATTTCCAGCTCCTTAATTTGGCCAATTTGTGGTGTTTGAAAGACCTTCACTTAGCATCTTTGCAATTTTGTTAGAATGCGTTTACACTCTCTCCCAGATCCTTAATAAAGGCATTCCAGGAGGCCAGTCATCTGATCTGACAATCACCACTTCCTCCGGGCTCAACAGAGGGTTATTTATCAGCAAGCTTTGTGGCCTTTCAATCCTTTTGTATAGGAGTTTTAATCCCTAGTAACTTTCGATCACAATGAAACCTAGAAAAACTTCAAATAAAAGACAAGTTTATCTCGATTTAAAATAGACTTTTAAATGGCCAAATTCTGTGGGTTTTCATTGATTTTTCCCATCTTTCCTCAAGATATCTCTATAAAACAACAATGAGTATTCTATTACTAACCAACTAAAAAGCATCTAATGACAACAGAAGAGAACTTTAGACTCTAGTTAGTTACTCTGAACAGATTTTATATTTAACTGCTATTCCAAGGTCAAATCATTAGAACTGCTCACAAATATAGTGGTTTCCTTTCAGACTTTATTTTTCCTAAAATATTGTCATATACTAGTTGTCTCTATAATAAGCATATGTTTTTAAGATGAAACAACACATGAGTTCAAAAATAATACGGCTTGCATAAAAAACAAAATGCTGAAATACTTCCATTTCCCTGTGCTCAATACAGAGTTTTTATTTAGTGAGGTTTCTTAAACAAAGTAGATCTTTTTAACATGGATATATCTAGGTAATATCATATGAAGTACTACCCTGTAGTTACTTATCATTTTAATTAATTTTAGGACATTATACTGAGTTACACAGTTAAGTAAACAGTCTCCACAAAGACCACCCTCAGTTCAGATGCAAACCACAAGTTTGAGGTCCCCAGGACCTCCCTCATTTCAGACCAACTAGCTATAAATTTGGGGGTTCTCATGATCACCCCCAGGTTTGACAATTCACTAGGACAACTCACAGAATTCAAGAAAGCACTATACTTATGAGTACAGTTTTATTATAACAAAAGGATACAAACTAGAATCAGCCAAAAGGAAGAGATTCAGGGTAGAATGTGGGAGGAGTACAAACTAGGAGTTTTTCCAGCCAGTGTCTCCTGTGGAGTCCTGGATGATGTTACCTCCTCTGGCTACAGTGGGTGATAATACAGAGTACTGCCGATCGGGAAGCTCACCTGAGTCTTCAGAGTCCTGAGTTTTTGTTGATCACATACTGCCTGTGCCACTGGCCTTTAGTCACCAGCTTCTCCTGGGACTCAGGCTAAATTCTTGTTAGTCCTCAGGAAGTTGGAACAGATATGGCATATTCCAAAGACCCCATCATAAATCACATTGTTAGTCTGTCCTGTGGCAAAAGCCTCCAGACAAACAAAAATGCTCTTAACAGACAGGATACTCTAGGGGCCTAGAGATCACCTCCTAGTAGCCAAGGGCAAAAGCCAGATCTCTGTTTAGGTAATGTTAATCCTTTGCTATATAGATAGACATCATTATTTGCTAATAGAATGTTGGATATTGGATAGGAAAAGGACATTAGAATAAGGACCTGCAAATGAATCTTCCCCAATAGTCAAGAATTACAATCATAGAGTATCATAGCCAGTCTTAGCCAAAGTTTGAATTAAAAACCATAAAAAGTGAAAAGTAGAAAAAAATTAAAATTTGTTTTAAATATATGATTAAAATGAAAGGAGCTAATGGAAACTGATCCCAAAAAGATAAAATTAAATGGTAAGTCAAAAATACTTCCTTAAACCGAAATTAATTTTATTTAGTACATATCAATGAATTTATGCAGATGACACATTTTGTAAGGTATTTATAATACTCATCAATATGAGAAATAGAGTTTAAGGGCACTAAGTAGAGGAAAGGAAATAGGCTTCTATGAGAATAAAGTGTGGGACTTTAACTGGGTCTTTTAACCAGATGATTTTGACAAAATCTTTTGGACAGCAAAAGAAAAATTCGTTTAGAACTTAATATATTCCTTGAGTGAAAACGTGATTCAACATTTGGATAGCCCTAAAAGATGCAATATAATCTCAACTCATAGAGAAATTTTAAAATAGGATAAATAAAGCTTTGGTTTTCTTTGTTTTTTGTTTTGCTTCTTGTTTGTATGTGTGTTTTATAAGAGCTGAATGACCTTCAGGTCTAAATTTGACTCTTTGAAGACTTCACATAACTCTTTGGAGACTTCAAAATTCCACAAATTTCTAAGTAAAACAAAACTCTCAGATTAGATGTAAAGTAAGTCAATAATAAATAAACAGTCTGGAATAGAGAAAAATATTTGTAAGAAATTTTATAAGGAAGAATATTAAGCATTTAATTTTTAACTTTTTTTTTTTTTTTAGTATAAAATCTTTATACTTAGAATTAGCTAGCTGGACTTAGTTTAGCTAGATCCCAATTTTGTAGGCAACATCCAAAGCATCATAGTCAGGAGCCAGTCAAATATATGCTTACTTTTCTCCATCAGGCCTGATCAGGGTGTTCACCTTGGCCACATCAATGTCATAGAGCTTCTTCACAGCTCGTCTGATCTGGTGCTTGTTGGCCTTGACATCCACAATGAACACAAGTGTTGTTGTCTTCTGCCTTCTTCATGGCTGGCTCGGTAGTCAGGGAGGATTTGATGATGGCATAGTGGTCACTCTTGTTTCTTCCGGGGGCACTCTCCCCAGGGTATTTAGGCTGCCTTCAGAGTCGCAGTATCTTAGGCCTCTTAGGCCTAAGGAAGGTGGGTGACGTTTGGAACTTTTTTCGTGTGGCCGTGGATGTGTTTTAGCACTGCTTCCTCTACCTGCAAAGCCTTTGCCTTGACTTCAGCTTTGGAAGGGGCAGGGGCTTCCTTCTTCACTTTGGGCACCATCTATATGAAAAGGCTAATTTTTAATGTTCCTTCTTTAATAAAACTTACATAAAAAGACATCCAGAAACTATTGGATAAACAAAATAATAAGTAAATGTAATAAATGTTGAAGTGATATTTTAAAGTTATGAGGAGTCTAACCAATACTCATGTATCTTTTATTAAAAGTATAAGCAATCAACTAATTTATGCATTTTTTAACATTTTCTCAAACTTATCTGAGAAACTTTTGATAGTAAGGAAAATATTTTATAACCTAGTAAAGTCAATCTACAAATGTCAGCAACTGAATATAACAAATGTGTTTCTTGTCTTAAAGATGTTTTCAAATGATAAGTCCTTCCTCTGGTCTTATCATACAGAAAGATGGGGTATTATTTTATGAGGTTATCTCTATGTGGCATAAACTATCATGGAAGTTCCACAGTTTCAAAGAGAATCTGATTCTGCTTAACCCAAACCTTTTACTATTCTCTACCTCATCTTCCCAAAGAAGTTCAAATGAGTTTTAAAAGCTCAAGAATAACTTAATAAATAAAAAGATATATTATGTTCTTGGAAAGAAACATTCAATATTATGAATCTCTCTATTTTCTGTAAGTCAACCTATAAAGGAAATTAAATTCCATTAAATTTTATTATGAATTTAATGAATGAATCTGGTATTCTTTTTCTAGACAAACCAGGAAATTTATGAAAAATTAGAATTACGAGGAGAAGGGATAGGCTATATTGATAGCATTTCAAATGTTATCATGAAGCTAGAGTAATATGTTACAGTTTCTACTTTATAAAATTCTATAAATCTGCATGGTTTATTTTTATGGAGCATGAATTCACATTAAAATAAAAATCTCAATGGGGACAATTCTTTAGGATAAAAATCTATGCCCAATATCTGAAGTTTTGCCCTACTTATTAATTATTAGGAATGAATAAGCTCTACAAAATTAGTTGGTCATTTATTTTTCTTAGAAAAATAATCGTTACTTGTCTTTTCAATTTTATAGTATACAACTTCTATGTAGAAGTAGCTATTTCTTATGTATTAAATATGTTCCCTCATTTTATATGTTGGGATATATAAATATATAAAATTATCTTTCTAGACCCACCTTAAGCTTTCCACTTCTACAAAATTCTGATCTTTCCCTTACACTGTGCAGCATCAGCTACTCCCTTCTTTTTTTATCCCAGTGAATTCCACATGTGATTATATATGCCATAATAACATATATTATTAATGGTGCAAAGGATATACCATAATTAATGTTTAGATGTAAACTGTGACTGTTCTTTTGGAAAGCAATTGGCAGCATCTATTAGAATTTCAAATTTTGATGCAACTATATCACTTCAATATTTAAATCTGACAGACCTCCTATAAACTTTATACATTCAAGCATATTAAAAAATGTTGTAGTGGCAAAAACTGGAAATGACTTGATTTTCCAATATAATAAAGATTGAGTAAGTTTCCATATAAATTTTATAGATCACCACCATAGAATATTATGCAACTATTAAAATTATAGTTCCCATAGTTGTTTAGAGGGATTTCCATGAGAATATAATGAATGAAGAAGGTGAGAAATAAATATATTATATTTGTAAAGCAAACTAATGACAAATCACAAGTGACAAAAATATATCAGTGTCCATATATGTACATTTCCTATGAATATATAAATATAGAGAAAATACTAAGCACTACACAGCTGGTTGTTAACATGTTACCACAAAAAAAAAGAACTCATGTGGGAAGGGAGAAAGTCGGACAGACAAATAAACAAAATAAAGACTGCACTTAAAATAATCTATTTATATATTGGACAGCACTGATAAATTTCCATTGTCAAATCATCCTTTAGTTCCTGTGAAAAGTACTAATATACTATTATTATTATTTTACAGAACCAAATCCAGTTTAACATTTTATTAGTTGTATATCTTTTTTCATAAGTGAGATTGATTTATAATAGCATTGTCCAATTGAAGTATAATGTGAGCAATATACATAAATTAGATTTTTAGTAACCACAATAAGACAACTAAATAAGTGAAACAAATTTTAACAATATATTTAATCTAATAAACTAAATATTATATAAATATAATATGTCAACATGTATTCAATAAAAAATTAATGAGATATTTCATTCTTTATTTGTCCTAAGTCTAAATCTGCATTTATTTTACACTACAGCATATCTCAATTCAGATGTTAATAGTTCATCCGAAATACTTATCTTTGTTTAAATTTCATAAAATTTATGGTTGAAAGGTAGTTTACATAACCAAGTCATTCCAAGCATATTTAAGGTTTTTCAATCATTGAATCAGTGTCAATTTTTAAACTTAGGTTAATAAAAATTAGAGAAAACTAAAAATTCTGTTCCTCAGTAGTACTGGTCACATTTCAAGGGCTTAATAGACATACTGAAGTGGACCACACAAGTCTCTACACTTATTTTCCTCACTCTGTCGGGGTATCATGGGTATGCTAGTCTTACAAAACTGACTCTGTAGTTTTACCTCGTTTCCTATCTTTGAAACAATTTACACAAGATTTTTAGTGCCTATTCCTTGAAAAAATGTTATAACTTTCCTGTAGATTGTCAGGGCTAATGTCTTTTGGGGGGGATTGGGAGGATGGGAATGATTGAGGGAGAAAAAAATCTATTAACTATCAACTCAGATTTTACAAGGGTTATAGTTTATATGAATTTTCTATTTTTAAATCAATTGTGGTCATTGGTGACTTGGGTTTAGTTTGCAAAATTCTGTGTATAACCATTAATGTGCCTTTAAATGCTCATGCCCTCATTTAGTTTTTGTTTACTTTTCCTATGCCTTTATGATGTTATCAAATGTTCACTGCACTTCCAATAGAAGTATGTGTATGTGTGTGTGTGTATATCAGTTGTTATATTATTTGGTATAAACCTATATATAGGTTTATAACTATTACACACTCCTTGTTTTACCTTTACCCTTCATTTATAAATTTATGTTTGCTTGTAACAATTATACAGTATTATCAGTAGGATTTAAGCATGGTCCCACTACATTTAGCTTTTTAAAATTATGACTTTTTTCAACCAAAGCACCTATTATTGTGATAAATTTTGATCATTTATATTTAGTGTAATGAGTGACATATTGTTTTTATTTTTCAGTCTTACTGTTACGGAAAGCCAGACTCAAGACACGATTCAGGGAACGGAGTAAGCCTTTATTCACACGCGCGGGCTCAGAGGAGGCAGTCTCCAAATTCTGAGCCCCGAATCGGGGTTAGATAGGGGTTTATAAGCCCTAGCATTCCGGCAGGAAACGGATGGGCTTCCCAGGTGGGGGAAGGGATTAGCATTCAGGTGGGAGATTGATGAGATTGATGTGCTACCCAGGTGGGGGAAGGGATGTGAAAACGGGCTACAGGAACAGATAAGCAATGATTAAGAGTTAACCTGGGAGGGGTCTCTGGCTAGGCTGCTCCTCTTAAGTCATCTTGCCCTTATCATTACTATGTGATTTTTATTGTATTTGTTCTTTATTTCTTTTCACTTTTATTTTTACTGTTTGATAGAGACACATTTTTCTCCTTTTTGCTAGCTCTTACCTTTCCTTTCTCAAAGTTTTTGTGTGTGTGTGTATACACACACACACACACACACACACACACACACACACTGGTAAGAAGATATGTGATTTCTGTATCATTTCTAACTCAGATACTAATACTCCATTATTCTAACTTTTAGAACTCTAACCATTAGTATTTCAATGTTTAACATAATCTTTTATTTTTGTTTTATGTAAAAAGTCTGAACATATTTGGATTATTTACTTTTCATACTTCATTTATAGTTTAAACCACTATTGTCTTTTATTTGAAATTATTTCACTATTGATAAAATTTTATAATCTCTCATCATTCATTTACTAACAAAAGGAATAATAATTTACCTAAAGCCGAATAAGCCTTAAATCGCTGAAATAAATTATGTTTTCTATGGTGTATTATTACTTAAACACATTGCAGAATTTGATTTATTTCAAAACAGAAATAACTTTGGAGGTGAACACAGTATACCTTTTCCTGCTTCCCTGGCATTAGGCTGACTTTGTGACTGAATTCTAGGAGGTGGGAAATAAAGTCACATCACTCCTAGGACTGCTCCCTAAAATCTGTCATACAATTCTCTAACCTCTCCGTTTTCCATTGAGCTGCATTCCCTGTTTAATGGATGCAGAGAATCAGATGAAGATCTTTCAGGCTTTAAAAGCGAGATGAAGGGGCTGCTGGATGGGAATAACCTAGATCCATAAATAATTAAAACAGAGCTCCTCCCACTTATTTGTATTAGATGGTACAATAAGAAGACATATACCTTTTGCTGTGATGCACAAGGAATTATGTAATGGTTTTTATATAGCCTTACCCTACTTGATAATATAGACTCCGCTGAGCAACTAAACACAGAAAATTGAATCAAGAAAAAATGTTCAAAGCTATACACTGAATAAATATATCATGTGTATTGATAAATAATGCAACATTCATACTTATAGAAAGCATACTGTATAAGTAGCAATTTGTGGGGGGAAATATTTATGAATATGAATATTCACACTCGATGTACATTGTTAACAAAGACATAATAAAAGTATTTGGTTCTTTCTACTAATTATCAAAATGGAAAAAAGTTATTTCTCTTGTTTTTTTTTTTTTTAATTGAAGGGGTGAGAAGTGGAAAGGAAGAGGAAATGAAAACATGAATCAGCATTTAATGAAATAAGTTTTCAGCCAACATGAACTACAGCAGTTCTATAGTTAGACCAAATGAACATCTGACTGGAAGATTTCTACCACCACATTCTCATCTCTTACCATCTCCAATCCCTGCTCCTCAGGAGAACTCTTCTATTGTTTCTGCCATATTGGATTAAGAGGTTTTGGTTTTTCCATTCCAATAGGGGTTATAGATCCCCTGCTTCCCTTTTCTAAATTCCAGCAATTTCTATGCATTTTATCTTCTAAATAATTCACAATCTGTCTGTTTCTCTCACCTTTGTTCAAGGTACCATTTCTCACCTAGACTAGCAGATCCAGTGGTCTGTCTGAAGCCACTAAAGTCCCTTCAATTCATTATTTTATATTCTAGCCGGCACAGTTCTTTCAAACTAGAAATCTGATTATCAGATCATGTTACCCTGGCTTTTTCACATGGCTTCCCCAACCCTTGTAAAGCTTCCTATTGCTGTTTAGATAAAGACAACATTTTCCAAACAGTTCATTTTTACATGGATTAATTTGGTTTATTTGTTTTTTAATAGTTTTTTCCCTGGTTATAATGCGCTTTTCTTCCCTTTTCACCCAAATGTGAAATTCAGATATTCCCATCAAATATTAACAATTCCCTTCAGATATTAATTTAATCATCACTTTCTCAAGGAAGCCTCTTCTGACCTTCATGGCTAGTTCAAATTCCCCCAGCGAGTCAATGCACAGAGTGGGCTGGGCCTTTGCCTCACTGAATAGGTCAAAGTAGTCATTTTACTTGGGCTTAGAGGTCATTTGATCTGTATCTGTAAACCTGTTGGACTGTAAACTTTATGAGGAAACAAACTCTCCCTGTCAATCTCTCTTTTTTGTGTGTGTCAGAGAATGTTCATATATGTGTGATTGGTGCCTAGTACCTGATGGTTAAGCAATAAATTGCGGATGAATGAATGAGTGAACCCTAACTTTTGATTCTGAAATTATCCAGAGATTATGCATAATCCTGGGTATAGTTTGCAGCAACAAAAGACTAAAAGTGACAAAAAGAAAAGAGGAAAGAAGGCCATGATGATCAAAGCACAGCTCTGTTTGAGTCATATAATCAGGATTCTAAATCTTCTCACTATTTCCCCACCCAGCATCATCAAAGAGGTTTATTTAACCTTGTAGCTTCTGATCCAACACTCAGTTACAATTCTTATTTACAAGCCCCTGATACACTTAAAGTCCTTTTAAATGTATGTGAACACTACTTGAATTCTTCCTCTACAGCAAAGAAAAAAAAAAGTTATCTGCATCATTTTGTCTTTTCCTGCAGGTTTTAAGTGGGTAAAACTTAATTCTGAGGTTTTTGCTTTGACATTATCTTCTATAAAACTGCACAAAATACATATTATGGTTACTCTTTTAATGAGGAAACAAAAGCCAGATGCTTTAAATAAACCACACAAAGCCATTTAGCTAATGAGAGATAAATTTGCTTAAGTTGAATGACTACTTTTCACTAAACTGCTGTTACACACCCTCTAGAGTCCCCCTAAAAACTATAGATGAACCATGTGCTTGTCTAGCAGATGCAATGGTAGAGGGAAAGCAAAGGCACTGTTCTACTTTTTAAAAAAAAACGACTAAGATTTTCCACTGTAGAAACAGATAATGACAAAGAAAAAAATCAGGGAAGATTTATGTGACTAGAGGCTAGTTTGAACCAACCTAATTCCCACCTTTGATTTCCCTGCACCCACCATCTTAGAGATTCAAATCACACAAGTTACCCTCAGTAGCTTGAATTTTGGCAGATGGTGAATGGAGAAAGGTGTGTTCTTACTATCTCATGAGAGATCTCTAAACATATTTTCCTTTTGAAATACCATTATTCACAGTGATTAAGGCCTTACACTATTTGGAAAGAGAATTAGGCATAGAGTATTGAGTTAAAAAGATTTTTGTCTCATTCTGAAAATTCAACTATCATAAAATATTTTATCTGTTGAAAAGTACAGCCACCTTTTAATATATTTATGAATTAAAAACACAATCCATTAGGAAGTAAAAGTGTTTAAGGTCTGAAAATATTTGAAAATCAGAGCCACATTCCCTGGTTAAGGCAGCAGCTCTGATGAACACTTTATAATTCTTGGCTCATAATAACATTAACATAAGAACATTAGTAATAATGGTATCACTTCTTTGGGAAGTTTCACTTGGAAATTTTTGTAGTAGTTAAAATATCCTAAGGTCTTGTAATCTTCAAAAGCACCTTCTTTTCTAAAACCAATATATTGAACAAAATACTATGAAGTATAAAGTTTTGAATATTAATGTATCTTAAGGACATAAAGAATATTAACCTACATTTACTTAATTTTGACCTCTGGCCGGTCCCTACGAGCAGTTAAATCACAGAGGATTTGGTCTTTTTACAAAGCCACCCTTGATTTTTAGTCTTTTAAGAGAAGTAAAGAGGCAGGACAAACCAATTGCTTCATTTCTGGCCAGGTGAGCAGTGATAACCAGAGAATGGTCATTAATCATCAACAAATTACAAAGAAATCACCATGCAAAGTCAAAGGTAAAATCAATTACAGTGACAATTAAAGTACTCAAACATCAAACTCAAAGCCCCTGCAGTTAATAGACAGCCTAATATGATTTTATAGGGAATTCAAGCATAGAATTTTCCATAATGCTAAAATACAAAACTAGATTTAAGAAAGGATATAAAACAATAATTTGTATGGTAAGTTGGGGGAAAAAAGTCCCCTATGGTAATAAAGTTGACAGTTATTTGATCCACTGTGTTATTATCGATTATTTAATAGAAAGTAGTAATGAGTACATATTGAATACAGTGCTTGTGCTACAATCAAATCTTTGTGAAGAAAATTCCATGCGTTCTTTCTTGATGTTGGCATCCAGCACCAAGACTCAAAACATAACAGTTTTCAGTTATAGGACTAAAGGACAATCTCATCACTTCATGCTGTCAACTGCATCTTTGAACTCTTTTCTGACCTTCAAATGAAATCACCCAAGTGAGTTAAGTCCAGAGAAGTGCAGAGCTTTACAGACCTGTATGTTTTCCCAGATGAGTTATATTGTCATTCACATTTCTCCCACAGTCAACCAACATGAAGGTTTCTTCTAAGATTCTGAAACAAGGGAAATCTTCCCCCAGTGAAGTCAGCAGAGAGGAGAGGTGCTTGCTTCTGCTGCCCTGAGTTGTTTAGGAGTAGGTTAGGAATAGTCGTATTCCATTTATCACCGCTGGGAGATGCTGCTCTGTGTCTGCTAATTAATCCACCTTATGTAAGCATTTTCTAAGAAAAAGAAAATTCTAAAAGCAGTCAGTTTGGTGAGATTATCACATAGATCTGGAAAGAAAATCAGAATAGCTGTATTTTAATTCCAGTTTTATTATTACTGGTTGAGTAATGTTGGATTCATCATTTAACCTTTCTTCTTGTAAAAATGTTTTATCTCTAAAATGGAGAAAAAAGGATTATCTCTATGTATTATGCAGGGAAGTTGAACAAATACTTGATTCTAAAAATGACCTTAGGATAACAATTGAATAATTCTTTATAAACCAAATGCATAGTATATGTAAATTTACTTGAATATATCAGTAATATAATACTAAATTTCCAAATTATTAATAGACATTAGTTACACTCAACTCAAAAAATTCTTGAGTTTCTAAAAAGGGTTGTTTTTGTTGTCATTTTAATTCATTTTGCACCTTGGAAACTCATTCCATGGATAAAATTCCCTTTAAAGACAAACCCATCCTCAGATCTGGTTCACTGAGAACTTAGCAATGATTTTCATATTCTCAGTTTACCACAACGTCATTGACTCGACCTATCCATTATCGGCAAATCTCCATACTCCCTCATCTCTATTCACCCACTAACAGTAATTTTTCACTGTCTGAGTGACGAATCTCTGCATTTTGCAACAGTTTTCATCTCTTTTTTAACTACTCAGGAGAAGGGAATGTGGTTGAAAATGTCTCAAGTAGCAGCAGAGGTAAAGATAAAGCTTATCTCTGTCCTTATAGAAAGGAAGCCCATTTAGCCACACTCTGAGTTAAATGCACGGGATGGAATTCTGTTGGGTTCCATGGTACTCATGGTTTAGGTATTTTACAGATATTAACTCACT
The DNA here is from genome assembly GCF_021234165.1 of Pteronotus mesoamericanus. NCBI lineage: Eukaryota > Metazoa > Chordata > Mammalia > Chiroptera > Mormoopidae > Pteronotus > Pteronotus mesoamericanus. Next base: position 25,580,103 of record NW_026555085.1, on the reverse strand, counting down.
GAAGTAGCTAACATTTTTCTAATCATATCACAGATGACAACCTTAAGGGCCCAAGAGGTCAAAGTCCTGTGCAAGGCCCTTCACCTCCTAAGTGCGAGAGGTGTAAGTGGAACTCAGGTCTGACTAATTTTAAAAGTCATTTTTGTTCTTGTATATGAACATTTCTCATAGTAAGAATGAGAAATAATCACTTTTACATTTCTACTAGGAAATATTAACTGTGGTTGCTTTAAAATAATTCTCAAGATCTTTGTATACTTAGAAAAGACCTGGTACCAATCTGAAATTTGTTTATGCAAATATATTGGGCATAAAATTACCTCCCTACACAACCCTTCAAACAGGCAGTGTGGTGGAGGGTAAGATAAACTGACCTTTCAGTCATTTAAGAGATCCTGATTGGCTACGAAGTGCCAGGCACAGGGATAAATGATAGATCAGTAAGCAAAAGACACAAAGATCTCCACCCTCATAAGGCTTACATTCTAACAGTGAAAGACAAAAGTAATAAACATAATAAATAAGTAAGCTACATATGTGTTTAAAAATTGTAGATGCTACAGAATAAGGAAAAATAGACCAAGGTAAAAAGGACTGGGCATAGAAAGGTGGTAACAGGGAAAGGGCATGCCCCAGTGCTTGGGTCAGAGGCAGAGAGGGGAGGGTAGAAGGGGCTAAGGCGACAGAAGGAGCCGGGAGAGGGAGAGGTAGCATAAGGCCACGTAGACTTTGGCTTTTACTGTTAATGAAGTAGGAAGTCATTTCAGGGCTTTGATCTGAAAAGTGACCTAATATGACTTACATTTCTAATAATTACTCTTGATGTGTTGAGAATCAGTGAAGGTGAAGGTGAAGGAAAAGCAACACAGGGAGAAGAGGCGTGAAAATGGGCAAGAGGCTATCGCAATAGTCCAGGAGACACGTGGTAGTAGCTTAAGTCAGAGGGTAGCAGTAGAGGTGTTAAAACGTACTTGGATTTAGAAGTAATGGCAATAGAATTTCCTGATGGATTAGATATGGAATGTGGAAAAAAAAAACCCACTTAGAAAATGACTCCAGGGTTTGGCCTGATCAATAGGAAAAATGAGTACCATTAACTGAGATAGATGCCTGCAGTTCTGGAGTATAAATCAGAGGCCAGCTTGGGGGTTAAATTTAACATCCAAGAGGAGAGATTAAATTGGGTTGTTTACATAAAAGTCAGGAGTTCTGAAGAGAGCACTGGGCTGAAGAAAAAAGTTTGTGAGTTAATCAGCCTATAGATGATATATAAAACCATGAGGCTCAGTGAATTCATGAAGCCTCAAGGGAAGATAAAAAAAAGAAAGAAATTGTCATTATATTTATAGTAAGCATATTGCCTCCTTTATATAGAGATTTAAAGTAAGACAATGTTTTGTTTTTATGAAATGAGATGAAAGTTTAGAGATTGGAAGCTCTGTATGTGATTATTTCTAATTTTCTTTTCTTTTTTAAGATTTTATTTATTTTTAGAAAGGGAAAGGGAGGAAGAGAAGGGGAGAAATATCAATATATGGTCGCCTCTTGCATGCCCCCTACTGGGAACCTGGCGTGCAACCCAGGCATGTGCCCTAGACTGGGAATCAAATTGGTGACCCTTTGCTTCACAGGCTGGCACTCAATCCATTGAGCCACACCAGCCAGGGCTATTTCAGTTTTCCTTTGGAGTAAAAATCTTCAGTTACTCTTGTTCAATGATATATCACCTCCTAACTGAAAACTCCAGCTCCTTATAAATTTTAAGTCAACACCAATGAGCTAATATATATGAGCACCACTCTAAGAGTGAAAATACAAAAAGCACATTTCCAAAGTTCAGATTTCTATTTCATAGATGCTATTAATCGCCAATCCAAGTATGAATAGTAGTTTAGCTTCTCTGATGATACAGTAAAATCCTTTAAGAAATGGAAACATAATCAAATTGAATTTTACAGAATATCCTTTTATTTTCCAGGAAAGGAAAAAAAATAATGGTGATTTAACCATCTTAATATTTAAAAAACCCAAAACTTATAAACATGCAATTGAAAGTAAAATGTAAATGCCAATACTTCATGTTTTTTCTTTGACAAGCACTTTCTCCCTTATTTATTTTTAATATCAGAGAATTCATGGAACCAAGAACCAAGATCTTTATTCTAGACCTCTAGAGCTTGCCTAGGAAAGTCATTATGAAGGTTATTTTTCAGAAACTGAACTAATATCTCGAGGAAGTTAAATTCACTTACAGAATATAGATACACAGATGTATCACCCAGCCTTCACAGGGTCAGTCATCTCTACAAACCAATTCTGGGAACTTTTTCCTTTAAGTATCAGAGATAGAGTTGGGACAAATTATAAAACCCAATAAAAGTAAAGATATGATGAAACAGACATGTGGGTATAGAGCTGGTAGCTATATAAGCTGAATTCAGACTTTGTGGAGAGAAAGTTGGCAGCGAGGTCCTGGAGCGGGATTCCTCTGGTCCCTGCAGTGCTCCTGCCTCCTTCTCAGCTGGCTCCCACTCTCCTGAGCTGATTTCTTCTGTGTCTCTGGATTAGAAGGTACATATGATAAATGGAACTAGATAGAGTCCATTTTGGCTTCCCATCAAGTCATAATTTTTCAAACTCTAAGCTATTTATTTTTTTCTAATTCTCATGTATAGATTCTTTATTTTTAAGTAACTGTGTATGTCAGTTAGGGTCCCTGTAGGAAACAGATGGCACATAGGAACCAGGTAATTTGAAGAGAGTTTAATAAAGGAACTATTTAGAAACCAAATGAGCTTTGGTTTTATGGAGAACTAACATCCCAGCCTCACACTTTCTTCCCACCCTTTTATGTCTTGCCAGTACCTCCCTTTGGTTAAAAACCTGAAATCAGAGAGAAGGAAGCCCACTGATGCCAAACTGAAGATTTAACTGCTCAGGCAAAACTGGCTACATCATTTGCAGTACCCGGTGCAAAATGAAAATGCAGGGCCTCTTTTTTTGAAAAATTGTTAAAATTTCAAGGCAGTGACAACGGACTGTTAAACCAAATGTGGGAGCCTTCTGAGCAAGGCACCCTGTGGAACTGCATTGGTCACAGGCTCGTAAAGCCAGTCCATTCCTAAGATGCACAGAAGAATGCATAAGGATATAGTGGAAACTGAAGAGCAAATGAAGAAATGCAGCACATATTGTTACCTTAGTTAGGTTACTTAAATATTCTAAACCGCGGTTTACTTGTCTATAAAATGGGGATGACAATAATACTTCATGTTGTTATTCTGAGGATTAAATGAGATGGTACATGCAATTGCTCAGGCCAGTGCTGTCAAAAAAAAAGTTATCAGTAAATGTCAGCTACTGCTCTTAATATTAACATTACTTATTTAATATCAATATGCAGAGAAATATATTCTTATGTAGTTGCATTTGTGTTATTCAATTTCTATCGTTTTAAGAAAACTCCAAATTTAACATTTTTTTCTGGGAAATTTTTATATTTACTAAATTTTGAAGAATCCCTGAATGTATGGCTGGTAAATATACACTCAGCTAAAATTAAAAAGTTTTCTCTCATTATGGCTATCTTCTTAAAACTGAAGATAACAATGTGTCATATATGGATTATAAACTTCTATGATAACTGGTGACTGAAATCTGAAAAAACCTTTCCCTCTCCCTCCTCTTACCAAGATTCTCTTTTTATGAGATCTAGAAAAACTTCTTTCTAAAGTATACTTTACTATCTATCCCTCCTGCCCAACTGACCTCCTCCTTTGGCTACTCTTCAGGTCTCAGTTTTGTATTATGCACTTTCACAGGTAGTGAGTCTCGCTGTCTGTGTCCCTGGATGTGTAGTGGAAAGCACACAGATTTTGGAGCCAAACAGGCTTCAGTTAGAACTCCAGTTTTGCTGATTACCAGTTGTTTAAGTATAGACTGAACTTCCTGTTATTCATCTGTAACACAGGAATTCTTGAGAACCGAATTCTTGAGAACCAAATTCTTTAATTATATTGAGCATAAAATCCGACACATAGAGGTACTTGTAAATTAGTTCTTTTCTTCTTTCTTCCTTTATTTCTGGCCTACTTTCTTACATTATTTTAAATTCATAGAGGGAACAGTAATTTGCCTTATATAATTGACCTTATTCCATTCAACTTAGGTTTTCAAGACAGGCTGCTTCCACAATAGTCACATACAAACAAGCATAGATAGAATAATTTTTTGTCTTCATTAAACACAGAGAAAAAATGAGACATGACAAAATAATGTTGAATTGGTGATAAGGAACACGGTTCAGTGTTTTATTTCTGCTACAGACTATGTGGCATATGGCAAGTCTAGTTCAGATAACATTCTTAGGAACCACATTTTGACATAAAAGTCAATTTATGAACTGACTTTTACCCTAGGAGTTGCTTAGCTAGTCCCTCCGATTAAAAAAAAATAATGATTTATGAGAAACTATAATACTTTTTTTTTCTAGGACAGGTGTCACAAAAAAAAGGATTTTAATTGTCATAGCAAATCTTGGTTTGCCTAGTTCACTCTGGCATAACTCAAAATACTATAAAACTATAATCATTCAAAATCATTAAGGCAAGTCTGCATACCAAAGTGTTCAAAGGAGCCAAGAGTTTGGCCTCTTTAGTCAAGAGATAAACTATTTTTATCTTTTATTTTCTAAAAAAATGCATTTATTATTACATATGATTTAGTCTTTTCTAGATGCTAGAAGCTGTGATAGCAAGTATCAGTGATTGCACTGTGCTAAGCACATGTGTTCTTGGAAAATATAAGATCACTAGGGCCTTTTGCCCTGTGTGAAAAGGCCCAAGCAATTAGTTTTTGGGGTGTATGTATATGTTTTTGGAGAAAAGGTATCTCCTGTCTTGTTGCCATGCTATCTCCTCACTCTGTGTATCTGCTTATAGCAATGTCACTTCAAAACTGGTAAGACTCTCAAGAATAAAATATCCAGGCTTTAGTAATATTTATCAACTTTGACTGTTTGTCAATTGCTTCCTTTCTGATTCTGAGGTCATATGCTGAAGATTTAAGTTTCTGATATGCCATGCTACAGCTAAATTAAGTTAATTTCAATTACTATAAATCCCAAAGATTATATGCTACCTTAAAAATAAAAATAAGAAACACCTCAAGTTTAAATTAAAATAGTTAAATCCTGCTAAGCCACCAATTTAGTCCTAACATATTGCTTCTCTTCAATTTAGGTCTCTAAATAATAGATGGAATAGTTTTCAGAAGACTGTGCAGGAAAAAAACAATTACAATTTAAAGCACAAAAATAAATAAACCCATGTATTGACTTACATATTACTTTACTTTTACTATATCCCACACAGCAACTAATGTTACTCCAGAATTCTTAGCTGAAACAGGGACATTTTCTATCTCATTGTTGAAGCTTCCTAGAAGAAAGAACAACATGCTTTCATGTACTATCTGATTTTGAAAATAGTGGATTACAAGAATTTTACATTATTAAGGTTCTTTTTCCCTTTTCTTTTCCCTCACAGTCTTACAGTAGACCTAATACATTACACCTGGTTCTTTTCACTGTTGTGATTCAAGGTCACTCCAGAAATAATTTGCATTGCTGGCATACAAAAAGTTGAAGGTGGCTGCTGTCACCTTGAATAATTTTGCACATTTGTCTTTCTTCAAAAACAAAATTAAAAAAGTGAAATACCAGTGACTTTGTTTTACACTATTCTACTAAAGATTAATACTGTACTCTGAAGTTCTTGAGAAATCCATTTTCTAAAATGATTTTGCCTTGTTACAACAAAGAAAACAACAAAAATCTTCACCCTGCACAGTAGATGCAGATGGACAGACATAAGAAAGGAGCGCTTGACCTTGGCAGCAGAGTGTGGGCACTTCCAAGGTGAGGTCAAAAAGACAGATGGTTAGTTCACCTTCATGTATGAGAAACACGTGCAGGGGGCTTTACGTAAGAGGCTACTAGTGTTTTTAGGCACTTAAAATTCTTCTTAAACGTCTTTTAAAAATTTACACAGCTCTTCTTATTTTACCTTCTCTGACTCACTTCTGGCTGCATTTTACTTAAGAGATAATAAATGTCACTGTTTCAGATTCAACCCAAAATCTTAGTGTGCATGGCTCTTCTTTGGAATTTAATTTACATATGCCGTTATTCAGTGCCCCATCCTTCTGCCAGGCTGCACTGGAAGTACTTATTTTCACAATATGTGAAATGAAGCCTATTCTAGGCTGTTTGTATTCATTTCCAGAGCTGCTATGTTGACCAGGCTCTGGTCGCATTGTTTCCTCTCCCTGTCCCCAATCTAAATTAGGTGGTACTATCAGATTAAAAGCAACAAAAATGGTCTTCTCTAAGCAGCAGTGTTACTATATAACTTACCTATTCAAAAATAGGTACTCAATTCAGAGAAGCTCAATAAACAATAGTATATACCAGACACTATGTTAAGCATATCAATAATTTATAACACAACTTTTAATTGTATTAAGAAAGCAGTTTGTTCAAAAAATTTGTCTAAAAAAGACAAATTTGACGTATCAAAATGTAAAACTTCTGTGTATCAAAGAACAAAACTTATAGAGTAAAAATGCAACCAACAGAATGGGAGAAAATATTTTCAAATCATATGTCTGATAAGGGATTAATATTCATAATTCATACAGAAATTCTACAACTCAAAAACCAAAATGCAAACAACCCAATTTAAAATAAGCAAAGGGTTTGAACCGATATTCCTCTAAGGAAGATATATAAAAGGCCAATAAACACAGAAAAAAGTGTTCAACATCATTAATCATTCATGAAATGCAAATCAAAATAACAAGATACATGTCACACCTCTTAGAATGACTTCTATCAAAAATAATAATAACATGCATTGGCAAGGATGAAGAATAATAATAACATGCATTGGCAAGGATGAAGAGAAATTAGAATCCTTGTACAATGTTAATGGGAATATAAAATGCTGCAGCCATTATAGAAAACAGTAGGATGGTTCCACAAAATATTAAAAATTGAATTATCATATGATCCTGCAATTTCACTTTTGAGTATATACAAAAAGAAGTGAAAGCAAGATCTCAAACAGATATTTGTACATCCATGTTCACAGCAGCGTTATTCACAATAACTAAAATGGGGAAGCAACCCAAGTGCCCATCAATGGATGAATCCATAAACAAAATGAGGTATATATACAATGGAACACTATTTAGACTTTAAAAGGAAGAAAATTATGACACACGCTACAAAATGGATGAACCTTGAGGACAATATGCAAAGTAAAATAATCCAGTCACAAAAAAATTCCATTTATATGAGAAATCGAGAGTAGTCTAATTCACAGACGCAGAGAGTAGAATAGTGTGATGTTTAATTTTATGTATCGACTTGACTGAGCCACACAGTGGCCACATGTTTGGTTAAACATTATGCTGGATGTGTCTGAGAAAGTGTTTCTGAATGAGATTAATATTTGAATCCCTAGACTGAGTAGAGCGGATTCCCCTCTTCAATGTGGATCAGACTCATCTGATCCATTGAAGGCTAGAATAGGATTAAAAAGCTGAATAAAGGGAGAGTTCATTCTTTTTCTGCCTGCCTGTCTTCAAACTAGGACATCAGTTTTCATCCACCTCTGGACTCACACTAGAACTTGAACTTACACCGTTGGCTCTGCTGCTTCTCAGGCCTTTGGACTCACGCTGGAACTATACCAGCTTGCGGCCGGCAGATCTCCATAATCATATTAATCAATTACTAAATAAATCTTTTTTTCCATTGGTCCTGTCTCTCTGGAGAATAGTGAATAATATAAATGGTGACTGATATAGACTAGGAAAAGAAAGTAATGGGGAGTTACTGTTGAATGGGTATAGAGTTTCAATTCGCAATACAAAAAGAGTGCTGGAAATGAGTCATTGTGATGGTTTACAACAATGGGGACATATTTAATCTAATATCACTAAACTGTACACATAAGAATTATTAAGATAGTAAATTTTATGAGTATTTTACCACAATTTAAAAATTTTTTAAATACTCAATCCTATTGAGCAAAGCATCTTTTTGTTCTGCTTAAACAAACAGTTCTTACCCATTACACTCCTAAAAATTAATAAGGATCCCACAGGACTTGCATTTATATGGTTTATATCTTTGATGCTTACCATATTTGAAATTAAAACTGAAAAATTTTAAATATTTACTAATTCATTTTGTCATAAATCCACAACATGTAATAACAACACATTTTAAAAATTAACTGTATTTTCCAATATATAAGTAATTTAGTGAGAAAAGTAGAGCTGCTTTTTTTAAAATCCCTTTAATATGTACCTAAATAGAAGACAATCATATTTTCATATCTACTTCTGTATTCAGTTTGTTAGAATATGTTATTTTGGTTGACTTATATAGGGAAAATGCAGCTCATACAGTTACATAGCTGGAAGTAAAATTTGAAAGTCCTTTGAGATAAATTTGGATATTTTTCTTTGATAGCATACTCAAATTAAACCAGAAATAGTTTCCTAAAAGTTAGTTGCAGTGTGGTATCTGAAACCATACCAATGAAATTTCTATGCTGCTGCAAATGGACTAAGCCCATTGGTCAATTTTGTCCTTTGAGTAGATATTTTGTCCACGCATATGATATCATGCATTTTTCGTTTAGAAAATACTGACTCGCCAATTTGAGCTCTTTCAAATGTTGACACATTTTATTATTCAATATTTTAAAACCACATTCATATTATCATCACTGATCTCATCATAAAGCCATTAAGTGTTTGGGAAGTTGATACAAATTTTACAAAATTCTAATTTTCACTTGAAAGCTCATTTTATCTCTAGATATAAATATCAGAGGTATTCTCTGAATTGACAGGTTCACTGTGTTTAAATTTGATAAAATATCTGCCAGATACTCAAGTCAAAATAACCATAGTTTGTAGTTCTTTTCTGTAGAAAAATGGTGTTCTATTTAAAAAAAAAAAAAGAGTGGCTTGTTCAGCTTTCAAGTCAGTCACACAAGTTTTTCCACTATAATTTGGTACTTGGTGCGCAGCGGAAGTGCTATACACCTGCTTCCCGTTTTGTCATACAGAATATTAAGAAGGTGTATATTCACAGGTAAAGATTTAACACATTTAATAATTTTTACTGCTTCACTAAGAGCATTCTTAGAGGAAAAATATTTTTAATGTGAATATATATTTTTAATTCCCTGTAGAGTACGTAACTATTTGTATACTTTGGTGCCACTGCCTTGATTTGAGCTGATGGGTAGTTTTTGCTTCTGCACCATCAGTAAAAGCCAAAATAGTGAAAAAGACAACAAAATATTAATATTTTCAAAAAGTGCTTTTGGTATCACAGAACCTCTGAAAGGGTCTCAGAGACCCCAAGAGATCTTCTAACCACACTTGAAAATTACTGGCTTAGACAACCCAGGGACTTTAAGAACTTAATATCAAACTGACTTCAGAACTCAAAATCATTTATCTTTTATTAAAAGGTAAATAGAGATTAAATCACCCAGGTTTCTTCTTTTCCATGAGAGAAAATGGAAAGTTGAGAAAGAGATAAACATCTTTCTTATTACCAGCCATTTTTAGAACTTTAAATAGCATAATTGACTGCACTGAGGGATATTTTTACCTTTGTAGCTCAGTGAGGACAACTCTCCAACATTACAAACAAAATTATCCAAGAACCTAGTCCTTTTTGAAGTCATCTGGTGGTACATGACTATAAACCCACCATATTCACTTTTGTATTTCCATTAACTGGTGAGGCCAGCTATAACTCTGAATTATAATCATTATATAATTCTCTTTTTCATCCACATATGAAGGAATATAATGGTAGACACCATGAAAACACATAAATTGATAATTAGCAAGGAGAGTTATAGGCAGACAAAAAATGATACAATGGTCAGGAGAACTGAAAAAGCGGTTCTATGGAAAGTAAGTTTTCTTCACATTGTGATCTGACTAGAAAGTCCTAACTGGGCAGGTCATGGTGGATAGCCATGCCCCAGGCATATAACTTCTTTAGTAAAAGGCTTATTTTTCCCTTAAGCATGCCTTGACATTGCTTCTGTGAATCTAGGCCAGCACACCTTTAATATATTTATTTATTTATTTAAGGGAGAGGGGAAGGGAGTGATAAAGAGAGGAAGAGAAACATTTATGTGAGAGAGAAACATCAGTTGCCTCTCACACGCACATTACCTCTCTCATGCACCCCAATGGGGGTCTAAACATTCAACCCAGCCGTGTGCCCTGACTGGGAATTGAACCAGAGACCTCTGGCTTTGTGGGATGATACCCAACCAACTGAGCCACATCAGCCAGGGCTAGCTTAGCACAACTTTAAAATGCCCCCTTTCAGATACCTCCTCCTAAAGTACAATCACCCCAACCTCAGAAAACCACATAATCTTAACTATTTTGTAATCTGATTCTTGCCTTGCTTTCTCCCACTCTTAAATAATCTTCTTTACCTTCCCTCCTTAATGTCAAATGCATAAAGAAAACTGCAAAACTATTATTCTTGGGAGCATGTGAGATCTTTCCCCCTAACACACATTATCAGTTTGGCTCAAATAAACTCTCATAAAAATTCTCTACAGATTTGGACATTTCTTATCTCCATAGCCACAAAAGACGTCTTTAAAGGGTAGATCTTTGATTTGAGCCTAAATGACAAGACAGAATCAAGCATAGAAAGGTTGTGGCAAGAATATCTGATGTAGAGGGAAGATCAAGTCCAAAGGACATGAAGCAAGGTCAAGTTAAAACTATTTGAAAAATTGGAGGGTGAACAGTGTTGTTAGACACACATGATACGACAGTGAGCACACACTGGATTGAGATTAGAGAGGAGTAAGTAGGGTCCAGTTCATAGCCATGGAAAACAATTTAAAATTTTTTCTGAGTACAACAGCAAGCTACTACAATACTTTAAGTGAGAAAATGAAATAATTAAAAATAGGGTCCAAAAGGCAAAGAGACCACTCTAAATATGATGTATCTTCCTCCAGAAGAGTAAAAACCTAGATCTGGTAAGCATGAAAATTTAGGGTTGGAATGTATCAGAAAATATGACCATCTCTTTAATATGTGTGTTACACAAAATAATGACCCCCACCTCCAAGAAATGTCCGTATACTAATGCCTGGAATCTGTAAGTATGTTTTGTCAGTAGCAAAAGAGACTTCACAGATTGAATAAAAACTAAAGACATAGATTATCCTAGATTATCTACTGGGCCCAAACTAATCTTATGAGCCATTTAAAGTGGGGAATTTTCTTGGCTGAAGGCAGAAGAAATGCAGCAGAAGTCAGAGAGGTTTAAAGCGTGAGAAAGACTCAGTACACCACCGCTGGTTTGAGGATGAAAGGGCAGTGTGACGAGAAATGTGGACAGAGCCTTCAGGGCCTGGGAGAGGCTCCCAGCTGACAGCCAGCAAAGAAACAGGAGCCTCAGCCCCACAACCACCAGGAACTCACTTCTGCCACCAGCTTAAATGGGCTTGGAAATGGATTTCCCCCCAGAGCCTCCAGGTAACAGCCCAGACTGGCTGACACCTTGAGCCTGACCTTGTAAGACTCAAATAAGAGAAAGCAATCAAACCCACACATGCTTCTGGCCGTCAGAACTGTGAGATAAATCTGTGTTGTTTTAAACTGCTGTGTTCATAGTAATTTTCTTTGGCAGCACAGAAAACTAATGGTTTGGTAAGTAGAGAGAAGTTTAAAAAAAAAATTTGGTATTTTTATTATAAAATTCAAGGTGGCAAAGTAGGTAACTTTGAGCAGCTTTCTGAATGCTAGTTTATTAAATAAAATGAAAAATAACCTCTATGTTCAAAAAGTAAGAAACATTAACAGCAAATCACAAACTTTAAAGAATATATAATAATGAAATTTTTGTACCAAATTTAAGGAAGATCATGAAAGCTGCTAAAAATATTGAAAAAGGTACAAGTTTCCCTAAAAGTAAGTTAGGCTGTCCTGGAAGACACTATCAGTAGTTTGTTACTGGAATCTCAGAATGCTAAGGTGAAAATACACTGGGGAACAGCCAGCAAATAGTTCTATAAAAATCCTTTTCTGTTCCCCAGAGTGACCATCTAATCCCACTCAGAGTTTAAAGGACCCACCACTGCATCTGTGCCCAGATCCTGTACTAGCAATATTAACCATGAGGACCATGAGAAAAGTAAAACAAATAAAAAATAAATGAAATATTTTCATCAAAAGTAGAATTGAAAACAATAAATCTCAAAGCAAAAATCCTGGATTTAACAATGAAACAAATAGAAGGGACACATAAATAAAGAATAAAGAATAAAAAGAGATAGTTACTTGGCAGAACTAAGGCTAGAAATAGATGATGACAATAAACCATACAAAAATGAAAGGAATATCAGAAGTTGAAATAAACAAACTGAATGCTGCTGAAAATAGGATAAAAGCATAAGGCTAGAGAAAATTACACAAAATAAGATAGAAAAGAACAAAGGTATAAAGGACAGTAGAAAGAACATGATAAATATGGGCAACAAAAAAAGAGCTATAATTGGTGTTTCTAAAGAAGAAATCTCAACAAATGGAATAGAAATTTAAAATGTTATACAGGAAAAACATTTCCTAAAAGGATGAATATGTGGATTAAAAAGAAATTCTATGTTCCACTTAAAAGGCTATAAGAATGAACAATGTCATGATGTATCTGGTGAAGCTTCTAAAATTTAGCAGAAAAAATGTATCTTATAACTAGGAAATAAAATTAAGTCACCCATAATGAGCAAAAATTAGACTGCCTTCAAACTTCTGCAGAAGATTTTATTTTATACTGTGAAAAGAGTGAATTAATATTTACATAGTTCTGAGAAAAAGCAAGAATGATCCCTACTTTTAATACCCAATTTATCGTTTATTTACAAAGGCAATGGAAGCAATTTCAAATAAGCAAAGGCTTAGGAATCACAGTATTGATGAAGTCTTTTTTTTTTAAATCTACTTAATGACAAAGCTAATCAATCAAAAGATAAAATGAAGAATCAAATTAAGAATTTATAAACTAGAAAGCTATTTATAAAATAATGGAGAATGAATGTGAAATACACCTAAATGTAGAACTAAGAAAGATAAACTGTGACAATTACAGTAGCTGAATATAATAAAATGTTATATCCCTGACAATGGAAAAACTAACGTGACAAAAATTAAGAAGCAGAGAAAGATAGGCAAGAAGTAAAGAAGTACAAGCTTATCATTTTATTAAATTTCATAGAAAGGAATCAGTGGATAACATTGAAGTTTGAATAAGTTATTAAAGAATAAGAATAGCCTATATCATTCCAAATATAAGGAAAAATATAGATACATGCATATTTATACACACACACAGCCCCCCGAAAAACACTAATTATATGGCATAATATATTTTTTAAAAAGACTTCTATTTCCAACAATTTAGTGACACAGACTCTATGAAAAAGTCAATAAAATGTTGATAGATACAAAAAATAATTGTAACAAATTTTACTCTAAATTATAATCAAGTTCATATGAAAGTAAGGGACTTCCTCAGTGGCCCCAATAGAAGGAGCCAAACCACAGAGTTAAATTAGCTGTGGACCTATGACTGCCCTAGATGATTTCCAAAACAAAAAACTGGACGGGGAAAAAAAAATGGGTTCTATGTAACATAACCTCACAGTGTGATTTGATCATAATTTCCTAACTGGGCATTTCATGGTGGCTCATCACACCCCAGGCATATAACTTTTAGTAAAAGATTTATCTTTGCCTTAAACAAGCCCTGTCAGTTGTATCTGTTCATCTGGGTTAACAAACATTTGAAATAAACCCTAATTACCTTCAAAAGAGCACATAATCTGTTAACCATCCTGCAATTCAATACCTGCCTTACTCTCTCTCACATCCATGTAAACTTCCTTACATTCCCGCCATTTCAAACGCATTAAAGCAGCCACAAAACTGTTCTTTTCTGGAGCATTTGAGATCTTGTTCTCCAACATATATCATCAGCTTGGCAAAATTAAACTGTTAATAAACAGTTTCTCTACTGGTTTAGATGTTCTTATGTTGACAAAACCCAGCACCTGGGTTATAGTGTCCATGTCAGAGACAAAAGAGAGGGCCTTGGGCCCACATACATTGGGAGATTGGGCTTCCAGACCCCTTTACTGAGCTGGGACTCTCCACACCTGCTCTTTAGTAAAACAGTAAGCTAGAATTAATGTTTCTTGCCGGTGAAGGGACTTGATGAGTAAATGTGTCTGTTTCAGCTTCATACATTTTGAAAATAATGTCCATGAAGAATTCAACCATAGATCTATCCTCAAATTGGTTTCAGGTTCCCAAACAAAAACAGAAACTTAAAGCGATACAGGGACTAGAGCACCCAGAGAATCACAGTAGGTACAAAACAAATGTAGGAATAGAACAGTGGAAAACTCTAACAGTGGGAAATTCTGCCACCATTCTTTTTTTTTCCGTAAGTGCTGACTCTGACTAGTAAGTTGCTTGTTGATGAACTTCTTGTTTGTATAAGAATCCTAAGAACCAACTTCAAAAGCTACAGGCTCTTACCTTCAGGCATCTTAGCTCCAGGAGATTTGCTGACCTTCAACAGTGGAGCCAGGATGGCTACACCAGGAGGATGCAAACCAGACCATCACTTGCCTAGAAAACTTTTCAGTTCCCTCCCTTGATCTCTTTGTTCTTTTCCCCTCTCGTCCTTACAAAAACGTCTGCCTCGACTGAGATGTGGATGGACTTTGAGACGCAAGTGTCCCATCTTCCCATGAGACAGGCTTTGTGACACAAGTCCCCCAATTTCCAGGTGGCTGGCACCTGAAAAATAAACCACTTCCCTTTATATCAGCACCTGCTTCTCAAATATTGGCTTTTGTAGCAGCAGGCAGCCGGACTTGCTCTCGGTTACAGGAATATACCTTCGAATCAGACCTCCAGTATTCTTTAAATTATATTTTATTGATTATACTATTACGGTTGTCCTAGTTTTTTCCTTTTTGCCTCTCACCCAGTTTTTTTCCCTTTGGCCACTCTCTCAGGCAATCCCCCCACCATTATTCATGTCCATGGGTCATGCATGTAACTTCTTTGGCTAATTCATTTCCTATCCTGTACTTTACATCCCCATGGCTATCCTGTAACTACCTGTTTGTACTTCTTAACCCCCTCACTTCTTCAACCATCTCCCCACAATCCCCTCCTATCTGGCAACCATCAAAATCCTCCCTGCATCCATAATTCTGTTTTTGTTCTTGTTTGCCTCTCTTTGGTACACTGCCTAAGTTGTGGTGCTAGAATCCAAATTCTAGGAATTTAGCTTCAGAATCTGTGGCCCTAGTAATTATTTTGTAAGCAAGGAGTGAAAATATATTAATAATTAACTGGCCAATTTTAAAAATATAAAATAGGTCTGCTAAGCTGAAAATACAATAACCAAAAGCAAAATCTCAGTTACACTGCAGAGTAGACACAGCTGAAGAGAGAATTAGACCTGCAAGATAGAGCTAAAATCATTAATCAGGTTGCATTAAGGGTAAGGAAATAGAACCCCAAATTTAAAAGACTGAAAGACAAGATAAGATTGAATTGCCTCGTAGCTATCTCAGTAGGAGAGAATAAAGAAAATGAAAGAAAAAGGCTACTCAAAGAGATAACAGCTGTGATTTATTCAGGCTAGGTAAAAGAAATAAATTCACAGATTCAGGAAGTACCAAAAATCTCAAACTGTTCAAACACAAATAAAGAGACAAGGAGAATGACAACAGGCTAATTGTTAAGTTAGGGGAAGAACTGGGGACAATGATGTTTTTATTACATAGTCTTCTTTTTTCTTTTATGTATGCTAGAAAATTCCCATAATGAAATAAAAAATAAACATTTTGACTAAGTTTTAAAAAAGTTTCTAAAAGTACCTAAAAAAAAAAAAAATCTGAGAATTTAAATAATGATTAGAATGAGGGCTGATTGCTCCATGGAAAGATTAAAAACATGTGGTATAACAATATCTTCAAATTATTGAGAGAAAATAATGGTCACCCAAGAACTATGAAACTAAGTTTTTAATCACGTGCTATCGTTTTAAAGATGACATTTTCAGCCCTGACTGGTGTGGCTCAGTTGGTTGGACATCATCCTGCAAAGCAAAACTTCACCGATTCAATTCCTGGTCAGGTACATGACTGGATTGTGGGTTCAGTCCCTGGTAGGGGCACATACCAAAGGTGACTGATTGATGTTTTTCTCTCACATTAGTGTTCCTCTCATTCCCTTACTCTCTCTTTAAAAATAAATAAATAGAATATTTTTTTTTTTAAATGACATTTTCAGACATGGCAAAATAGGAAATTTAATACCAACAGACTCACTAGAGAAACTGAAATGATGTTAAGCAATGTACTTTAGAGCAAGAAATGAAACAATCTCAGAAGGTAGGTGAGAAAAAAGGATGTGAGTAAATAGAACCCTTAAAAGTATGGGTTAAAAGTATGATGGTAAATAGAACCATCATTAAGCAGTGATAATTTAAAACAAAACTAATAATGCTTAGAATGGGAGATAACCTAGAGGTAGAGAACTTCTGTCTCTGAAAACGAAAGAGCGGCTTGTCACAGTCTCCTCATTAATTATATTTCAAGGAAAGGGAAGGAAAAAAAGGATAAAATCTTGAGGGGAAAAAACACAAAACAGCTGTTAGGGACTAACTGCAAGTTGAAGGGCTGGCTACCTTGAAGTAAGCCTGACATATCTACTATTTTTTCTCTGGAAGCATTTACCAATTCCTAAGTGGTTTGGGGCTAGGAGACTAAACAATATTGGTGACTCGAAATATCAGCAATCTTTTGGGGACACAAAAACTGAAGGTCAGTGATACCAAGTCATCCAGAACATAAGGGTCTGTGATCCCAGGGAAAAGCTTAACTTTCCAATTTACTCTTCCTCTGAAGGCATTTTTTGATACCTATCCTACACAGGACAAGAAGATAGGAAGACAAGCACAAAGTGGCAGCCACATAACTAAGAATTAAGCAGAAGGTTTTTCGCTCTCATTGTATTGACGTCCATGTAAGAAACATCCAAATCTACAGAGAAATTTTATGAGTTTGAGCCAAAACAGGTCATAATTCCTGGGAAGCAAGATCTCAAGAGCTACAGAAAATGATGGTTTCCCAGTTTCTATTCTGCATTTGAAATTAAGGACGGAATGTAAGAAAGATTACCTGAAGGTGAGAGAAAGCAAGCCTGATATTGGATTACGGGATAGTTAAGAAGATTATGTGCTCTCTTGAGTGTGGTTGGGGCTCATTTCAAAGGCTCATAATTAGATGCATAGAAACAATGGACAGGGCTGCTTAAGGCAAAGATAAACCTTTTCCTAAGAAAGTTACCATATTTTGCTGTGTATAATGTGCATCCATGTTTTGTGCACATTATATATGAGATTATTATACCCATTATCATGCCCATGGTATGTAATTATTATACCCATGTATATTGTGCATCCTTATTTTTCCCCAAAAAAATTCGGGCAAAAAAAGTGCTCATTATATATGGCGAAATACGGGCCATGCTTGGGACCTGACATGCCACCATGACCTGCTCAGTTAGGAGATTATGATCAGATCACCCTGGGGGATTCGCTTTCCACAGAGGTTACCTTTCCCCTTTTTCATCCACACTGGGGATACAAAATTAGAGTACAGTGCTCACCAAGGAGAAGCCTGGTTTACAGAAGCCTTCAACTGTAATCCCTGATGGACTATAAGATCATCCAGAGCCTCTGCAGTTTTTCATACAAAATGTATGTCATTAGGTTAAAAATTACCAGGCAAGCCAGGAGACAAGATCAAATAGCCACAAGGAGGAAAAAAGAAGAAACAAAACCATAGCTAAATATGGACTTTTTTGTTAAAAATAATTTATGAAAAAATTCCTTTAAATGTGCAATAAGATGGAAATGATTACCAAAAGAATTGAAATAATGAGAAAAAGAAATCCTGGAAGTCCTAGAACTGAAATATTTAATTACCAAAATTAGGACCTCAGTAGGTGTACTTATGTTGAAAATGTTCAACATATATTATTTAGTGAAAAAAAAATATGAAGAACACTTATCAAAGGATACTTCCAAATTTTCAGTTATTTAAACTAGAGAGAGGATGTAGGGATAAGCTCAGAATTTAATTATACTTTTATCGTTAAACTCTTCAATACTGTTTAATTTTTTCTCTCAAGAAGCAGTATTACTTCTATAAAAATTTATTAAAATTGAATGAATACATAAAATTAATACATGCTTATTACAGAAGAATGTTAAAACTAGAGTTGTAAGAGAAAATATCCCTTCTTTCATAATGCCAATGCTCAGAAATAATAATAGTTAACACTTTTTCTTGTTTCCAATTTTTTGCTATACACGTTTTATTAGTTGTAATCATGTGATGTAAGAGGCAGAATCTTAAGATGTTCCCCCAAATTCTTGCAAACTCCCTTCTCTTAAGTTTGGTCAAGATCTGTGAATATGATTGGATAGTTGCTCCCTTGATTGGGTTTTGTTGTGTAAGACTCAGCAAATAGAGATTCTCCTACTGATTTGGAAGAAGTGAGCACCATGTTACAAGACGACCCAAGGCTAGGGCCTGAGAGTACCACCTAGGAATTGAGAGAAACTCATGGCCAAGAGCCTACAAGAAAACAGGAACTTAAACTAGAACTGCAAGGAACTGAATTCAGTTACCAATCAGCGAGCGGCAAGAATTTAGCCTGGTGAGACCATGAGCAGAGGACTCAGATCATCTGTGCCGGGATTCCCATGGAAACTATGGGATAATGAATTTATATTGTTTTAAGATGATATATTTGTGATAGTTTGTTATGTGGTAATAGAAAATTTACATATATAATATAAAACTACCATAAATTAATGATGTAATAAGCACAAGAGAAATGTAAAAAATTTACAAATATAGAAAAGTAAAATAAACACCAAGAAGGCAGCTGAACACTTGATATTTTGTTTTGTTTATTAGAGTCTTTTTGCCATCTAAAAATGCTTTACTATGTATTCTTAAAAGATGTCATCTTTAAAAATGATAATAACTACAAGACTATTATCCCTCTGTTGTTTTTGTGTTTCCAAACTATACTCACTGTGGTGGCTGATTTTATGCATCCGCTTGGCTAGGCTACTGTCTTCAGTTATTCAGGCAAACACTGATCTAGATGGTGTTTGCTGTGGTTAACATCTACAATCAGTTAAATTCAATAAAGGAGATTAGCTTTGATAATCTGGCCTCATCCATTCAGTTGAAAGGTCTTCAGTGTGATAACACAATGGTCTTGTTTTCACTCTCCAACTATAAACCGTTGCTCTAAGAAATTCATCCTCAGGATTGCAAGGGCAACTTCAGTCCTAGTTTCTGTCCTGCCATACAAGCCAGATTTGCCACACCCCACAGTCATGTAAGCTGATTTCTTGAAATAAATTTGCATGTGTGTATACTAGGTCTTCACTATTCACAAATTCCATATTTGTGAACTTGATTGCCAGCTAACATTTATTTGTAACCTTAAAATCCACACTCATGGCACTTTCATGGTTATTCCCAATGCATGAAGAATAGTAAAAAATTTAAGTTACCAGATACATAAGTTCCCAGTTGAGACAGAACAAGGCTATGCTCTACCTTCTTGTTTTCACTCTCCAACTATAAACAACTCTTTTCAATTTACTTAGCACCACTTTTTTTTTTTTGCATTTTTGTGCTTGTGGTTGGTGATTTCACTGTCTAAATGGCCTCTAGTGTAGTGCTGAAATGCTCTCTAGCATTCCTAATCACAAGAAGCCTGTGCTGTGCCTTACAGAAAAAATACACATTAGATAAGCTTCATTCAGGCATAATTTATGGTGCTGTTGACTGTGAGTTCAATGTTAATGAATCAACAATATATATTAAATAAGACATCATTAGCGGAAACATACATAAAACAAGGATTGATTGGTTGACAAAAATGTTGTGACCAGGGGCTTACAGGAACTACCCTGAATTTCCCCCAGGAGTAACAGAGTAATGGTTCATTATTCACTGATTCAGTGTTGGTAGAGATTCTATACAACACAAGTGCAGTAAATAGCAAGAATCACCTGGTTTGTGTGTGGCAGAGAAACAAATCCTACTGGTTCTGTTTCTCTTATAGAATCACACGTACACCATCCTTCTTCTGGGAGATTGTCAGCCCTTGATTGAAAATTACTACCAAGAATGAAGTGTTGTAACAAAGAGGAGTATCCTGTATTTTTCTAGAACAGGGGTTGACAAACTGCAGTCACATTTTGCTTTTATCAGTAAAGTTTTATCAGAACACAGACACACTCATTCATTTCTATATTGTCTATGGCTACTGTCATGCTACAATGTCAAAGGTGAATAGCTGTAAGACTATGAAACACAAAAAGCTTAAAATATTTACTAGTTGGCCCTTTCTAGAAATATATTGTTGGCCCCTGCAGTAGAATATTAGAGCACATAAAAAGTTTAGTAGATATGGATATGTACTGAATCTAATAATAAAAATTATCTATAAGATAGTTTATTAATCTTTCAACTACTAATGGTTCAGTTAATTCAGTGTTATTTTTAAGATACATAAATTATTACTAAAGTTCTTTGGTAATGGAATTGGGCATTATGGTATTTTATGCTGTTCAAATTTTGCAGGGAAAAAGAGAAATATCCAAGGTGAGTTAACTGCTCAGCCTTTGTTAACAAGTGCAGAAATAGAAGAATAGTACTATTATTTTAAATGGCCAACAATAAAGATACAAGATTTTATCTGAACTGTGCGTTGAGAAATACATCTCAAAAAATACTTTTTCTCTCTTCTGGTCAATATGGCAGTATAATTAAACACAGCTCACTTCCTTGCACAACCCCATCAAAATTACAACTAAATTATAGAAAAACCATCACTCAGAACTGGCAGAAATCAAGGTGAATGAACATTTGACAACTAAGGATTAAAGAAATCATAACAATCCAGATTAGTATGGGGGGTGCAGATAAGGAACGGGCTGGTCCCTCACCCTCCAGTGGTGGATAAAAGTCCTGGAGGGATAGCTCAGGGGCAAGGAGTCCCAGCCCCAAACTAGGCCCCCCAGCCCAGGGGTCCAGGGCCAGGAGACAAGTCCCCACAACTTCTGGCTGCAAAAATCAGCAGGGATTGAGTCAGTGGAAGAAACTGCTGGAGTCGCAAGCAGTTCTTCTTAAAAAACCCATACATGAACTTAATCAGACTCACCTCTCTGAGCTCCAGCATGGGAATAGCTGCTTGAAAGGCGCCAGTGATGTACAGGGAGAAACTAAGGTGTCTTGAAACTGAAGTATCAAGGCTCTGGTAGGGGACAGCTTTCCTCCAGACAGAAAGATGGGCAGAGCCCCTGAGCTGGCAGGCCAGTGCCAAATCTGAGACTCCATCAACCTGGCTAACACTGTCTGCCTCACCCTGGAGATCCCGTGAGGCTCTGACCCACCCAACATACAGCTGTTAAAAGCAGGTTTTCCATATGAATAGATTATCTTGGCTCATAGGTCACAAATTCCTAAATTCTTTCAAACAAGCAACAGCTGCCTCAATGAGCCCCACCCCTCACCACACCTCTTGCTAAGTGGCCCCAGGCATGGCACTAGCTGCAGGCAGCCTAGATTCACAGCTTGGCTTCCCCTGGAAATCTCCAACCCCAGCACAAGTAGCAGCCATCTCAGATTGCTCTAGAGCTCACGATGGGTGACCCTGGCAAAACATAGGTGGGAGCTGACGTTGACCTGCACCACCCAGGAAACCCCAGGGCCTGTGCACCCAGTGGACAGCTACAGACCATGTCGGAGCACCGCTACCCTGCCCCTGCACAGCTGATCCTCCACAGAGGGCAGATGGTGGTGGTCAGTGGTCACAGCCAATTCTTGCTACTAAGCGGCCTAGGTAAATTCCTTCTATTGATCTGCCAACAGCAACCAAAGTTCAACTATAAAGGGCAGGTGTACTCAGCCCACATGAAGGGCACACCTCAGGTACCCAGCTTGGGTGATAGAGGAGGCTATGCCACTGGACCCCACAGGACACCTATTACATTATACCACGATACTGAGAGAGGGAGTCATAGCAGCTCTACCTCATACATAGAACAAACATTAGGAGACTTCCAAAATGAAGAGGTAAAGAAATATGGCCCTAATGGAAGAACAGATGAAAACTCCAGAAAAAGAACTAAAGACAATGGAGATAAACAATCTCTCAGTGGCAGAGCTGAAAACACTGGTTATAAGGATGCTCAGGTAACTTAGTCAGGACCTCAACAGCATAAAAAATACCCAGTCAGAAACAAAGCATATACTAATTGAAATGAAGAACAATTTACAGGGAAACAACAATAGAGCAGATGAAGGCCGGAATTGAGTCACTGATTTGGAACACAAAGAAGCAAAAAAAAAAAAACCAAGCAGAACAACAAGAAGAAAAAAGAATCAAAAAAAAAAAAGAGGATAGTATAAGCAACATCTGGGATAATTTCAGGCATTCCAACATTTTCATCATAGGGGTACCAGAAGGAGAAGAGAAAGAGCAAGAAATTGGAAATCTATTTGAAAAAATAATGAAAGAAAACTTCCTTAATTTGGTGACAGAAATAGATGTGCATGTCCAGGAAGTGCAGAGAGTCCCAAACAAGATGGATGCAAAGAGGCTCACTCCAAACCATATCATAATTAAAATGCCAAAGGTTAAAGATAAAAGCAGCAAGAGAAAAGAAGTGAATTATCTACAGGGGTTCCCGTACGACTGTCAGCTGATTTCACAAAAGAAACTTTGCAGGCTAGAAGGGATTGGCAAGACATATTCAAAGTCATAAAAAGCAGAGACCTACAGCCAAGATTGCTCTATCCAGAAAAGCTATCATTTAGAATGGAAGGGTAGATAAAATGCTTACCAGACAAGAAAAAAATTATAGGACTTCATCATCAATAAACCATTATTATGTGACATATGAAAGGGATGTATTTAAGAAATAGAAGATCAAAACTGTGTACAATAAAATGGCAAAAATACCTATCTCTCAACAATTGAATCTCAAAAACAAACTAAGCAAACAAGAAGAACAAAGACAGAATTATGGATCCAGAGAGTGTCTTGATGGTTGCCAGTTGGGAGGGGGTTGTGGGGGAATGGTGAAGAAGAGAGGATTAAGAAGTACAAACAGGTAGTTACAGAATAGCCATGGGGATGTAAAGTACAGGATAGGAAGTGGAGTAGCCTAAGCACCTATATGTATGACCCATGGTCATGAACAACGGTGTGAGCATGGCCTGAGGAAGCGGTGAGTGCTGGGAGTTGGAGAGAAAAGCGGGGAAAATCAGGACAACTGTAATAGCATAATCAGTAAGATATAAAAAATAAAATAAATAATTTTTCTGCTACTGAGAAAGAAATACAAGCAAATGCACAATAGCAAAATGATATGCAAAGCAAAATTTTCATTTTCAGCTTGCAGAAGGTAAAAATCTTATAATCCAACTACATTCTAGAATTTGCTTCAATTTGCTTCTGTTAAGGCTAACCACCACAACTTTCTAAACCCCCAGAATCTTAAATGCTTAACACGATTAATCTTTGTTTCTCCTTATTGTTAAGCTTGGTGCAGTTCGGCCAGCCCTCCCCCATCGTTAGCTCCGCCATCTGGAAAGTGTGGCCTTGTGGTCATAACCTGGGAGAAGAAAAAGATGGAGGGAGCACAGTGGCTCTTAAATTTCTCCTCCCAGAATAACACACCTCACTGTCACTCACAGTCCATTGATGGAGACTAGCTGCAAGGGTGGAAGGGAAAGGAATAAGCAGAGCTGGTGGAATTCCCACTGTACAATAGTCATCTCTTCTACAGGAACCAAACGAATAAGGGACAGGTTATAAGGCCTTTTACATTGCTTTCTTCATTATTTTGAGTCATCCCTTTTTCAGCGTCCATGTGCCAAAAGCAAAATATGAAATATGGATCAAAGGTAATTCATTGTATGGGTCCCTGTTATTTGAAATTTTTTTCTCTTAATTAATTGAATAAATATTTTTAAGTGCTTACAATTGGTCATGAATTGTTCTAAGTGCTAAGTACATAAAACAAAAGAAGTTTCCAAACTCACAACTCTTATAATCTAGTGGGAAAAGAAAAAAAGAATAGAAACATAAATAAATGACATGTATTTTTAACAGGTTTCAGGTTTTTTCTCAGTTTTACTGAGATATAATCGACATACAGCACTGTATAAATTTATGGTGTACAGAGTAATGATTTGGCTTATATGTATTATGAAATAATTTCTACAGGTTTAGTTAACATCCATCATTGCATACAGATTTTTTAAAAAAGAAAAAATGTTGTTTTTCCTTGTAATGAAAACGTTTAGGATTTACTCTTGAAGCAATTTTCAAATATACCATACAATAGAGTTAACTATAGTCATGTTTACATTACATCCCCAGTACTTATAACTGGAAGGTTATACCTTTTGAACACCTTTCTCAAAATCCCCACCTCCATCCCAGGCCCCTGGTTATCCCAAATAATCTTGTCCCTTTTCCTGTGAGTTTGGTGGGGGGTTCTGTTTTGTTTTGTTTTCAGATTCCACATATAAGTGAGATCATACAGTATTTTTCTTTCTCTGTCTATTCATATCACTTAATACAAAGATCTCAAGGTCCATCCATGTTGTTCCAAATGGCACAAGGGTTCAATATGTTAAAGGTGACAATTACTATAGGGAAAAAAAGCATAGCAGAATAAAGTCAGAGAGTGCTGGGGTTGGAGGTTATACATTGTTTCATTTCCTACTGATGCTGTATAAATGACCACAAATGTAGTAGCTTAAAACAGTACAAACTTATAATTGTATAGTTTGGAGGTCAGAAGTCCAGATGGTTTTCACTGGTCTAAAACCAAGGTGTAAGCAGGGGTATGTTCCTTCTGGAGGTTCTAGGGGGAGGATGTGTTTCCTCTTCCAGCTTCTAGAGGCTGCCTGCATTCTTTGGCTCATGGCTGCATCACTCATACCTCAGCTTCCACTGTAACACCTTCCACCTCCCTCTTACAAGGAACTTTATGAATACATTAGTCCTATTCAGATGATTCAGGATAATCTCTCCATCTCAAGATTCCATAATTTAATCACATCTGCAAATCCCTTTTGCTATGTAAGGTAACATATTCACAGTTTCCAGGAGTTAGAGAATATGGACATCCTGGGATGAGAGGGTTATTATTCAGCTTACCACATCCATTAAATGAAATTTTCAGAGTAAACCTCATTGAGGAAGTAATAATGGAACCAAAATTTGAAGGAGGAGATGGGGTTAGTAAAGGACCTGCAGTAGGAGCACCTCTACGGTATTCCAGAAATGCACAGAGACTCATATGAATGAAGTGGAGTGAGTTTGAGAGATGTAGGACATGACATCATAAAGGTAATGCAGGGCAATTTTGAGTCATGCATTGTAGCTTTTAAAATGTTGGATTTTCTCTCTTGAAATTGGGAGCCATTAGTTTTGACTAGAATCGTAACATTATGTTATCACTCTGGCTACTGAATTGAGAATAGACTCCAACAATGCAAAGGGGATAGAAACAGGAAGAGAAATCAAAAATTGTACCGAACAAAGTTAAACAGGCAGGGAAAATTTCTTTTAAGACAACTGCAATATGTAAGAGCGATCCAAAAACAGTCTGAGCTCAACTCCACTGGAACAAAAATCAGTGGGGTTTTTAAGAGTTTTTAAAGGCCATTTGCATTTGCTAGCCAACCCCCCAAAAAGAGTAAACTATCACATATCTTCAAGACAGAAGGGGGTTTTACAACTTGGAGCAAGGTGCCCACTGCAAAAGCTAGGTTCCTACCTTCCCACAAAGACTGGAAGATAGAAGTGTTATCTTCCTTGATGATTACATCTTAAAAAGATAGTTTGGAGGTCCTTGAAAAAAAAAATACGTTCCTGGGTTATAAAACTGGCAAGATACTTTTAAAATGGCTTACATCTGAAAGGGGCATTTTTACAATTACAAGTTTTCTAAAGTAAGTGTTCAAGAAAAGGGAGGCTGGGAATTTTTTTTTATCCCCAATTTCTTGCTCTCTTCTTCTAACAACTCCATGATATGAATGTTGTTGGTATGCTTGAGTTTGTCCCAGAGGCTCCTTACATTATCCTCATTTTTTTGGATTCTTTTTTTCTTTTTGCTGTTGTGAATGGGTGTTTTTTGCTTCTTTTTATTCCAAATAGCTGATTTGATTCTTGGCTTCATTTTCTCTACTGTTGATTCTCCGTAAATTATCTTCATTTCCGCCAGTGTATCCTTGATTTCTGATTGGTTCTTTTTTTATGGTTTCCATATCCTTTATATGCTGTTGAAATTCTCACTATAAAGAATCCCATCTAAAGATTAGTCAAGCTGAGGAGAACATTAAAGCCATCATAGTCAGAGGCTGTTTCAGTAAAGTAAGTGAAAGTAATCATAGTTTGGGCCAGGCTGGTAGCTGTGGATATGATGAGAATGAGATGGATTCCAGATACATTTTGAAGTTAGAGGCAAATAATTTGCAGAAGGATTGGATGTGAGGTTCCAAAGAAGGGGAAGAGTCAGAGAATATGCCAAGGTCATTCTACATACACCCTCACATGTGAACAATTGTGCTACCTTGAACTTTGTCCCTTGGTAAGGAATCCTCTCAGAGGATCCTCATGGTCATAAGGAAGAAATAAAATAATATTTGTAAAAATGCTCGCAAATTTCTGAACAGAATCTACAGAGATGAAATCTGATGCTTAGACCTTTTCAGGTTATTTGCTGGATATGAGTAGGAACATTTCTGGGATCTCAAAAAATTGCCAATAGTTTCTCAGTATGTTTCTCCTTTGATTTCTCCTGAAACCTCAGCTTTTCTCTATATATTTTCTCGGATGTACGGGTTTTTTTTTCAGGAAACATTTATGTAATTTTATATTTATTTATTATATTTATTACTTTTTTAGAAATAAGGAAAATCATCTTTGGTAACATCTCTCAACCAATTTAACTTATCTTCCTTTATTTTCTGTTTGTTTTATTCTATTCCTCTGGGAGATCCTTTCAAGTTTATTCTTCAAATCAATTATTGATTTAATTTAATTGTCCACAGTGTCATTTTTGCCTTTTATTATTTCACTGCTATGGCGTCTTAGGTTGCCTGAGATCATTTCTTATTAGTCTAAATTTTCAACTAGTCTTCTTTTCATCTTGTCTTCTTTTTGAATATGTTTCTCTGCTTCACAGAAAACCTTGTGGCCTATAAAGATCATCAAGGTGCTTTGGATTCTGAAATAAATCTTTTGCTGAGATTCACTCTTCCTCTGCATCTTCAAGATGATGTTACCTTTCCTGAGTCTTACAGAACTTCTTCCAGTGTCTCCTTGTTGATGGTTTTCTGCTTATTCCTTCTGAGAGAAGGAAAGAGTTCTCTTCACTTTTTATTTTCCAAACCTATAATTTGTGTTCACATAGAGTATTTATTCAAACCCCTTCTCAAGTTTAAAGTGAAATAGAAGAAAGCTGTTTCCAGCTATTAGCCCATATCCCAGTGACCGGTAGGCTTTCTTTCAGTGTAATAATGCTGTACGGTGATGTATTCCCTCCTGATTCAGTGTCCTGCTCTCTAAAATGCGAAGAAGATATATCACAAGATCCACAATGCACTACCAACTCTCCCAGCTATCGGGCAGTGCTCTCCTTAGGAGAATTTTACAAACTGAGATGCAGTGTTCCACAACCAGGTCTCTCATTTCCTTCATCCCAAGGTGTTTTTTTTTTTAGGAGTTTACTTTCTGAATACATGTATTAGGAGTATTGGCAAAGATGCCACACTTCATTGTAAGTAATTCAGGAGATATTACTGGACATTGAGGAAGACTGACAGGATCTGCTGGACATTTTAAGACCAGTATTCTCACGTATGATCTTTGTCTGGGGGAAGGATACTTGAAGCCATGTGGAGTTGTCTCCATTTTCCATCTGCTGCTTCTTCTTGGTCCTGTCATCTCCCCTGTCACCACGTATTTCATGCCAGAGTTTTAACTTCTGTGTGGGAGATTCCTTAGCTTTTTAATTATTATCACTGTTTCTTTCATAAATGTTGCCAGAACTGTGTTTGAAAACTTTTTACATCTCCGTTCATACTTTAACACTCACAATTCTGAATTGTAGGCTTTTAGTAGAAGAGTAAAATGATGAAATGTGTGTTTCAAAAAATTAGTCTGGTGGTATGCAGGATGGATGGAAACTGATGAGGTCTAGAGTGATTTAGGCACCAATGAGGAAGAAAAAGCCACAACGGATAAATATAAAAGAAATTTTAAAAGAAGAATCAAGTTTCATAATAAAGCCAAAGAGGGGCAAAAGATGAATCAATTATAGAGCCAAGTAAATTTTTAAAAATAAATAGAAAAACTATTAAAAGTAGAATTCTTAAATAAAACCGAGAATGCAGTGTAAAAAACAAAAAGGAGTCAGTAGCCAAAAATAAAAATAAAAAACCAGCAGACATATGAAACATCTAAAGATGTATTGAAGTAAAAGACAGCATTACAGGTAAAAACAAATGGAATTCTTGTCACTGAAAGCTGATCTATGGCACACTCCTGCTAGAGAATATGAAGAAGAAAAGCAGGGTTGAATCAGCCAAGAACAGATGGCACAGTCACATGGAAAGAAACCCATGAAATATGATCAAAAGGATTGGTTTCTATCTCACATTCAAGATGACCCATTTTTAACCTCAGCCAAGTCATTTAATCTCTCTGCGTTTCAGTGTTCCCTTCTGAGTAAATTTAGGTTAAGATACTAAATTGTAATTTGGGGGCAGTGACTCTAGAGGCCAGGGTTGAAAAACTGAGACAAGGGTGAATCCAGTGCTGTAATGGGAAAGAAACAACTGACTGTTGAAAGGAAAACCAACTAATTCCCTCAATAAATTAAATCCTAGTCTTCCAAAGTTGACAAAAAATAATAATAAAGACAGAATATCCTCCTGGTAAAGCATGGCTGGCCAACAAATCCCTAATTCTTGTCCCTGGGGCCAGGAGAGTGGAAGATTTAGCAAGGGATAAGAAACTCCATGGTAAGAGTCAGGGGTATTGGTTCAGCTATCCAGTATCACCTGGAGATTCCCTCCTCAATGCTAATCTCACAGTCTTAGTATTCAGTTATATTTTTAAAGTCTACAGTTTTCCTCACAGTTATGCTCCCTACCCCTGAGCCATCAGCATCATGAGAAATATCAATCATTTGAATGTACACAGTGGTGGTGTAGGTATGACACAGGTTAGATTGAAGAGCTGTTTTCCTGCCCTCCAGGAGTTCAGATCCTAACACAGGAGAAGATGACTCTGCTCTAAGTGAGAACAAGAAATTATACACCAGTGGCTTGAATAAAATATGTTAACAGGTATAAAAATGTGGCTTATAGCTCAAAACTGGTACCACTTATTGTGTCTATCATTTGTTTCAAATGTTTGATTATGCCATTCTGAGCTACCCTGTAATCATTTTCCAAATTATGGCTCTGTAATCGACTATCAATAATACTAAACACTCTTTTTTTATTTTTTAAAATATATTTTACTGATTCTGCTATTACAGTCATCCCAATTTTCCCCTTGTGTCCTCTTCCACCTAGTGCCCGTCCCATTCCCTCCAGCAGTCCCCCCCTTAGTTCATGTCCATGGGTCAGGCATAAAAGTTATTTGGCTACTCCATTTCCCATGCTGTTCTTAATATCCCTTTGTCTAATCCGTACCTACCAATTTGTACTTCTTAATGCTTATACCTTTTGTCTGACTCTCGTCCCTTCCCCCTCCCAAGTGAAAATCTTTCTAATAATCACCATATCTATTATTCTATTTCTGTTCTGCTTGTTTGCTTAGTTTCTTTTTTAGACTTAATTTTTGATAGTTATGAATTTATTGTCATTTTAATGTTCATAGTTTTGATCTTCTTTTTCTTAAATAAGTCCCTTTAACATTCAAATAATAGTGGCTTGATGATGATCAACTCCTTTAGTTTTTTTTCTTATCTGGGAAGCTCTTTATATGCCCTTCTATTCTAAATGATAGCGTTGCTGGATAGAGTAATCTAGGTTGTAGGTCCTTGCTTTTCACCACTTTGAATACTTCTTGCCAGTCCCTTCTAACCTGCAAAGTTTCTTTTGAGAAGTCAGCTGGCAGTCTTAAGGGATCTCCATTGTAGGTAACCATCTGATTTTCTCTTGCTGCTATTTTTTAAAATTAAATTTTAATTATTATTATTTTTTAATTGTTCAGATACATTTATCTCCACTTTCCAGCCACCATTTCCCCCTGCCTCATCCACTCCCACCTCCCACCCTCAGTCCTTCCCCACTTTGGCTTTGTCTCTTGCTGCTTTTAAGATTCTTTCTTTATCTTTAACCTTTAGCATTTTAATTATGATGTGATTTGGTGTGGTCCTCTTTACATCCATCTTGTTTGGGACTCTCTGTGCTTCTTGGATGTGTATGTTTACTTCCTTCACCAAATTAGGGAAGTTTTCTTCCATTAATTTTTCAAATAAGTTTTCAACTTCTTGTTCTTTCTTTTCTCCTTCCAGCACCCCTATGATTCAAAAGTTGATGTGTTTGAAGTTGTCCCAGAGGCTCCTAAGTTTATCCTGGTTTTCTTTTTTCTTTCCTTCTTTTGCATTCTTTCTTCTTCTTGCTGTTCTGATTGGATAGGTTTTTTTTCCTTATGTTCCAAATCATTGATTTGATTCTTGGCTTCATCTACTGTTGGTTCCCTGTAAATTTTTCTTTATTTCACTTAGTATAACCTTCATTTCTGCCTGGGTCTTTTTTATGCTATTGAGCTACCCAGTGAGTTTCTTGAGCATCCTAATAACCAGTGTTTTGAACTCTGTATGTGATAGATTGCTTATCTCCATTTTGTTTAGTTCTTTTTCTGGAGATTTTTCCCCTTCTTTCATTTGGCCCATATTTCTTTGCATCCTTATTTTGGCAGTCTCCCTGTCTACATATTAGGTAGAGCTGCTTTTACTCCCTTTCTTAGAGGCATGGCCTATTGTAGAAAAGCACCCCAGTAAGTTGGATGGGGAGGAGCCTTAGGGTACTGCCAGGGTGGGGCAACATGCGTAAACCGGCTTAATGGATCTCTGATATGGTATCATGCTCTGTGGCTCTGTGTGAGGAAGGGCTCAGAAAAGGGACAATGCTGCTGCCTGGCCTCTGGAATTTTGTCTGAGAGGAAGCTGTCCCCCAGGCACTTGCCCTGATGCCAGACACTCCAATTTCTCCCCGTTTGCCAGTAGTGCTCTTCCAGCTGCTTCCCAGGTGCTAAAGCCCAGCGGGAGTGATCCTGCAGTACTAAATCCATTGCAAGCCCTTTAAAAGGAGACTCCTAAGAATCCCACAGTTTCTTCTAAAGCCCCAACCCTCAATGGCTTTTACAGCCAGAAGTTATGGGGACTTATCTTCCTGGCACTGGAGCTGTGGGCTGGATGGTGTGGAGTATGTCTTGCATCCCTCACTCCTGAGTTATCCCTCCTGATTTTTATCTACCACACATGGGTGTGGTACCATCTGTTCCCCATCTCCGGGTCTCCCTGCCTCTCTGCACACCTCCACCCCTCCCACCTGTCTGGATGAATGTGCCTTCTTTAATTCCTGGTTGTCAGACGTCCATACATCTTGATTTTCTGATGATTCTGGATATCTGTTTTGTAGTCTAGTTGTAATTTTTCCTGTGGTTGTGTGAGGAGGAGAGCCATGATGCTAAACATTCTGATAACAGTGCTTTCATATAAACCCACTAAATCTTCCCAGGGATATTCATTATATACAAAATTATGATATTGAAAATTCTCCAAAAACAGTAAATACATGTTACTTACTTGAGTGCATTGTATCTCTTTTAGTAGCATACCCATATAGCAGGAATTATAGAAAAGAAATTTCAAGAAAAGGAATTCTATCACTATTAATCAAGGAAGTTATTTTGCAAGGAAGAAAATTATAAACTACTTACTGGTTTGCATCACACTAGTTCTATTAGTGCTGAGATATTATCATTAGATCAAATTTACAACAACAATAACAGAAACCTGAATAGTTGCATGATTTAAATTTTAGTTGTTCTCAATAAACCACCATACTTTTCTCATTTACCTATTATTACAAATCTATCCAATTTATAGCATAATAGATATTGGAAGAAAGTGGTAGAAAGAAGAATTGAATGAGTTAGATCAAATCACCCCAGATTTAGTAGATAATCTATAAACAGAGTAACTATATAATGTATCATGCATACCAAGAAACTTTTGAGAGTGAAGGGCAATGATATAACAATTAAGCTAAAACAATAGACATGAAGTGCTGAGCATACCAGGACAAATCTTCACCCTGTCTCTGAATATTGAACAATATTTACCCAGAAAGTGAGAAAATTTTATTTTTATCACTTCTCTTACAACTCCAGATAACTCATATCTAAAACCATTTCTACAAATTTAATAATAAATTTAGCCCATTATATTTAGATTTGTCAATTGTAACACACTTTTAATGAGATTGATCTTTTCAGTGTGGTATGAACAAGATAACTGTCATCAAAATTAAGTACAGCCCATCTTTTCAAATGATACTTCTATGAGCTTTTCAGCATTTTTGAAAGCTAATATCCCTGCCAGTGAATGTAATGCTGAAGATTGGTACAGCACTTGAAAAGTATAATTATAGTTGTTAAATGCCAGCGAATCTGAGCTAGGGAGGTGAGTAATCTTGTGAATGCAGATGCTGTTAATATGATAGAACTAAGATGTAAATTTTCTTTTTTTTAGAAAATGGATGGTACATCAGAAGAAAGTAAAATTCAAAGGCAGATGTGATTCTCGCCAATAAACATACACACACACACACAGACTCATTACTAAGTGGCTTTCTGATGCTATTAAAGTGCTCACCCTTTCAGATAGAAATGAAATAGAAAACAGAGAGGGTGGGCAAGTTGCCAGGGCAGAGCTTCCCAAAGTATTTTCCACAGGATATTGATTGCTTTAAGGAGCACTGTTAAAAAAACAGATGTGCACATTTGGGAAATAATGCATATCCCAACTTTCTCTAAGAAATTTACATTATAGATTTGCGTCATAAGTATCTCCCAATTCTGCAAAAGAGGAACCTGTTTCATGTTGTTTAGCTCTGTATTTATGAAAGTTATTTGAACATACAGTGTTGAATTCAGGTCTTGTGGAGCCTGAATCTTTTATAGTTTGAGACTCCTTTTTATAAAAATAAAATAAAATAAAATAAAAAATAAAGTTAGGGACATAGTGCATATTTATTTAGAAATCACTTTAAAGTTCTTAGAGATTTGTATCTCTTTTCTTCTGAGCTTTCTGTGGGCAATGTACTAGAAATGCTTCCTTAGAAATGTTCCGAGTGGTAACACTTCTTCCCCTTGCAACTAAAACACAGAACAAACCTCAGCAATCCCCCATATTCTTACTGGTCTGAACAAGTGAGGTCTGAAGTTTAAGCTTCATTACCTTAGTTGTAAAGTTAACTCTGTGACAAGGTAACCCTTTTAATTTGGCTGAAATAATCGTTTCAGAAGCATGTTCTAGAAAATGCTGATATATAAAGTTTTATCTAGTTCTGTGCCTTAGAGAGTTGAAACTAATATATCAGATAGTTATGGCGTTATGGAGAAAATTAATTTAGGAAAAGGAGATAAAAAAGTGCCAAGGAGGGGACAGCAATTGAAAAGATGGTGGTCAGGGAAGGCCTCATTGAGAAAGTGAATTTGAACAGGTGTCTGAAGAACATGATGGGCCCTCCAACCTGACGCATGAGAGGAGAACATTCTGCTCTGCAGAGGAGCTTTGCTCTGACTGTGGAGCAGAGATTTGGGGCAGTAGATGGAGCAGCATATAGGGAGAAGAGAGCTTTTTATTTAGATGGAAGAAATTAATAGATGTTTGAATGCTAATGGGGTTGTTCTGGTAGTGAGGGGACAATTTATTATGTAGGAGACAGGAGTAAATTGCTTGATGATATTGGAAAAGCTGGCCTTGGAAGCTCAGCATATGTGGCTCAGAGAAAAGACAGATTTATGCACAGAGATGAAGGGATTTGTGTTTGCTTGGGAGCATGAGAAAGGTTTCTTCTGATTTCCCAGGAGGCATACTGCCCTGCAAACTCATAGCTGGGTGGGTGGACTATGTCTTTGTGGGCAGAAAAGGGGGCCTCTTGCCTTAGGAAGACACCACTCTGCACTGGGGCACAGGGCTTGTTGAGCAGAGTTTAGTCTGCATTTCCACCCCACTCATCCCTCAACTGAGTATCCTTGTGCAACGTACAGCTGTTCAATCATATGCCGTGGTCCTGCTTAACTGAAATAGGAACCTCCATTTTTTAGTTCCAAGAAACACTTTGAATAGTACTGAGGTAAAAAGTAATAATGCAAACGTAATGCTTTTGTTATAATGTGGGGCAACAACCCCCCTCTCAGCCAATTAAATGAAACAACTTCACACAGGCTACTTAAATTTTTAAAAATCAAAGAAAATACTAAAACCACAACAAAAACAGCAGCAAAAAAAGAAAAAAAATAAAAAAGAACATACTGTTGCCATAAGAAACATCCAAATCTATAGAGAATTTGTATGAGTTTAATTGAGCCAAAACTGACAATTTCCAGGAAATAAGATCTCAACTGCTCTAGAGAGTAACAGTTTTTCAGTTTCTTTTATGCATTTTAAAGTAAGGAACTGATATAAGGAATATGACATGAAGATGGGAGAAAGCAAGGCAGATGTTGAATCACAGGATAGTTAATAGATTATGTGCTGTTTGAGGGTGGTTATGGCTTGTTTCAAAGGTATGTTTACCTAGATGCACAGTAACAATGGACAGGACTGCTTAAGGCAAAGATAAACCCTTTACTAAAAAAGTTATATGCCTGGGGTGTGACTATCCACCTTGACCTGCCTAGCTATGAATTTATGATCAGATCACCCTCTGAGGTTACTTTCTGTAGAATCCTTTTTGTCCACCATACATTTGAAAATTTACCTCTACAAGTAAAAGAATATTTTACACAACAATTCTTTTACATTCTCAAGTAAATTTAAAAATATATAAAAGCTGCACTGGAAAGACAACAAACTGAGAAGAAAAAAGTGTGCAGTGTGATAAAAATAATCACGACAGCACTGTAAGCAGTAATTAGTAGAAGACACATGCAGAGAATTAAGTTCATCATGAGAAGACTATCTAAATATTTATCAACAAAATTATATATCTTGATAAAATTAATTATTCACCAATAATTCAAAGTTAAAGACAATTTGGTATGGTTATTGGGCATTGTAGAATATACATTTAACTTTTGAGTTTGTGAATTCAAAGTGAAACAAATCCACAGTATGTCAAATTCTGAAGCAGTATTTGTCTGAAGGTAGTAGACATGAAGAAGACACAGGCTGTTTGGACCCCTCCCAGTGCAAGATCTTATCACATAAGTGCAATGGAGGAAGAGAGGGGCAAGGTGGTTGAAGTTATTTTCAAGGAGTGACTATAATAGTGGGCCATGCAATCTAACTGGAATAAAAAAGGAAAAGGAGTCATTGATGAACTTGGAAAATATAGAGGGATCACTGGATGGGAGGTGATGATGAGGTCTAAGAAATACAGCAGATAGGACATTAAAGCCAGTGATTCAGAAAGACAGGAGATGATCTGAGTGGGATATTAGAAATAGAGATTCAGGAGGTTGTCCACCTGCTGGCAGTGACAAGAATATGATGGGAGCTTCTGGTAGGGCCTCCTTCCAGTTTTCCCCAGTGCATTGATCACATCAGGATCTCCTTAGAAAGTGTCCATATGGTGTATTCCACAGAGTAGCAGATCTGGGTAATATATGTAAATAAAAATAAACAAGCTATTTCTGCAGTATGAACTGCAATCCCCTAGTGGAAAATTAAATATTTGTTAAGCACCTATCCAGAACAAGACACAGAATCAAGTGCTGGGTATACAGCAGCCACCAAGAAAGATATTGCCCTTGTTTCTATGGAGCTTATATTTGAGTTGGGAGACTCATTTAAAACGCACGCGCCCGCGCACACACACACACACACACACACACAATCAAGCTAGGTGCTGCAAGACAAAGTACAGGAGCGGAACTTAATCCCAGGGTGGGAAGAATAGCCTCAGGCATTTAAACTGAGATTTAAACAGGAGTACAAGAGGTAAAAAAAAAAAAATTAGGCAAAAAAAATCTAGGAAAATATTTTCTTTTCTCTAAATAGTAACTATACCTCAAGGCAAATAAACCTGGAAGTAAAAATCAGGGTGTTAACATTCATTTCACTCTGGCTCTGTTGTAATGTCATAAAAAGCTGTTTATTGGGTTTCAATTTTTAATTTATGCCATAAAAATTATAAAGCAGAATATAAATATTATCCTTCCCAATATAAACATAGAACCCAGCAGCTGAGAGAGAGAGGGGAGAAGGAAGGGATAAAGCCATATTGAAAATGAAAATTCTCCATCTTACCTTGTGAACCAATACCTTAAACTGATTAATCAAGAAATAAATATCTACTTTTCAGGGGTAAAGGCAAAGAAAAAAATTATTTTTCTTTGGGGACTATTGAGAATACTCCCCAAATACCAAAAACAGTCATAAATAATCCCCAAAGATTAAACAGTATAGACTGAATCACTTAAAATTATAATTATAAAAATATTAAAACATTCCTTAACAGAATAAAGACTATTCCAAATAAATAAAGCAATTACAATTCAACATAGTACTCGTAGTCTCAGAGTAATTAAGCAAGAATAAAAAATAAAAGTATCTAAACTGGGAAGGAAGAACTAGAACTTTCACTATTTGCAGATGACATGATTCTATATGTGGAAAACCATACTCCACCAAAAGACTATTAGAAACAATAAAGTACAGTAATATTGTAGAATACAAAATCAATATACAAAAATCCATTGCATTCTTACATATTAACAATGAAATATCAGAAATAAAAATGAAGAAAATAATCCCACTTACTATTGCAACAGAAAGTATAAAATACCTGGAAATAAACTTAACAAAGAACCTCTACACTGAAAACATAATTGAAAAAAAATAGAGGACACACAAAAAATATAAAGATATTCAGTACTCCTAGATTGGAAGAATTGACAATGTTGAAATGGCACATTAACTGAAGTAAAACACAGATTTAAAGCAATCCCCATCAAAACCCCAATGGCATTTTTTACTGAAATAGAAAAAAAATCATCAAATTTCTATGAAACCAAAAAGATTCTAAATAGCCAATGCAATTCTGAGAAAAATGAACAAAGTCAGAGGTATCATACTCCCTGACTTCAAACTATACTACAAAGTTACAATAATCAAAACAGTATGTTATTGGCTGAAGGAGAGACACACAAACCAATGAAACAGAATTTAGAGCCCAGAAATAAACCCACACATATGTGGACAACTAATTTTCGACAAAGCAACCAAAAACATACAATGGAGGAAGGGATGTCTCTTTTCAATAAATGGTGTTGGGAAAACTAAAGAACCACAGGCAAATGAATGAAACTAGACTTTTATCTAACACCATACACAAAAATTACTCAAAATAGATTAAAAACGAGTATAAGACCTGCAACAATAAAATACACGAAAGAAAACTTAAGCACTAAACTTAACAACATTAGTTTCAGGAGGGTTTTTGTAAACTTTACACCAATGTCAAGAGAAGTACATGCAAAAATAAATGACCACTTTGTAAGTTATATAAATGTTTAATCCCTGGATTGTACAGCCAAAACTAATATTATATTGTATATGTTATCATTTTAAAAAGTTTTAATATTAAAAAATGAATAAATGAACGGGACTACATCAAACAGCTTCTGCACAGCAAAAGAAACAATCAACAAAGCAAAAAGGCATTCAACCAAATAGGAGAACATACTTGGAGAAATGAGACCTCCAATGAGGGTTAATATCCAAAATATATAAAGAACTCATACAACTGAACAACAATCCAATTAAAGAATGGATAGAGAATCTGAATAGACACTTTTCCAAGGAAGACATACAGGTAGCCAACACATATAAAAAATGATGCTCAACATCACTAGTCACCTTTTCCCAGATTGGGCTGGTTGGCTCTGGTTACTGCAAAGGTGACTCACTTCATTCGGTCTTTTTGATACTTTTACATCTGGAGACTTCGCAAAGCTTTTCTATCTTACCATTTACCTCTTGAAGTGTTTTTTCTCTCCTTCAACTCAACAAGATGAGTGTGGATTCGGCTTCTCCCCAAAGCCTGCCCTGCCCTGAAGCATCCAATTCTAGGGAACCTTCACCCGTGCCTGAGATTTACGAGCCTGAAGAAAACTATGCATCCTTGCAAATGTCATCTGCTGAGACACTCCACACTGAGACTGTCTCTCCTCTTCCTTCTTCCATGGACCTGCTTATTCAGAACAGCCCTGATTCTTCCACCAGTCCCAACTTAATGCTGCCCACTGCTGCAGAGGACAGTACAGCGAGGGAGGAAAAAGGTCAGGTCAAGAAACAGAAGATCAGAACCGTTTTCTCACAGACCCAGCTCTGTGTACTCAATGAGAGATTTCAGAGACAGAAATATCTCAGCCTCCAGCAGATGCAAGAACTTTCCAACATCCTGAATCTTAGCTACAAACAGATTAAGACCTGGTTCCAGAACCAGAGAATGAAATGTAAGAGGTGGCAGAAGTACAACTGGCCAAAGAATAGCAACCGTGTAGCTCAGATGAGCTCAGCAACTACAGAGTACCTGGGCCTCTCATCCTATCATCACCAGGGATGTCTGGTGAATGCTTCTGGGAACCTTTCGATGTGGAGCAGCCAGACCTGCAGTAACCTATCTTGCGGCAACCATTCCTGGAACAGCCCATCTTGGAACTACCATTCCTGGAATAGTCAGACCTGGTGCCCCCAAACCTGGAATAACCAGGCTTGGAACAACAAGGCCTGGAACAATCAGTTCTATAGTTATGGAGAGGAATCCCTGCAGCCCCAAATCCAGTTCCAGCAAACTCCCATCAGTGATTTAGAGGCCACCTTGGAAACCACTGGGGAAACCTATGATGCAATATTGCAAACCCCTGTGTATTATAGTACCCAGCAGACCATGGATTTATTCCCAGATTACTCCATGAACATGCAGCCTGACTCCACGAACATATAGCCATGAACATCCAGTGTGACGATGGGTAATTACTCAGTCTCAATTTGGGCAGTGGCTGTATCTCTCCTAGGAATTTTTTTCCTCCTAGGATTTTTCTATGTGTCTCTTTCTTGAGATGCTGCTTCTCATTATGCCTATTATGCCAATTTGGAGGGGTGGGGGTTAGGTATGATGAGTCTTAATCAGAGATTTCTGTAGCCTTGCTGCTGTAGACATGTAAGATGTCTCTGGCTGTAGATAATTAAATATAATACTATTTAGAATCACTCTAGGGTGTAGAATCTGAACCTCAAGAATAGAAAGTAAAATACAAAGATTTTTCATAGAAGATTATCTGTGTTTTCTGGGACTGGGAGGCTTGTTGAAAACCTCAGTTCAGGTGAATGGTTAAGCTACAATATCCTTCACTGATTTCCTCTGCCCCTTTTACTGTTTTACTACAACCCCCAATTTATTACTCAAGTATTTGTAAAAGATGTTTTGTATTTTGCTGTATCGTGATACCAGTTTTGGCTGGTTGGTTTAGAAGTTTAAATACAAATAAATAAAACATCTATTTTCCCATTAAAAAAAAAAACAAACAAACAAAAAAAAAACATCACTAGTCATAATTGAAATGCAAATCAAAACCACAATGAGATACCATCTTATACTTGTTAGAATGGCTATTATCAATAAGACAAGGAATAACAAGTGTTGGAGAGGATGTGGAAAGAAGGAAACCCTCACACACTGCCAATGGGACTGTAAATTGGTGCAGCCATTATAGAAAGCAGTATGTGGATTCCACAAAAAAAAAAAGAAAAGAAAAAAAAATCAAGAATAGAACTACCATATGACCCAGCAATCCCTCCTCTGGGTATCTACCAGAGAAATTAGAAAACACTTATTTGTGAAGATATATGTACTCATATGTTCATTGCAGCCTTATTCACAATAGTGAAGATAAAGAAACAACTTAAGTGACCTTTAACAAGTGATTGGATAAAGATGTGGTGCATATATACAGTGGAATACTACTCAGCCATAAAAAAGATGAAGTACTGCCATTTGTGACAACATGGATGGATCGTGATACTATTATGCGGAATGAAATAGGTCAGATGAAAAATGACAAGAATCATGCATACCATTTCATTTATATAAGGATACAAAGAAAAAGCAACAAAGGAACAAACAAAACAAACATACAAACAAAAAACCAAACTAATAGATACAGACATCTGAAGGTGGTTACCAGAGGGGAAGGGGGAGAGGATGAAGAGGGTAAAGGGGGTTAATGACATGGTGACAAAAGGAAACTTCACTTTGAGTGGTGAGCACACAGAGTATTCAGATGTCATTTTATAAAATTGTACCACCTGAAATTTATGTAATGTAATTAACCAATGTTACCCCAACAACTTTAGTTTTTACAGTTTTTTTAAACAGCATGAACAAAATTAAAATTCAAAAAAATAATAAGAGGCATTTGTGCCCTGGCCAAGTGGCTCAGTTGGTTGAAGCACCCTACCGTACACCTAAAAGGTGGTCGATTCATTCCCAGTCAGGGTATACACCTAGGTTGTAGGGTCAGTCCTCAGTTGGGGCACATGTGGGAGGCAACTGATAGATGATTCTCTCTCCCACGGGTGTCTCTCTCTCTCTCTCTCTTCCCCCCTCCCTTACTCTCTAAAATCAATAAACATATCCTCAGGTGAGGATTAAAATTTTTTTTTTTTCATATAAATACATATATATACACATATATACATATATGTATATATGAAAAAAGAAACATTTGTAACAAAAACTTTAGCTACGTTTTCAAAATTTCTTATATACAAATCATAACTATGAATTAATAGAAGATAAATGTTCTAATGTCTGCACAGAGTAAGAATAGGCTGACATAGAGAAAGCAATAAATATAAAAACATGTACAACTTTACTAATAGTTAAACAATGCTAATTTAAATAACAATGCAATTAGATGACAAATGTGAAAAAGTTTGATAATAGTGGGAGTTGGTAAAGATTTTGGAAATAGGAAATATCATACATTATTGTTGAGAGTATAAGTCAAT
The DNA here is from genome assembly GCF_021234165.1 of Pteronotus mesoamericanus. Classification (NCBI taxonomy): domain Eukaryota; kingdom Metazoa; phylum Chordata; class Mammalia; order Chiroptera; family Mormoopidae; genus Pteronotus; species Pteronotus mesoamericanus. Next base: position 25,538,561 of record NW_026555085.1, on the reverse strand, counting down.
AAACATTTCTGGAGACAAATCTGAACACAGATTCAAATTTTCAAATATAGATAACACTAGATGTAGAACTGCATATTTTAGAAAATTATTATAAATAAAATAATAGGTAAATTGCATAAATATAAAGAAACTAGGAAATTTTTTAGTGCTGATTACAATAGAGAATAATCAGAAATATCCCAAAAATCTAGCAATAAAGGTATGGTATAATGAATTATATATGACAAAGCAGTTACAAATGATAATATAAATCACTTATTTATTGCCATAGAGAGATGTCTACAGCACATTGTTAAGGGAAATTTCATGTTAAATTTGTATGCTTTTGCTGGTATGCGAATGCATGTAAATACCATTATTTATCTCAGTAATAAACTGACACGTTTATTTATTGTTCCACCAACAATACACAGTACCTCTTGGCCTTCCTATCTTATAATTATGAAAGCTGCACCTCTAACTTTCTTTTACCTTTTCCCCACTTACCATCTCCCTACTTCTGTCACTTGTAATTTTAATTCTACTTTATCAGGGGTGACAATATTTATGTTTTGTTTTGTAACTACAACCAATCATTTCACACTTTGTCTTTATTGAAAAACAATAATGCTTGTATCATTATGCCTTTGTAATTATAGGCTCTGCTGTGAACAATAACTCAAAATCATAAATGTGCAAACACTATAATATACATTATTGTTTTTCCTGGAATGTCTAATACATTTTTTTTTTAAATTGACTCCTTTCCTCCTTGCACCCTTATCACACACTTAGTTTCTTTGAAAACATTCTTTTACACCAGCTCCTAGAAACTCCCTCCCTTCTCTCCCCACACAGAATTCCCTGTTGGCATCTTCGGTCCTTGAGCTCCCTTCTGGATGGCTGCTCTCCGGATGCACCAAATCATGCTTCTGAAACTTCAGGTCTTTGCTCTTCTCGATTGCATTACCTTTTTCTGGGTGTCATTTCTTTCCTTTCTTGCTTATTTTTGGGAATATGTCTTCGACTAACTTCCTTAGGAGAGTGCTTGGGAGGTAACATGTACAAATTCTTAAATGTATGGTTTTATTCAGCTCTCAGATTATACTTATTCTTTGGAGATTTTAATATATTTTTTATTCCTTCATAATTTTGAAAGTATTTCTAATGAAAGATAATATACAATGGAAAGTGTCCAGACCATATATAAAAATAGAACTCTGACCAACATTGCAGCAACCAGCCTAGGAACCATTTTCTATAATAACCAGCCCAGGGAACTAGCCTCCGTGTAAGAAGTCACATCAGTATCTCCCACAAAGAGCCAGGAAGATCAAACAAGAAACCCTGCCAAAATTGGCCCAGAATGGCCAGAAACTGATTAATAACTGAAAACTTCTCTAATTTTTGTCACCACTTTCAATTTAGTTCCAAATAGAAAAAGCCAAACATGCACCCCTAATCAATCATAGGGTACCTGGCTTCTAGGTAGCCTACCTACGGCTTCCCCGGGCAAGCAGCATCCAATCAGGGCAAAACTGAAGCCTCCCTTTCTTCCACCGCAATTCTTTCCCACTCCACTGCCTGTCTTTGAGTTTCTGAGTTTTTTGCCAAACCAAGTGATGTTTCTTGCCAACACCAAGTGATAGTAGCTGACTCCCTTGTTATACAAAAACTGAGCAAATAGCTTTTGCTTATTCACATCTGAGTGGTCTTTGTTTACTTCTAAGTTATGTAGAGATTTCTAGAATATAAGGCTACTGAGAAGCCTGATAACAGTGTGACTTTAAAAAATAACAGCTTTGTTAGGATAAAATTTGCACATACATGCAATTTACTCATTTAAAGTGTAATGGCTTTTAGTCTAGTCTAAGAGTTGTGTAACCACATTCACAAAATTTTAGATTATCATCTCCCCAAAAGAAACCTGTACCCATTAAACAGTCACTCTCCCAGCCTCTCCAAGCCCCTACATCACTGGCAACCCCTAAACTACTTTCTGTCTATATAGATTTGCCTATTTTAGACATATAATATAAAAGCAATCTGAAATATATGATCTTTTGTGACTGAACTCTTTCACTTAACATAATGTTTCCAAGGTTCATCTGTGTTGCACCACGTATCAGTACTTCATCCCTTTTCATGGCGAGATAATATTCCATTGTATGAATATACTACCTTTTGTTTATTCATTCGTCAGTTAGGTTGTTTCCATTTAAATATTTAAATATTTTCTTTATACAGCTACTGATTTTTGCCGTCAGTTACATTTTAATGCATTCCCTTTTTCCAACATATCATCCTTATTTTATAAATGCAATATCTCTCTAACATATCTCTAAAGATACTAGGTATAGAGACAATTTTCAAGGTCTCTTCTGTTTCCTGGATTAACTATTCTCTCTCTGGCCATTGTGGCTAATTATTAGTCTTGATCTTTCTCTTTGACATTCCTCATTTGTCTGATCATTCTTAATTGCCTATTTGAATTTTAGGTCAGACAACAGAAAATCTAGCTGAGGTCTTTTTATTGATGAGCAGGAGTTTAATCATTCATCTTATGTTGAGTCAGGAACAAGTCAACCGTTATGATTGGTTGAAATATTGAAGGTTTCACTCTAGGATGCCGAATCACATTAACTGTCCTAGTTTTACCAGATAGTTCTTTTCATTTCTATAGATAAGGAGTCTCCTTTCATTTCTTTTATTATAGTAAGTATACATAAAATTTGTCATTTTAACTATGTTAAAGTGTATAGTTCAGTGGCATTAAGTACATTCACATTGTAAAACTGTCACCACTATCCATCTCCAGAACTTTCTCAACATCCCTTACTGTGACTCCCTACCCATTAGACAACAACTCCCTACTCACCCATCTCCTCAGTCCCTGTTAACCACTGTTATACTTTCTGTGTCCATTTTTATTTAATTTTTACTTTTTGTTTGAAAGCATTTTTTGGCTTTGAGTTTTTTGCTTGAAGGAAAAGAAGATACATGGGGAGTTAATATTATCCATTACCTACACCCTTTTGTTTTTGAATATTCTAATCTGAAGATACACCAAGTCACAGATGGCCCACTACTCTGATTTGTGTCTCACTTCGGACATTTTCTAAGCTGTGTTTTGCTCCATCCTTTTGAATCAGTTTCTACTGCTTCCTCCACTCTACCTCCTATTAGATTTTATAAAATCTTTCACACTCTATCGATTCTCCCTTCACTTCTTATTTCTACATTTTTATTTCTATTACAATGAGTTGGGGAAAACAGTAGTAGATATCATCATATGCTCATATTAAAACATAAGCCTGTGCTAACATTTTAAACTCTTAAGTGTTATCTGGTATACTTAACTAGAAATCTAACAGTGTTATATTTAAAATCAGTACCAAAATTCAAAGAGGTATTTTGAAAATAATAAAAAATGCAGAGAGATATTAAGAATCAGTATATGGAGCATATTTTAATGTAAATTCAATAAATAAATTTAAATCTTAAACTACTGTACATAGCTGATTATAGCACAGATATTGATGACTTTAAAATCAACTATTTTTTGACTAGCACATTTAATTCTATAGTAATTCTTTATTACTAAAACCTCAGCAGAGTAGCATATGTCATTAAATGGATATGTGCTATGGATTCATAAAACATAATTAAAAACTGGATTCCCCTTGTTCATGATGATCATTGTATCTAGCATTGGAAAGGGAGCATAAAGAGTAGGGATACTGTGTGTAAAATCCAAAATGGCTATTTTTAAGCCCACATTTGGGCATATATTAGCTTTACTTGGGCAATCATCTGAAGTCATTCTTCATTTGTAAAATGGGTTTAAAATAATACCTATTCATAAGACATCTGTGAAGAATTGATGAAGCAAGTGTAATACTGGGCTCAAAGTAGATGCTGAATATATATTAGCTGTTATTACCCATAGCCAGACTTCAGTATCACTTGTGTGAGTCAAGATCCTGGGTCTAATACCAGTTCCCTAAACTTGACCATGCTACTCAGCCTCTCAGTGCCTGTTCCCTCATCTCCAAAATGTAGCTGATGCTGAGACTACATTAAAGGGTCATTTTTGAGTATTAAATGCAACAATATAGATATAGGATTTAAAACAAATTGTTTTAAGAATATAGAGATTATATTCTTATCTCTATTTCCTGGCTCCTCTTTCTTCCCTTCCACTTCAAAATATTTTAAAACATTTTCATTTTTACATTTTGAACCAATATTATATTTAGGTCTATGCTTGAACCATCACCAATGACATATAGACTCAATAGTTGCTTCTGTCATCTTTATAAACTGAAATCTTCCCTGGCCGCCTTGGCTCAGTTGGCTGGAGCATCATCCTATACACTGCGGTATGTATGTGAGGTAACCAATCAATGTCTCTCTCTCTCTCTCTCTCTCTCTCTCTCTCTCAAATCAATAGACATACTTTTTTAAAAAAAAAACTAAAATCTATTAAAAAAATGTTTCAACCTTTACTTCTACTGTTTCTGCATTTCACTGAATTCTAAGCATGGCTTTCCCAAAATGTTGCCATATTGTTTTTTCCTTCAATAAGTAAAAGTGTTAAACTTTACTGTAATGGCCTTTAAAAGCTTTCTAACATTTTGTCTTAACTTGATCTAAAAAAAAAATCTTTATTTCACTAAGGATGTTCTTACAAACCACAGGTCAGTTTAGAAGAAATAGAGTTATCTAGGATAAGTTGCACTGGTTCCCCACCAAAATGGACAAACAACTCAAATTTTATCCTGAGTCAGGATTTTTTTCAACCTGCTTGCTTGGAAAGTCTATTTTGATTATAATATAAATACTAGCTAATATATAAGAAGATGACACTCTTACTTTCATTTTCAAAGTGTCTTTGTACCTGTAGTTCCCTCTTCCTGGGCTTCCCTTCCCACTATGTCTACCTTGTAGCTCCCATGCATTCTCCAGATCTAGCTCACTGTCACCTCTGGCATATTCTTTTTAAATTACTGAGTCCCACTTAGTTACACATTCCTCTTGGCTCCCTCAGAACTCCATGTCTACTTCCTCATACTCCTTACAGCTACACATAGTAATTGGTAAAATCCAATCCCACCATTGGACTGAGCCTAAGGAGTAGAAATCAGTATAAGGTTCCTCTCTATATCTCCAATATTATATGATCAATAAATATCTGTTAATAAAAGAATTTAATAGGTAGCTCTATTGGAGGACATCAGCTACTTGCTTTTACTCAGTATCTTCTTTGGAAGAATCGTGCCCAGAATCACATATCCAGACTCACACATATCCTCAGATACCCAAGGGGTGATACAAACCTTGGTTCTAACGATGGGTATGTGACCCAGGAATGGGTAGAGAACTCAAAGTACTTCATTTCACTGGCCACTGTAATTAAGTCAGGAATAGGTGTATGATTCAGTCCAGGACCAGAAGGATCATCCCTGGAAATTTGTATGGGAATTTGGAGAGATGTACTGTCTTTTCTCTTGGAACATCTCTAGAGGTGAGAATGAGCTAAATCTAGAGTTGATGATGGCCATCCTTGTTACCACATAGAGAGGACTTACCAGAATAAAGTTAATCCAGAAATACACAGAGCTAAGTGATGGCATTATTTTAGCCTCAGATCCAGATATATCTGGATTTAATTCTTATCCTTTCCAGTTACATGAGGGTTTTTTCTGTTTGTTTTGTTTTCTTTAGTTAGTCGTAGAGTCATTTCTGTCACTGGCAATAGAAAATGTCCTGGAAAAACACAGTTACTCCTTCAAACAAGGACATCAATGTTTTTAAATATTTAATTTATTTTTTCAGAGAGAAGGGAAAGGAAGGAGAAAGGGAGGGTGAGAAACATCAATGTGTGGTTGCCTCTCATGCGCTCCCTACTGGGGACCAGGCCCACAACCCAAGCATGTGTCCTGACTAGGAATCGAACTGGCAACCCTTTGGTTTGCAGCCCAGCACTCAATTCATTGAGCCACGCTAGCCAGGGAAGGACATAAATTTTTAAAACCATGGAATGAAACAACACTATTACTGACCACATAGGTATACAACTTATATCTTTTAATTCAGTAGCATGCTATTGTAAATAATAAAATAACCCACCATCAACTATCTTTACAAGTACAAATAAAGGGTAAAAAATTGTTCCCTCTTCTGTTTGAAATCCTATGACAGTTCTATTAGATCAAAAGTATTTGTTAATATACAAAAATAAATAAATTTTTGTTTTTCTTATTAAGTTGATAAATGAAAGCAAGGAAGTGAAAAAACTACATCGAGAAAAGCATTTTGAGTAGATAACTATTTATTCAAGGTTTTTGCCCCATGTATGGCACAAGAGGGAGCAAGTGTTTGGATATTTGATAACATGAACATAAACCATGGTTACACACTGAAACCCCAATCATGAAGATATACTGCACACATTCTTAAATTTTAATATGCATATGAACCATCTGAAAAAACTGGTTCAATTTAAGGATTCAAATGTTACCCTCCCAAAGATTCTCTGATTCATTATGCCAGAGTTGGGGCCAGGAATGTAAATTTTAGACAAGCACCCAAGGTTAGTCTGAATTAAATGGTGCCTTGCTCTCTGAGGTAAAGAGAATCATAAAAGATGATAAACCTGAGAGCTGGTTCCTTCCCTACAATGTGAGAAATGAAACTAATTTTCAGAAAGGAAAATGTTAAAAACAGAAAATGTTAGAATTTACTGCATTATTTTCTTAGATTCTATAGGACAAAAGATATAGAGGGGTTCTTTTGCCCAGAAAAATATAAAACCCCAGTTCTGGTCCTTTCTTATTTAGGAACTAGTTTATTTCTTTATTTTTTTTTTTTTTACTAAATTGGACATGATAAATTGCTTAGAAATAATATAGCTTCCTGAACCTTATATCTAAGTCATAAAATTTGGTTGGTGCATTCTTAGAAACATAAAATGTTTGGTTTCAGAGGAGCCTTGCAGTTCATTTAACCTATCCATGATCAAATGTTGGACTCTTTTCTGCACTGTTCCCTAAAAGTGGTCATTCAATCTCTACCTTAATACCTCCAATGACCCAGAACTCATTACTTCATGAAAAAAGCATTTTTTTTCTTTTGTGGTAAAAGTTCGTGCTTGATTTTGTTTGGTGACTGATTGGTTTTTTCCTTCCACTAGGCTAAAATCTACCTCCCAATATAGGATTTCATTAACCTTAAGTCAGCCTGCTATGTTGACACACAGAAACAATATAGCTGTTCTATATGAAGGGTATGTAATTATTTTGAAAATTTATCAGTATACCCCCTAAATCCTATTTTCCAGATTAAACAATAAGTTTCTTCAGCTATTTCTTTTCTGGCTTGGTTTCTAGAGACTCTCTACCTGATAACCCTCTGTACCTTCTTCTACTTGTTTGATTTGCCCCTTGAACTGCAAGATTATTTTTATTTATCTTTGGAGGGAATTAAAATTTCCTAGGATTATCCTTCTGGTCCTCAAACTGAGCCTTGGGCTAGGGCAGTAGGGAATAATGGCATCACATATCTCAAGCCCAGAAGCTCCATATCACTACCCTCTTTTGTAGATGAGAAAATTGAACTTCACAGAGGCTACCTCACTTCCCAAGGTCACACAGCCAAGTGAACAAAATGGCATTCCACCCCGGTCTGTGTGACTCTGAAACCCTCACTTCTTTTCCCTGTAGCCCAGTGCCCCTCTGGTCTTCTCTTCACATCTCCCAATGCCTGAATACCTCCACAAATGCCCACCCGTTCTCTGCTAGCCCTTCTCTACGTCAAAGACAGCTTTGTCTGATAGAAAATTTTTTCTTGCTTTCAGCTAAAAACTACTTCGCCCTTAATTTTCATATTTGTCATGTGAGACAAATTTAATATTTTGTTGTCCTTTATTCATCCCCCAAAGCACAAGAGTTATAAAGAAGACCTTGACTCACATATTAACAATTTATGCCTTCGATTTGCATTTTAGGCTACAAAGAACTTCCATGACCTTCGAGCAGGCCCTCAATTAGGCCAAGCTGATAGTATCTAGAATATACGTGTAGCATTTGGCCTTTACTGTAAAAACTGTTTACATGATATAAAGTGATAAGTGCCACAAGGGAAATACAGATAAAATATTTTGAAAATATAGAAAAAAAAGAAATTGTTTCAGAGTAAAGTAATTAAGGAAATGTTCAAAGTTACAGAGAAGGAAGGGCAAGAAACTCCTGGAAGTAGGGACACTGTGAGAGGAAAATGGGGGAAGAAAGCTCAGTTTGGTAGCTTTATTCATGAACTAATACTCAATATCAGGAAATAAAGTATTAGAACTAAAACAAAATTAGTCAAAAATCATCTATGGATACTGAATATTCTTTTTAAAAAAGATTCCCTGGCAATGCTGTTAAATGATACAATTAATTATTTGTATTCTTTGTGGTAAAATCAATGAAACAAATTCATAAGGCAAATGAACTATACTTTATCAACTAAAGGGGCCTGAAAAGGAATATAATGCTACCATTAATTTACTCTTACTAAAATAGTCTGATTTTGTCTAGACAGATAAGATAAAGGATAATGCAGAAGAAATGTAAAACTACCAACTAAGTGTTATATGATTCCAACAAAGTTCTCAAGCATAGGTTCATGGCTTAATTAGTAATATTTCACAAATTTTAATTTACATGGAAATCTCTTGAGAATTCTACATGGATAATCACTACCACCACTTACTACACTAACTTAGCATCCAATCTATGCCTGTATTTATGTATATTTGTGTGTGTACAAGAACATAAAATATACATGTATAATGCAATATTATTTGACTAACTGGTAAAGCATGTTAATGTCTAGTGAAATAATTGCTAACAAACTAGATACTTGTTGTTTAGGACTTACTGGTCTAAAAAGAATTATTTTTCTCCTTAGCACACCTCCATTGAAAATTTCTTGCATTATGTTAGTTCCAATATAAATAAAAATCCCAAACTTGTGTTATCCTTGTGTCTTTCCATCTAGTTATCTAGTTACCCATAAGACTTATCTAAAATAAGGTTGTAGGCCAGAACTAATGGTAAAAGTTAACATTTACTGAGGATTGACTATGTGCTCGGCACTGTTCACAGCAGTTTATATGTTTTCATTAACTAGTCCTCTTAACAGTCCTTCAAGATAGGCACCCTAGTTTTCAGGTAACTGATGTACAGAAAGCTTAGTCAGCTTGCTATGGTCATGTAGATAAAAGTGATAAAGAGTTTGGCTATATAATAGTAACTTCTATACCATGTTGTGCTGTATGTATGTACTATGTATAAAGTAATAAAATATATTGAGATTAACAACTCTAATCAGTGGTATACAATTGTCAGCATTATGGTTCAGAAGTGAAATCATACCAAATATAGGAAGTTTTGGAAAGAATTATATTTTTGTGGGCCACCACTATTGAGGTCATCATTACAAAGGAATTGCTAAAATGATCTTTCATCTTTTATCACCAGCATCAGGTACAGAGCTTGGGCATATAGTTGACACTCAGTAAGTATATGTTGAATAAATGAGTAATAAAGAAATCATATCCAGGGAATATCCACTTAAATTGTTATCTCTCAAACTAGGAACACCACTAGTTTATCCTTTTGGTTGAAGGAGGCCATGTAACACAGTGGAAAGGACATAGGCTATAGCACCAGGCTTAAATTTGAAATCCAGATATAAATACCATTTGTCAAATTTATAACCTGAGTAAACTTACTTAGACTCTTAAGCCACAGTTCCTTAAAAACTATGATAATTATAAATAACACAAATGCATTATTTTGACCATTAAATATTGGCAAAGTATCTACAAGATTCTGGTATTGAGTAAGTAGCTTAACAAGTAGTAGTTTTCATTCCCCATGGCCACCCTGGCTCAATAACTCAGTTGGTTTACAATTTTCCTTTTCTAACTATATCCCCTATGTCCAAAAAAAATCACCATTTATATAGTCTATTTCTGCCACAGTTTTTCCATTGTTCTCCTTCTTGTCATTTTCACTGCTACTACTCGCCTTTTCCCAACTACTTTTAAAAAGAGTATTTTAATTGTTCATTCGATTGTCTGTATCCATACTGTGTGCTGAAAAACTAATCTTCTAAAACAGCGGTTTTCAACTTTTTCATCTCATGGCACACATAAACTAATTATTAAAATTCTGTGGCACAAATATGTTTTTTGCCAATATGACAAAAAACATATGGGTATAATTTTTATTGATTTCCAAAACAAATAATAATAGTAATTATTACCTACCCTTTTTTGCTCCAAAGTGACTTTTTTAAAAATTAGGTGCCTGCTGTCTGAAGGCAAAGAGAGGCCTTGCAGTGTGGAATTTAGAAAAAATAAAAAATATTAAAAAATAAAAAATTTGGTGCCTATACTTGTTTATAAGAATATCTGGTACCAAAAATAATCAATCAGACACAACCTTATCATGTGACATGACCAATCAGATGCAATTCTATTATATGATCTATATACTCACGGTTCAAGACAGGACATTCACATTGGGCAGCTAGTGTTGTGTTGGCTGTTATTATGTTTTATTTAACAATCTAAGGGAGAAGAAGTCAATGCCCTTGACTAGTCAGGTATTTCATGTTTTAAAAATTCTTGTTGCACAATGGTTGAAAATTGCTGTTGTAAAAGATTATTAGCTATGTCCATAGCAGGCTTGATGGGCATGTGACCTACACAATTGCACAAAATCCTAAACTAAGGAAAGCTATGGTGTGTTTAATGTTCTGCTGTCACCCTCTTAAAATTCTTAATTTATGAACAAGGAGTTCCACACTTTTATTTTTCACTGTGCTCCACAACTTACACAGATAGGCCTGGCCATCTGCTCCCTTGTTTGGAAAATGAAAGCACATTTTCACTGTCTATTAAACCAATGATATTCATTCCAAACCAGCACTTGGGGTCTTTCACAACAAGGCTTCCACATGCTTCTCCAGATTTGTCAACCATGGCACAGTTTGATAGATCTTTATTCTTCCATTTCTTTATCCATTCAATAAATCTTCATAAAATATTATTATGGACTACACAGATATGCATAGTGTACTCGGCCTGCCTCTCCAACTGTATCGTGTAAGTTCTCCCCTATCTAATTGCTCTACTCAAACAGGCACTTCTTACAACCTCCCCCAAAATGCTTCCCTTGTGGAATTTGTCCTCTATTTTTTTCTACTGAATTACTCTTTCTCCCTGTATTATTTTCATTGCTTGGCTTCTTCTCATATTTCAATTTCATAAATACTACCTTAGAAGAAAGACTTTTCTTAACTTCTGCATATAAAGTTGGTGGTCCTTGTTATTCTTTGTAACATACTGTATACATCTTAATAATATTTTTTAAAAAGCCATGACAGTAGTAATGGTAGAACTCCAGGTGCTTTACATATATTAGCACATGTAAGCCATACAACTCCATGAGATCAGCTTATTCCTTCATGGTACCTGGTACAATATGCATTCATGTGGTGTGTTTACTCCTTTATTTGGTCTACTTCATGTGAAGTTGAGTTCAATAAGAGCAGTGATAACGTCATCTTAATTCACTGTTGCATCTCTCATTTCTACATAGTGGGAATTCAATAATTTCTTATTGAGTGATTGCCTTCTCTGTGCAAGGCCCTGATTTTTATTTTGTGAATTTCCCAAACGATCAAGAAACATGAATATTCCTCTCCTTCCTATGTTCATGGTTTACTACTGCTTTTACTCTTCCCTGAGACTAAATGTACTCCCTTTTGTTAAAATCCTATGCGTCTATTAAAACTCATTTCAAATAATATCTTCCTCATGAAGCTTTTCATGAATATTCTTCTTCTAGTCCCTCTTCTATCTTTTGCTAACCCTTCTTGTCCTCTATCTTCCTTCATTTCCATAGCATATTATACTTCTCTTATTGTGCTTATATCTTGCTTTCCACTAGAATTATTTTTCTATTTATTTTTCTTTAAATAAATGACAAAGATTTTATCTTGCTCCTCCTTATATTTAGTGTAGCACCTGATTTAATGTTCCACTCATACTAGGTACTAGATACACATTGATTAAATGGAATAGTTCCACCAATATTCACTCAATATTGAGTTCCACTCAATATTTTGAGGGGTCCTGTGGAGTCATCTCCAAATCTCAAATAATCTTAAACCATCACAATGCAACAAAGTAACCAACTAGATTCTAACTATCCTTTAATCTACCTGAAGAATGGAGACTTATGTGAAAGTGATTAAGAATTTTTGCTTTTCTTTCTGTTTCCCACTTTGAGAAATCTGTGATGATACAACATATTATTCCTCAAGCATTATCAGAGGCAAGTTTAGTTATCCATATAAAAATAGCATAATAACCAGCTAGACAGAGTGAACGAGTATGTTATTTAGAATTAGATACATCTAGATTTGTAAACACCACCCACTGCTATCAGAGAGATAGGTTCGACAAATTACATAACTTATCCATTCCCTAGTTTCCACATATAACATCTAAGGAAAATACTACAGAAAGTTGTTGAAAGTGTTAAAGGTAAAAAATATAAACCAACACATAAGTCATTAACTATTAAAACCTTAAAAGTTAAATATTTAAAATTTTTGATACAGATTTCTGGTTCATGACAGATGACTGAGAATACATGGTTATTTACTCTCTTCCAACAATAATAGTAAATCAGAGACCAAATAGGAAAACAGTGAAGTCATCAGAAGATTTGGGATTTAAAAATATAGAAAATAAATTGAAGAGAATTGACAGAACAAACTGAGACAAGAAAACCAAGAGATGTAAAATTAAGCCAAGTTAACTCATGATCTGTGGAAAGGATCTATATTCAGAGGCAAAAAGTGATAGAGGCAAGTGGGAGGTGAAAAGTGGTAAAATGCCCTCCACTTTCTGAGGGCAGATGCTGCTGATCTTCAAATTCCTTTAGCTACAAAATCATCAATTTAGTACCTTAAACTTAAGATATTTTTAGGCACATATGACTCCAGAACTCCTTTTTAGGAAGTTACTTGAGAATTCCCTCCAAGGAAACAAAGAGGTGAAACATGAAAGAAAAATATGAGCTTCATAAAACAGAGGTGGCAAATGGGGAGAGCAGGAGAGGAAAGAACCATGCTGGCAGCTGGCATCGATGGGTCCAGGCAAGAGCTTAGCAGGAGGAGACTCCAGAGGAGGGTGCACCGGAAGAAGGTGGCTATGAATTATATGAATGACAACCTGGAAACCAAAAGATATTTAAAAAGCACAAAATGCTAGGGAAAAATGGTATTATTACAAAATAAATGCTTTTCTCACTAAAATAAAATTTGAAATATGAAACCACAGTTAATCCAGTTTCTAAGAGGCAATCACTGAGTTTCAAGAGGAAAAACGCAATGAAAATGAGAAATTTAAGGCATTAGGTTCTGATAAAAAGGATTTATGATTATTTTCCCAACAAGAAAATAGCAGGATAAACCAGTATGGGGTCCAGAGCTAGACTGTAAAAGTCGGCACAGCTCAAATATGGGGCAAACTCTACTGTGGAATGATTGATGATGTGTGTAAAAGAACCCACCTGCACAGTTATCTTTGCCTGAAACAGATATTGGAACCAAAGGGAAAGAAAGGAAATACTTGCACACCACTTGGCTTTTCAATGAAGAATGGTCCCATTGTCATAAGTGTCAATTCCCAGCTTTCAAATTTGAGACTCTATCAATAACAAAACACAGAAATATTAGTGTTGTTACAAAACAGCAAATGTTTTCAAATTTTGAAGTAAAACTAGATTGGCATGAGTGGGAAGTGGAAGGAGAGAAAGAGGGAAAAGGACAGGTAAGAACGCTAATTTTCTCATCTGACAAACTGAAGTCAAAAGATATTGACATGAATGAATGGAAGAAGAGATTGAGGTTAAGTATGGTACAAATATCATGTATATTATTGATTTCATAGATAAACAACTTAGGAACTATTAAGCAATATTAAGCAAAGTAAATAAAGTTGGAGGGGACTGGAAAGTGAACTAAATCTGATGTATTATTACAGGTAGTTGACAATAACATTTGCAGCTGATAAGAAAAGTGGCGTAATGATTAAACTGCACTGGGAATGGAGGAAATGGTTTAGAGTCTGCCACTGGGAGCAGGCCTAGATGGGAACGGGTGGGAATGGGTACATTCAGGAACTATTGCTTTTCATATCCAGCTCTTCCTTGCTATTTTATTTTCCATTCGTGTGCTTGTATAATTTAGATTAAAAATTAATATAAATAATAAAGGCAATGAAATTCACTATATGGAGCCAATGTTTCTTACTAACAAAGTTGGAATTATTTATATAATCGTTTATATTGTTGAAGAATAGCAACATGCCAATTTTTGTGTGTATTTCTCATTTATTCTGGAAAGCATTCTTCGGGTGTGACTATTTCTGCCCTGGGAATGTGAATTTGAATAAAATTTAAAATGAATTTAATAGTCATAGTTCAGATAAGGAGGTTATGTCTCAGGGGGTTCATGGTTTCTTGTTTCATGGCTTAACATCAATCTTTTTTTCTGATGGGCTGTTACTGCAATAGACTCACAGAATAGCTATGCTTATAAAAGCACCTAAGGGAAGTTACATGGTTACAAAAAAGAAAGATAACTTCCAAACAAGCAATGTACAAAAAAGAATGCACAAAAGTTAGATTGGGGACTCCAAAGGGAAATTCCTGTTACGTATCCAGCATGAGCAAGAACCAAGATGATTTCTGTTATCAAGGGGAACACAGAACCATTCCTAAAATTGTTTGAGCATTAAAATAAGTCATTGATTTTTTACTTCAGGTTTTTATTCTGCGTTTTTGGTTAAAGCTACTGAAGCAAAGAGAATTTAGAAGCTTAAAATCTGTGTCACCTTAGTTACTTCCCATAGACTTCCTTTGAAAGATTGAACTTTTCCCCAAAAGCCCCTTCTCATTTCTCTCCATATTAAATGATTCTTTAGCTAAGGCCAATTTACTTTTAAAATGCTAGTTTTCTGTATGTATACACACACCTTAAACACTGAGGCATGTGTCCAGCAAACTGGCACTACCACCTACATTCACATACATTTACCTCAGTAACCTAAACAAAAGTACTTGGGGCCCCAATTTTCAGGATATTTGAATGAACTTTTCATTTTACATGGGGCATGCAATTATGCAATTTAGGTTAGAATCATAGTTGAATTTTTTGAATTTTAGTGTCTGTAATTATTTTCCTGTCCCATTTATTAGAGATAATTTATCCATCTCCATAGATTTGGATTTCCTTTTAAGTCTTTTTTATTTTTTTATTGTTGTTCAATTACAGTTGTCCCAATTTTCCCCCCATTGTTCTCTCCTGCGCTGCACTCCACCCCCAACTCAAGTCTTTCTTAACAGAAATCTCACTATAAATAAAATCTAGCCATTCGGTTGGAGTAATTAGCAGGTAAGGTTAAGAGGGCTGGAGAGGCTTCTACCTTCTACAGAAAATGAAAATGAGTAGCTTGTCAAAGTACAACCAAATATATTTGTTCCTAGTTACTGTTCATAAAATCTGCAAACTCTTTAGAATGTTCAAAAGCCCTTAGATTTTTTGTTAGATATCTTTCTAAGGGAGAGCTTTTTGTTGACTATATTTTTGAGAGAAATACTAATGCACTGAATAATACAATAGTATTAATTCTTAGAAAAATCCCCCAAAGTACATGTCAGACAAAGGAATGAGAATTGACACCTGTGATGATAAATAGAAAAGTGAGAACTGGCAGAATGTAAGTAATTATTTTAGTAAAATGGGGCCAGACTTTTATTCTTATTTGGGAATCATCATTAATATTTTATAGATAACATTTTCATCAAAATGAGTCTCCATATCAGCACAATATGAGATTCTAAATTTTAATCTTAATCAATTTTTTATTATAGTATATAATATAGTTACCAGCTGGAAAAAATATCCATTTCATTTTGAAGTTGTCTATTATTTTAGTTTAGTAATGTAAGATTGCTACCTTAGATTACATAACCTTGCAAGGATATTTTCAATTCAGTTTAGTGAATATTTATCTTGAAGCTACTATAAATCAAAGGTGCAGTAAGCACGAAAGTTTCAAACATGAAGCAAAGAAATGCAAGAAAGTTGAGAAACATTTTTTCACTCATAGTAATGGGAATTTAACACAGAAGTTTTTCAGGGGAACAATTTTGAGGTTAGGTGTTAAAAACCTTAATACTCTTTGATCCAGGAATTCCACAAGTTTTGCTTAGGATAATAGGAGGGGCAATGCATGTACCAAATATTCACTCTATGGCTCATTTATAATTCCCCCTTTAAATGCAATTGTCAACATTTTTTTTAATTTTGCTACTTTCTTTACTATGGGGTCATATATGTAACATGGTTATAAAAAGGAAATTTACTGAGGGATAAAGTAACATGGAGGACAATTTTTAAAAAGCAATTAAGAGAATTATTGAAGAGAAATTCCAAAACTTTCTGTAAAGAAAAGGAAAAGCTCATAGAAGAAAAGAAAACAATACCACTATCATTAGGGAAAAAAATCCTCCCTCCCTATTCCACACTGACAGATGCTCTGTAAGACTCATAGTACGTAAAGATCGCATGCAACTGAGGCACTATGCCTGTATTGCAGCTCACATGTCACTAAATCACATGTAAAACACAACAGCTCCAGGGATTACAGTGTAAACTTTAAGAAGCAATGCTGCAGTTTCCAGCAAATGCAAAAGAAAGGAATCTCCCACATATTTAGAACTAATAATCAAGTTTTAAGGAGGCAGTTGGCATTTAATGCAGAGTGGGGCACAAGTAAGTTTACAATTATTCATATGTAAAATAATACAATAATAAATAATAATACAAGAATAAACTCTTGTGTTTCACATACTCCCAACTGTAAACCCTGTATATTACCAGGGAATATTATCTTTTCATACTATGTGTAATGCTACGAAACTTGTAAAAGCACCTGTCCATTTACTTCAGCTATTTTCAAGAGTGTTGGGCAGGGTAAGGTAATAAGTAGCATACCAGTAATAGGAGAGGCAATAGAAATAAACAATCCAAGAAGCCAATGATGTGTGCCAAAACCCACAGAATTTATATACTAAAAAATGGTGACTTTTATGGTACATAAATTATACTTCAATAAACCTGGCTTATAAAATTTTTAAAAAGTCAATCATCTGGGAGAATTTTGGTTAAGAATTCATCAAATGTCTCAAAAGTCTAGTTATTCAATTGACTAAGATTAAATTAATAGTGTGATGAAATAATTTTAAACCTTCATTTTTCTAACCAAATTTTCTAATGAAAAATTTTTTTTGGCTGTGGAGCACTGTCTTTGTCAAACTAAAGCTTACGTAGGTTATAAATGTCAGTTGCTAAATGTTACTAAGGCAAACTTGGTCCCTAGGGCCTATTGGCTAATTAAGCATTTCTTATAATTAAAGAAACACCTAGACTGAAAGGCAAGATTAGGAGAGATATTTGATCCAAGAATAAAGCATGGACACTTTGAAAATATGTGTCACACTTAAGAGAAATATTAAACATTAGTTTGTTATTGTTGGTTTTTTTACTCACACAGAAGCAACATGCCCCACCTCCCATTCACCTTTTTTTTTTAATTTTTCATGCAGAAGATGTTAGATCCCTATCTAGTTGAATGGATCTGAAATAAATAGACAACACCTTTACAAACTCTGGAAGAAGTAGCTGAAATAGTGATTCCTCAGCTGCAAATTCAACTGCCACAATTGAGAGATAGGACGATTTGGCTGCTTTGATATTTTCTTAATCTTGAAAGTCTAGGTACAAGTTTATAAAACAAACAAAAAAAAATTTACTAAAATGTTTCATTGAATTTATGATTAAAATTAACCTTTAAAGGAAAGCTTAAGGGTTTGTAAGAATGATGCCTAATTATATCCTAAAGTTGCTTCTCTCTAAAAACATCAAGAGTGTCAATTCCTTGAAAGACAAAAACTACCAAAACTCACTCAGGAAGAAAGAGATAACATGAATAGTCCTACATCTATTGAAAAATTAAATACTGTGTAGTTAAAAATCTTCCATCAAGTTGAACTCCAGGCCCAGATGGTTTCACTGATGAACTGAACCAAATATTGAAAGGGGGAAAAATAGTTTCAATTCTACACATTCTTTTTCAAAAAATAGAGGTGGAGAGAGCACTTCTGTTTCCTAAATCCAGTATTAGCCTAATATCAAAACCAGGCGCATCACAAAAAAAGAAAAATATAGACTAATCTCCCTTAAGAGCATAAGCACGTATCAAACGTATTCCAGAATCATTAAACACTCTTCAAAAACACAGTTTTAGTAACTATATAATAATCTATAGTATTAGGCATACTTTAATCATTTTTCTTAATTGGAGGTTTTCTAAAGGAGCCAATCATTTCCTCTTCTTTTCCATTGAAAAGTCTGTGTACTTATTTCCTGTGTAGTAAGGCAGTTGCTGTTTGGTTCTCTTTCAGGGGAATTTGTAATTGAGAGTCTAAGAAAACTGGATTGCATACCTCTGGTGCAATATCTTTCAGGGACCTGGGGAGCAGCTGTTATACAGCCATAAGTACTTATGACAAAGCTGCAGAGAATGGATCAAAAAATTTGTGTTTTAACATACATACTTATCAAGAGTATCCTGAACACACACACAGGGTTCTGGAACAGACCAGTTTAATTATTTAATTTGCAACAAATAACTTCAATTTCTTAGAGCAAAGAGATGAAAGCTGATGTTATCCTACACAAATATGGGGGTCTTTCTTAAAGGGCAAGAAAGGCAAAACAATTAATCTGATTGCTGAAGTAGACATTGTGTATTTCCAGATAGTGCTCCTTGGGAAGGATCTGTGGTTCACTCTTTAACCTTTTGGGATGTCAATAGTTTTAACCAGAGGAATGATAAGAACCACTGTCTTCAGCTTTACAACCTAGGGATGTCTGCATATTTCAGATCTCACCTTACCTCTTGATATCCAAACATATACCCCTGGAATGAGGTAAATCTCTCTGGAGTTCTCACAGTTTTAAATTGCATTCTACTGCTTACTCTTTTAACCAACTTCAGGTTTCAGTGAAATTGGCTTAGGAATATCCCTAAGTGCAGAAATACAAAAAATATTTTCTCGACAGCCCCATAAAAACCAGGCAAAGACAAGAGATCATGGAGCATCAGGGACATATGAAAAACACAGCTGCCCTGGATACACATGGCTTGATTTAGTTTTATGCTTGGGTTTTCATGGAATCACTTATACTACTGTTCTTGGGCTCCATGAAAACTCAATGGACGCCTATAAAAATCACCTAGCCCATTCTTCAGTCTAGATAGAGTGGGTTTCAGAGGCATGAAGCAATATGACCCTAAATGAGGAGCAATATGTAGGTTCTTTCCAATTTTTCACTAAGCTGTAAATATATTTAAAATATGTATTTAAAAGCAGGATAGACTGTGTTATGGTATATAGACTTGTTAAAATTCTTGATGTCTATTCATATACTGATTTTCAGGAAATTTGAAAAAATATTTACAATCCCATAGAATATTCAAGTGCTCATTTTACCACATCATCTCTTAGTATCAATACCTAAAACATTTCTCATTTGTTAAATTATTTGAAAAAGACATACCTTGTTGTATGAGTTTGCATTTCTACAACTGAAAGCAAAGCTAGATATTATTACACAATTATTTTTACATACAATAGAATCTATCCCTTGCCTATTGTGAGCCATAGTCTTTTGATTTTTATGTCTACAACACATTTTTAATTATACTTTCATAACACGTTTTCCTATATAGTAGTGCCTGCCCTGTTCACTACTTTCGCTAAACTGTATTGGTTAGTATAGTTTTATTTTCCAAAATGAACTTTACATGAATTTTAAAATTACTTTGTCTAGCTTCAAAAAAACATAATAAGGGGCTTAGAATGTAATTACATTAAACATACCAATTAAATTGGGAATAAGTCAGCTGTGTTGTAAAGGCAGCTCTTGCCAGTTTGGGAAAGCCAATTGTTAAATAATTCAGGAGTTTTGCCAGATGGCATTAAAATCTTAGTATCTTGAAATCAGCCGATGTGGGAGTTTTGACACCATGAAAATCAGCAAATGCTACAAATCATGGCTCTCCTCCTCTGGCCTCACAAAAAGCCAATTCACCAGTGCATGACTGTAATAATTTACGATATTTAGTCATTCTATCAATCATTATGTATTTCACATTTTATTTTTCAGCAAAGTTTTGTAACTGGCTTTATTTTTGTCCATATGTTATTTTTAGGTAGTTTATAATTTGTTAGCTTTTTCCTTCCAGAAAAATTTGTCAAATAACAAAAAAATTGACATTTTTAAATTTTTTTCTATCTGGATAATATATTTACCTTTCTTATTACTTCTAATATATTTTCCAAGAATTTTCTTGGGTATATGCAAATTATGAAAATTAAATGTTTTCTTCTCCAAACAATATTCTACTTTTGTTTTCTCCCTCATTGAATTGGCTAGAATTTTTTGAAAATGTGTAAAATAATATGAGTAGAGAGCATACTTGCCCTGCTCCTACTTTTGGCGTTTCACTGTTTACTATCATGTTCATTTTTAGGTTGAAATAGATCCTCTTTATTATGATATATTTCTACTTCTAACTTTATATTATGGTATTAGTAGTTAGTGTTTGGTGAATTCATTGGTAGTGGTTGTTAATGCAGTTTTTATCATTGCTGTTTTCAATGAGAAATAGAATCTTTGAATCTGTATGCCAGTAGATAAGACACAGTTCTTAAGTCATATTTCCTGGGTTCATGTCCTGGCTATACTGTTTCTTAGTTGTGCAACCTGAAGTAAGTTTCTTAAACTATATGTGCCTTAGTTTCCTTGGTTCCTGTAAAATGATTATGAACAGTACATATTTTTTGAAGGCTTTGTTAGAATTCAATGAGCTAACATGTATACAGTGCTTAGAACAGTGCCTGGCACAATTTAAGCATTCAATGAAAGTTAAAAATTATTATAACTTAATAAAGTTAAAAATAATTATTAATATTGTCAAGGAATCTTTTCAAATTATATTTTTTCTCCTTTGACATGTTGAAATGATGTATTATTTTAATATTGTACTTGCATTGCTAGGACAAAACACACTAAGCTGTGTCTATTTTTTTAATATATACTAAGCTGTGTCTATTTTTTTAATATATATATTTTAAAATATATATTTTTTAATAGACACACTAAGCTGTGTCTATTTTTTAATATATATTTTTAATATATTATACATTATAATAATAATGTATAATATATTTATACATTAATATATAGTCATTTATACATTTATATATTTTATGTATAAAAAATATATATTTTATTTTAATATATACATAAAATATATAAATGTATAAATGACTATATATTAATGTATAAATATATATTTATAATATAAACATATTATATAAATATATAACTATAAATGTATATGTATATATTAATATAATATATTTAGACTATATATTTAATATAGTCTAATAAATTAATAAATATTAATAGATAATAATATATTATATAAATATATAGTCTAAAGTATTTGTTTGACTTTAGCAAATGTATCTCAAAAATTTGTAGCTTTTTCTATACTATGAAGTCATTTACATAGTATACATGTTCTGTTTCATTCTAATGTTAAATACTTGAGAAATTTTGTCCTTGTTCTTGATCAAACATACTAAAGTTATATATTTAAGATTTATTCCAAGTAATAAAAACTCTTGAAATTATTTATCATTTCTACTATTTTTTTAAATTTTCCAGTCTAGTAATGTGGGTGTTTGTTTTTATCATACCCTTCTTTCATCTTCCCATTGGCTTATTTCTGTTTCTAATTTCTTTACCTGAAATCCCAGTTCATTTATTTTAATATTTCCTTGTTAGTAACAAATCATGATTTATTGCATCTTTAAAATGCATACTGAATGACCTGAGTCATTTGTCATTTGTCATTTTTCATTTGGAAAATAAAATACATCAGTGATAGACAGTATAGATATCAAGCCTTGTCATATCTTCCACTTAGTACCTAAGACTGTTAATTAACTTTTAACCAATAGGTATGCATAAGTATCAATGAAAATAATAAAAGGAAGAGAATAAAAGAAAGGAAAGGAAGAGATAATAAAAGAGTTAAAGAAACACTATATACAAGGATTTAGACTGAAAAATCTCCAAAGCAATGACTGACAGAAGGCCCACATCTAGATGAGTCCCTAACATTTTAGAACTTTAAAAAAAAAAAAAAAAAGGAAGAAGAGAGAGAGAGAGAAATCTTAAATGCTTTCAGGGAGAAAAAAACACACAACAAAGAAACAGGTATTATTTCAACATAACGTAACTTATTAGTAAACTGGATCCCAGATAACAATGAAGTGATAGCTGTCAAGTTCTGAGAGAAAATAAATGGGGGCCTAGAATTCAATATGCAAGTGTATACATAAAATTAAGTGACAAATAAAGACATTTCAAGTACACAAGAACTGAAGAGTACTGACCTTTCACTTCAATCCCCTGTCTTTCATCCTTTCTTAGGAAGCTACTTGAAGTCAATTAGCCAAAGGAAGAAGTAAACCAAGGGGGAGTAAGATACAGAATCTCAGAAAAAATAGACTCAACCTGGGAGCAGTGGGGGAAATTCTGGATGGCACCCAGAAGCCATTAAAAACCTATTTCATAGTAAAAGTGAACCACCATGGTACAGCTAAAATGCATTATTCTGTATTTCCTGATACCCGGATACCTTTACATGCAATCTTGGAAAGTGAAAGATTTGTTTCTGGCAATAAAAGAAAGACTAAACACTTTCTACAATCTGTTACAAATCTACTTTCCCTTATTGTCCTATCACTTCTATACATATAAAAATTAAGCTCCCACTACTTCCTCCATAAAACATCTCATTCTTTTCCTGCAAAGTTTTCTCTTTTCATTCTCCCACACGTAATTTTCATAGATGTCGTCTTTTTCTCAACAAACTCTATATATCTTGCCAAGTCTGCCTTTAATCTGTTTTCTATAAAATCTTAGTCCACTGAGCTCTATGTGATCTTAAATAAGTCACCTGCTTTTTAACTAATTCAGTTGATAATCAGAGGCTTGATCATTTCAACATCACTGTTTATACAGCCATGTACCTCATAGCAGCATTTCACTCAACAGGGGACCAAATACATAAGAGTAATCCCATAAGATTAAAATGGAGCTAAAAAATTCCTATCATCTAGGAATTTGGTAGCCATCTTAAGGTCATAGTATAACACACGACTCAGATGTTTGTTATGATGCTGGAGTAAACAAACCTATGGTGCTGCCAATCCTACAAAAGTGTAGCACACATGATTATGTACAGTATATAATACTTGATATTGACAATAAATGACTATGTTACTGATTTATGTATTTACTGTACCTTGAAGACATTGCAGGTTTAGTTCCAGATGACTGCAATCAAGTGAGTATCTCAATAAAGTAAGTTATGATCTTTTTGCTGGTGGCGGGTCTTGCCTTTAATTTGTAAAAAAGGCAAGATCCGTGGAATGAGATAAAACAACGCACAGTGAAAGAAAGTATGTTTGTATTACACTTTTTTTAAAAAAACATGTGGCCTGTACTATACTTTTAATCATTATTTTAGACTGTATTCTTTTTATTTATATAAAAAAGAGTTGGCTGTAATACAGTATGCCAAGTTATGCTGGCAGCAGCCTCAATACATATCATGTTTACCCTGTTTCTTGACTGCACGATTTTCTCTTGTGCTTGATTTAATCTTGTCCCGTTTTGTACAGTAACATGCTGCTCAGGCTCATTGCCTAGGAGCAATAAGCTAGGCCATACAGATGAGGCATGTAGTAGACCAGAGGTCCCCAACCTCCGGGCCTTGGACTGGTACCAGTCTGGGCTTGTTAGGAACCAGGCCGCACAGTGGGAGGTGAGCTTGAATGTAATGCGCTTGAATCATCATCCCAAAACCATCACCCCCTACTCCAGCCTGTAGAAAAGTTGTCTTACACGAAACCAGCCCCTGGTGCCAAAACAGTTGGGGACCACTGTAGTAGACTATACCATCTAAGTTTGTGTAAGCTCACTCTACAATGCTCACATAACTAAATTGCTTAACAATGCATGTCTCAGAATGTATCCCTGTCATTAGCAACACATCACTATATTGCTATTTTTTCCTTCTTTATTTTTAACTTATTATGCATAGAGCACAAACTTACAGATTGTGTTTATTTTCTATTGCTTCAATAACAAATTATCACAAACTCTGTAGCCTAAAACACAAATTTATTATCTTATGATAATAAATCAGTCAAAAGTATTACACAGGTCTCTTCAGACAAAAATCAAGGTATTATCAGGGTTACATTCCTTTCTGGAGACTGCAGAGAAGAATCCAGTTCCTTGTTTGTTTGGTTGGTTGACAGGATTCAGTTCCTCGTGGCTGTGGAATCGAGATTCTTGCTGCCTGTCAGCCGAGGGCCATTCCCAGGTTTTAGAGTCTGCTCACATTCTTTGACTCCTGACCTCCGTTCTCTAACTTCAAAGCCAGCCTGATGAGCTAAGTTCCTCTCATGCTGAAAACTTTCTTTTACCTCATCTCTCAGCCAAAAATTGTCTGCATTTAATATTGATATAGTTAGGTGGGACACACGCACATAATCCTGGATAACTCCCTATCTCAAATTCCACACCCTTAATCACATCTGCAAAGTCTCTTTTGCACTTAAGGCAATATAGTTACAGGTCCAAAGAATTATAGTTAGTATAAGGTGGGGGCTTGGGTGCTACTATTCTGTCTACCACAAAAACTATACCATAATTATAGACTAGATAATACTATAGACTCAAACCATCCAATACTTCACACAGGGTCTTATGCATTGCACATAAATCATACCGTATTTATTATATATTGTATATAGACTATAGTATAGACTATACTAGTCTACTATAGACTCTCTGAGATCCATGTAGTTGCTAACCCAGGGTAATACAGAATGTTTATAACATTCACAGATTATTTAGAATGCTATCAGGAAAAAATTCTTCATCATTGTTTTAGTTCAAATACTCTCTTGCTGTTTTCCTCATTGTCTCTGTCAAAAATACTATTACCTACATTAGAGAAAATGTGATCAGTCCTGAAATTTTTAGAAGATTCTGCAACCTGATGATGCCATAATTCCTCCATCCTTCTATAGTTTGTCATTTAAAAGTCATTCCTGATTTTCTATTTTTCCTTCTTTGAACAATATTTACAGTCTCTTTTTCACTTTCTTTGTATAATAAAATTATTTGTTCATTCATCCCTCTTCATTACCCTTTGCAACTTTATAACAAAAGATTTCAATTCTTTGTATAGAAAGCTCATACAGATACCAAGGAGTTAATAATTAAGTACCACTTGCTGTATCAATTTCATCTGAAACACAAGGATAATGTTCCCATCTGTGGCATCTGGCTCCTTAGCAATTTCATCAGACAGTACCAGCCGTTATTGTAGAGTTCTGGGCTTGTCACAAGATTAAGCTGTTGTGCAGCTGTTTCTGCCACCTCAGTGTTGTATAGGTACAGGTTGGCTTTCAGTTTTTCCTCTGAGTAATTCCTGTTTTTCTCTCTATTAATGTTTTGTTAAAATACCTAGGAGATTTGTGTCTAGATAAAGTCCAACACATGCCTTCAGAAGTGGAAGAATATATACCATATTCACTTTCAATAGAATTTCAATATTTCAATATAATTTCCTTTGCAAATAAAATGTAAAGTTTTTAGTGCTTTTGTTCGAAGTATTTTTATGTTCAAGTATAGCTTTTTAAAAATAGTAAGCAGCCGTGACCCATGTGGCTCAGTTGGTTGGCCAATGTTCCACAAAGCAAAAAGCCACAAGTTCAATTCCCAGGTAGGGTACGTGCCTAGTTCGTAAGTTTGGTCCCGAGTTTGGGAACATAGGAAAGGCAACCAATTGATGTTTCTCTCCCTTTCCTTCTCTCTCCCTTCCCCTTTCTTTAAAAATAAATAAATAAAATCTTTTAGAAAATAGTAAGCAAATGAAATCTACAAGTGCATACCTCTGATAAATAGTTTTTTAAAAAATACACAAGAAAGGGAAGGGGCAAGCAGAGGAACACGAATAGAGGACTCATGAACACAGACAAGGGGGGACTGACTGTGGGAGTGGAGGGGCGGGGGGTGAGCAACAGGGAAAGAGGCAGGACTACTGTAACTCAACAGTAAATTAAAAAACAGAATTGTAAAGAAAATAAAAATATACAAGATACTTGTTTAAATAACTTCTCTAATCTGTTGTCACAGTCAACACATAAAATAGAAAGTGTTACTTAATAGAGTATATTTTGCGAATGTTCTCTTTATCTTTCTCATGAATTCATTTGCTAACTACAGTATTTTAAATTGCTAACTAACCATCAGTGTCAAAAGGATTGATCTAGTGTGTTCATTTTCAACTTAATTCTACTGTTCTCTAAGCAGCCTCATTCCTTTTGACAGTATGTTGGCTCAGAAAAAGACATACTATAGAATCATAGATTTTAAAACTATGATGACACTTAGAGATTATTTGGTGCTTCCATTTATTTTACAGATGTTGAAACTGACAGCGAGTAATGTTAAGTAATATGCCTAAAGTCACACAAATAATTACTGACAGGACATGCCAAGACCTCAGTCCTTAAATTCTAATCCAGTGCACGTTCTACAATCCTTCACTGCTTCCCCTAATCCAAGTCCATAGTGTATGATTCTTGGTTCCATTCTTTTGTCTAAAATTGACCTTTTACCTGTAATCCACATCTGCATCCTATCCACTACCTTCTCAAGACACTGTCCCCACCAGGCCTTGCTCACCCTCTGTTCTGTTTCTGCCTCTTAGCCTTCTGTTTCTCCTGCATGATTCTAAAAGAACTCTATAGCCACAATAGGCTATCTCAAACCTTCTATGAAGAGTGCTTTCTTGTTATGAATGAGCTGAAACAATATGAGGCCCATCTACTAATGATGAAAAAGCACTTATGCAACTTGGAAGGTTCAAGAATTATGACAAAACTCAGTGTTTTAGATCATATGAACATTGAAAGAAGGGCTCTCTTAAAACAAACAAACAAAAAAAAAGTTGCTATATATGTAGAATTTCCCATCCCATTCTGCCCTACCCTGGGAAGTCTCTGTTATGAAGAACTTTTCACCTCATTCTGCATAATATCCTCATGACTTAAGTCCAGCCTTTACTCTGAATGCCAATTTGATTCTTCTCTTTGAAATAGTTCATTATTATCCAATGCCTATGGTATGAGTTTGACTAGGTCTATACCTCACTCACTTTCTTACTCAGACTGTAACACTTTTAATTTCCATTTCTTCAACCTTGTTAATTGAAAGTTTTGCATTTGATTTTGGAAAGTGATTAATTGTTTCATTAGTTAGCTGTTCTCAAGGAACAAGGCAAAAATATTTCTCTGCAGGTAATGTGTCATTAAAGAAATTAGGTCAGAATTTATCAAAGAATGGCACAACCCCACAAACAAGGAATGTTCACACTGGTCAATTTATTATGTCAAAAAACTTCAAAGCAATGACATCCACACTCTTCAACTCCCTCAGGCACTGAGTCGTAAGGTACAGACTGTGCACTTCTGAATAAGAGAGGAACAATATTTCTTGAGATGACTGTAAACAGAGCAGTTAATAACCAAAAGATAACCTGAAAGATAATCCTGTGGAACATAACAGAGTAATATCTTTGCTAATGGAGAAAATATTTGTCTGCCTAAGAATGAAAAAGGGGAGGGAAAATACTCAAATAATCATAATTCTTTAAAAAAAAAGTACAAGAAAAAATGTTTTCCTATTGACTCCTACTTCTTGTCTATTTTTATAACAATACATTAAGGCAATAAGGAAAATAATGCATTTGAGTAAACAAGATATACTCATGGTTAAAAATAGTCAATACATATTAAGGTTTAATCATATGGCATTGGATATAAGTTAATCAGAGACTTATATCACCCTTGCTCCCTAAGATTGTATGACTATACATCATACATCTTTCTAGACATCAAACATACTTCATATACATACATCTGATGTATATGAAGTATACATATACATCATATACTTTCTATGCATCATACATACTTCATATACATACACCTGATGTATATGAATATACATACACATCATATACTTTCAAAAGTCCATCTGATTTATGCAAGGAAGTTTTTTTTTTAATAACAGTTTTGTTTCTTTTACTATTTGGGAATATTTTCAAGTCATACTTCAGTGCTATTGAATTACCCCAGGGAAAGAAAGTGTGAAAGAAAATAGAGGACGGCTGAAAATTAGAAGCTGTGTACTGATAAGAATGCAAAATAAGAAAAGGATATCTCTCTTAGAGTAAAGGCCTAGCAAAATAAAGCAAAGCCATCCAATGATGCCGGTACTGAAGGCAGTTAAAACTGCTCTCCCTCCTGAATCTATATCCTTCTCTTAGAGCTGGGGCTACATTGAGGCCATTATGGTAGAACATCCAGTATGCCCCTCTGGGCATGAGTCAGAAGAGGTCCGACACCCCAAACTGGCCCACAGACTCTCTGACTCCCACATATCTTCCAAACATGGACTGTTTTAGCACCAGATCTGTTCTCTATCATTTAAACTAGAATCAGTCTAATTTCCTGGAGCCTGAAATGGAATGACTTTTACTTTATAACAGGGCTTCTCTACAGAGTCAGTTTTTATAAAGGGTCCTGTTTCATCCATTTACTAGCGTCAAGAAGAGATAAATGACAATGAAATTCTTTAGCCTAAATATAAATCAACATATAGTTCAACTACCTATTATTAAATCAAACTTTATTAGGGATTTTAAAAACTGTGATGAACCTCTCATTTCAACCAATACATTTGTATCTAACGGCAGCACGAATGTGTGATATCAGACAGCTGGATGCTCACCTATCAGCATGTAGGCTACATTCCATAAAAGTCTACTTTATATTATATAAAAACAAACCAGAAAATGACACAAGGAGGGCTGACCTAGAAATTATAAATAAATTCAAGAAACCTAAAACTGAAAAGAAAGTAGAGAGACTTTCCCCCAAGTAGGTAAACTTGGCTCAATTCTTCCCACAACCACATCAAAATTACAACTAAAATATAGAACAACCATCACTCAGAATCAACAGAAATCAAATTGAATGAAAGTCTGACAATTATGGAATTAAAGAAACTACATCCATCCAGACTGGTAGGAGGGATGCAGATGGGGAACAGGCTGGTCCCATATCCATGTATGGTGGATAAAAATTTGGGAGGGATATCTCAGGAGTGATATCTGACTGTGAGCTGATTTCTCAAAGGAAACTTTGCAGGTTAGAAGAAATTAGAAAGAAATATTCAAAGTCATGAAAAGCAGGGACCTATAGCCAAGATTGTTTTACCCAGCAAAGATATCATTTAGAATCAAAGGGCAGATAAAGAGTTTCCCAGACAAGAAAATACCAAAAGAGCTCATTATCACCAAACCATTATTATACAAAATGTTAAAGGGACTTATTTAAAAAAAAAAAGGTCAAAACTATGAACAATAAAATGGTAATAAGTACTTACATATCAATAATTGAATCTAGCCCTGGCTGGTGTGGCTCAGTGGATGGAATGCCAGCCTATGAACCAAAGGGTTGCTGGTTCGATTCCCAGTCATGGCACATGCCTGGGTTGTGGGCCAGGTCACCAGTTGGGGACATACAAGAGGCAATCACGCATTGATGTTTCTCTCTCTCTCTCTTTCTCCCTCCTTTTCCCTCCTCTAAAAATAAATAAAATTTTTTTAATGACTCTAAAAAACACACTGAGCAAACAAGAAAAATAGAGACCAAATCATGGAAACAGAGAGCATTTGATGGTTGCTGATAGGAGGGGGGTGTGGAGGAATGGGTAAAGAGGTGAGAGGATTAATAGTACCAATAAGTAATTACAGAATAGCCATAGGACTGCAAAGTACAGTAAGGAAATGTAGTCAAAGAACTTATATACCTGACCCATGCACATGAACAATGGTGGGGGGATTGCCTGAGGGCATGGGGGGTGCTGGGTGAGGGGGGATAGATGGTAAAATTGGCACAACAGTAATAGCATAATCAATAAATTATAATTTAAAAAATAAAGTGGGGAAAATATAGAAAACTGGCTATCAAAGGATAAAATATAAGCCAAAATAAATCATTGTCATGTTTTTTCCTCCCATGCTAGGTCAGTGTCAAATAAAATAACACTTTTAATTTGTTAATAATTGTTGGAGGCAGACCTCTAAAAAAATGTACAAACTACCCTATGGTTTTGTTTCTCTTTCCTTCTAGCAAACTCAATCCTACTTTATTTTTTTTCCCCACAAATACAATTCTAAGATATGTAAGCTGTACAATGTGGTGATTGAATATACATTGTGAAAGGATTCCCACTATCTAGAAAATTAACACAGCACCGCCTCATATACTTATCTTTTTTTCAGTGAAAACATTTAAGTTCTATTTTCTTAACAAGTTTTAATTATACAATACAGTGTTATCACCTACAGTCATCATGTTTTACATTAAACCCTCAGGCCTTATTCATCTTATAGCTGAAAGTTTGTATCCTTTAACTAACCTCTCCTTATTTTCCCCCCTCCAAACATCTGGCAACCACTTTTCTACTTTATTTATATGAGTTTTATTTTTTAAGATCCCACATGTAAATGATATAATATACAATTGTCTTTCTCGAACTTATTTCAGTTAGCATAGTGCCCTCAAGATCCATCCACATTGTCAGAAATGGCAGGATTTCCTTTTTTATTACAGAGGAAAAATATTCATATACATATACGTCACATTTTATTTATTTATTCATTCATTGATGGCCACTTAAGTTGTTTCCATATTTTGGCTATTGTGATTAGTGCTCCATTGAACATGGGAGTACCGAATTTCTTCAATATCTATTTGCATTTCCATTGAATATATAAACAGAAGTGGAGTTGCTGGCTCATATGGTAATTCTATTTTTTAATTGTTTTAGGAAACTCCGTACTGTTTTTCAAAGCATCTATACCAATTGCCATTTCCACCAACACTGTAAAAGTGTTTTATTTTTCTCCACATCCTCACCAACACTGTTATTTCTTGTCTCTTTTATCATAGCCATTCTAACAAGTGCAAAGTTTTATTGCATGGTGGTTTTAATGTGCATTGCCCTGATGATTAGTGATATTCAGTACCTATTCATGTACCTGTCAGTCATTAGTATGAATTCTTTGGGAAAATGTCTATTCAGGTCATTCTACCCATTTTTAATCAAATTGTTTGTTTTTTCACCTTTGAGTTGTATGAGCTTTTTATATATTTTGAGTATTAACCCCTTATCACATATACTTTCTCTCATTCAGTAGGCTGCCTTTTCATTTTGGTGT
Source organism: Pteronotus mesoamericanus (assembly GCF_021234165.1). Classification (NCBI taxonomy): domain Eukaryota; kingdom Metazoa; phylum Chordata; class Mammalia; order Chiroptera; family Mormoopidae; genus Pteronotus; species Pteronotus mesoamericanus. Next base: position 25,506,931 of record NW_026555085.1, on the reverse strand, counting down.
TGGTTTCCTTTGCTGCTTTGCTATGCAGAAGCTTTTTGGTATGACATAATCCCACTTAGTTACTTTTGCTTTTGTTGCCTTTCCTTTGATGTCAAACCCAAGAAATCATTTCATGGACCAATGGCAAGGAGTTTAATGCCTATGTTTTCATCTAAGATTTTTATGATTTTTCAAGTCTTTAATTTATTTGGAGTTGATTTTTGTTTATGGTTTGAGATAGAGATCCAGTTTTCCCAATTTATTTTATTGATGAGACAATCCTTTCTTCTTTGTATATTCTTGGTTATTATATCATAAATTAATTGACTAAATATGTCAATATGGGCTTATTTCTGGGCTCTCTACTATGTTCCACTGGTCTATGTGTCTATTTTTATGCCACTAACATACTATTATGATTGATACAGTTTTGTTAATATAGTTTGAAATCAGGAAGCATAATGCCTTTAGCTTTGTTGTTTCTCAAAATTGCTTTGCAATGCAGGATCTTTTGTGGTTCATACAAATATCAGGATTGTTTGTTTTATTTCTGTGAAAAATATTTGAATTTGGAATGGACCTCAATGAATATGTCAATTGCTTTGGGTAGTGTGGACAATTTAACAATATTGATGCTTCCAATCCATGAGTACAGAGTATTTTTCCATTTATTTCTTCTTCAATTTCTTTCATCAATATCTTATAGTTTTCTGTGTACATGTCTTTCATCTCCTTGGTTAAAGTTATTCCTAGGTATTTTATTCTTTCTGATGCAAGTATAAATTGGATTGTTTTCTTAATTTCTTTTTCTGATAGTTTATTAGCGTATCCAAATGTTACAATTTTTGTATATTGATTTTGTATCTTGCAACTCTTCTGAATTTGTTCTTTAGTTCTAACAGTTGTTTGATGGGGCCCTCTGGGGTTTTCTATGCATAATAATATCATGTCACCTACAAATAGAGGTAGCTTTAATTCTTCCTTTCTGATGTGGGTTTTTTTTTTCTTTTTCTTGCCTAATGGCTCTGGCAAGAACATCCAATACTATGTTGAATAAAAGTAGTGAGAGTGGGCATTCTTGCCTTATAAATCCAATCTTTGTTGTTGTTGTTGTTGTTGTTGCTGCTGCTTTTTTAAATTTTTGTTTTCAACTGCAGTTGACATGCAATATCATTTTATATTAGTTTCAGGTGTACAGCGTAGACAATTATATAAATTGTGAAGTGATCCCCTCAATATTTCAAGTACCCACCTGGCATCATATAGTTATTACAATATTATTGACTATATTCCCTATGCTGTACTTTACATCTTCATGATCCCTTCACCTTTCCACATATCGCCCCAACCCTCTTCTGCCTCTGTAAGTAAGTCTGTTTTTTTATTTTGTTCTTTAGATACTACATATGTGGTATTTGTCTCTCTCTTAACTTACTTATTTCACATAAAAAATACCCTCTATGTCTATCTACATTATCACAAATGGTAATATTTCATTGTATATATGTACCACATCTTCTTTACCCACCCATCTGTTGATTAGCACTTGGATTGCTTCCATGTCTTAGGTATTGTAAATAATGCTGCAATTAACATAGGGCTGCATACAGCTTTTCAAATTAGTGTTTTGAATTTCTTAAGATATATACACAGAGGTGGAACTGCTGGGTCATAAAGTAGTTCTATTTTAAATTTTTTGAGTGACCTCATACTGTTTTCCACAGAGGCTACACCTATATGCATTCCCACCAAATGTGCACTAGGGTTCTTTTTCTCCACATCCTCACCAACACTTGTTGTTTGTTGATTTTTTGATGATAGCCATTCTGATGGGTGTGAGGTGATATCTCATTGTGGTTTTGATTTGCATTTCTTTGATGATTAGTGACGTTTGCATCTTGTCATATATCCATTGGCCATCTGTCTGTCCTCTTTATAAAAGCGTCTATTCAGGTCTTCTGCCCATTTTAAATTGGATTGTTTGGTTTTTTGATGTTGAGTTATATGAGATATTAATACATTTTGGATATTAACCCTTTATCAGATGCATAATTGACAAATATATTCTACCATTAAGTAGACTATCTTCTTGTTTTGTTGACGGTTTCTTTTGCTCTGTGAAAACTTTTTAGTTTGATGTAGTCCCATTTTTAAATTTTTTCTTTTGTTTCCCTTACCTGAAGTGATATCAGAAAAAGAAATATTGCCATGAGAAACATCCAAGAGTTTACTGCCTATGTTTTCTTAGATTTATATTGTTTTGAGTCAACATTTTATGACTTTAATCCATTTTGAGTTTATTTGTACATATCGTGTAAGAAGGTGCTCTAGTTTCACTTTTTTTTGCCTGTATCTCTCCAATTTTCCAATTAGCATCTATTGAATAGACTGTTCTTTACCCCATTGTATGTTCTTGCTGTTTTTGTCATATATTAATTAACCATACAGGCATGGATTTTTTCCTAGGCTCTCTATTCTGCTCTATTGATCTGTGTGTCTGTTTTTTTAACCCTTACCATGCTGTTTGATTACAAAAGCCTTGTAGTATAGTTTGATATCACATAACATGATACTTTCAACTTTGTTATTCTTTCTCAAATTTGCTGAGGGTATTCAGGGTCTTTTGTGATTCCATATAAATTTTAAAAAGTATTTGTTTTAGTTCTCTGAAAAACAGCACTGGTATTTTGATAGGAATGCATTTAATATATAGATCGCTTTGGGTAGTACGGACATTTTAACGATGTTAACTCTTCCTATCCATGAGCACAGTATATGCTTCTATTTATTTGCAACTTCTTCAATTTCTTCAATGTCTTATCATTTTCCAAGTACAGTCTTAGTCTTTTACCTCCTTGGTTAAATTTATCACTGTATATATATATATATATATATATATATATATATATATATAAATTGTAAATGAGATTGTTTTCTTAATTTCTGTTTTTGATAGTTCATTATTGGTGTAAAAAAATGCAACCAATTTCTGAATATTTATTTTGTAGTTTGCTACTTTATTGAATTTATTTAGCAGTTCTAGTAATTTTTGGTGGAAACTTTAGGATTCCTTAACCCAATCTTTCTTAAACTGTACATTTATTCCACTTTCTTTCATCTGAATATTAGGCTTACTCCCTGAATATGAACCTGTCTTAGAATATGAAGTACACATAAGATTTGAGTGAAGAGCAGCTTAGAAAACAAGTAATAAGAGGTCTTTTGAGAAATACAAATACTGACTAAGATAGAAATAGACTATAACCTCTAATAGGTTCCAGGTAATTATGCACATGCCCTAGTTAGTGTTTTCCATGAGTCACAAGACTATACCAAACTACTTTTCTATAACATGAACTGCACAAAATGAATTGTTTTGGTCTGAGAATCAAAGCCATTTGCTTAAGTTGAGCAAAACTATTTCATGAGCCAACGCTATAGTTTGTCCAACCATTTTCAGAAGTACACTTAAAGGTCCCAATATCCCTATGGATTTTTTTCCCCTCCAGCGAATTGGATCTAAGTTAATGGGAACCATTAAATCTACTTTAGTCAAATCTCTTGCTGAGTTTCTTCAAGTTGTTTCTTTTTCAGATGCCTTTTGAGATTTTTTTTATTTGTTCCATCAGAGTCGCTTTGAATTAAAAGCTCTGCTGCCCTGTGAAATGCACGTTAAACAAAAACACCTAACAATATTTAGAGGTTAAGTAGATATGATCTGTGGCTAATCATGTACGGTAGTGTATGAAAATGCAGCTTGAAGCAATGGCTGATGTGCTATGACATTCAAGTTTTAAGTGGTGCTCAAGAAAATGGAAAGATCAGCTCCACATATATGCCAACATGCACTGGTCTTCTGTCTGTTAACTTGCTAATGAACCATGATTGAGTAAAGTAATGAGTTTACAGAGAGCCCCAGGAAACCAATTTCCAATTTTGCAACCAGTAGGCTTTAACTTCACTGCAGCCTTTGTTAATTTAGACTGGAAGTGGACTTGGATACTCAATGCCATCCCTGCCTTGTGATTCAGACAGACTTTTCTAATCCCCACATACTTGCCCATTAATGAATGTCTCTTCATACAATTTAGTTTATTTATCTCTTTGTTTTAAATAGGCTGAGTAGCTGAAAATTATTATAATGAAAAATAAAACTTTAACCACTTTGGAAATTAGATACAATGAAAAGCATTAACCTCATATCTTCTCTATGTAAGGCGGGAAACTAAATGTGAGAGCATTGCTGCAAATTAATTTATGATAAAATGAAGCAAAAATTATTTAAAAATCATGTAGTGTTTGTTTATATGGTTTAAAGGAGAAATGGTTAAAAAAAATCATGTAATGCTTGTTTCTTTAGTTTAAGATTATTTTTAATGTCATTCAGTGTGTACCAATGCATTTATTATAATTTTGACTTAAACTGTAATCTAATATTTTTAAAAATACCATTTACATGCTTAACAAAACTTCTGAAAATAAGCATGGAAATTTGCATAAATTGTGACTGCTAACAGGCAAAAATTGTGTAGCTGATAGTAATACCTTCACATGGTACACCCAGGATTCCCTGGACATACTTCAGACATACTGGAATATCCTTTTCTCTCACTAACTAATCTTAATCTGTCTTTTAAAAACATTGGTTCTCTTTAAATGTTTCGTAAATGTGAGCATATTCCTCTCTAATTCCAAGGAAGTTCTTTATTTTTTCTTTTTCTTTTTCTTTTTTTTTTTGGTTATTAGAGAAACACTGAAGTACAATTTACTTCTACACAGACTCCTTGAAATTGTGCTCTCATTTAAAGAAGAGTAGGAGAAAACCCTTTTAGATTTGACTTTAATGACTCAAAAAAGGAAATGTTTGTGAAGATAAAGAAAAAATAGGACACTTTAATGCTGGTGCGGTAAAAATGTAAGTCAATATTCATCGATAATCACCAGGCAAGTGAATGAGGCAGGTTTCCTTCAGACAAGGCTAAAAATCTTTTAACTGGAAGGCATAGTAAAGAATAAAAATAATTTCTCCTTTTATTCTCACTTCCATTAACTCCTGCCTTTAAAAGTATCTGTAAATGATACCTCATCAAGTGCCCCTTCTGGTTAAATATATCAAAGAAATGGGAGCCTGTCAATAGCTTTTCAAGATATGAGCTATGCTACTCAATTATGGAAAAGAAAAAGGAACAAGGATCTTTTTGTTCTTTCTATTTTAAAGGTATATAAAGTAAAACATATCATCTAGATGAAAATGACTCGAGACATTCTGGCTATAACATTGTTATTATCTCCAATATCTTTTTCCACTTGTTCCAGCTGAGTGAAGACTGCGGGCCTCTTGGGAATAAAAATCTAAATACCTTAATGACACCAAAAGACCCACAAGCCCATCAGCATTAGCAAAGCTGGACGTTTCTTCTGCATTTTCCTTGTTTGGGTATGGATCCTATTTTAAATTATAATATACAAGAAGGCAAGGTATGTAAACTTCAAACCCTATGTGTTTTCAATATCCTTTCACAGATTTTAAATTCTTTCTTGCTTTCACAGTTCCATGCTCGTCCAGAGTCCAGCCTAATAAATGCTGACACTCTTGGCTCAGTTTAATTAACAATGAGCGAGCTGTGTGAAAACACAGTGGGAGCACTGAAGCAGGGCCATGTAGTGCTCCAAGCATGCTCCTGCCAATCAAGGAGCTGAGTCCAGCTTTCAAAGGAGCCCCGGGTAAGACATTTTGGCAAGGTCTCTGCTGGCATGACATTTTTATTGGAAGTGCTTTTCATTTGCTCCATAATAATAACTTTCTATACAATTTATAATAAGTCCAATATTTTAAACTTGGAAATCTCTCTAGAGTTTACAAATGCTTTTCATGGATTATCTCACACATCCCTAAGGTGAGCATGTCTATCTCTTTGCGACATCAGAAAAAAAATCAAGAAATAAAATTGATTTAATCAAAATCACGAAGCTGAAAAGAGTCAGAGCCTGGATTTGAACCCAGGTTTTCCATTTCAAAAACTACATATCTTTATATTTTACAAGAACTGCCTAGAAAGTTCAAGCCCAGGTACATATGATTATGACCACTGCACATGAAGAGGGTGGCCACAGGGTACACACTATAATCCTGGCAGCTCCCACCACAGTTTTGGTGTCCTGCACAGAACTTAAGTGCCACTAAGAAATGTCAAAATGTTTATTGAGTGAGCTTTAGTATATAAATACAGAAAACTGTCATGATATTATATAATATTCTTTCTCACATCCAGTAGCATGAAACTCCAAAGAGATGTCAATGAAAATTTTCCTACTCTTAATTGTTCTTTAACTTGCTCACTAGTAATCCTAAATGCAGCATGTACAAGCTTTTCTCAATGGAGGCAGACTGGGTGCAAACAATTAATATTGCTTATTACAAAATATTACTGCAATTCCAAAACTGAGAGAATGATCTCTAAATGAAAAGCCACTTCTCCAAATTGCAACATACTAAAAAGTGGTAATTTTTAATTCAACAATATCCTGACATTTTCCAACATTTGGCTCCATGAGACTGTGTCTCCAGCTCTCATGACACAACAAAAGGATAAGTAAGAAAGAGATGTATCTGGTTCGGTAAAACAAACAGCAGTGGAATAAGAGGAATTCTTACACTTTTACTAGCGATAACAACAACATGTACATGGTGTGGTTGGTGCTATTTGAGATACTTTTTGTATGAAAACAATCAGAGTTAAATTTAAAACATGTGGTATTCATAAACACATTTAATAAGCCTTGAACAAGCATATTCCCTATGCTGGATAGGAGAGAATGAAGATGCATAAGACAGACTTTATTCAGCTGAAGACACTCAATCCTACATGACTTCTAAAGCTAAGCATTATTGTATACACAGCAATATAGGGTGAAGAAATATGTGGTGAATGAAGACATGAATCCTTGCCCTCTCTGTGTCTTTCTGCAGTGCACTGTTTAGCTAAAGCAGTGGTAGCTTGAGTTATAGCCCTCCTCCACACATCCATGGAACATACATGCCTAAGGCAAGCTATTAACATCTTTTCACTTCCACTCTAGCAAATGAAAACACCAAAATACAAGTTCTTACAAAAGGCTTCATGATGATTCAGTCATGGAGACAGAATAGAATCATGGTTTCTTTCTTAACTCTGAATGAAGAAAAACTCCAAAATAATTATTATGCTAACACTGGGTTATGAAAATTTCCATCAGTGCCTTCAGATATTCACACATACAATATCTTCAACTCATTGGTGAAATTAACAGTAATTAGTTTTAGAAATGTGTCCTCTGGCAAGCAAAAGGACAAGGAGCTGAGGGAGAATACATTTCTAGGTAAACACCAAATATTATAAGAAAATTAAGTTTGTAAAATAGGTGGACACATACTTTGATCCACTGAAATTAAACAAAGATACAAATAATATTCATGATTTTAGGCTCTCTTTTTTTTCATACAATGGTCTATTTCTAATTTAATTTTTAAAGAGCATGTTTTATATACTAATCCTCTACTACTAATTGAAAATATATTTTTGAAGGAAATGCATCAGTGAAACATTTTATTCATTTCTAGTAACAGATTCAATGACATTTGCAGAAATAGCTCTCCATTATCTACATTGTATTACTTGGTAAATTTAGCAGAAAGAAGGGGATGGAAAAATATGAAAACACGAAATGTGAAAATAATGAAACTTTAATGTAGCACAAAAACTGTAACAGATGTAAAGCCACAGAGTCATTAAATTCTTCCCAGTCCATCTCTTTTTATCTCCCTCATCCCTTCACTATCAATTTTTCCTAATGTTCCCTTTTCCTGCTAGATTCATGGAAGAAGAATCACTTACAAAACTTGCTTGTTATCTCTCAATCTAAACCAGTCTCTGGCACTACATGTATGACCCTCAAGTCATGTGGCATGGAATTCCACAAGTGAAGAAATTAAAGTAGTTGTATCAGAGGTGTTTTTAAGTCATCATATTAGCTATAGTGTTTATTCTCACATTAAAAAAAAAAGGACTAATATATTTTGCTACGTTCCGGTAGCTGACTCATCATAAACGTGTCCATTGTTTCTCAGACTTACAACATATTGCAATAAGAGCTATATTGGTCTTTTTAGCATGGATCAATGCATACGAAAAGAGCCTTAAGCTATGCTCATTTGTCACTGTCATCTATAGATAACCACCTAAGTACATTTAAAATAAAAGTATACTGGTATCACCTGATGCTATTGACTTTATTTAAAATAATAAGAACTATTAGGTCTTTAGGGCCCAATCTCAAATTGTGATAGCTGACAAAGGTAGTCATTTACTCACAACAATACTCAAAGCCATTAGATTATAGGATTTATAAAGAGGCAAATACCTTGTGTTAGAAACCTCTTTTCTTTTGAAGATTCTCAGTGTTATTATCTTGCTTTTTCACATTTCAAAAAACTCCTAGTTATATAGAATCAAATGAAAAGTCTAGGTAGGAGCAGTAAAGATGAGTGGTCAGTAGTTACATGCTACTAAATTACAAATTTTAGGATCACCTCCGGAAGCAGAATAACAAAGTAGTTAAGAACATGTGTCCTGGAATTGATCTCAGTTCTGGCATATTATCTACCAGGTTTTTAGGACAATTACTTAAATTTTCTGTCATAATAGGTACAATTGAGTCACAGCTTATATAAACAAGTAAGCTTTTAAATCAAAGGCAAAACTCTTTGATTATAAAAATTGCTCTTGGATATCCCTGTATCGGTTACTCTTTTGTGCTTTATAACTTATTTCCATAAATTCTTCCATGAGTATGTTGACAAAGCTTTCCTGGGCTATGAAATACATGTTTCGCTTTTTTGTTAGTGGTCAGGAATTCCTAAAATTACCCACACATCCCTTTCATCCTTTTGTCACCAATTATTTCAGATGCTTCTAAGGGGAATAGGCAGGCATACCTCTGGGATATTGTGGGTTCAGTTCCCAACCACTGCAATAAAGAGAATCTAGCAATAAAGGGAGTCATAGTCTATGCTGGTGGAGGGTTTTACCTTCAATTTGGAAAACCTGCAATATTTGTGAAGTGCAGTAAAGTGAAATGCAGTAAGTTGAGGTATGGCTATAAGCTCAGACTTGCACAATTTCATAGGGAAAAATTCTACCACCATGGCCACCATTTTTTCCCCTATACAAAGCCATAGACTTGAATTTCCTTCTCAGTACAAGATCTATTACAAATAGCAGAAATTCACACAAGCTCCTTAAACAAAGAGAATTTTATTATAAGTGTAACAGGGCACAGCCAAGGCCTCCCAAATGGGATTTGTAACGGAGTCCAGAAATAGGGGCGTCCAAGAAACATATAGGATATTCTCACCTTCCCCGGGTGGGCTGCCATAGGGGAAGACAGGGAGCAGGGCCATTGAGCGTCACTTTGCATGTCAATAACAGGAGGACAGCTTCATACTTCATATGCAAAGATGGTTATTTTGCATATCAACAAGGCTAATCGGGAAAGTTTGCAGAACTTTAACCCAGGAGGGAACTGGGGAGCAGCTCCCCTATTACAGCACCTGCTGAAGGAGTCGGAGGTGGGGTTGGGCGGGGTGAGGGAGCAGAATTCACACAGGGGTTTAAAACCCAGGCTTGGCAGCCATGCTAGAGGCTTTTGGACCGGAAGCAGAAGGTAACTGGGAAGGAGAGACAGAGAGACAGAGAGACAGAGAGACAGAGAGAGAGAGAGAGAGACAGAGAGAGAGACAGAGAGAGAGACAGAGAACACAGGACACAGACTCTGGGAAACAATGTGAAGACCATGAGGGAAGGAAAGGGGAGAAAGAACTCTTGCTAGTGGGCCATGAGAAGGTGCTATGTGTTTTTGGATTAAGAATTGGAGATCACGGCAACGTAGCGGATGGTGCTGGGAACCACGAGAGGCCTGCCTAGCCGAACCCCAGACTTCTGTTCTTTTTCTTCTGAAGGACGGTACCCCTGACGGGCCTGACTGGGCAAAGCAGGGAAGGAGGACCGTGTGTGTTGGTGGGTGTTTTAAAGGAATTTTGAGATTTTAACAGGCTACATTTAGCCATTATTCAAAACGTATAACTTTTGAATAAATAGTTCCATTCCTTTTCATGAAACTGTCATTGAGAGTCATAATTTTTAAGGGCAGCTGGCAAAGGACTTAGAACTGAGGGATCCCAGGGAAGGGGGTAGGCATTTTTTCCAGTAGTAGGATCTGGGGCTCTCCCAACAATGGTTCCATTGTTCGGTAACATAAGGACATAGGAATGGTTTATGAAAGTCACGGGCAATTGGGTCTTGTGAAGTTCTCATGGATAGTTGGGTCTCAACAACTAGAAAATGTCAGGAAAAAAAATCACTGTCTTTGACTCTGGGGGAATTCATGGATTTAAGTTTACTTCTCTCTGTATAATCTGTCCATTCTCTCTCTTTCTGAAAACTAGGTTTTCCTCCTTCTAAGAAGATTATGGATTAGTGTTTCTCCAAAATTAAAAAGTCACCCAAGGAAGATTGCAATTCACTACTGGCTCAGAAATTCAAGTGACAGGAAAGAGAATTTTATTAAGTTGAACCTTAGTTCAGAGGTTGGGGATCATGGGATGTGAAAATAACTGCAAGTGTTCAATCACATAGAGAAAGATTTTTCAAAAAAAAGGATTGTAGGTGAAGGCAGATGCCCCCAAATATCTGTAAAAGGGTATTTCAAAATACCATCAACAGTGGATGCTTGCATATGGAGTAGGTAGAAACTCTTAAAAGAATTTCTCAGGATTAATTAGCAAAGAAGATGTAAACCAGATGATCACAAAGGAAATATTTTGAAGTACTTAGAAATTAAGGGATTATGGTTTAGCTTTGTGATTCCTTTAAAAATAATCATTGAAGGGCAAACTCTTGTATCTATATGTAGCATATCAGAACACCAGAGGAAAAAAGTACATTTTTAATTACCTAAATGACTTCTTGGGAAACTTCCTCTGAGGTGCTGTTCAAATATAGCCTAGTTTATGCTTACATAACATGGTATACTTCTTCATTGATGACAATATTGGTATTAAAACCCAAAACAGTCAATCAGAAATAATAGCATGTTTCTAAAATAAGAATCTTTGAAAACCCCAAATGTATAATGAAAAGTTGTCTATCATGCCTGCAGAATAATATTTAATTTTGATAAAGTCACTTGAATGTAAGATTGAATTTTTTTTTGGATTTATGACAGTTTTTTACCCTGTGAAAGGGTTGTTGAATGTCTAGAAATTACATTTTCATATAAATTGCATTTAAAAAAAAATCACATGATTCATCCTATTTAAATAAATCAAGAAAACACTAGGATATTCTATTCAATGTATGCATTCGGTTTATTCCCTCCAGTCACTAACTTTTGCAGGATTTACTTAAAAAGTTAATATTTTTCCCAAGAATAAACTCTGTCTGAATATAAGAAAAACTCATACAGTATGTCATTAACACTTCTCCATCTGTGACTCTAAAAAGTGGGAAGAATGCTGTAAATGTTTTAATAGATCAGACAATTTTTACTAAAGTTCATAACAATGTTTTAGCGGTAAATTGCAAAATAAGGTTTTCTCCTAAAATTATATAGATATCTTTTGAGAATCTACATTATACTTGCATATTGGCATAATAGTCTATGGAAATTTTTCACTTTTTCTATCTGTGATAGGGCTGGATAAAGATCATAAACAATCTGAAACACTTCCTTAAGGTCATGTTTTCAATCTTGAACCTAGATTTTACTCCTTCAGGTAAATAAACTGGTCAGACTCTGAATCTGATCTCTGAAAATCAAAAAAAGAAGAAGAAAAAATAGGGAGATGGAAATATTAGTCCTCCCTGTAGCCAATCAAGGCAGGTCCTTGCTGCCTCAACTCTGCCCTTCATAGAGCAGGCCACATTACCAGGACTGCTGACTGAGGCACCCAGACCTCACTGAGTCCAACTCACACCTGAGAACATTTGTATAGCTTCAAAGCCTAAACTTTATTTTAACTTAGAATATTTTATATGCTTTTGAGGCAAATTTGAGAGAATTTTCAGCAGAAATATTTACTTCATATTTTTTGCAGCTATTAATTCAATTCCTGGATAGACATCAAGCACTTGCAATTTAGAATATCTCCTTATTATTCCTGGGTTTCTTTTTTCTAAAACCTGACATATTTAGAATGTCTTTATTTTAATAGAATATTTGAGTCTTAATGAAGCAGTTAGAATGACCTCTTCTTAAGCTCAGACAAAATATTCACACCACATTATCAACTGACCTAGTTATCATCATCTTATCCTTCAAAGACTAATTTCCTGCCAATTTGGATTAAATTTTGATTGCATAATTACCAAGAACCTCAGGAATCTATACCCTTTGCAGTCTTAATCAGACCTTAAATTTTGCTTAATCACCTTCTGGTCTATAAGGATTGAGATATGAAATGTCTGCCCTATATCCATAGAACTTCTTTAACTTTTTTCCCAAATGAGCAATTTCTTAAATTCAGAACACTTTAATCTATATTTTCACAATGCTATAGAACTTTATAGAGTTTTTCAAATTGAGTATGGGCATCAGTGACAAAAAGTAAAGATACTAGAGATGCAACATAGATGGTTAAGATTTTTCTCCCACACTGAGCGATAGCTAGATTTACAAGTTATTCTTTAAATAAATACAAACTGATCCAAGCACAATGTTGAAAAATAGAAAAAATCAAAGAATATGGAAAAATATAATTAGCCCATTTACATCTCTATTTTTACAGCAGTCTTCTACCTAGACTTCCCATATCCATTCCTGTTTTCCTACTAATTCATCTCTACATAGTATACCCTTTTTAAAACATAAACCTGATCATACCATACTTGTGCTTAAAATATCCAATAGTTTCCTATGATTTTCTGGAAAGACCAAATATGTTAAAAGCATAAAAAAGAGATAATCTGATTTTTACCTACTACACCAATATTACTGCACTCAAATGACTTCTTATTTCAACCTCATTGGTCTTATTTTTGTCTCTTCAACATATCATCCTTCCTCTCACCACAGGACATTTGCACATAGTCCCATTGCATGGAATCCTCTCTCCTCATCCCCACCATCCAAACTTCAAATTTTTATTCATTCTTCAAATTCCCATAAAGATACTGCTTCTAAGGGAAACTTCTTTAAATGCCCCCGCTCAGCGAAACTGAGTACAGTTTACATGCTCTAATTTTTTTTCTGAAATAGGCCTTTCATTGCTGTAACTGCAACTTGCAATTTTTTATGACTGTATAATTTAATACCTGACTCCCCCAACTAGCATGCAGGCCCTAAAAGGACACAAAGCAAGTCTGTTTTTGTTTATCATTTTATCCCCATCACCTGGCAAAGGTCCTGGCAAATAGAAATATTGTTGTTGGTTAAATGAATGAATCAATGTCTGTGGGTTATTCTTTTCTAAAACACAGGTTACTAAAATATTTGTGTTTCTTGTATTCTACATTTAGAGTGTCAATAAACCAGAATACTGCAGCCTGAACTTTTCATTCTCATAGTTTAGCTAAGGGGAAATAAGACTTTTCACACTACTAACCACCATGTTTAGGTTTATTCACATTATGATTTTTTGCTGTGCCATAATGTACTCTGGAGTCAAGAACCATAATCAGATCACAAGATACGTGGAGCAGGCAGGGAGGAAAGATGATTGGGAAGCAGTCACTGGCCATGGATATCTACAGGCAGGCAATATGAAACCAGCCACTAGGCTGTGGTCGGCATCAAAGCAATGGTGAGAGCAACTCAGGACTACAAGAGTCAAATCATAACAAAGCCTCAGAACTGAGGAGCACATAGTGGAGAAGAGATAAAACAACAGCTGAGGTCAGGGAGGGAGTTTTGGTTTTGCATGAGAATTCAATGATTACCACTGGGTATCAGATTCTGGATCTAGTTATCTGAAACGGAGATCTGGGATCATATGAAACCAAAGGGATCAATTCCATGTTATGAAAATCTTACATAATGATGAATCCCTTAATGTGGAAGGAAAAAAAACCCCACAATTTTTGTGTAGTTTCTTTCATAGCTTCCAGCATGCAAATGCGCATCAGATCCACGTACTAATGAAAAGTCAGTTCTAAACTTCTCATGTCAATAATATCTGCAGACCAGAAAATACTGACATAGTAGACAAGCTCTATATAAAGAAAACATCCAAAATTGTGGGGAGCAATGGTAACAAATACCTAATCTAAAATTTACACAGTTTTTTAAAGATTTTATTTATTTTTAGCATGAGGGGAAGGGAGGGAAAAAAGAGAGGGAGAGAAACATTGAGGTGAAAGAGAAACATTGATCAGTTCCCTCTTGTTCTCTCAACCAGGGGCATGTGTCCTGACCAGTAATCGAAACGGCGACCCTTCGTTTGTGGGATGACATCCAACCAACTGAGCCACACTGGTCAGGGCCACACAAATTTTGATGCACAATTCCAAACAATCCTAAATCTACACAAAGTCTTCAAGCTTCACTTTTGTACTTTATAACATTTTGGTTCATAGGACAAACAGTCACCAAATTTATCACTTCAGATTCTCAATATCTTAGTGGACGATGTTGCTAATTCTTGAAAATCATGTTAGTAATTTACATCATGGTATTTATCTATTAACCATCCTGGTAACATTTGAATAATGTTAATTAATAAAAGGTATCTGCATTCTAATCCTTAAAATCTATGAGTACTATATGACAAAAAGGGCTTTGCAGATGTGAACAAGTTAAAGATCTTGACATGGGGAAATTGTCTTGGATTATCAGGGTGGGCAATAAATGCAATCACATGTATCTTTACGACAGAGAAGCAGAGGAAGGTTTTACTACAGACAGAAGAGGAGAAGGCAACGTGCCCCCAGAGGCTGACTGGAATGACATAGCCATAAGCCAAGATATTTTAGTAGCCACCAGACACTGGAAAAGGAAAAGTGCAGTCTCTGCCCTGGAACCTTGAGAGGAAGCGCAGCCTTGATTTAGCCCTCTCTGTGAAACCGATTACAGACTGCTTGCTTCCAGAACTAGGAGAGAATAAATTTCTGTTGTTTTAAACCACATTTGTGGTAATTTGTTAAGCAGCCACAGGAGGCTATTACAACTTGTTGAAGTTGTTATAATTTCCCATGGAGTAGGAATCACTAGTTGCATTTAGACCACCATCTTTTCAATAGAAAGAAAAATGTCTTTTCTTCTAGCTAGTAAGTCGACTTCCCCAGAAGCTAGTAAGTCAGCATACCTAAGAAATATTTGTAAATACTTTTAAGTTTCATTAGACAATAACAATTATTTGAAGGGGCTCAAACTATAGGATATCCCTTCAAGTAAGTATATATACACTATAATTTATTTTATTTTATTTTTTTACCTTTTAAAAAAATTATATTTTATTGATTATGCTATTACAGTTGTCCTGATTTTCCCTCTTTGCCCCTCTCCATCCAGCGCCCCGACTCCCTCAGGCAGTCCCCCACCATTGTTCATGTCCATGAGTCATGTGAGTAAGTTCTTTGGCTACTCCCTTTCCTATACTGTACTTTACATCCCCATGGCTATTCCATACTTCTTAATCCCCTAAACTCCCACCCATTCTCCCAAACCACCCTCTTATCTCTTTATCTTTATCCTTTGGTATTTTAATTATGATGTGTCTTGGGGTGGGCCTCTTTGCATCCACCTTCTTTGGGGCACTCTGTGCTTCGTGGACTTGCTTGTCTATTTCCTTCACCAAATTAGGGAATTTTCCTTTCATGATCTTTTCAAATAGATTCCCAATTTCTTGCTCTTTATCTTCTCCTTCTGGCACCCCTATGAAGTTACTCCCTATAAAGACTGTGGTACAGGCAGACATGGCTCACCTCTCACATGACTACAACAAAATTACAACTACAATATAGAACAACCATCACTCAGAATCAACAGAAATCAAGTTGAATGGAAATCTGACAATTATGGAATTAAAGAAACTACATCCAGCCAGACTGGTAGGAGGGATGCAGATGGGGAACAAGCTGGTCCCACATTCATGTGTGGTGGATAAAAATTTGGGAGGGATATTTTGGGAGTGAGGAGTCCCAGCCCCACACCACACACCCCCAGCTCAGGGATCCAGTGCCAAGAAGATAAGTCCCCACAACTTCTGGCTGCTAAAACTAGTGGGGATTGTGCCAGTGGAAGAAACTTCTGGATCCCTAAGAAGCTCCTCTCAAAGAACCCACACATGGACTCACCTACTCAGACTCACTCCCTCTGACCTCCAGTGACAGGGTGGCATCTTGAGGGGTACCAGTGGCATGCAGAGGGAGACTGAGGGGGTCTGGCATCAAGGCCAGCAGAGGCTATTGTCCCTTTTTTGGGCCCTTCCCCCAGAGAGCTGGCAGACTGTTATCATAACTAAGATTCTATCAACCTGGCTAACATGGTTTGACCAGCCTTGGAGATCCCCAGAGACTCTGCCCCACCCAACTTACAGGCCCGCCCAAGCTGCTTTTCCCTGTGAATGGTCTGGGCTCCTGCTTCTTATCCTCCTAAATCCTCTCAAACGAGCAGCAGCTGGCCTAAGTGAGCCCCGGGCCAGGAACTAGCAGCCTAGATTCACAGCTTGGCTTCTCCTGGAGATCTCTAAACCCACCACAAGTAGCAGCCATTTCAGACTGCCTTATAGCTCAATAAGGGTGGCTCTAAGGAAAATACAGGTAGGGGCTCATCTTGGCCTGCACCACCCGGGAATCCCAGGGGCCAGCGCACCCAGTGGACAGCTAATGACTGCTGTGGAGCACCACCACCCTGCCTCTGCACAGCGGATCCTCCACAGAGGGTGGAGGTTGGTGGTCAGTGGTCACAGCCAATCTTTGCAGCCGACTGGCCTGGGTAAATACGTCCCATTGATCTGCCAACAGCAACCAAGGCTCAACTACAAGAGAAGGGTGTACTCAGCCCACATGAAGGTTGCACCTCGAGTACCCAGCTTAGGTGATAGGGGAAGCCGTGTCACTGGACCCTACAGGAAACCTACTACATTAGACCACGCTACCAAGACAGGGAGTCAAAGCAGCTCTACCTAATACATAGAAATAAACACAGGGAGGCTGCCAAAACATGGAGACAAAGAAACACGGTCCAAATGGAAGGGCATATCAAAACTCCAGAAAAAGAGCTAAACAAAATGGAGATAAGCAATCTATCAGAGGCAGAGTTCAAAACACTGGTTATAAGGATGCTCAAGGAACTTAGTGAGGACCTCAGGAGCATAGAAAAGATACAGGCAGAAATGAAGGATTCACTAATTGAAATAAAGAACAATTTACCGGGAAATAAGAGTAGAGCAGATGAAGCCCAGAATCAAATCAATGATTTGGAACATAAGGAAGCAAAAAACGACCAATCAAAACAATGAGAAGAAAAGAGAATCCAAAAAAATTAGGACAGTGAAAGCAGCCTGTGGGACAAATATACACGATAATTTAAAGCAAAGAAAACTGTTATTCAAATTGTCTAGTCATTTATTTTAATGCAGCACATTTTATCAGAACACTTGAGAAACATGACGACAAAGACTACAAAATGATTGTCTTATCATAAACATTTTATGAATAGACATTAGGATGAAATAAGCCAATAAAGATAAGACTCCCTGCCCTCACTTCAATGTAACAAAATTCAGAGCAATAGGCCATTGAGGCGCTAGCACTAAGTAAACAGCAGCAAAGGGAAGACATAATGATAGGCCTGAGACCTTTTAAAATACTGATGTTGTGTTATATGTATCTTGTACACGGGAAAACTTAAGATTCAGCCCTATCCCTACCCTCAGTATAGAAGGGAAAATCCACAAAATCTTGAACATCACATTCAGTGGAAGCAAGATCCATCAGAGGAAACAAACCTTGCACTGCAAAGACATCTTCCCTGGACCTGGAGTTGGAAGGGGGAGAATCTGCAAGTATGTATCACCTCTTTATTTGCTGATTTGTTTAAAAACAAGTGGACCTAGTATGGGTTAAAGTGTCTAATATAAAGCTTGCTCAATTTGATTTAAATGTAATGGTGTGCTAAGAAAGGCTGCGATAAGTTGGCTCAGAAACCTATCTGTACCACCGAAAAATCTTACCACTTGAGGTATCTTGGTTGTCTCCAGGACTGACTCCAGTAACACATTCTTTTCATTTATTTTTCTTTGACATACTACTTACTGCTCAAGGTAATGCTTACTATGCACCACTTTTTTTCTTTCTAAATTCACACTACAGTTAACACATTCTTCAACTCAATAGATGGAGGCAGTGACTGTTAAGGTAATTCACATATCCAATACCTACTTTTCACTATTAAGAGTATGTTGGAGGAAAGGTTTAGAAAGGCAGGGATAATGCATGTCTGGGAGAGCAGAGAGTCTAACATCCAACACGGTTCTTTCTAATATACAATTACTTCAGATAAAACACAGCATAATTGATGGCAGAATCACTTCTTGGTCTCTTCTTCCCCTTTGGGCAGTTGGATCTAGTTATTTTGATAGATGACTCTTATAAACAGTCATATTTTTTCTCCTTCATGCTAAAGCAATAGCTAAGCCATAGTACCGGTGGAAATTACAACTTGAATTACCTACAGACTATCAGCAAGAAAAAAAAATTCGTCAAAGCAGTTGAAAACTCTTTTTTAAAGTTTCTTAACACCAAGGATATTTTTACCAATTCCTGTTCGTCCAAATATTCCATTTGTTTCAAAAGACAATAATAATAAAACCATTCATGAACATGAGAAATGTTTCCAAGGAGAAATATCATAGCTGACTGTTAATCTTTCCTATCAAGAGCATAAAACACATGAGAATGTTTTTATAGGTTTATTACTGGCTTATTACTAGCATCTGTGTGTTACAGTCTACATTTGTGTTTAGTGACCTAACAAGAAAATGATTTTGCATAATTATTATAGATATAACAGCTGTGGAGGTGTGAGATCTTATTTGGATGTTGCAGTAGAATAAAGTCTTAACTCTTATACTTTCATGCACAGAAAGTCCTCTTGTGTGAAGAAAGGTAATCCTTCTTGAATGAGTGAACTATTTCAAATAAGACACATATGGCATGGACAGGAAGAAAAGAAATACTCACCTCACCAATCAGGTTAGTACAAAGAATGGAACTTGGTGACCAATGGGGTGATGGATGTTAGTTCATATAGTGTCTTAGCAGTTGTAAATATGGTGAGTACCACGATTACGGTAGTAAAATATATAGTTATCATTTATTCAACATTTAAAATGTATTCGGGCCTAGTGGAGCCAAAGCATCAAAGAGAAGTACACCCTTGAATATAACTTACTAATGATGGAAGTCTGAGGTAGTTGATAACCAGAGAATGAGGAAGGTGGAACTTCCTACTGATTGAGGTGTTCTAGATGTGGAAAAGTCAAGAAAACTGAAATTTACTTCTTCATTAAAGCTGGTATTAGGGACAAATAAAAACAGAAGAAAATTATGGAAAGAAATAAGGTAATGATTAAGAATTAAACTGCCTGGGAGGTGGTTCAGCTAAGGGAAAATCTATTTTCAGCAGTTCTGTCTCTGTGTCAAAGATTACTTAAGAAGCAGCTGTACAGTGCTGTGAAAAGCAGATCTTGGGGAATATGTTAGGATGAAACAATCAGAACTATTTTGGCTCAGTTGTTTAAGGTTTAAACAACAGTAAAGAGGTCCTAGTAACAAAGGACAAGGTTTATAAAAGCTCTTACGGCCTGCTGCCAAGATCAGCTTCACCCCACCCCAAAAGCTGGTGCTCAAATCAAGCTTAAGACTAAACAGAACATTGGCAGGGTGAAAAGACAAGGAGTGGATCTGCCTTCACATAATAGATCCAAGGATTCAAATGCCATACAGATGCTTTCTCTTCTTCTATAAATTTCATCTCTGCTCCCTTGGGCCAGCTGTCACTAGGGGTTTGCTAGAATGACTGGAGGCAACTCCAAGCTAACATCATACTGCTATCGACAAGAGAAATTTAAAAAATAAAAATAAGAGTCCTTTGTTATGTTTATAAAATTTCCAAGCAAGATTGATCTGGTTGGAGACTACAATCACTTGTGAGCTGGGAGGAGGCACTATGACTGGTTGAGCCTATTCATTTGTAGCCAGAAGCAGAGTCTATTACTTGAACAAGGAGAGCAGCATATTCATGACCAACTAGGAAGTCATAAGCAAGGCAATCACACCAAGTTGTGTCTACTACAAATACATTTAATAATAGCTTTATTTCAGAAATACATACCAGACATGTGAATGAAGGTTCACAAACCAGGTCTAAGTAAATAAATTTGAACCTGTTGGAAGAACAGTTGATAAAAATAAAAGTAATAACTATAAGTCACCAAGAAAGTGTCATTGGAGGATGTCTTTTGTAAAGCTACTTGGATGAAAATAAAAGATGATTGCACTCATGAGAATATTGGGACACTTTGAATAAGAAAGTTGAAAGAAAAGATTGACTGGACAATTATAAACTCAGCCTGTGCTTTTGTAGCAGTTTCATCTCTTTTAAATCAAAGAGCGTGGGATTAACAGTTGATAAAACAAAACAGCTGAAGCACTAAACATACCTGCACAATGCTGACCAATTAAAATGTCGCTGGTAGTACATTCTCTGAAAAAGCAAATAATTCACTGAAACCCACAGATTCAGAAAGCTATCTTTCATTGGAGTATGAAAAGATAAAGAAAATACTATGGTAAATAGCCATCGAAAATGTTTAGAATAATACCTAAGGGGATGGTAAAAAACATTTTGAAGTTAAGTGAAATCATAAAGGGATTGGTTAAATTAAACTTGAATATAATTAATATCTATCATTATTCCACAAACTGTGCTAAACACTCTCCATATATTTTCTTATTTAATCCTCACAATCACCCTGGGAGGTCAATCCTGTTGTTATTCTCCATTTTAAAAGAAATTTAAGCACAGTGGGGCTAGTGTGTTCAATGTCACACTGTGATTAAGTGGCCCAGCCAAGGATTTGACTCTAATGTCTGACGTTAGTGTCTGATTTTAGTGTCTATACTTTCAACACCCTCCTATAGAGAGAAACCTTTCATAAAAAACATAAGGCTATAATAAAGTGAGAAAAAAAAAAAAAGCATCATTATTTTCTTTCCACATACTGTGCCTACCCCTCAACCTGGATTATGAAAACAATCAAATCTTGTTTAATCTGATATTCTAAGTAATTTCCTTTAGCCTGAAATAGCAGAAACTGGAAGACTGAGCAGACAAGCTAGTAAGGAAGTTAAACTATACATTTCTCTCCTCCCTGAGATAACTTGCAACACAAGATGAGACCCACAGTTCTAGTAACAGCTCTCTAAACCAACAATAGGTTATGCTATGATCAGGATGACTTATGCTCAATGCCTTGGGTATCCCTGGCTTCCTCCCACAGCAGTACTTTCTTCCCTACCTAAGAGATACTCTTCCTCAAGCTTCCTTTGCCTTCTCATCATCAAAACTCAGTCTCCTGAGAGTTGAGACAATTCATACTAACATGCAATAAAATAATAGGCTTAAATTTTAATTAAAAACACAAAAACATACAAAACAATCTTGAGTCAAATAAATGATTCCAAAGTAGCAAAATAATTGCTCATGAGCTGGTGAAAGATGCATTTGAAGGCTGGTGGGAGAGGCAGGAGGGAAGTCAGAGGTCTTCATGACACTCTTAAAATCTACCTTCACAGTTGCTAAGAACTACAGCTAGTTCACTCCAATGGTGTAGCTACATAAAATAACTCAAGCAAAGAAACAGAAGTGAAATAATATTTGCACAGACTTCCAAAAGCAAAAAAAAAAAAAAAGGAAAAAAAGCCCAGGACCGATTTATTTGAATACAAACCCAATGGTCATAGACAAACCAACAGTAGAACCTTGCCCTTAAACAAATGATCAAGCATATTTGTTGAGTGGAGGAATGAAGACAAATTAAGTCTTCGAAATATAATATTGCTGGGGACATTGTGAAACAGCAAGGGGCTAAAGGGTGATAACTGATGTTCACAATGTCCCAAGCCGCCCTGGTACACCCAGAGTTGCAGCAAATAAAAACTGACCCCTCTGTGTGGCGCAGCACCTCCCAGACAAGGACTCACTGCGGAATTCCCTGAGGCTCTGATAGATGTGGACCTGTTTGACTCTGTGTGTGTTTATGGCTCAGTAATTACTTTCTGTAGGTAGGGGTGCTGACTGCTTGGCTTTTGCACTAGTGGTACACACACACATACACACATACACATCTCACTAGTAGATATGAGAAATCTGCTGAGCCAGGGGGAAAAATAATAGGGAATAGAACAGAGCTTGCATAAAAACCTACTGGGAACAATAAATAATAATGCACTAATTCTGAGAACTAGCAATAAAGAGCCATTAAAACTCAACAGCAATGCCAATGGGTTTTGAGAGAGGAGTGATAAAAATGAAAACCTGAAGTTGCCTAATAAAAATAGAGGTGGAGAAAAATCAAATATTTTAGACAAGCTCTATTTCCACATGTAAGAAAAGCAGAGGGCAAATGGAGGGAAAGCAGATATCTCAAGTTTGTGAGACATGACAGCTATCTCAATGTTAAAGTTGAGACAGAGGCTATGATTTCAGGTGATGCTGGACTGTGGAATTATGAGAGAATTTATAAAAAGGCTAATACAACTGAATTTAGAAACCTATGTGAATGTCAGAGGAAAATATATTTGGATACTAACTTTCTACACAGATCCTTCAAGGTTCACCTGTGATTGCTTTGAACTATTCTACAAGTAGGAGTTTCTGATGTTTTTCCAACTTGAGATCTTTGAAGTATTCCTTTGATTGTCCTAAGCTGAAGCAGTGTGAGGTGTTTTGTGAGGTGTTTTGAGACCTTTGAACTCTCAGCAAAATGTTCCAACCTACTTCATAATTTTATAAAGGAATCTGCATTACTATAATGAAGAGAGTTTAAAAAAAAACCTAAAGGTTTACAATTATTAATAGTTTTTAGGTATTCTGTGTCATTGGTCTGGATATGTATATTCTTCAAATTGCTGATCAACCCAGAAATCAAAGCCAGTTCCCCCAAGAACTTTAAAACTTAAGTGGACTAGAGGATTTGTGGAAGAGCAATGCATTGAGTTAGGTGGTCAGGGTTCAAACCTTATCTCTTCAAATAATCAGCTGTATTATCTGTACAGATTTGTGTAACCACCATAGCTCTCTGGGCTGCACACTTCTCCATAAAACAAAGAAAGCAAAGTGAAGAAGCAATTATAGCACTGGCCAGTATGACTCAGTTGGTTGGAACATCGTCCTGTAATGTAAAGGTTGCAGGTTTGATTACTGGTCAGGGCACATACCTGTGTTGCTGTTCAATCCGTGGTCCAGGTACTTATAGGAAGCCACCAATAGAAGCTTCTCTCTCGCATCTATGCTTTTCTCCTTTCCTCTCTCTCTAAAAGCAATGAAAAAATGTCTTCATGTGAGAATAAAAAAAAAGAGAGAGAAAGAGAGAGAGAAGAAGCAACTGTATGCTGAACGTTGAATTAACCCAACCTCCAAAGGAGATGGAATTGTCAATGACAATCCTTTTATGATTAGACAAAAATTTCTTATACATGGAGAGTCACAGATGTGTAAGCATCAAGTCATGCAATAAAATGACCTCAAAACGTCAGTCTTGCTGCAAAGACATTACAGAAATTCTCATGGTCCCTCTCAATCAGGATGCAAGTTAAGCACTAAAAAATAAAATTATTTTTCTTATTTATTAGATAATGAAACATAAATTCAAGCATTCAATGGACTACAATTTTCATAATGTGTTAAAAATTTGAATGCATGCATCTATCTGTTTAACTGAATGATAACTCAGACTGACATCCCCTGTCATAAAATTCTTTGAAAATAGAGGAAAATGCCATTAGGAAGTGTCTTGCTATTCCACAGATTCAGTTATTCTCCAGAACTCATCACACCCCTGTGTACGCAAAGATACAGTGTGCACCACACTCACCACGAACATGGACATTAGCCCTGGACCACAGCAGCAATGGTGAACCAGCACATCTCTGCAGAAGACTGGATATAGCTGATAATAAAACAGTGAAAATATGGAATAAAAAAAGTAAAAGTATTTAAAAAGGCTAAGAACCACTAACAATAATCAACTTAGCTAAAATTAAAATGAAAAAATTTATATAGGCTCCATGCTTCTTACTAAATAGCAGCAGTCCAAAACTTTGGGAGAATCTGTCATGGCATGAAAACCTTAGTATAAATAAATTCTATTAAAGAAAATCCCACTATGCGTTCCTTTGTTTGAGAAAACCTTTTTTTATTAATTTTTAACATAATAACATGTTTAATATGCTCATATTAGCAGGGAATTAAAAACAATAGAAGTGTGAAGCGGGGGAAACTGAAATGGTAATTATATACAAAGCATTTTTTCTATTTATTTCAAATATACTGCAGGTTTTCTTTACATGATGACAAGGAATGATTTAGAATCATAAACTTTATCATCTGAAAGGCAACAAAAGTAAGCTAGAGAATCCCCTTCAATCTTATTATTTTGTAAATAAGGACAGTCAAGTCAAAAGTGAGATTTCCCAGGTCACACAGTTAATGTATTTATTAACTGATTTATTCATTACATATTTCAGTGCCTACTAAGTTTAAGGCAATACCTTAAAAAGTGCAAAGAATATCAAAATGATAAAGACCCAGTTCAGCCTTACAAAATTTTGGTAGAAAGAGCAGAAATGACATGTTGCCCATATAACTATAACAATTGTTATAATGTAAGAGCAACTGGAATGTATATGTCTTCAAGATTAGTGCTATGGAAAATCAGAAACAGAAGCAAAAACTTCACAAAAGACAAGTTTATAATTGGGTGGTGACAGTTGGGAAGACTAAGAGAGAGAAAAAGCATAAACAATGGGTAGAGTAGGAGATTAATTTGGTTTAGTTTGGTTAGATCAACAATGTACATAATAAAGCCATGGAGTTAGGCTGAGAGCAGATCAGAAAAGTCTAGAGCACTCTGCAAAGAAAGATTGACTTCATTTTGTTAAAAATGAGGAAACATGGAAGGTTGCCAAGCAGGGGACAAATAGAATCATAAGGAATAGTGCTTTAAGAAAATTAATTCAGAAGCAGAATATCAGATGGTTTGGATAGTTGAGATCTGAAATGGAAGGTTTTTGTAAAAGCTCAAGCGATCAATACACACAAGGGTCCTCAAATGGCACTTTAGCTCTACCTGGTAAGGGCAGAATTCAGGAAGAGAGGAAAGTCATAGTTGGTCCTATTGATTGAAAGAGGGTCCATGGGAGAAAAAGTTGTTGTGTAGGAAAAGAAGACTTCAGTCTGGAACGCACCAATGGCAGAGTCCCTTTTTGAATTCAAATGTTTGGTCTCTAAAGCCCAATTCTATTTCCTTTATATCACAGTCTTTCTGAAAAGCTAATTAGGAAAGAAATAATTTTCCAGTAGCTAATCACAGCTAATTTGTTCTCAGCTATGGATTAGAAACTCGATTTTGCATATCTTTAATGTTCTATAATAACAGTAATTTTTATATTTTATTTAATAACAGTAATTTTACTTTATTAACAGTAATTTTAGTATTTATATAACAATAAATATTTATATAGTGATTATAATGTCACATTATTGTTCTAGCTACTTTAATTTTCATAGCAGTCTAATATTCCCACTTTACAAACCAATAAACTGAGGCTTGGGGAGATTAAAAATTCTACCTAAGGACATACAGCTAGTACCTGAGACAGCCGGGTTATGATGTGAGGCAGTCTGGATTGAGAGTAATGCTCCCAACCATTGCATGTGTTGCCACTCACACCACCACAGATATTACTTCCAGCTCTGCTCCAGCCCATCTTCTCTAAAGGCCTAAGGAGGTTGTGATGTTGCTCTCTTTTCTCTAGCTAACATGAAGACAGTTAAATTAGACTCGGAGCCCCCCTCACCACCCCTGACTTCTCTCTTTATCTCTCTCTCTCCAGAGAGTCCAACTCTTCAATTGCTGCACACAGAATCAGAATTGACTTCAGACGTGGAACAACACATAGATACAAACTCATTACCCATCATTGTCTTATGCATCTTTTTTTTTTTTCCTTTTCAAATCATACATGAGAAAGAGATAGGGTAATAAAGGACTAAGGGAATATAAGTGTAGGTTGTTTCCAAAAAATCCTCGTCTCTTCAGGTGATGAGTTATCTACCTTAAACAAATATTTTTAAATATTTCATTCTCCTTTGTCTTAACATCATTAATTTCTAATGATTAACTTCATTCTACCTCCATACATGTAAGGCATTAACATTTGGGGTTTCTATACTTTTCATCATACTTCTAATTTCATCCTCCTCTCTCCTACACATATTTTGCTTGAAAGTGATAGTGTCAAGTGCATTTAATTAAATCCATACCAACTTTTGAGTGAGTGCTATATATTTAAATTTTATGTTCCCTTGTGGTTTGCATAGTAAAGGTAGAGCTTCTAAACACAGCAAGCTCATTAACAAATATGTATTATTTAAAATGTATTGAAAACCATGCTGACATGATTGACTGTGGGTTACTCAATTTTACATACTGTATATGTCAGATAGGTTCTTAAATCATCTGTAGAGCCGGCTACAATTCTTTAATGGGGAAGAGCCTCATCTTCCTGGGACTAGAGTAATTGCTTCTCTACCTTTCAAATCTCCATGCTACAACAGGAGATTAAATTGAACTTTTGGAACAAGCAGGCCATAACAGACTTATCAGTAGTTGAACCCTATTTCTAGGTATTTTCTTGTACAACACAAGCTCATAATAGTGCTTATATAGATACGGTGATATATGATTAATAATGTGTGCTATTTACTACTCTAGTGTTTCTAATACTCCTTTTCTGCTGAAAAGTTTTCCTTAGCTATCTTGCCCTGTCTTTCTTAGGTACCAAAGTCTGAGAAGTCACAATTGTAGATTACATCTGTAAATGCTATAAAATTAAAAAAAAAAAAGAACAAACACACACAAACCCATGATATAATTATAAACACTCAGGGGGAGTAGAGATGAGAGGGGGCATCATTCTGAGCCACATGCCTCGTTATAGATTCACCAACTGCAGATCGTCTGCAAAGTAGACCCACATGGCATAATAATTAGCAGCTTAAAGTACTTTACATTTACTAATTATTTAATCCAATCACCTCCCTATGGAGAATATTTAATAACTTGCTGACCTCAACATAAGAAGATTGTCCTGCTGAGCCCCACCTGCCTCCCCCAGTGCGTGCCAGGAATTGTTTTGCAAGTGGTAGGGAGGAAGCTGATTCTCTCTTTCTCACCAAGCCCTCTGTAACCAACAATAGTATCCTCATTGGTTGATGAGAAGGAGAACCACAGATGCAGGCCTTGGCTGTAGATAAGGCCAAGACAATAAACAGCCTTAGGCAGTGAGAAAATGTTGTTGGTTTCATTAGCTCCGTACACTAATCATCTTAACTACTATCACAACAGACAAGTGTAAAAGCTTTTCTGTATAAATAAAGCTATAAAATTAGCATTAAACATTTTTTTAACCTGGTTAACAGTCATGTGCCTGCTAATTTCACCTTCTCAAATGTTTCCAGCATTGATTGAATGTGAAAAGTCACAACTGGTATTAATAGACATGGCAGAAATCAATCCCTTGTCAACCTACTAGAGTTCACAGACATTGATTATATGGATAAACACGTGCAGGATGAGAAAGGAGAAAGAAAAAAAGTCCACAATTACAAACAGAAGAGTGGGCAGGAAGAACAAACTCATGAAAGAGTGGAAACAAAATTGTAAGTGTGACAAGAGATACATTAGTAGAGTCACTTAGAGAGGAAAATAAGAAAAGTATTGTAAGCTAATTATTATTTTTAAAAAATAGATTAAACCTGGAAAATTCCTGTATAGGCAGGATGTCCATGTCATCTAGACTTTTGCAAAAAAAAAAAAAATAGGAGACACTATTAATAGTCAGGACAACATGAATTACCAAATCTGGTATCCTGGGTAACTAGGATGAATGCTTATCCTATATATAGCTATAAGAAAATATTTGAGCATAGAAATGAAAAAAACATTTCTTATATTTAGAAACATTACCTGAGATGGCTCATTTTATGTGTGAATTTGACTAGGACACAGGGTACCCAGATATTCTGTCAAACATTATTCTGAGTGTTTCTATGAGTTTTTGGAGTTGCTTTTTTTTTTTTTCTGTATGAGATTAGCATTATTTTTAATTGGTAGATTGAGTAAAGCAGATTGCCTTCCCTAAACGGGGTGGACCTCATTCAATCAGTTGAAGGCCTGAACAGAACAAAAAGGCTGACTCTCCCATGAAGAAAAGGAAACTCCTCCTGACTGACTGCCTCGAGCTGGGACATCAGTCTTTTCCTGTTTTTGAGACATCAGCTCTTCTTGGGGCTCAAGTCAGACACAGTTTGGACTGGAGCTTACCCTCCAGATTCACAGGTCTTCAGACTCAGATTGGACTAAACCATCAGCTCCCCTGGGTCTACAGCTTGTCAATTTACTCTGCAGATCTTGGGGCTTGTCAGCCTTCATAATCACAGGAGCCAATTCCTTATAATCAAACTCTTCATTAAAAAAGATGTATATATACATCCTATTGCTTCTGTTTCTCTGGATAACCTGAATACATTACTTATATTTAATACATTACCCATGTTTAATAAGTAATGTATTACTTATTAATGAGTAAATATGAGAAGCAAATAATAAATGAATAAATATAAGAGAAGCAAATAATGTCTGAAGTTATTTTTATAAGGTTATTTCTTTCATGGAGGAGTTTTTCTTTCTTCCTGCAGTGGAAGAAATTTTCACTCAAGGTTATTGTGACTTACCCAAAATAACTAAAGTCTTGGACTTAGCTGAATATACATATAGAGAAAAACAGATAAAGATGGATTCAAAAGTTAGTAAACTTTTTAAAATTAAATTTATGGGGTGACATTGGTTAATAAAGTTATATAAGTTTTGGGTATACAACTCTATAACACATCCACTGTATATTGTATTGTGTGTGCATCACCCCAAGTCCCCAAGTGAAGTTCCCTTCCATCACCATTTCTCCCCTGTTTACCCTCTTCTACCTCCCCCAACATCCCTTTCCCTCTTGTAATCATTATGCTGCTGTCTGTGTCTATGAGGGTTATTTTCACTTTTGGTTTTTGGTTTTTGTTTTCTTAATCCCTTCACTTTTTTCACCCTTCCCTGCACCAGTAAATTCTTACATATCACACTTTCTACTAGGATATTGAAGTGTTTAATTTTATCAGTAAGAATAAATAACTAATTCAAAGCATCTTCTATACCCTCTGTTTATACCCTCAGAACTTGAGTCTCATGAGACAGGTGAAGAAGGGATTGAATCATAGGAGCAGAACTGGGACCTGAGTGACCCCAGGAGAGTGGAAATTGGAGAGAATGAGAAAAAATGTGGAATGTGAAGGAGTCAAAATGAAGTCTTGCTACAAATTTAAAGGAAGGTCAAGGCTTAGGTAAATCCTTGGTAGCCATGTTAGCACATAAGGCAGCTTCTTAAGAAGACTTGGGCCAGCCCTGGCCAGGTAGCTCACTTGGTTAGAGCATCACTGCCATATACCAATGTTGTGGGTTTGATCCCCAGTTAGGGCACATCCAAGAATCAATCAAAGAATACATAAATAAGTGAAACAATAAACCAATGCCTGTTTTTCTGTCTTTCTCTACCCATCCCACTCCACCCCCAGTTCCTCTCTTTAAAAATCAGTAAATAGTGTTTGTTTGTTTGTTTGTTTGTTTGTTTTAAAAAAAAGAAGGCCTAGGCCAGACGAATTGCTCTCAGGGACATATTTGAATTTGTGGAAGACTAGTAATTCCTCCTCAACTTCCTATATAAGGAATTTCCTGTAATCTATGTGCCAGAGATTGGGAGATAGCAGAGCTCAGTGCTCAGGAACCTAGGAATTAAATGGATCGGGACACAATTCTGATTCTACAACTTTCTAACTGTGTGATTTTAAACAAATGTTTATTTTTCCCTCAACTTCAATTCCCCAAAATTGGTATAATACCATTAGTTATTTTTTGTCTCTTTTAAGGAAGGCATTGTCTGCCCTCTTTTAAAAAGCCAGTATCCCTGGGATGGATCAAGAGGAATAGATGTCACTTTGAGTCACTAACTCCTTAGGTTTACTTTACTCTTCTATTAATTCCACTATAGAAGAGAACAGGAAAGATGAGAGTATTGGTGCGCATGAGTATGTGGGGAGAGAGGTGGTTTAAAAGGGAGAAAAAAGGTACAGGAAACTACTGAGAAATAATTACTAATTTCATCTATTACTAACTTAAGCAATTTTCCTTGGATCCAGCCCTATTTGCCAAAACACAACAGGCAACAAATGTTGACTGATTGCCTTGGGAAAAATTTTTTGTGAACAAGGGACCCTTGGTGGAGTTAAGGACAATGTGTCTGATCAAGGAGCAAATAAACCTAATGGTGAGCCATTGACACTTGGCCTTCATGTCTATGACTCATTCACAGAGTCCTACAACAGAGATAACCTATCACTTTTATGCACTGGGCCGTCGTCATGATGGACATAGAGCCATTCATTCTTGTCTGCAGAACTAGAGTTCTATATTGCTACAGGACAGCCTCCTTCCTGGGAAGCATTTTAATATTGATTATCATTATTGTATTTTATCATGTGCCAGAAAAGATGACAACCTTTAAACTCAATTTGCACTCTTTAGTACTTAATAAAGATTTTTATTTACAGTAATACCCTTCAGATTTTTGGCACACTTTAGCCCTTTATTGAAAGGCCAATCTGAATCTATTATTTTATGACCATAAGTGGTTTCATTTCCCTGAAGTGGAATGTGCTCGCTTTAAATGTAGGGTTGAACATGCAAGGTACTTAGAAAATTTAATTTAAAGGCCTTAGGTAAATGGTCTCTGGAATGAGCTATTGGTATCTCAAACTGTCACTGAAGACAACCTGTCATAAGTTCACCCCATATTTCATTTTACATCATAAGTTCCATTAAATTTTTATAGGGAACTGATAAGCACTGTTAATGTCACTTCCCTTTCTAAAGTGTACCTAAGCCACAAGCAAAGTTTGCTTCCTGAAAAGTCTTACTCAAAAGAAGCTTTCCTGTAAGTATCCACCATGGAAGCCCGGCCTATTTATGAACCTAAATGCAAAAGTAACAGAAGAATTATCCTACCCGGTAAGGAACTTGTTCCATCCTACTTAATATTCAATCACTGATAATGGAGGCAAATAGTGAGTAATTCAAGAAAGTCTGGCCTTGCTACTCTAAAAATGCTCATTGGCAGCATGACCTCAGTAAATTATTCACTAGGTAAATTTTTTATTTCATTTTATTGGTCTTACACTTTCCTTCTGAGTACCTACCGTACTAATATGTAATTTGGTGAATGATCTATATTTACCCATCCAACTCCTTAATCATACTGTCCACCCATCCCTGCCCATCATAGTTATATTTTGAAGTAAAATGATAAACTATTGATTAAAATCAACTATTACTTAAATAATAAGCCACTATATTGTCTATTTTTATAAGAATGTAAGGAAAATAATCCAAAAAAGGTATATCCTCTGTCCTCTCATGATTCCTATATAAACTTCCTTTCAAACCAAAGATAAATATAGTGTATTCATGATCGCTATTACTGATCCAATCTGGTCATCCTGTCAGGTTCAAAGAAAGCTGAGAGCTATGTGGAATTCAGCAAAGTAACCTCTCTCACCACAGTTGGATATATGGACTCAAGGAAGGGGCTCATTGTTCATGGTAATGGGGAAAGCATAACGGGCTTTGTGAAGACATGCTTTCCTGGAAAATCTATGTGCATAGCAGTCCACCTACTTGGGAGTTGACACATGGATTCTACGCACTATACGCACTTCTTAATAAAAATTTGATCTAGAGCCCTTGCGATGTGTATCACATATATCAATATGTGTGTGTATATATGTATAGGTATGTATATGTTCATATACATTACATATATTAAAATATTTTAAAACATTATTATGGCTGGCTCCCTCATACTTGGAAGCTTTAGAACATATAATATAAAATCATAAAGGAAAGAAACATATGGAACAAATCATACAGAACCAGACAAAATAGGAACAGCACTGATGTTCTGAGTACTTAAGAAGCCTATGCTGAGCTCTTCATGGTAGCTACATATTTAAGAAAATATGAAAATTAAAAGTATCTTTTTTGCCTAAAATTTGAATGGGATGGAAATTATTTCATTTCTAGTAGAAGAGGTAACTACTACCATAGACATTGAAAAATGTCCTGGATTCTATTTCAGGAGACTTGGTTCTAGGCCCAAATTCGGAATAGTTCAATGCCAACAGTAAGGGATATTATTGTCAGTCACACAATGTGAGGTTTGAATGAAATCAGCTTCCAAGAATGCCTCCATTTCTAATAATCACTATGATTCTAAAGGTGAAAAATATATCAATGTGCATATATATACATAGATGTGTGTATACCTATGTATATATGTGTGTATGTATATATATGCACATTGATATATATATATAAAAAACATACATATGCATTATATATAATTAAAATATTTTAAAACATTGTTATAGCTGGCTCTTCGTACTTGCAAGCTTTGGAGAATTTAATATAAAATCATTAAGGAATGAAACATATAGAACAAATCACACAGCCTCCCAGCCAAAACAGGGGTTGCATGATTCAATAACTACCAACTTTTCTCAATACTAACACCTATTTGAACACAAGCGAGACTTTAAAAAGGACCTAAATATCACATAAAACTCAATATTTTGGAGTACTATTTGTAACAATGCTACAAGTTTGGATTTATAGTGTGCCTTTTCAAAGCAATTTCATTTACTTTCTCTTTCATTTTTCTTTCCTACATTTCTGTGTTAATTTTAGAGGATAAATTTTAAAATTTGTTCTATTTTATAATTGGAGAAATAAGACAGGATTTTAAGTAATTTATCCAATCACAACTAACTAGTGCAAGATAAGAGTCTTGGCTTCCAATTTATAATGCGATGCTTTATTTTACAAATGGTAAAATCTTAATATTTTCTATGGATTAGTATGCAATTAACTATATATAATTCATACAGCATTAGTTGAAATGTTTATTTGAAATGTCTTGAACAAGTTCACACAACTATTAAGAGGATAAGATTGAAGACTAATATTCAATTATTCCAGAAAGTATTTTATCTCAGTGGTTGAATCAGGCCCAATATAATTAATGTTTCTCTTTTGTATTTATTAAAGCCATCTCTTCCTATTGAGTCAAACTATTTTACACATAGAGATGGAGTACTATGGCATAGTAGTTAAAAATGAGGGCTCTGGGATCAGATAACATCATTTGTTAGCAGTGTGTCCGTGGTTTAATAATTTATCTGTACCTCAGTTTTCTCATCTATAAGTGGGGATAATTTTAGTACCTGCCTCATAGTGTTGTTAATGCACATAAATCACTTAGAATAGTTTCTGGCAATACACACACACAACAAGTTAATGGGGGAAAGAGATATAAAAAGAACCTAGTCAAAAATCACCTACACAGTGATGCCAAGAAGAGAAAAAAGTGCTACAACTGCACTCAGATGCCAACACCTGAGAAATAGAAAGGCATTTGAACACTAGCACTTCTGCTCCATGCTGATTCTGTCAGGCCATAGTAAACTCTCATATCTATGAATTCTTTGGGGAAAGGGACAAAATATGAGGGAAATTCAGGGATTGTACACTTTATAGAATCATAGAAATCATAGAAAAGTAAGCAAAGACTGTTAATCATAGAGAATGCCTTTGGGAACTCCTTTGGCCTTGCTTGTTATTCTTAACTTGTGCTGCTCCTTTCTTTCTAGCCACCAAGAGGTTTAATTTTTCAGTCTGTGGCTCTATTGGTATAAAGCATGCCTCATTAGCTTGGAGGAGGTAGCTAGTCTTCATTAATCCAGTTCTCACATCATTTGCTTTGCACACAGTCATAATTAGCTTCCAAATAACTTAGGTAACTTCAATAGATTTATGACCAGAATTTTATTCTATATTTTCTCTTTTACTCCTTTTTTCTTTTTTGATATTCTATAAAAGTTAAAATTTAAAAGGACAAAGCTACTTTGGGGAGTGATTTGATGTTAAAATTGTTGGCATTCAATTGTCTTATATGATTAATACAAAGTGATTTGGGTATTTTAGTAATTTTCTTACTTTACAAACTCTGACAGAAAGGCAAACAACTAATTTTTTAAAAAATCAGTTTTGAGAAATATTTTAAATTATCAATTCAAACAAAGAAGATAGCTAAGCCTCATACCATTTCAGGATCCTGTATTTATTGCATCTGTTTGTATAGAAGATGTTATGTTATATTTTGGATATATGGTTTTCATATGGGACTTATACTACATGAACAAAATCAAGGCTATGAGTTGATACTAATGTTGTGGTCGACCAAACAAAACAATAATCATACTAGTTTGCAGCTCCTTTCATGTAGAAATAGAATCTATTCCCCTTTCTCCTAAATCTGGGCTTAGCCCTGTGACTTCTTTGGCCAAAGAACCTTAGCAAACCTGAGGCAGAGACATGAGGAAAGGCTTGCATACTGCAGCATGTCCTTTCCTGTTACAGTACTTTTGGAACTCTATGGAGAAATCTGAGCTGGCCTGCTAGAGAGTAAAGATGTATGACCCAGAATCTTTGGTCACCCAAGCCAAGTGCCACACTGTGAGTTAAGCCACCTGGAACCAACCAGATCCCAGCCTACCTGCCAGTTGACTACAGCCACAGGAATAAACTCAAGTGAGACCGTCAGAGGAACTGCCCAGCTGAGGCTAATCCAAACTGTCAATCCCCAAAATTGTGAGTGAATGAGCTAATGATGCCTTTTTAAACCACTTAAGTTTTGGGGTTATTTTTAACACAGCAAAGCCTGTTGATATTTTTTAAAGCATCAAGAAAATCTCAGGCTCTCCCTAGTAATGACCATAATTTTATTTATTTTTTTCTTTGTGTGCTGTACATGTGTCAGAATTTCTTTCCTTTTTATTTATTTGTTTGTTTATTTATTTATTTTTTTGTGAATGGGGAAAGGATATTTTAATTGAATGTATTGGGGTGACATTGATTCAATAAAATAATACAGGTTTCAGGTATACAATTCTATAATACAGCATCTGTATATTGTATTGTATGTTTACCACCCCAAGTCAAGTCTCTTTTCATTACCATTCGTGCCCACTTTGCCTTCTTTTAAATGCCCCGACACCCCCTTCCCTCTGGCAATCACTGTACTATTGTCTGTGTCTATGAGACTAATGGCCATAATTAACCAATGAAAAAACTGGTTAAAATCACCATGTAAATTGCCCTGTGACATAACTTGAGTGAACCCACCATAAAGCAACTAAAATATAATCATTAAATACCCACTGAATATTTGACATAATAAATATAGTAATGGAGAGTAAGTGAACAACCAAATATGGCTGTTACACTTGAAAGGTTTACTCTGCAAAATCTCACTTCTATAGAAAAGACTACCAAGAAATCTTGTCTAGCTTCCTCAGTAAAAAACCAAAAGTAAGCAGTATGTTTGACATTGTGAACTTCATTCAATAAAGCTTCTTCTCTTTACCCTTAGGTGAGTCCTTAGGCCTTCATGAGAGCTATTTAGTCTAATCTATGCCTACTTCTAACAAGAAAAAATCAGATTAAGAATTTTCCAAGAAAAAATAAGATTAAGATATCAAGTTAGAATATAGACAGGCACAGTGACAACAAAGAGAACTGCTATAAACAAAGGAATTGATAGGAAACATCTAAATAATGTAAGTAAGTAAGTAAGTAAATAAAGACATCTAAGACCATTGAAAAGCCCTATCTTCCTCAGTGGATTCCAGAGCATCACACACACAGTGCATTAGGTCATGCTTTCTGTGATGACTTAAGTCTTCAAAACCCTGTTAAACTGTTTTGAATATATGCTGTTTAAAGGCCCTCACAAATAATTGTTTTAAATCCAATTCAAATATAGGTAAAGGATTTAAATAGATGTTTCTCCAAAGAATATATAAAAATGGTCAATAAGCACAGTAAAAAATAGTCAACATCACTAACATTAGGGAAATATAAATCAAAATCACAATGAGATACCACTACAAACCCATTTGGATGACTACTATCCAAAAAGCAGAAAATAAATGTTGGCAAGGATATGGAGAAACTGGAACACTTGTATATTGTTGGAGTGAATATAAAATTGGCACCACTGTTGTGGAAGACAGAATGACAATTCTTCAATAAATTAAGCATAGAATGAGCCATAATTCCACTTCTGGGTATATACACAAAATAACTGAAATCAGGGACTCGAACAGATATTTGAACACCAATGTTTATAGCCACAAATTCACAACAATCAAAATGTAGAAACAACTCAACTGTCCATCGGCAGAGGAATGAACAAACAAAATGTGGTCTACACATACAATGAAATATTAGACAGCTTTAGAAAGGAAGTAATTTCTGATACATGCTACAACATTTGGGAACTTTATACTAAGGGAAATAAGCCAGACACAAAAGGTCAAATATTACATGATTCCACTTATTTGAAGTACCTAGAATAGTCAAATTCATAGATAAAGAAAGTAGAATGGTAGTCACCAAAGGCTGAGAGAGTGAGGAATAGGGAGTTACTGTTTAATGGATAGAGAGTTTCTGTTTCTGATGATAAAAACATTCTGGAGCTAGATAGTGCTGATGGTTGCATAACAGTGTGAATGCACTTAATGCCACTGAATTGTATACTCAAAACTGATAAATTATAAATTTTAAGTTATGTATATTTAAGCACAATATTTTAAAAAAAGCCAGGAGTCAGTTGTAAGCATAAAAATCACTGGCAAAAAAGTGCTGCAGACATAATTATTTGGCAAGTTTTCATATAACTTGGATTGGAAGCTTCAAGGGCAAAGAAAAACCTAAATGACTTTGCAAGGATGGGTGGGGAATAAAGAGAAGTATGCTGGGTGAGGGGGACAGTGAACACAAAGGCAGAGAGGCCATAATAGCAAAAAAAGGAAAAAAAATCCTCCTTCCTAAAGTAAAGAGACTATATGAAGAGGGTTATTGCGGGGTAGGGGGAAAATATTCTTGCTATGAAGAGCCATTAAATGCAAGGAAAAAAATTAGGACTGATATAATTTAAATAGTTGTCAACACGCCCAAATTTTCTTTTGTCGTTGAGGGCTGTGATGTGATTTTTAAGGAAAATACTCCAAGCAATGTAATGCCCATCTAAAGGAAGAGGGAAGTCTGCTATCAGATGTCTGCTAAAGGTAATTGCTTGCTCAGTAATCACCATGCATGAGGTGATAAGAACTCAAATCAGACTGCGGTATTAGGAAAAGAAATGAAAAAAATAAAGACATTTCAAAAGAAAACAATGGATTTGGAGATTTACTGGAGTTAAAAATATAATTTATCCCACATCATCAACAGAGGCAAGTCTAAGTACAGAACTAAGAAATGAAGACAATATAAATATAACTGTAGAACTATGGATGGGAAAAAGACTAAAGATGAGAACTTGAAGCCAAGACTTTGTTGTTGCAAAATACAAGGAAATTTACTGGGAGCCACCATTGCTCAGTTCCTTAAAACATCAATATTAGGGCTTCTTTTACCCATCCTTTACAGATGACAAAATAAAGACTAAAAGAAAATAAATGACTTGTTCAATAGGTTTCAGTCAATAAATATTAGAACATTCTTTCTGTTGCTTTAGTAGTGAAAGAATGCAAATGAAATAAATGGCTCTTCAAGATACATTTTGGACAATAATGGAGACTGATGTCAGTTACACAGCCCCAAATCAGAGCAAAACAGAAGCATGAACCCTAAGTACATTAACTATATCAATATTGAATCACAGCACCCCATAGAACACCAATAGTGTCCTTTGATCTGAGGTTTTTTGAAGTTCTACAGTGAAATAGCATAGGGTGTGTTGAAACCAGCCATGGTCAACATATACAAAGGACCCATGGACAAAGGCAATGGGGGAAAACAATGGGGGAAAAATGGGGACAACTGTAATTGAACAGCAATAAAAAAAATAAAAATATAAAACAGCCATTGTCTAGCTAACATCTTTAATTTTCAGCATAGCTTACTAAAATAATGTGCTTTAGTTTAATGCTGGATTCTAGCACTAGTAAATAAAAATAGAATCATAACCCTAATTTTACTTATCAAATAAGTTATCTGATAATTTAGTATGTAATTCTTAAATTTTGAAACCGAGAATGCAATCTTTCTCAATAAACATAGATACAATTTGTGTGTTATGTTTTAATAATGTTGATTAATTGCTTCTGAACTGCACACGGTCCCTCATTCCTCATCGAATTATTAAACTTATTAAAATGCACAGAGATGTTTCCAAAGTTTCATAAGGAACCAAGACTATGGAAACAAAACTGTGTTAGTGAGTATCAGTCAGGTGTTCTGGTTTTTTTTACATTTGCATTTTTGCAATTAGATGTACCCTTTTTAAAAAAGGATAATCATGATGATTTTGAATTTCCATAGGTAAAGATCATATGAATGTCTGCAGACCTCACTAACCTTTGGGGAAAGAAGCTGCATTCATAGTAGACATCCAAAAATTTCACTGGGTCACTGTCCCTACTGACTGAAGGAGGAAGGACTCCAATCCCCAAAAGGGTCCCCTCCCCAGGTATTTCTGGGAGTCCCTGCAAGGGAAAGAATAAATCTGCTCTCAACTTTTCCTTTTGGGGGTTGCCTTCCTGCATGAAAACTGATAGTCACTGCCATTGCTTCATGTGCCCTATGAAATGTCTGTGCCCATGTCAAAGTGCCACCTCTCCGTGTTCCCAAAGTAGCCAGTCTTTGAAGAGTGAGAATTTTGCCGATCACCGTCTGAGGTCAGGGAGAAGTTTCCCTCACTCACTCTAACTGTTGCTGTCACTGTCCTTGGAGCAGCCTACCTTCTCCCACAAGTATCAGGCAAGTATGGCATTTCCCATGAAAGCAGCTCCTTCCACTTTTTCTTCTACCTTACTCTGTCAAAGCTCAAAAATCCAAAGGGGCTATAGCCCTTCTGCTCCCTCCATTGTTCATATTTACCCCACTTCACTACTATGTGCTCCTGCAATTAAAAAAAAAGAATTCCTTCTTCGTTAGCCTAAAACAAAATCTCTAAGGCATATCAATGTATGCTAATAGATGTCCTTAGAGGTCACCAGCACACTGGCTCAGCAAACAGTAAGATGCTTATTCTCTATTTGAGCTCAGCTAGGATTCACTTCAAATGGCCATGGACTGAAATTATTTTTATAATTGAAATATAGCAAAACAAATACTCAAACTATAAATAGAAACACAGTTACATAACACGCTGATACATGTGAGCATCAAGGGATTAAATATCAGTCAGGAACATTTCTTTCTCTATTTATCCATTTCTATTAACAAAAGAAAATGAACCACTGTCTGAGATCACCTGAAGGAGGGCCACTGGCTATTTCAAAAGTATGGTCTGGAAGTGGTGAGCTAACATATTTTAATAAACCTTTTTTATTCTCTGAATTTGAAATTCAATCCCTGCATTGTTAGTTGGTCTCATATAAACCCTCTTTTCTTTGGATTTACTTTCAGACTACATGCTTGCTACTTTGTGTGAGAATCCTAAAGATTTGGGATGTGCTTTGGGAATAAAAAAATACCAAAAAAAAAAAAAGCCATTATTTCCCTCATATCCCTTTTTAAAAGACAACGGCAATTGTTTTAAATAAAAAAGGGTATTTTACTATGAGGAAAATTATGAAATGATTGAAGTGAATTGCAGTGTGCATATGCATATATACACCTATACAATCAAATAAAAGCCCAAAATATAAACTTCTCAAAAAATTTTGGTAGCCACTCATAGGGTCGAGCACAAATAATGGCCCTACTTTATTACATAAAAATATTTTATTTTATTTTATATACTGGTAATTCTGTAACATAGCACTCACACACTCAAGCCCACCATATGACATTGTAGGTGAAATGTTCAGATTGCTATCCATCTCATGTAAGACATTCACATACCCTACGAGCCACACTCAATGGTGTTACTTCAGTCAGACCCTGTATAAATACAAAACACACTAAAGAAAACCTCCAAACCCCAGTGAATTTAAATATATATGTATTGTGTGTGTGTGTGTGTGTATAAAAAAATATTTCAATAGTACAGTTTACATATAATTGCAAAATTAAAGATCTTTAGTTGCTTTTTTTCTCACTTGGATTAACAGACTCAACTTCAGTAAACTCATATATATGTAATATTTTTCAGTCAAGTATCTAAATATACATTTAAGTATCTAAGTTTCAATTCAAGTGTCTAAATATACATTTTTTATAAATTTTTAATAATCTATCATCCAAATAAAAAATGATTATGAAAGAAAGTATCTGGAAAGTAACTATTTATTCTTAAAAGAGATAAAAAAAAAAAATTAAAAACAATTTTTTTTTTTGGGGTTTTAAAAAAAGAAAAAAATTATAAGCAAATTCTAGTGTTTTTTGTGTTTGCTACCATTTATTAGGAAATTTGTTATTAGAGGTAGAAGTTGATACACTATTTAAG
The DNA here is from genome assembly GCF_021234165.1 of Pteronotus mesoamericanus. Classification (NCBI taxonomy): domain Eukaryota; kingdom Metazoa; phylum Chordata; class Mammalia; order Chiroptera; family Mormoopidae; genus Pteronotus; species Pteronotus mesoamericanus. Next base: position 25,466,018 of record NW_026555085.1, on the reverse strand, counting down.
GCATCAGAATAGATATCAGCCCTAGCTGGTGTGGCTCAGTGGATTGAGCACTACTGACCTGTGAACCAAAGGGTCCCTGGTTTGATGCCCAGTCAGGGCACATGCCTGGGTTGCCAGCCAGGTCCCTAGTTGAGGGTGTACGAGAGGCAACCACAAATTGATGTTTTTCTCCTTCTCTTTCTCCCTCCTTTACCCTCTCCCTAAAAATAAATGAATAATATCTTTTAAAAAAGAAATAAAAAAAAAAAAAGAATAGACTTCAGACAAGATAACCAAGTCTCTGGTTAAGAAAATATTAAATAAATTTTAATGTGCTTAACAAGTATAGATTCTCCTGAAAATTCTAAACCAAAAGAAGACATTTAAGAAAGGTGACAGAGGTGTCGCATCTGTCTTCTCCCAGGAAAGAGAGATGATACATTATGGGGCTGTTCAACAGGGCAGTTGATAAATAGGCGTAGTCCCTCTATCACCAATAACTTCTGGAATAGGACACAAATAATCATTCCCAATCCACATGGAAAAACAATATGTCCAATGAACAAAAATGAATGAACAGTATGACACTCTGCACTCAGTCTCCTGAGAAAATGCCGAAGGACAGCGTACTTTCCTAAAGTATGTAAGTCCTTTCACCACCATCCCCGTTCACACTCTCTCAATGAACAGCACTCACTTCTTGGAATTTTTCCTCTTTTCATTCTGAGCTTACAACCGTGCCACATGCTCTAAACCTTCCAAAAGGCATTCTCTCCACCTCAGTCCTCTCCACATTATGCTCCCCCTCCTGACATCACCCCACACCACGTACTTCTCAGACAGGACCACCACGGGAATTTGCATTGCAACCCACGGGGCCAAAGCGACTGTGGAAAGCAAGATGTCTCCTTCCCCCCCACCGTGGTATTGTCCCCTTGCTACACAGGGAGGGAAGCACACAGAGGATCCTAAGGGGTCTCGTTGTTCTCTTCTTTGACTGCCTTCCTTGTCAGAAAGTGTCATGAGGAATTTGTGCATCTCAGAATCAGACTTCGGAAGTGTAAAAGCAGTGCTTGAAAGAAACCACCAGCATCTGGTTGCAGGGAATTCTTCTCTTTCTCTGTTTCCATGATGATGTGTGAAATCAGGACAGGAGGGAGAGGTCTTTCTTTTGATAATTAAAATTAATGTGCATGTGGTTGTTTCAATAAAGCTGATTCAAAGGCAGGCAGGCAACTAGCTAGCACTTAGGACAGGTTCTAGGTACTAGAAACTTACCTACTTTTAAAGGGTGGGGCATATGGGAAGGTATGCCTAATGTGTTACATACTTTAAAGAAATAAAGTCTCTAATGAATTGGGAAGAAATTCAGAAAACAGTCTATTGGAAGCAGCAAAAAATCTCTGCAGGATTAAAAGCCCTGTCTAAAAAACTGCATGTTACCTGGAATCTCTCTAGAGAAAAAGAAGCTGTGTCAAGATGTTGACTGGTATTTTTGGCTGAAATGCATACAAACTCTATTTGAATGATTAATGAAGAGTCATTGTTGGTACTTTTAAACACATTTTTGCTATAAGAAGCTTATTTTAAAAAGAATTTATTCATCAAAATATCACCAAATTTACACACACACACAGTTTTTATTCAAGTTTTAATCTCTATCAGCCTGAAACTTGGGGGCAGGAATGAGAGGCAATATACAGACCCAGCTCCAATAACAAATTTGAGTTGAGAGACAAATTGCTGTCATATAACCTATCCACAAATTTCATAGTGACTAAATAAACACATATGCAGCCTTCTGAATTTTTTAACAGTATTTTATTTATTTATTTTTAGAGGAGGGGAAGAAGAAAGAAAGAGAGAAACATCAATGTGTGGTTGCCTCTCGGGCATACTCTACTGGGGACCTGTCCTGTAACCCAGGCATGTGCCCTGAATGGGAATCAAACTGGCGACCCTTTGGTTCGCAGGCCAGCACTCAATCCACTGATCCACACCAGCCAGGGCTGAATTTTTTATTGAGTAGATGATAGTCTTTAAAATTGTCAGTATAATTGCTTTTCTTTTTCCTGTATGAAAAGCTCAACTTATTGGTCATGTAAAAAAGCATAGTCCTTCATATATAGAATATTCCAATAAAATGTAAATGATACTTCTAAATGTAATGATTGTTTAAGATTTTACCTCAGTGAGGTCAACCTAAATATTTCTAGCAGTACAGTAGTTGTTAATGTGCAGTGATTTTGCCCCACAAGAAACATTTGGCTGTGTCTGGGGACATTTCTGTCTGTCAAACTTGGAGAATGCTTCTAGCTTGTACTGAGTAGAGGCCAGGGAGGCTGCTAATCATCCTGCAATGCACAGGCACAGCCTCTTAATGAGGAATATTCAGCTTAAAATATCAGTAGATTGAGTTTGAGAAACCGTCTTCTAGAAGAAGAATGTATACTACTTTGTGAATGTTCTTTCCCTTTTACTTTCCCATTTTGCCATCCCCTATTAAAATCCATTCAGTGGTCTTCATTTGGAATGTTAGATAAGTCTACGTGACTTAACATGGGTACTTTTAACTATTTCACCTTGCATTGTCAGTTTCATGGTCCCACACTGTCATGCAAAAGGAGCACTGTTGGTTTTCATATTTCTGACAATCTACCTCAGGCCAGAGGAGAGTCTGGGGGATCTGGGCAAAGAGCATCTGCAGAAACCATTAGCTGCCACGAGGCTAGACAAAACTTGCTAGGGAGCTCATACTTAAAACATTAGACTTCTTTTTAAGACATTGAATCATGATGGAAGTTTATAAAAACCAAAAGCCTATATTAAGATTTAGGTTTTTTGTTTGTTTGTTTGTTTTTATCCTCACCCAAGGACAAGCTTATCAATTTTAGAGAGGAGGAAATGGAGGGCGAGAGTGGAAGAGAGAAATATCAGTGGGAGAGAGAAGCACTGATCAATTGCCTTCTCATGCATACCCCAACCAGGCCCCGAAACCACAACCTAGACATGTGCCTTAACTGGGAATCAAACCTACAACCTTTCAGTCTATAGGACAATGTTCCAACCAACTGGGCCACACCAGCCAGGGCTGTTTTGTTTTTTAAATAAACTTAATTTTTAGAGCAGTTTTAGGTTCACAACAAAATTGAGAGGAAAGTAAAGGGATTTCCCATTTATCCCCTTCCCCCACAAATAAAGAGCCACCCCGTAATCTATATAGCCCCTGAGAGTAGTATACCTGTTACAACGGATGAAATTATATGACATATCATTCAGCCAGAGTCCATAGTTTACATTAGGGTTCACTCTTGGTGTTGTATATTCTATGGGTCTGGACAAAATTTTAATGACATGTACCCCACACTGTAGTATCATAAAGAGCATTTTCACTATCCTAAAAATCCTTTGTGCTCACATACTCATCCCTCTCCGTCCAATTCCTGGTAACCACTGATCTTTTTACTGTGGAAAAAATCTCCACAATTTTGTCTTTTCCAAAATATCATATAGTATTTAGTACTTTCAGATTTGCTTCTTCCACTTAGTAATATGTACTTAAGTTTCCTCATATTCTCATTGCTTAATAGCTCCTTTTTAGTGCTAAATAATGTTCCATTTACTGAAAGTACCAGTTCATTTATTTGTTCACCTACTGAAGGACATCTTGGTTGTGATGCTTCAAAGTTTTGAAAATTATGAATATTAACATTTGTTTTTTAAGGGCAAATTATTGATACAAATTCTCTAGAAAAGAGCAGTCATTAGAGGTAGAGTAGAAAGAAATATTTGCTCATTTTTGGTCAAAGTATTTATCAAATACAATTGGACTGATTTTCTCTTCTGTCTCCCATGCTAAACCATAGTGTACAGAAACCAATATAATACTTCATTTTGTATTCCTGGTACCTAATAGGGTACATGGCAGATAATAGATTCTAAGTAACTGATGAATAGATAAACTGAGTTTGTTTCTTCAACTAAAAATAATTAGGTTTGATGAATGATACTTAAAAATGTATAAAGTAATTTAGAATTGGTAGTTGTTTCGCTAGAAAATTAAGACAAAGTTATCCATCTCATTCCTATTCTAATTTGAAATACTCCCTCTGCCCCATAAATAAAGTATTTCTAATTTGAAATACTCTCTGTCCCACAGAAAATTTTCACATGTGAGTTAATTTTATATCATACAAGGCATACAAGAAGGACAGGTTAGGATACACACTGAGAAGGTAGGAAAAATCCTGCAAAGGGCCAGGGTAAGAAAAGAATATTTTATTGTTTCACTTGTTGTCAGGCATTGTGCTGAAGAAAAAAAAAATGAGTAGGATATTATCTCCTTTTTGAGCAACACACTCAGGCAAACCAGGGGACAACCCAAAAAGGCTATGAGCAGGTTTTCTCAGTGAGGGGGTAGATTAGAGAAAGCAGAACCACCTAAGAGACTTTAACACACTCCATACCCCTCTTCTTCATCATACCCCAATTTCTTCCTCCTTAGAGTGACTGCCACAATAAGCCACTCATTGAGCGGCCCAGGCGTTATTATTTCTTAGGAACCAAGGAGGTCAGATTGGTTAAAGGGCTGAGAATCATTACTGGATTGAGCTGGCATAAAGAACAAAGTAAACAATGACCAACTTTTTTTTTTTCATTTAAAAAGATGCCTTTGCAGGAAGGGAATAATATTTCTCAGAGTATTACAAGTTTGTACTTTAAGTACAAATAGATTTCAAGACTTCTAACTGTGGTGTTTTGTAAAATACTGCTGAAACTAAAGTGGTTCTCAAACTTGGGTCAGTACCAGAACTACCTGGGGGACTTGGTGAAAGTACAAAGGCAGGCCTTGTCCTACCTGTCAAAGTAAAAATACACTGGACACTTGTTGAAAACTGCAAGACCATTTTATTTAGCCTACTGCAGTAAGGGAGAGAGATTTTAGTATAGGACTGAGCTCAGCTCTGCAGAAGCAAAAGGTGGGAGGGTTTTTGATTGCTAGGATGAGCTAGTGGAAAAGTGCTGAAGGATGTTGGGGCGAATCTGTAAATGTGATTAGAGCATCTGTGTTTATTAATTGCCTATTATCAAAGTTATCCTCCTACCATCCTTTCACAGAGACAGGGAGATGGGGGCACCATTTTCCTTGATTACATTTCAAAGGGACCAAAGGGATGACTCCAAGATCCTTGAGAAAGATATTAATCGGTTATGAAAATGGCAAGAGGCTGAGGGAAGTTTTATATCTTAAAGGGGCAGAGAAAGAATTTCCAATTGCAAGTTGCTAAAGCAAATGCTGTAAGGAAAAGAGGGATCAGGGGCTTGCAGTCTAGAAGGAGCCTGTTTAGGCAGCCACCCTGGAGGAGCTGAAGGAGGACAATGGCCCAAGAGGTTAATCGCAGACGATGTGATGGGGATGTCCCTGAGCCAGGTGAGTGCCATGGTGGTGACAGTGGCAGTGCCAGGGCCCCACACATATTAAGACAGCATGGGTTTGTCTTCCAGGTGGTTCCTAGGAAGCAGCAAGCGGTCGGTGCCCAGCGCCCAGCGCCCAGAGACCAGCAGCCAACATGGGAGCAGCAGCAGCAGAGGCGGAGGCTCCAGTGTGCCATTCTGCTCCCCGTCAACGTCAACCTGATCCGGGGGGTGGGGGATGGGGAGGCCTGGAGGCCCAGGAGGTTGGAGGGAGTCCGCTGCCCATTCTCATCACCAAGATATGAGAACTGTTCTATCACCAGGAGCACAAAGTTATCATTGTTGAGCTGGATAATGCAAGGAAAGCTACCATCCTTGACCAGTTTTCTATGAACGAAGTTGTATATACATCCCCTACCATAGGAAGTACTGTAGAAGAGATAGTGATTCACAGTACACGTCTCCTAATGTGGGACATTCGTGGCCAAGAATCTCTGTATTCTTCCTGGAACACTTAACTATAGTAACACAGAGTTCGTTATTGTTGTTGTGGACAGTACAGACAGAGAAGGCCTCTATAAAATGTTAGCCCATGAGGACCCAAGGAAAGCTGGATTGTTGATTTTGGCTAATAGACAAGATGTTAAAGAATGCCTGACTGCAGCAGAAATCTCCCACTTTTTAAAAATAACTTCTGTTAAAGATCACCAGTGGCATATCCAGGCACGCTGTGCTTGCTGGAGAGAATTGATGCCAAGGGCCTGGATGGGTGAGATGACAATTTAAGATCAGATGATCTCTACTGACCTCTTCTCAGAGACTTTGTCCAAAGTGCTGGGCTTTCCCTAAAAGCTGCAAAAATTAATGGTTGAACTACCACATATTTATAATAAATTGATTTAAACTTAATCTATAATAAGAAAAACGAAAACCCCTTATTTGAAAATGGGGATGGAGTCTCACCTTTCAGTTGTTTCCTCATTAGTTTCTTCCAAAACAGGGTCTTAAAGCTGTGATTGACATTTTTCCCATAATGAGTTCTCTCAGGACATTGTGTATCCTGTAGTATGTACAAAGGGAGAAGAATTTTTAACTTTATGAGCTGTATCATCAGTATAATCCTCCTTGGTTGAATGTTGTTCTTATTCTATTAGGTCAAAATATAAATCAGCAGAGGTATTTAGTTCCCAATATTTTAAAATGTAATGTTACTTATAAAAAGTATTTTTCACAAGACTGTGTAAGTGTTGTGTATATACCTCAAGTCTGAGTTAATGGCTTTGATTTATGTTCCAAAGAAAAGTGAATAGCAAAAACTTGTAACATTTTTAATTGAAACAATAATGAGATGAGTACTGGCATTGGTTTAAATACTAATTTATGTCCTCTGTATTATACTAACAGAACCCAAAATCATTGAGCTGCCCTTAAAAAAAAAAAAAAGGAAAAAAGAAAAAGTTTGGGAAAAAAAGGAAGAAACCTGTTTAGAAGTTTAGTCAAGCTAAGGGGAAACTTAAGACCATCTTGATCATACCTCAATGAGTTTTGTTAGTTTTCAGGTAAAAATCTAAGGGTACCCAGATTTGAAACCACTGCTTTGAAATATTTTTAAAAATCTCTCAAAACTATCCCAAACTAATTAAATGGAATGTTGGAAAAGTAACATTATCATATCAATTTGACTTCTAGAGTTCCCTTACTATTTATGACAGGAAAATAAGTGTAACTTTTATGTGAGATTTAAGAATGAAAAATAGAACTCAATTGTAGGGTTTCCCAATAAAATATAGGGCACATGGTACATGCCCATTTTCTGAAATTCAAATTTAACTAGGTGTCATGAATTTTTATTTGTAAATCTGTCCTCCCTGTGATGGAAATCATGACTAGGCTTTCCCTAACAGCACACAGAAAGTTCCTAATTAAAAATCTCAAAGTTATTGCCTCAGTATTGTCATGGAGAATTTTTTTTAATCTCACCCGAGGAGATGTTTTCATTGTTTTTAGAGAGAGAGAAAGAGAGAAAGGAAGGGAGAGAGAAAAACATCTACGTGAGAGAGCAGCACGAATGGCTGCCTCCTGTACATGCCTAGACCGGGGATCGAACCCACAACCTAGGCATGTGCCCTGACCAGGAATCAAACCACCAACCCTTCAGTTATAAGATGATGCTTCAGCCAACTGAGCCACAATGGCCAGGGGTGGAGAAACATTTTTTAAATAAGTCAAGACAAACAGGAGTCTTTAGCCTATTAGTACAGAAATCTTTTAGGATTTGCCATTTCCTAAACATCCATTCTCCACAATTCAGTTGGCTTAACAATGCAATCTTCTGAGGTGCCTATGGCCAGGTGTCTCTCTCAGCCATTGTTTGTGAGGCAAACCTCTGCTTCTTGGGATACCTTGATTTGTGGAAGCCACTTTCTTTCTTTTAAATGTGAGGAGCTCAGCAGGCAGAAATATAAACATTTTTTTTTAAACCAGGTTCAAAGAACATGAACAATCTCCAAAGGACATACATAATCAATTGCCTCCTAAATAATAAAGCCATAGGTTCCAGATCCCACTGGATTTTGGTTCTGTGACTATTTTATCTGCTTGGCTTAGTTATCAAAGGGATCGGTTTTTATCCTATAATGACAAAAGTGGGTCTACACGACAACTTAATAGCAAAAGCCATTTCTTTCAATCATATCATTTAAAAAACTGCCAGGTAATTAACTTCACAGCAGTTTTGTTAGCAAAGTACTACCACAGACAAAATGAAACACTCCTTAATAATTGATGGTGAAATCTGTAGTTAACTACTGTTGAGCTAGTATAATCACTAACAGGAGAAGACAGAGGAGAATAACTGTGAGATGCTGGAAACCAGAAGCCGCAGCTCCAAAAGGCCAAACTATAAAAGAAAGAAAGTGAGAGATCAAAAACAAGAAGTGAAAGCATTATTTACAATACCTATATTTTCATATGTTTATGGGCTAAACAATAGATTATAGTGTTCAAAGCACAACAGGAATTCCCCTTTGAAAGACACTTTCTCAGAGGTCTTTAATTTGTGTGAAGACTCAAATAAGAGAACACAAAGACATGATAAATAACCAAAATTCCTTAAAAGCACATGAAATATTCAGTTAAGCCAGTGATAATGGTTCATCAAAGCAAGCACTTTATTTCCACTTTAAGGCCTTGGTCTTGTCCATTTTACTGTCCTTTAACTAAATGCTATTGACAATGACTCTACTTTCCAGGTAAAGTGTGACTGTTGTTTTGTTCCCCGTACACAAACTTCTAAATAACTTTGGCAAAAATGGTTTGATTTCAAAGAAATCCTTAAATAAATAAAACCTTTCATCTACAACAAAGTGAAATCCTGAGTCTCTCTGACCCCACTTTGTTTGGACCTGTTCTGTTCACATGGCCTTCAGGCTAATAGCTCCTACTTTAGACATGCCCCTCTTATATTCCCTTCCCTTGATTTAAAAGAAGCCTGAACTTTGGTTTTACTTGGATTTGAGGACCAGCAAGCGCCCCTCATCTTTTCCAGCTGGCATCATCTTGATCAATAAACCTCTCCTAATTCCAAACGCCAACATTTTGAATATTGGCCTTTTTGAAGTGTCAGGCACACAAACTTTTCCACATTAATAACATATAAAATATCGACAATTTCTTTTATGCAGAAAACTAAAAAAACTAAAGGCAAAGAAAATAATTTCCTCTCCCTCAAATGAATGTATAGCTCGGCTTCAATAACTAGGTTACCATGCATTCTGAGCAAAATAATAAAGAATGGAAAGACAAACCTTACGCTAAAGATAATTTCTTAGCTGTTACACTGGCATATTGTTAAAATGATGTATGCAATATTGCTTTGATCTGAATATCACTAAATAGCATCAAGTCTTTCCTATCAGTAATTATCTTTCAGTATAAATAATAATTAAACTTCTATTTTTTGTATTAGGGAGACCCAGATACTGAACATGCTACAAAACTGCTAGGGGCAAAGCTCAGAAATAGAAAATAAAAGTTTCCATTTTTGTTAATCTTTTCTAAGCAGCAGACCACATTATATCCTTGGGAATTATTTTTAATAAGTTCTTAAAAAGGAAAAAGCAATGATGTTGTAGAAAAAGCACATAGGGCAAGGATAAGTCATAAACAAAAACCTGCATTGCAAAAGACTTTTGTGGTGCCTATGGTGACATTAGAATATCAACAATGCGTTTTAAACAGGTCCATAATTTCTGGTACAATTCAAAAATAATCACTAATGTGCTTTTTAACTTGCAATTTTCAGAGCCATAAAGCTTAAAATTCACTCTGGAAATATTGGGGCTCTTTATTTTAAAATTTGAGAAAGGAAATGCCTGATATCTTTTCTGTATGTTCTTGTTCACAGACAAGCACATATGAAGAAGCTCTCTGAGTCTATGAGAGGAAGATACTCTTGGTCCATTACACAAAGAACCACGGGAGGGGAAAAAAGAGAAAAAAGGCAAATAGAGAGATGAGTACTTAGCTGCCTCACCTCAAATTAATACACACAAAAAAACTATTTTTCCCTGACTCAAATATTTTAATCACCCTTAATTTCTAGGTAACAAAAAACAATAAGTAATTGGTTTAAGTCAAATATAGCCAAGTTTCTGACTTTAAGGTGAGACAAATCCTCTCATTGTTTAAGCCAAAACATAATTTATAAAGAAGATTTCAGGTAGATAGTCCAAATTCTAGAAAATATTTTATTATGGACAGTTTGTGAGATTTCCTTTAAAGAACTCTAACAATACACAATATTTTACATTCTTTTTAATTTCCTATTTAACTAACTGGAAGTCCTTTTCACAAATCTGAATTAAATCTGGCTCTGATTATGCCATTATACACACAAGCATGAAAAAAATCATAATGGTTAAATTTAAAATAAATTCCTAAGATAAATACTAAAATTAAAATGTTTTGTAAATGGCCAGACTATTCATTTCCAGTCCAATCAGTTGTCTTTAACTCAAATGGACTGACTTAAGCAAACTGTTACATCCCTGGCTTCAATCATAATTACAAACCAGTTATGTCCCTGAGGATTCAAGGCGTGTCTACTCTGGGTTCCTATAGCCTGTAGACTGGCTCATGACTAAGACCACTGAGGAATGACCTTGCCTTTTCCTGTCCTCATGCTGCAGCTGCAAAGTGGGGCACATGGCATAAAAGGCACCTTGTATTATAACAGCGCCTAATCTGAGACACCCTCCTACACACACACACACACACACACACACACACACACACACACACACGTCTGTGCAGTTCTTCCCCTGTAAAAAATATACTTCCTGACTCTCCTGCTATGAGCTTCTCACATTAGAATGAAGAATTTGGGGTTTTATGACCAGATATCTTTAGTTATATATAAGCCCTCAACAGGCAAAGATCTCCTTGATGAGTCTGGCTATGGCTCACTATTTCATATGAGCACAGCTCTACCTCAAAACGGACTCCATGACAGGAGTCTATTGTTTCTAACTAGATACTTATGTGTGGAAAGATTCATGGGCATGTCCATTGTCTTGTGCAGATTTCAAGAGAAAGATGTCCAGCTTTCTCTATTTTATCATTTTGACAGTGTAAGAATTTTTGAAATGTTTAGTTTCTAACCAATACTCTTGAAAAATGTTTTACCTCTAAACATTGCTCACTTTGGGTCATTGATTTATTTTGCTTTATCAAAGCTGAATAATGTCACAATTTAACAAAGATTATTTAATTATTCTGTTTCTAGGTGGCAGGTGAATTTAACATGAGTACATTTTTTGATTCAGAAAATAAAATCAGGCTTTTCAAAGTAAAATATAATAATATTTTATAATAAAATATTGCAATAATAAAATATAATAAGCTCTTTAATTTCAGTTACATATTATTTCAGATTACAGGTAAATCCTTCAAATTAGTTTGTGAATAGAAAATTTATTGCACATGTTAGTGATTCTAAAACTTAGCTTTTGCTATAAAACATATGCTAAACTCCAACACCATCCCCTTGTATCTTTTTAGGTAATTGCAACTGGATCATAGGTTATGTACTGATTTCTACAAAGTTAGCTTACAAAAAATGATAAATTTTTTGAAATTTCTCATGTGATTAAAAATAATTTATAAAAACGATACTCCATTCTATTGAATTAAAGTGTGAGATGTATTCTACATCAAATCATTGAGTAAATAAATTTTGAGCTATTACCAGATTCAATAGGCCAAGATTCTAAAGATTCTAAATTAGTGTATTTATTTCCTACCACAATTAGGTTACAAATGCTTTTTAAAGTTACATATAATTTTATGAAACAGAGAAAGGGCTAAGGAATATTTTTAGGGACTTAGGATATTTTTTCACTTGCCAAGGAAATAAACAAACTTATTGTTGTGACTGGCTCTTGATAAAAGGATAAAAATAAAAACAATAATCCCTATTTCTCCACCTGTCCAAAATGGTTTAACTGAAAATTATGCTACTTCTGTAAAGGCTTAATGAAAAGTAGAGTTTTATTTCCTTTTTATGGTCTAAAAATGATGTGGCCTGATGGGTATATTAAATATTTTACTAAAATTATATCCTGTGTTTATAAATAAATTATATATACATGCATGGTGGGACCTGTATCCCAATACCTACAATGTTTATTATGTATCAGATTAATCAATTCATGTAATCTGAATTGACAGTAAACAAATATCAGAAAGTAGGAGGAAGGAAAAGAATGAAAGGAGAAAAAGAGACCTATATACATAGATTATATGTACTTGTGTACCCAGTAGTCAAAATATGAATAGAGAAAGGTGTTTTTATGTACAAAAAGTGAAACACATTCCTAAAGTTTCCAAAAAGCCAAAAGTATCTATTTTTTCAAACACTCACATAGAAAGCTTGTTTTAGAGAATAAATATAGCCTCATCATGCTCAGGAAGGAAGGTATAATGAGAGGAGGACAGAGCCCAGGGTGCTTATTTACAGGTCTCCTAGGTGCCTTTCCCTGCTGATTTACTGAGGTGCCAAGGAAATATCTTTGGAAGAAGTCTGTTCCTTTTTTAAGGGAATAGTTACTGCTCTGACATTCAGCCATGCAGCAGAAAGATAAAAATAAAGTAATTTTTAAGTAAAATACCTATTTTATTTATGCCATATTGGTTTTTATAAATCATTAATATTTGGACAACAGCAGCTTATATGGAATTATATTCTAATCTTCACTGACAAAAATAGTGCATGTCAGTGTTTGTGATGTCATTAGGTTCTGATATTATTCCAAACAAACTTTAGGTAACAAAACACTGCAAAACAGACCTGGTAAACAGGAGAAAAAATGTCAAGGGGTAAAATTGAGCTACATTTTTGTTGTTAAGAAAAAAAATAGATAACTTTTCTGATTAAGAAGTTGTCCGTGGTTCATAACATAAAATGTATAAAACTTACGTTACCCAGAGCAAACAGAAATGACCACACTAGGGCTATGTGAAATTCTGGGAAGGTGGGAGCCCCTGTTTCCCTCTGGTCTTGAAGCCAGTGCAACTACTAATTACAATCCTTCCTCCCTGACTCCCCATTGCCTATAATATATATCAGCAGTAGAAGAGAGACCTAACAGGCACAACCCACATCGTGAAATAGAACTTCCAGAGGCAAAGACAATTACTGAATGGAAAAACAATAAGCAGACATAAGAATATTGAAGTTCAGCATGACAAAAGACTTTCTAAACATAAATGACATTATTTTCCAATTAAAAATTCAGTAAATAAATTTAAGGAAAGGATGAACAGTTCTAAAAAAATCTCTTGGGCCACTTATTTATGTAACAAAAGGACGAATATTTAAGATAGATAGATCGATAGATCAATAGATAGATTAGATAGATGGATAGATAGATAGATAGATAGATAGATAGATAGATAGATAGATAGATAGATAGACAGACAGACAGATAAGTAGATGAGGGGATCCCCCAGAAAACAGAATTATCTTCTGGAGGGCAGGCCTCTTGTAGTACAGGCTTCCCCCTCTAGGTGAGTGTTCTAGGAACCCATCTGTTTATCAGTGTACCAGCTGATAGTTTTGTAAGAGACTGCGTGGGGCTTCAGTGAAATGGGTTTTTTTTTAAGACTTTCAACACATTTGCCCATTTCATGATGGGTGATTTACAAGTGCACCTGCCCACACCACACTGACTGTTCAGCAGTTTTTGACCAGCATGACCACCCCCACCCCCTGCCCCACCATCCCTGTTCACTGACCTCACCCCAACTGACTTTTTTTTTGTTTCCCTAGATGAAAAAGTCCTCAAAGGGAAATGGTTTACCAATATGAAAAAGGAAAACAAACAAACAAAAAATGGCAGAAGCACTAAAAGGCACCAAAATCAATGAATTCAAAAACTGTTTTGAACAGTGGAAAAAATTGTCTCCAGTATTGAGACAAAATGAATGCAGTAGGTTTATTGCATCAAATGGAGAGTACTCTGAAAGTGACTAAAGTTTAAACAAACATGTAAGAATAAATACACACTTTTTTATAAATAGATTCCTTTTCGGGGGACTCATATACATCTTCAAAAAAATAAGAGAATTCAAGTGCAGATCACAAAGGATAGGTGATTCAGAAGTGGAGAAAAAATGTGATAATGACACAAAAAATAGATAAAATTTCTCTGAACTTCAGAAAAAATTGAGTCCTCTCAGTCCCCTAATTAAAAGGGCTCACCAGATTCCAAAAATGTTTGACACACAAGTAAGCGCAAACTAGCACTTTTACCAGTTATTTGAACAGATGATTCAAATTCTTAAGAATGAATGAAGAAAATCTTACAACCTCCTAGCCAGAGAGTACATGAAAAACTACAATAGGAAGTAAACCATACCCAAATCAGAGCAATACTTCAAGACAGGGGAAGATGAAAAGCAGAAGAAACAATAATAAGAGGGTAACTGTATAATAAGATAAACAATATAGTAATAATTCAATTGAAAGACAAGTCATCAAAGTGCTAAGTAGTCTTATTAAAACTCAGGAGAAGTTAGGTCTCATATGTGCAAGTATATCTCTTTTTAAAATGCATGGCATGGTGCTGCTGGGTTTCTACCAGATTCATGCACTTATCCTAATACTAGTATAATCTGATTCTGTATCCAACGTTGGGATCAGTACACTCTGAAACACTGGTCTTTGTAGATTCTGAAGGTATTGATTTCATGCAAGGATTTGATAGGATGGATGGTCAATGAAAGAAAGACAACCCTCAACCTCTCTATATTCCCTGAGACTTAGGATATCTAAGTACATCTTTTCCTTGGTCTGTACTTGACATATCACTGTTATACATGTTATATAATTACTGACCATTTGGAGTATCTGTTTGCCCTAGATATAGCTCTCCTTTTTAAGAACAAGGAAAAAAAGAAAATCAAATGAAAATTTTGGTAACAAATTTTTTTTTAAATGAGCATATGAAATTAAAAAATGAGCAAGTCACAGGAAACAGAAGTATGTGTCCTCGTTATGTTTTCAATTTTAAAAAATATAAATGACTGTAAAAACAGAGGAGAACAAAGATGAACCGATAAAAAAACAGCCTAAACTAAAAGGTTATTTTTCTAAGAGGTAGAGGAGCTGAATGAGACAAAGATTTTAAATACCCCAAACCATGGTCATTGAATTTAAACTGAAGACCTCAGAAGCACTAAAGATTAGAATTATCACAACAGAAGATATTATTGGGAAAAAGTTCTAGAAATTTCATCTATAATGCAGAAAGAATAAAAGATAAATGGCATAAGAGAATATAGTGGATATGAGGGAAGCGATTTACCATTACAAATAATTGGAGCTACTGTGGGCGGGGGGGATGGAATCAGAATAGTACAAAAGGTTATAATAGTATGAAAGATTACAAGAAAACTTCCATAAACTTAAAAAATACATATGAGTCTATGTATTAAAAAGAACTCATCATAGTTACAGCAAAAAGAAAGACAGAAAGAAAGAAAGAAAGAAAGAAAGAAAGAAAGAAAGAAAGAAAGAAAGAAAGAAAGGAAGGAAGGAAGAAAGAAAGAAAAGAAAGAAAGAGAAAAGAAAGGAAAGAAAGAAAGAAAGAAAGAAAGAAAGAAAGAAAGAAAGAAAGAAAGAAAGAAAGAAAGAAAGAGAAAGATAGAAAGAAAAAAGAGAAGAGAGAAAGAAAGAAAGAGAGAGAAAGAAAGAAGGGAAGGAAGGAAGGAAAGAAGGAAGGAAGGAAGGAAGGAAGGAAGGAAGGAAGGAAGGAAGGAAGGAAGGAAGGAAGGAAGGAAAATAGGCCAATATCCGGACATATTTTCATAAATTTTTAATTTTAAAAATAAATAATGATTCATGGATACTTAATAAAGAAAGAATAAATTTGTGTAAAAAAAAGAAAAATCAAGCCATCTTAATTAAAGAATAAGACACAATGGAGCAACATCTATAGAATTTCGAGCAAAAGAACCTGAACCCAAGAGGTCTGTACTTAACTCTGCTGGCATTTTTAAATGAAGTCAACAGAAATATATTCTTCATACTGTGGACTCAGAAAATATTTCACTGCAGACACCAAAACTGATTTCCTATATATTAATGAGTAAAATGTGCGACAATAAAATTAAAAAGCACTAGAAGAAAATGTCAGTACTATTATTCTGTCCTTTTGATAAGGAAGCATTTTTAAGCATTAACACAAATGCAGAAAACATAATAAAAGAGGTTAAATAGATTTTACTTGCAAAAATTAACTTGCACACATAAAAATTAAAAGCCAAAAGCAAATAAACTTTAAAAATTAAGCCCATACATAAAGAGGGCTATTATCCTTGATATATCAGGATATTTTATACAGTGGTAAGAAGAATAACTCAATAAAAAGGTAAAAAATATGATTAAGTTACTAAAGAAAATTGAAAATGCATTAAACATTAAAAAAATGATCAACCTTGCTTTTAAACAAAATAAATGAATTGAGACTAATGGCAATTTTTTTTTGACAATGTTGACTAGAGTTCATGGGAAATACATACTTTCATATACTGTTCCATGCAATGTAGCTTGACATAACTTTCCTGGAGAGCTTTTTGGCAACATATATTATTATCTTTGAAATATGTATACACCTTAGTAGAGCAACTCCAGTTTTGGAAAATTACCCGGCACTGCATATAGTGGCCTAAAATGTGATAGCCAGAGAAGACCAAGAGTACTTGACAGTTTGAACAGACTACCATGCTTCTGGAAAACAGGATACTACGTAGCCACTAAAAGTGGTACAGAATATTTAAACTGATTAGGATTTTCAATAAACATTAAGTAAATTAATGAATAAATGATAAATTGATTCAAAAAAACAAAATACAGCACATTACTAATTTCACTTAAATTGACAATGAATGTGTAGAATATACATTGAAAAATAACTAAAAGATCTTTACCAAAATATTTATCATGATTATCTTTCAGTGATGTAGTTATTGGTGATATTTGTGGATTTCACTATGCTTTCATGAAATGTCCAGAATTATTATAGTATGCATTGACTGATATAATAGAAAAAAGTGCAAAGATTTTATGTAAACTACTAGAAACAGGGTAAGAAATGTAGCTATTGTAAAGCATTAACTATAATGTTAAAATAATGTAATCAAATAAAGTACCACATCAAATCTAAAGACAAAGAAAGCTAATATTACCATAAATGTTTACTAAACACTTATTTTTTTGTATTAAACCTTATAGTCTCATTATAGTCATTTCCCTCTTGTACAGAATTACTACATTATATATGAGACTTGTCAGTTTCTAGTATTTGAAACCACCATCCTAGACTATCTCAAGAGCTTGAACATTAGTTCGTTAATTGGAATATTTTCAGGGCACAGTATAACACCTAGTTCCTAACACCTAGGGTGATTAATAAATGTTATTTTAATAGAACTGATCTGCTGAACTAAATTTATCACAGTCATATGATGGCCCAAGAATTGATTTTTACATAAATTATCACCCTAAACCAAAAGAGATGATGCTTTCACTATAATAATTTTTTTGGCGCTATCTACCAGAAATTAGGGTAAGACAGGGTGAGGAAAATTTCCCTGCTTCCTATGATCAGTTGAACATCATTAAAACTCATGTTTTCTGCATGCAACAACAATTTCTTCACTATATAGAAACTATTTATTTTCTAAGGGTAAGCCTACAATTCTTTGCACATGTATTATACAGGTTGTAATCCAACTTTCCTGGGCAGAACTGGTATAAAAATAATTAGTTTTACAGAGCAAGGAAGATCTAGTACTAAAATTACATGATGGCAATAGCAGCAATCAGAGTGATCACAAAATCAAGCATATATCAGACAAAACATACAGCATAAAATCAGCCACCACCTTGACAGATTTATCTAAACTTCACAGGCAAAACAAATGAAAAGGAAGTGAAGGAAAAATTATAAAGGGAAACCAAATATCCATCAAGGAAAAATACATGTGATTAAAATAAGCAGATAATGGTCTTTCTGTACCACAAAACATCCCTTATCTTCCTCATTTGTGAGCTCATATTACATCAAAATGATAAAAATCAGTGTTCTCCCATTCAAGGTTGGAATCTGTACATACTGTACAGTTTGCCTGGAGAAAATGCAGAAACAGGAGGAATGTCAAAGAGAATGAATGTTTCTGTCAAGAAAGAAAGAAAAATCCCAGTTTCTCCCCATCTCTTGAGCTTTAAAGTAAATGGATTTCTTCATTCATCTGTGCTTGAGACATCATTACTGTATATATTGTATTTTCCTATAATATGTGTTTACAGATAAAAACTTAGATCAGCATTCAACCTCTGACCTCAGCTTGTAACATGTAAACATAAAATGTTTAAAATAATGATCAAAATGTCAATCTGTGTGGGCACAACATACAAAAGTAAAAAATGTTTATACTCATTTTTCTGTTTTAAATTATAAACTGTGGGCCTTTTATGAAAATATAAAGTCTATGAAGAGCATATTTTAAAATAAGGACAAGATACTTTAGTTTTATTAGTATAATTAACAATGTGATTTTATTATGTATAACTTAGGTGTTACTGTTTATAACCGTATGCTACTTAATTTTTAGATAATAATGTAATATCTCTATAATATATTATCTCATTTTTGTGTAACCTAAATGAACTACAGTTTTTCAAATTAGATACCCAAGGCTAAACAAAAATTTGGTACTTGTAATATGTTTTGCAATTATATAAAGTAAATCAATTACCAAATGTTAAAAACATTTGTATTTCAACAATATAATATATAAAAATAAAATAAGCATGCATTTGATGAAAAATAGAAAAATATCCCCTCCAACTCTAACTGTTAATATATAAGAGTAATGGAATTATATAGCTGGTTTGTTCTCTTTTCCAAACTTAATTTGCTGTCATCTTACTGTTTTGTGAGTAGTCACAGCAATGATGATAATAATTATTCAAATAATTTTGGACAATGAAAGGAGAGATAAAATAGGTAGAGGTCTCAGTAACACAGTTGAAAAGAGTCCCAAAATTCATATATCTCAAAACAAGAAAGATAAAATTTCAGAGAGTCTAAAAATATTTTAACCAAAACAACAACATGGGAAATAGAAATGAGTAGTATCACTATTGGAAAGATAAATCCTCATTTCAATTATTTCAGAAGTTCCAACCAATGCAACAAAGCTGGAAAACTGTCACTATTGAAAAAACAAAATGATCACTATGTTAAAAGAATTTGGTATTCTACCTGGGTAATATGAGAATTAACTGAAAATACTACTGGAATTCATAAAGTAAATTATTTAATACAAATATACAAAATCTAATATAGTTCATATATTCTTGCAATAATCAATTAGAGAACAAGATAGGAAAAGATCCCACTAAGAGAATGAAATATAAAACAAACATGAAATCTCCAGGACTTCAACAAAGAAACTATAAAACTTTATTAAGAATGATAAGACTTGAACAAATGGACATAATAAACATGTTCTTGAATTAAAGGGTAAATATTACAAAGATTTCAAATTTCCCTAAATCAATGTATAAAGTTATAACTTAACAATATAATTTTGAAACTTAGCTATAAGATTGAAAGGACCAGGAAAAAAGTAGCCAAGAACACTTTGAACACAGAAATAGTAAGGGAAGAGTTAACTATCAGATATTAAAATATATATCAAATTCTGTTATAATAAAAACACATTAGTGAAATAGTCTAAAATGTTTCCAATTTCCTATCACTGGAAGTATTCATGTAAGAGATGTAATGGAAAGGATGTAATACAGAGAATTTCCTTACTGGGCCATAAGCTGATCTACATCATCTCTAAGTTTCCCTCGACTCTAAAATTCTGTGCTTCTTTACATTAACAATGATGATATAGCAGATATCTCTGAAATACACATTGTTTTGTAGTAAAATCTTCATAATTTACATCAAGTCATAATACATAGACACATACTGAGCCTGCCTGCCTGCAAGTAGGGTGCCCCAGAAAAGTACAAAATGAAAACTACACATCCCCAGAGGGGGCCCCACCTCCTACTAATAGCAGGACACCCAATAACCCAATCTATCTCCTCCAAGGTTCCCACCACCTCTGTATTATAGCCCAGGAGTCCCTTCTTGCACATAAATATCTTGTGGAGAGAATAGGAGAAAGTCCTCTCATGTTCAACCCAGTTCTTTCCCAATTGAATGTTCTTAGTTTTAGGAAGGAGCCTGGAAAATCCTGTCTGAAGCTTCAAATCTGGGCAAACATATCAGCTACTTGGTAGATATAGGTGTGGAGATGTTAGACACAATCAGAGTGGTGAATCTTTGAGGATAGCTGCCCAAGCCCCTTCTGTTACAGTTCATTCAAATCAGTCAACTAACAGGTGTGAGCTGGCAATAAGCACTGCAGTGAAAGACATAAGGTCCTTAGAGGTGAAAGACATAAGGTCCTTAGAGGTCCTGTGTATTACATGTTATTGGGTCCTGGAAACCCTGTGAATGAGTGATGCCCATATCTTGTCCTCAACAGCCTTGCTCAGCTCCTAAAGACTCATGCCTATGGCTTCTTTAGCAAAGTTGATCCATTTCATATCCAGTCTTTCTCTTTTCCTGCTGCCTTCCATTTTGTCAGTATTATCTCTTCCAAAGTACTGCTTTCTCATGATGTGCCCAAAGTAGGGCAGCTTCAGTTTTGTCATTTTTGCCTCCAGCAGTATTGCAAGCTTAATTTGCTCTTGGACCCACTTGTTGGTCTTTTCGGTAATCTAGGGTATCCATAGAACTCTCCTCCAACACTGTATGTTAAGTGAATCACTTTATTAGGGCAATGATCCTACAGCTGTTGTACTCCTCGGCACCTCCTTTTTTGAAGATTGAGATGCATATTGAATGTTTCCAATCTGAAGGTCATTGTTTTGATTTCCATATTTGTTGACATAATCTAGTTAGGACATTGACAGATTCAGCCTCTGTGACTTGAAATAATTTCCTTGGCATGGCTTCTACCCCTGATGATTTTCTTCCCAATACTTTCAAGGCAGCTTTCACTTCACTTTCTAGAATAACAGATTCTTCTAGGAATCCTCTTCAAAGATATCTATCATCCTTTTGTCTCTTCTATATAGATTTTCAATACACTGCTTCCACTTTTCCTTTCTTTTTCTCCTGGTCAGATAATGTGCTTCCTTGTGCGTCATTCAGTATTCCTACTAGGTTTTAATTTGCTTTTTATGTCTTGAATCTTTTAGTAGTGATCGCTTGTTTTTCCTTTTTTATTGTCCTATTTATTTATATTGACAATTCTAATAGTTCTCTTTATGTGAAATTGTTGAAAAAGTGAGTTCAGAATCCTAACCCTGCTTTTGTCACCTTTGCTTTTGCCTCTCACCTGTCTCTAACAATTTTTAGTGTTTCTTCTGTCATCCATCTCAGTTTGTTTTTCCTTTTCATCTTTTGTATTTCTTTTCTCATTCTTCCCTAGCAATATTTCTAGTTTCTGTCTACAGTTCTTCTGGTTCTTGGTCAACTAAGTTTAGCAGTGTATATCTGTTTTTTTATGTGGACTTTAAATCTATCAGGAATGTTATTTATATTATATTTTGGCACTGTAGTTCTTTTAGTGCTTTTCTTCAGCTTTATCTAATGTTTGATATAAACAGTTCATGGTCAACACTACAATCTGCCCCTGGTCTTGTTTTGGCAGAGAGAATACAGCTTCTTCATTCCCTGCTTCCAATTACATAGTCTTTTTGAGTTCTGTACTGGCTCTCTGGTGATGTTTATGTATAGAGTCATCTGTTTGGTTGTTTGAAGCATGTGTCTGTGATGAACAAGTTGTAGGTTTCACAGAGATGCATGAGCAAATCTCCTGCCTCATTTTTTATCCCCTAGTCCAATGCAAGGAAACAGAAAAGAACAACAAATTTTCTGAAGACATGTGATTCCATTTTATTTCCTACTTTTGCATTCCATTAACCTATAATGACAGCATACCTAGTTTAGGTGAGGTCCTACCACACCATAGAGCAATTCCTGAAGGCTTGGCCCAGCACACACTGGCAAAGGCTCTATGGATGCTGAGACACAGCACACTCGCAGATGAGGCAAAGTCATGTACCCAGTGTGGTGCGCTAAGAAATGGAGCCCTCTCACCCTGCCAAACTGAAGCACACAGTGTTACACCTCTAGTGTTCACCTTTCAGTGTATTTCCCAGATATACTCAAGGATGTAAGCCAGTGTCTGGAGTCCTGGATCTAAACACCCTGTAGTATGTTCTACCTTCTACCTCAGGGTTTTAAAGCCTCATTTCCCTTAACTTACCAGGTGAGCCACACACTTCACTCTAAGTCTGGAAAAACTATGCTTCCCCACATAATCCTTCTCACTTTACATGACTGATTGCAAGATGTCCTCCATCTATCCTGTAAAAGGACACAGTGTTCTGTGAATTCAGCGGGTTTTCAACTTCCTAACTTTACTGTGACACAGAGGCAACTTTTCTCACTGAAAAAAAAAAATGCAAATTTAATCTTTGGGAGTATTTCCACTCATCTCCTATCAAATACCACCATACCATACCATTCCAGGGGACATAGTCACAATTTCAAATTCCTGAACCCCAAACTAGATCTACTGAATCAAATACTCTGGAAATGGAGTTCAAGAATAGGCATCTTTTAACAAGCTCCTCATGGAACACTTAGATGTTGAGGTTTGAGAATCACCACTCTAGGCTTCAATTGCTTTATGAATGTCTCTTAACCATTTGTATAAAATAATAGTAGATAATTTCAGTTGTACTTTCTATTTATGTGGCTTTGGCAAGAATATCTTGTCCAACTTGGACAATAAGTAAGGAAGAGGAAAACAGACAGCAATGGTAGTAGAAATAGATATCAGCAACAGGAATAGCAAATTACGGACTTTCTATAAAAAGGAAAGAAGGAGAGAAGACATGTAAACCGCAGAGTAGATGCAAACTGGCATCTTATAGATCAACCCCTTCACCGCTGCAAGCACAGAGGAAAAACTTTGCATCTCCTGCCCCCATTTTAGCCAATTTCTCTTCACTGATTTACCTATTCAGCAGCTTATGTCAGGCAATGTTTCACATTCCACTTATTATACAGTGAGCAAAACAGACAAGGTTGCTATCATTATGGAACTCATTTATAAATACTCAATGGGCAAGTGCAAAATTCAAAAATGAAATAACTTAGTAAAAGGGGGTATGATAAAGTAAAATAATAGGAAGGGACAAGAGAAAGAAGTAACATAATGGCATGAAGAAGTAACATTTAAACAGAGTGTTTACATTGTACTGAACTAAGTAGGGAGTGTGGAGACAGGGCTCAGTATGTTGGTGAAGAAAGATGCAGGCAGAACATAAGCAAGTGTAAAGGCTCCACGTGTAAATGGGTTTACTGTCTTAGTGTTCACAAGATAGACAGAGTAGCGGGAGGAAATATACAAGGGGAAGGATGAAGAGAGATAACATTGAATAAATACTTAGAGATCAAACCATGTAAGACCTTAAGGCCATTGTCAAGCTACTAGATTTTATTTTATGTTCCACTGAAAATTAAAAGAGTTTTAGCTAGAGAGATTAATCTTTTTCTTTTAAAGATCACTCCAGTTGTACCCTTGCTGAGTAGCTCAGTTGGTTAGAGCTTCATCCCAATATGTCAAGGTTGTGCGTTTGGTCCCCAGTCAGGGCGCATACAAGAAGCAACCAAGGGCCCTGGCTGGTGTGGCTCAGTGGATTGAGTACCAGCCTGCAAACCAGAGGGTCATTAGTTCAATTCCTGGTCAGGGCCATGCCTGGGCTGCAAGCCAGGTCCCTGGTGAGGGGCACTCAAGAGGCAACCACACATTAATGTTTCCCTCCCTCTCTCTCTCCCTCCCTTACCCTCTCTAGAAACAATAAATAAAAAAACTAAAAAAAGAAAAGAAAAGAATACTAAGCAACCAAGGACCAAGGAATACATGAATAAGTGGAAAAACAAATTGATGTTTCTCTCTCTGTTCCCCTTCCTCCCTCCCTCCCTCTCTCTAAAATCAATAAAAATAAATAAATAAATATCACTCCAGTTGCTATGTGAAAAATGGATAGAGGTAGCCAAGGCAGGCAATAAGATAAGCATTCTAGGTAAGAAATAATGGTGGTTTTTATAAGGGTGTTTTCTTGTGTAAGGAGCTGGAAAGGGAGATGGCACCAATTACTAAATGGAGATACAGCAGGTTTGAGGGATGGAACTCCATTCAGAATTGAACTCATTATATGTGAGATGCCTGTGAAAATATGAAAAGTGTAGGCAGTATAACATAAGCATCAGGAGAATGAAACTGTGGACTGAGCTAGAGATACGAATTTGAGTTGTTTGCCTAAAAGTGGTACTGAAAGCCATGGAAATGCATGAGATGACCAAAAAAAAAAAAAAAAAAGTATGCAGCTAAAGAAAATAATACTAAGGCTAATATGGAGCCTTAGTAACTCTAACATTAGACGTCTGTGGGCAAATAGCAACATCTATCTAACTGGACCCACAGAATTTGTATCAGTGAGCAATGACAAGTACAGAGGAGGAGATTAAGAGCCCCTATTGTAGGACAAACTGTAAACCTTTCAGCTGCATGTTCCATAACTATCAACCAGATACGTTTACAGTTCTATATGCAGTATAGCCCAGTAAATGTAGTTCAAGAAGTTACCAGTTATTGACTAATTATCATGTACCAGGTATTATACTAGGTCATTTGCACGCATTAAGAGAAATCACTGGGCCTCAGAGAATAATGACTAAGCACAATGTACAAAGTTAAAAAGATCCACAACCTCAGCGCTTGACAGCAGCACTCCAGCCATGAAAAGCAATGACAACAAAGGACAGCAGACTCCAAATCTCTCATTCAGCAGTCAGAAGACAGACTCCTCCTACTTCCCATTTTGAATTAAATAAGATTTACAAGGTTTATCAGCAGTTCTAGGATGTGGAAGCCTCAGAAAGATACTAGGTTTTGGCTAAAAGGACAGAAGTATACTCAAAAGAAATGTTATTTATCATAGATATACCCAAGGCTCATAGAGTGAGTCATATGAGTTACATATATGTAACTAGCCTATTAAATAAGCTTATCCAGTATGGTACAACCTAAAACAGTCTTTTTTTTTTTTTCTCCTTACCATTGTGTTTCAATCTGTTCTATTGTATCTCCCAGCTGATGGTGGGTTGCAGTGGAGGCAACCTCTTATTTCAAAAGCAGTGGGACAAGAGTGTCTCCTGAAGGCCAGGGCTCTCATGCAGGAGGTACAGAGCCATCTTGATAGGACCCTGGACTTTGAGGACAGCCTGCAGGAGTGAGACCACAGCATCAGGGAGAACCTATATGGGATGTACTGAAACAGGAAGTCAGGGTCATGCCTTTTAGGCTAACAAATCTCTTCAAATAAATCCTTTTTCTTATCAGTTTAGCCTGCAGATCTTCTATTATGTGTAGCCTTTATATTTCAAGACAGCTTTGGCCAGTTTTTCGTAAGTCATTCCATCTAGAATGTTTGGGATCTTGTCACCTATTATTTTCAGCCTTGTGCATCCATCCAGACTCCTATGCAACAACATCCTAACCCATTGAACCCATTTGCTATAGATGATACTATCCCCATTTACCAAATGAGAAAACGAAGGCTCAGAGAGAGTGACTTGCCTAAGCTACAGAATTGCAGGGCAGGATTTGCCCCAAGTCCTGTTGAACCTCTAAACGGTTTCAATTGCAGTGAACCATGTTTGAAAAATCAAGCCAGATGGAATATAATTTAGAATCTACTCACTATATTAATTAGGTAATTGTGAACTTGAATGTAACAGATTAAAACGAAATTTTTTGTTGTTGCAACCAAGGTATGGATTAGAACCATTTTTTTTAAAACTATAGCTGCCAAAACTCCAATCCCAGAACTCCAATTTAGAAGTGTGAGACAGGGTTGTTAATTCATATCTATTTTCACTTTTAATGTGGAAGCTCCTGGGTTAAACTTTCAGCTTTTATTTAGTGTGGTATTTTAAAATGTCTTAGAGTATACTTGGGTTTTTAGTAAATAAATCTGTTAAGAAATCTGGAAACCTAGGAATGGAAGCAAATAAAAGATGTTTATTTAAGGTAAAATGAAGAAGAAAAATATATTGTTGGAGTATACATCACTCAAACACACGGAGAATAAGGAGGATTCCTATAAACAAATTACAAAATCAACACAGAGGCAAATAAGCAAGACTAAGGACTAACCTGAAATTTGACTGAATTCTGTCTGAACTTTATCAAAATATAGCATAGATAAATTCCTAATTTACCTAGCTGATAACTTCATCTTTTCAAAAGGAAAAGGAACAATCAGCAAGATTTCTTATTTAAAATGGCACTAGTTAACTTCCCCTAACGCTGCCTCTCCTATCTTTTCACTAAAGCACTTCTAAAGATAGGGGAAAATATGAACACACAATACCACCTCAAAATTAAGATGGACAGACAACTTAAAGCAAACATCTGGAAAGAATCTGTACAAAGCACAGGACAGATTCATTTAGTTGGTTCTCAATGAAAGCCTGAATATATTTTTTTCCCCTCAACTTGACCTCCAAGTATAAATCTGAGAAGAGGATTCAGTAATGACTCAAAGAGATAAAGAAACTAAAGAAGGCAATCCAGTATCTTGTGTGTTGAAAAGTATAGCGTGGATAGAGAGCACCTCTTTCAAAAGTAGGTAGAAAACAGCCAACATGAGAACTATAAAATATTAAATCCTAATAAACTTATTTAAGGTCATAACTTTTTTTCTGAGTACCACTTTATCTGCATACCACAAATTTTAGTATGTACTTTTATTACTGTTCCATTCTAAAAAGTTTACAGACTAGGAGTTATTTGGGAATATGTTTGTTTGGTTTACAAACACATTTTTTATATCCCATTTTCCTTTTATTGTTTTTATTTGTAATCAGATTGTTTTAAGATTAAAAAATGCTCTATATGATGTCTATTTTTTGAAAGTTGTTGAGACTTCTTGTGAGCCAATACATGGTAAATACAGACTTAAAAATAATATGTTTTATATCTTGTATGCATGATTTTTATAATATATCTTAGATCAATATTATTGAACTACAGCTAGTCTAGTGATAACATATAGCAGAGAAATGATAAAATCTTACATTACTAATAATGAACAGGAAAGTTAGACTATGGACCAGACAAATTTGGTTTTCCAGACACTGACTGAGCCTTTTGTTGATTGTAGGCTGCAGAGGAAGAACAACACTTATAATCTTCCAAGTTGAAAAGATGTTCCCAGTAACTAAAAGTCTCTCCTGCAATTCAATTACATGAGATTCTAAGGTGAAGAAGCTGTATATTATCTTTTCTACTGGAGGTTAATAGTTTATTTTTGGAGAAAAGCAAAACAAGTTTTAAAAGATTTAAAGTTATGGTTAGGGAGAAGCAAATTTCTTATCAACCAGTCCAGACTTTGATGTTGACCACTACTGGATGGACAACTGAATAATGATTTGTTCACATATAGAATAAGAGTATTAAACAACAGAGAAGGTCTGCTTCCTAAAAGAATTAAGAAATAACTGGAGTTTTGATATATTTGTGACTGGTATTTCTCACTAGAGAAGCAGAGTTTCAGCACTGATTGTAGCCAACTAGCAGCACAATACAGGACTACGTTCATTTGGAAAGACACACACTCAGGTTTTTACCTGAGTAAGAGATTGTTACAGGTTAAATTGTGCCCCTCCCCCAAATTTATGTGCTCAAATCCTTATGCCCAGTACCTCAGAATATGACCTTTTCTGGAATAGTATCATTGCAGATGCAATAAACTAAATTAAGACAAGGTCATACTGGGTAGGGTGAACCCAACATGACTGTGGTCATTAAAAAAAGAAGACCATCAGAATAGACAGAGAAATGGGAAGAATGTCATGCAAAGATGGAGAATTAGAGTGATGCACCTACAAGCCAAAGACAGCCAGCTGGAAAGAAGAAAAAAAGGATAGCCATAGATTTCAGAGGAAGCATGGAATTGTCTATGCCTTCATTTATAACTTTTAGCCTTCAAAATTAAGACATAAATTTCAGTTGTCCTTAGCTACCCAGCTTGTAGTGCTTTGTTATGTCAACCCTAGACAATTAATACAAAACCGTTTGCAGATATTTCTTAGGGAACTTAATGAGGAATTCATGACAGCATCACAAGAAAGGAAAATTCAAAATAATAGTTGTTTTTATTTTTAAAGCAGGATAAAACTCTAACTGTAAACAATAAATGAATATCAGAATAAAACTGAATGAAAATCTGGAATCTGTTTGAATTCATTTCCAATGCTCCATCCTGAAAAGTAAATATCTACAACATTTCAGCATTTATAATTCCTAAATTAAGGATAATAGAATAAAAATTTAGCTAAGAATTAGCATTTGTCTAATTTATGCCTGTCTTAAATACTTATAGAAATTCCTAATAATGCATTAAGCATGTGTTGTGCCCTTATTAAGTCTTGAATACTCTGGTGAGATAATGTATATGTATATCTAACCACATGATAGGAAATCCAAGATGCTAGTGGAGTAGGTAAAAGCTACACTTACCTCCTCCAGGGCCAAACTGGAATTAACACTAAATTATAGAACAATCATCCTGATTAATCAACAGAAGACTAGCTGGAGTCTTATAATCAAGGATTTATAGAAGCCACATCAAGACTGGTAGGAAAGGCAGAGAAACAAAAAAGGCTGGCCCTGCTCCCAAGGGCAGTGGCTAATGTCCTGGAAGAATATCACAGCTGCAGACAGGGATTCTGCTAAAAAGCATGGTGTCTAAACCCCAAGCTGGGCTCCCCAGCCCAGAGCACAAGGGCTAGGAAGAGTCTCCCAAAATAACATCTGACTGAAAAGCAGGAGGGTTTCTGTCTGCCAGGAAGAGATGGCTAGAGACACAGGCACCCTATTAAAGGGCCAACCCACAAAATTTCATTCACAGCAACTTACCCTGAGATCCGGGGGAGGGAGGGCATGGCAGACTACATTTACATGAGGAGAATCTGGGGTTTGTGGAACTGCCAGGATCACTGTGCTGCCAAGATCACTGTGCTGAGTCATTTTCCCACACAACAACACCATCTTTCTTGGGTAGAGCACTCCCCTCCATAGGCATCAGCCTGGAGGAAAACAATAGCCCCACCTGCTGGATGCCTTCTCCCTCCCTTGCAAAGCTTATATACCCTGTTGATGAGACAGCTGCCTTGGCCAAAGTGTAGAGTTTTGGACAGACTCAGGGGGGTGCCAGTAACTGAGTTGTGTGGCTTTGGGGCAGGGGTCATTCCCCCCACTTTCCCATGAACCTGACTAGCGCTTTTCCTTCATGGAAGATCCACTAGAACCAGCCTACAGGCTTCTAGCAGACCCACCCTCCAGGGAATAGAGGCCCCACCCACATGACCCCTAGGGGCTGAGATCAGGGTGAAATCTGGGACAAACTGAGTTGTTTGGCTCTGGGGCAGGGGCCACAACCCCCACCTTCATTGAAGCCTGACCAGCACCTCCCATCATGGGACATCAACCAGTCCCATCATCCTGACTACCAGCAGCCCAAACCTATGGAGATTTGATTCCTCCTAGCAGAACCTGGGACAGACTGAGCTGTGTGGCTCTGGGGACAGAGCCATTTTTCTCTCACAAACCCAACTGGAGCAGAGTACTCCCTTTACATGACCAAAACTTGGTAAGTTTTAGAATAATAAACTCTGCCAGCCTCTCCCTGATAACTCCCTGAGATCCTGCCTCAACACAAATGTGTGCGATCACCCAGCAGGTCGCATCTAGACTTGGTAGACCCAAGGAAAGTTGCTGAGTGGCATCAGAACCAGCCCTGGCACCGAGTTAGAACCTGTATCAATCTGGTAAACACAGAAATCCCCTACCTGGTGGCTCACTGTGAATCTACATCATGCAACTCGAGTACTGCAAGAAGCTCTTTCAGTGACTGAGCCTACCAGGCAGAAGGCAAAAGCAGATCTCAGGGTGCTTTAGGACTTTTGCTGACCTGCCCTGGTCATGGTGTTGGTGAAAGCTAACTTTGGTGTATGGCATGGTCCTTTCCATGCACACCCATGCCCAGTAGAGGCACTGGATCACTTGTAGCTCTAGGTAGTCCAGGGCCACAGGTAGTGTCTGACGCCAGAGTGCCTCCCAAGGCATCCAGAACCAACACACCCAATGGCCAGTTTCAGACATCAGAGCAGGAGCCAAAAATCTACATAAGCAGCATATCCAAAGGGAGATCCCAGTAAGCACCAGACCCTGCTGAGTCAAATTCTGCTTCATGGAGTCAATACCTGCACAGTAGCATGCATGCTGCTGTTGGAGCTGAGCCTCACAGTCAGCAGCCTGAGGGTCAATCTCATGCACAAATGGACCAATAGTAATCAAGACACAATTATAACAGGAAGGCCTACTTAACCTACACAAGGGACATTCCGGAAGCATCCAGCTCAGGTGATCAAGGAGACTGCACCACTGGGCCCTGCAAGACACCTACTACATAAGACCACCTCACAAAGACTAGGAGTCATAGCAGATCTAATACAAAGAAGCAAACACAAAAAGGAGGCCAAAATGGGGAGACAAAGAAACAGGCCCCAAATGAAAGAACAGGACAAAATCTCCAGAGGGAAAAAAGATAGCTAAATGAAAGGGAAGCAAGCAATTTATCAAAAATATGGCCCCAAAACATAGTTATAAGGATGCTCAGCAGCATAAAAAAAAAACTTAAAAGTCATAAGAAAGGATAAGTCAGAAATGAAGAATACATATCTGAAATTAAGGATACACTAGAAGGGATAAACAGTAGATTGAATGAAACAGAGGATCAAATCAGCAATTTGGAAGAAAGGTAGGAGCAAAACACCCAATTAGAGCAGCAAATGAAAAAAGAATTTTAAAAAAATGAGGATAATTTAAGGGACCTCTGGCACAACATGAAGTATACTAACCTCCACATCATAGGGGTACTAGAAGGAGAAGAGAGCAAGCAAGGGAGAGAGAACTTATTTGAAGAAATAATGACAGAAATATTCCCTAACCTAGTGAAGGAAAAAGACACACAAGCCCAGATTGTGCAGAGTCCCAAACATGATAAACCCAAAGAGGCCCACACCAAGACACATCATAATTAAAATGGAATAGGTTAAAGACAAAGAGAGAATCTTAAAAGCAACAAGAGAAAGAGAATTGGTTAACTACAAGGGTGTTCCCATAAGACTGTCAGCTGATTTCACACCAGAAATATTTCAAACAAAGGACTGATATGTAATATTAAAAGCGATGAAAGGCAAGAATCTACAACCAAGACTACTTTGCCCAGAAGGCTATTATTTAAAATTGAAGAAGAAACACAGAGCTTTCCAGAAAAGAAGAAGCTAAAGGAGTTTGTTAACACCAAACCAGCATTACAAGAAATGTTAAAGGTCCTGTCTGAGAAGACGGAGGAAGAAGAACAGAGGAACATAGTTAAAAGAAGAAAATAGCAATACATACATACCTACCAGTTTAAATGTAAATGGCTTTAAATGCTCCAGTCAGAAGACACAGGATACCTGAATAGATAAAAACAAAAGACCAATATATTAATACATGCTATTTACAAGGGACCTACCTCAAAATGAAAGGTACACACAGACTAGAAGTAAAGGGATGGAAATAGATTTTCATGCAAATGGAAAGAAAAATAAAGCTGGGGTAGCAATTTTATATCTGACAATAAAGATTTTAAAACAAAGGCAATAGTAAGAGACAAAGAAGGACAGTACATAATGATAAAGGGGGCAATTCAACAAGAGGATATAACCTTTGTAAATATTTATGCAACCAACAAACAAGCACCTAAATATGTAAAGCAAATCTTAATGCATGTAAATGGAGAGATTGACAGTAATACAGTCATAGTAGGAAATTTTAATACCCAATTGACATCAATGGATAGATCCTCCGCACAGAAAACCAACAAGGAAATGGTGGCCTTAGATGGCACACTAGATTAGATGGATTTAATTGATATCTTCAGAGCATTTCACCCCAAAGCAGAAGAATATATATTCTTTTCAAGTGTACATGTAACATTTTCTAGGATAGACCACATGTTAGGGCACAAAACAAGTCTCAGTAAATTTAAGAAGACTGAAATCATTTCAAGGATCTTCTCTGATTATGATGGTATGAAGCTAGAAATCAACCAAAAGGGAAAAAAACACAAAAACATGCGGACAAAAATAACATGTTACTAAACAATGACCAAGTTAATAATGAGATCAAGGAAGAAATAAAAAATTACTTGGAAACAAGTGAAAGTGAGACTACAACCAACCAAAATCTATGGGACACAGCAATAGCTGTGTACTAACAGGGAAATTCATAGCATTAAAGGCCTACAGCAAGAAACAAGAAAAAGCTCAAATAAACAATCTAACTTTACACTTGAAGGAACTTGAAAGAGAACTACAGAGTCTGAAATGAGTAGAAGAAGGGAAATGGTAAAGATCAGAGAAGAAATAAACACAATAGAGTCTTTTTTAAAAAATACAAAAGATAAATAAAACCAAGATCTGGTTCTTTGAAAAAAATAAACCATATAGGATAACCTTTAACCACACTAATCAAGAAAAAAGAGAGAGGACCCAAATAAATAAAATCAGAAATGAAAGAGAAGTAACAACTGATACCAGATAAATACAAAGTATTGTGAGAAAATATTATGAACAACTAACTATATGCCAACAAATTGAGCAACCTGGACAAAATGGATAAATTCCTAGAAACACAATATCTGCCAAAACTGAATCACAAAGAACCAAAGAATCTGAATGGACAGATTACAACTAGTAAAACTGAAGTAGTTATTAAAAAAAAAAAAACAACCCAACAAACAAAAGTCCTGGACTGGATGACTTCACAGGTGAATTTTACCTAACATTCAAAGAAGATCTAACACCACTCCTTCTCAAACTATTTCTAAAAATGGAGAGAAGACCCCCAAGCTCATTTTACAAGGCCAACATTATACTAATTCCAAACCAGAGAGAAACACTACAAAGAAAGAAATCTATAGGTCAATATCCCTGATGAACAAAGATGCAAAAGTCCTCAACAAAATATCGTCAGACCAGATCCACTAATACATTCACAAGATCCTACACCATGATCAAGTGGGATTTATTCCAGGGATGCAAAGTTGGTGCAATATCTGCAAATCAAAAAACATGATACACCACATAAACAAAATGAAGGATAAAAACCACATGATCACATGAATAGATGCAGAAAAAGCACTTGATAAAATCCTGCACCCATTTATGATAAAAACTTTCAGCAAAGTAGGAATAGTGGGAACACATCTCAAAGTAATAAAGGCAGTACACAGAATAAATATCCAGAAATCAGTAGCATTTTTATATGGCAATTATCAAGAAGGAAAACTAAGAAAACAATCCTATTCACAATTGTTTCAAAAAGAATAAAATACCTAGGAATAACTTTAACCAAGGATGTGAAAGACCTGTATTTGGAAAATTATAAAACAATTAAAAAAGAAATTGAAGAAAATACAAAATAAGTAGAAGTCTATACTGTGTTCATGGACAGGAAGAATTAACATCATTAAAATGTCCATACTACCTAAAGCAATCTGTAGATTCACCACAAGTCCTATCAAGATAACAATGGCTTGTTTCACACAACTAGATCAAACATTCCAAAAATTTATATGGAACTACAAAAGACCCCGATAGCCACAGCAATCTTGAGAAAGAAGAACAAAATTGAATCAATAATGCTACCCATATCAAACTATACTACAAGGCCAGAATAATCAAAACAGCATGGTACTGGCCAAAAACAGACACATAGACTGATGGAATAGAATAGAAAGCCTAGGAATAAACCAATGCCTTTATAGTTAATTAATATTTGACAAAGGAGGCAAATCATAGAATGGGGTAAATATAGTCTATTCAATAAATGGTGTTTGAAAAACTGGACCAATACATGCAAAAGAATAAAATCTAAACCATCTTTTTAAACCATACATAAGGAAAAACTGAAAATGGATTAAAGACATAATTGCTGACTCAAAACCACAAAAATCCTAAAAAAAACAGGCAATAAAATTTTGGACATTTCTCACAGCAATATTTTTTCTGATATATCACCTGGGGCAAGGGATACAAAAAAAAAAATAAGCAAATGGAACTATATCAAACTAAAAGTTTTGCACAAGAAAGGAAACCATCAACAAAATGAAAAGACAACCCAGTGAATGAAGAATATATTTGCCAATGATACATCTGGTGGACTTAATATTCAAAATTTATAAAGAACCTATAAAACACAACACCAAAAAAAAAAAAAAAAACCCAAACAATTTAAATTAAAAAATGAGCAGAGGACCTGAATAGACACATTTCCATAAAGGACATAGAGATGGCCAATAGATACTCAACATCACTAATCATCAGAGAAATGGAAATTAAAACAGCAATGAGATATCACCTCACACCTGTCAGAATGGCCATCATCAATATATATATTTTTTAAAAAGTGCTTCTAAGAACGTGAGGAAAAGGGAACCCCTCATATACTGTTGATGGGATTGTAAATTAGGACAGATACTGTGGAAAACAATGTGGAGGGTCCTTAAAAAATTAGAAATAGAGTTTTCATGTGATCCAGGAAATCCACTTCTCAGTATTTATTTAAAGAAAAGAAAAACTTTAATTCAAAAGATATATGCACCTTTATGTCCATCACAGCATTACTATTTAATAGTAATAACCAAGATATGGAACCAACCTATAAGTTCATCAGTAGATGAATGGATAAAGAAGATGAATGGACATAGAAGATGTGTGTACACACACACACACACACACACACACACACACAAAATGGAATATTATTCTCAGCAATAAAAAAGAATGAAATCCTGCCATTTGCAACAGCATAGATAAAGTCAGACAGAAAAAGACAAATATTGTATGATCTCACTTATATGTGGAATCTAAGTAACATCAAAATAAATGAATAAACAATATAAAACAGAAACAGACACACATATAGAGAGAACAAACTGATGGGTTCCCTAAGGGATGGGGGTAGGGAGATGAGAATAAAAAATATAAATAAATCTCAAATAAAAAACACATTTCAGAAAGATAGATATGGCCCCCCAAAAAAGAAAAAGAAAATCCAAATAAATTGTTAAAGGATGTATACAATATATCAATACACCTGATCAGCTATTTTCCCTCTGATGGGCACCAACAGTGTCTCAGATGTAGCAAAAATAAATCTTACACATTATCCAACATTTGGAGGCCTGCATATGAAAAGATCCCAGTGTACCTCCTGCAGCATACTACTGCAAGAAGCACGAATTAGGGTAATTCCTGTCATTTAAAATTCAACAAGAACTTGCAAAGCAAGTTTTGCAACCCCCCCATTCCTTTTGGTCTTCTTTTACTTTATTATTCATCTATTTATTTGAGACTGTGAACTCCTTAAAGCAGCTTTCATGCCCACCACAATGTTTAACATTTAGCAAACCTTCAATGGTAATTAAGAATTGAAATTTTTAGTAGCTAAATTGGTTTGGGTACTGTCCTGATACACTAAGGTTGTGAATTCGATCCCCCCTGGTCAGGACACATACAAGAATCAAGCAATGAATGCATAAATCAATGAAACAGCAAATCAATGTTTCTCTCTCCCCTCCTTTTTTCCTCTCTCTCTCTCTAAAATAAATCAATCAATAAAAGAAATAAATTTTTAATAATTCAAAATGATAAGATTTCCTTAAAATAAAATCTTGCCTTAAAAACAGTACAGACAGAATTGAGAAAAAGTAAATAAATTTATTTTTCTCATTACATAGGAATGGTGTATTGGTATTCACAAGCAGGTCTGTATCATAATTTCATTGTCACTCATATTAAGAATGAGGTTATTGAAAAATACTTCCAAAATATTTCAATTAAGATATTCTTCAAATATTTTAAAATATCATTATGAAGCTGCATATCAATGTAACTAGTCAGTTTCATAGTAGGATCTTGTGATGTTAAATTTCATCCACATTTATCGTGAGCAATTTAAGGTTTGCCAGAACACAACTCAAGTCCTTTGTTTTCCTTCCAATATTGTTTGAGTCTCTCTGGAAAATCTCTACTCACCCCTTTCAGGATTTAATACAAATATCATCTCACCTAACCTTTCCTTTTCTTGTCCTAAGTGGTGTACTGACTGAATGAGCAGGATATCGTCCCTATATATTTGTATATATACACTGTTAACAAGGCATCTTAAGGGCAATATTAATTTCCATCAAAATAAGCAGGTGGACTAAGTATTTATTTGGGAAATATCCATCCAGCAACTACTAAATGCTAGTCACTGTGTGAGAAACTGAACTGAAAAAAAAAAAAAATTGACACCAGTCCTTGCCCTAAGAACTTCACTGTCGCTGTGACAAAATCTAAATTAAAGGAATTTGCTTTTTTCTCTACAAACTATAAGTCAACAGTGAGATTAACTAGATAACTAAATTCTTCATAAAATAGTGATGCCAACACAAATGCCTTTGTCCACAGACTTTAGATACCACACTAGTTGTCAACCTTGCCTTCACATTGTAATCATTTGTGGAACATTAAAATAGATATAAAATGCCTGGATCCCACTCTCAGAGATTCTGACTTAATTGTTCTTAAGTGCAACTTGGGCACTGGGATAAAAAGAAGCTCCCCCATGCTTCTATGTGCAGCCAAGGTTGAGAACCACCACCAGCTCTCTCTCAATGGCCTAGTAGCCTTTCCTTTCTGCCTGAGGGCATAGACTTTCATGATCATGGGGCTAAAAGCAAAGAATGTTACAGAAAAATTAACAAAAGAGGATATTCACTAGACATAATATGTTTAGATATATGTCATCCCTTCTTTTTCAAACCAACTCTAAAACGAGAGCTGCTTTTTTAATTTTAATCCTCACCTGATACAGTACTAACTTTAGGATGTATTAAAAGTCAACACATTTGTCCATTCATTATCTTACCCAATCAACCCAACAAGCTAGAAATCTAGAAATCTAAAATCTCTCCTTTATGTAGAACAAATCAAGTATTTCTTATTTCCTCAAAGAGCTAGACAATTAATTATGAAAACTGCTTTCTTCCTTTAACATTTTCAGATAGCCAAGTACAAAGATGGAGCAAGTTTCAAACTGCCTCTAGCTAGAGAGGGAAAAAAATGAAATTGGTCTTTTACAGACTTAAATGACTTGGAGAACTCATACAATAAGTCATATTTCTTTGATTTCCACTTTCTTCTATAGAAATA
This sequence comes from Pteronotus mesoamericanus, assembly GCF_021234165.1. Lineage (NCBI taxonomy): Eukaryota > Metazoa > Chordata > Mammalia > Chiroptera > Mormoopidae > Pteronotus > Pteronotus mesoamericanus. The sequence goes on along the minus strand of NW_026555085.1, from coordinate 25,428,597 downwards.
TTAGATATGATAGATAATAAGTATATCAAGGTCATGTTTACCTAATTCTAACAAAGCAAATCATAAATCTCAAATTGTTAACCATCTGCAGAGAATGACTGGATCCTTTTTTTTTTTTAGAAGCTAAGTAATTAAAATGGAAAAATGTGTTTAATGTTAAAACAAACTGGAATGTTATTATATTAGATAAGGGAGCTGTTCATGACCACATAATGTCAATTAAAGCGATCAGAAATTATGTGGTCCCTTAGATTGCTTTATTTCCCTCAGCAGAATATTAATTTCAGGTGAGTAATTTAAATTGCATTAACAGCAGACTCCTTAAGATGACACTTCATTTAGTCTTGAAAGTTGCTGCTGTTTAAGACATTCCCCCAGCCTGCCATTTCACACTGGTGCTAACTTGTGCCAGATTGTATATTGTTTTTTTCAAAATACCATGGGGGTGTCAAATGCTTTAATGCAAACCTGCCGCTTTATGGCAATATGCAATGTAAATAAATCAGAGACACTTCTGTTAATTGCCTTATTTTAGATAGAAAACCTTTCAATTAGGTGTATGAAATCAACTGACAGTTTTATGAACCAAATAGTTTTGGAAATATCCTTCACATTCACTGGATATCATCATATTTTCAGAGGCCATATGGTATGAAGTAGAACCACAAGATCTTCAAGGACAGGCAAACTTAGGCTCAGCATGAATCTCAACTGCAGTATCTGTGTTTCCTTCACTAATCAATGTCCAGGTAAGATAACTTTCAAAGTTGCTAATTTGGGGGGAAGACAGTATCAAAAAATATTTTTATAAAAATTATTTTTTGTGGTTATTTTCCTTACAAAGACAAGTGCACATTCCTCTACTCTCCCATGAACCACCAATCCACTAATTTAAATAGCGACAGACCATTAGAGCCTGGATCAAATAGATGACAAGGGCTACGAGGGTAAGGACATGTGTATTTTGTTAGAACCGTTTGAACGTCAACTTTGAACACAAATAATTATTTGCATAAGAATAACAGTTTCATGGAAGACCAAATAAAAGTATTAAATGGTTCAAGAAACTTTAACCTAGTGGCAAATATTATACAGCTTAAATTTACCTTTGACCTCCAAATCCTCCTCAAATAAAGGAAAGGGTAGGTTCTAAATTGGATATGACAAAATCATTGATTCAACCACCATGTCTTTATCAAATAACTCTCCCTACTTCTTCTATGCTTTCTGTTGCAGTATCACAGGTTTATAAGCCCCTTCACAGAAATATAACATTCATTTTATTATAATACAGGGCCTTTCCTTTCTCAACCATAATCCTATTCCTTTTCTTTTCTCCTCTAAACTCCATGTCCTAATCTGTAACACCTCTCTCCTATAGCTCGCATGAGTTCTCCTGAATTTTGCTTTTTGTCTTATGCTTTTATTGCTGTCAGCGTTGTTTCCTTCTAAGCTATTCCCATGTTGTCCCAACTCAGTTGGAAGATCCTTCACTGTCTTTGTAAACTGCCTCCTGAATCAAGCTCACATAGTCCAAGGCCATCCACCCAGAAAGGTAATTTCACACCCTAAAACTACCCCAGCCAACCACTCATTTGAGCACATCTTTCTAATTCTCATTCTCTACAGAATGAAAGAGATCTTTTCTCCAGAAATCCTAGCTTTTGGAAAAGGATAAGCCCAGCCTTTCCAGAAGACCACCAGCAGTAGTAACATTTCTAAACTAACTTTACAGAGCTTCTTGTTTACTTCCTTGAGACTTACATCTGCCACCACTGTGAAACCACCCAGCCACGTAGCAAAGCGGTCTGCCACCCAAAGGTTACAACGGATAAGTATGCATTCTCCAACACACTCAAATTTGAAAACCCTCGAGTAAATGATGACAAAGAAGGTTATAATTTACATAGCAGGAGACCAATATCCAAGCAAAGAAAATACAGCTATCTGGGATATTTCTTAAATTATGGATGGTCCAAAGTTAGTCTCTGTTAAAAGTACAATAAAAAGTAACCTAGAGAGAAGAAAACACCTTCTCTTTCTAATGATGGGGATGAGAATATACTCACCACCCCAAAATAAGCTACTTTGGCATAATGATTATTTTCAGCTGCAAGTAATTAAGGAACAGTAGACACAGAAGGAACTCCCTGCCCTCCTCTTTTCTGCCTATAAACAGGATAAAATTCCCATTGTGGAGAGGTCCCTTCTCCCCTTTCCCTTACAAGGAGGAAGACCTGACTCACCCTGGAGAGGGCACTGGCTTGAATGTGCATAAATAACATTTACTAAAATAACCCTTATCTTTCATTAGTTTCCCTATATATATTTACCTGCCTCTAGAACCCCAGATCCCTTTTCCTTTGTCATTTTATGACACTGTGTTAGAATGGTATAAAAGCCCCTGGGCCTAATCGCTTTCTTTGGAGTTTTCACTTTTTTCTTTTTTTTTTTTTTTAAGCTCCTGTGCACATGCGTAACAGACTTTTCTGCTGTTAAATGTCTTTTGTCAGTTTAATTTCACAGGCCCCACCTACAGAATTTAAGAGAATATTAAGAACATTTCCTTCCCTCTCCTACACTGAGATTAGCCAATTAAAATCATGTTTATCCTTGAGTAAAAACTAGCAAAATGCTCCATAAATCTGGTTTCTTTTAAAGTAATGAAATGATGCAAGAAAATAGAAGAAAATCATAAATTCTTTCAAGACTATAGCTATGGCATCTTAACTGTATTTCTTTTCATTTGTGTGTTGTTTTTAGGATAATTCTTTTTTAAAATATTGTATAGGTGAGGGCTAATCTAAATGAAAAAGCCCTTTAGCCACAACCCCTGATAAATATGTTGCTGTTGTCTTGATACACTATGTAGTAAAAAGCAGTGGGACTCCAATGACTGACACTGTACTCACATAGGCTGTGCAGCTGACAGAAATGTCACCACTTAGTCTCTGAGGAACTAAAGGCAATTTACAGGCTTATTTAATTTTAGCCCATGTTCAAATGACACTATAAAGTTGTAGGGGAGCAGATACCGTCATCATAGCATGGCGAGTAGGGAAAACATGACTCCAGAAAAACAGAGTGAATGAAGCCATTTGCAGGCCAAGAGATCAGAAACTCAGTTATGTACCAGGCCAGAACGAGAGATGTTGCTGTTTTAAAATGGACCCAAACTACCAGGATGAACTGTTAGGTAAGCTTTCATTTCAACAAGAATCTCCCTCTTTAGCACACAATGCCTTTAGCCTAAAATAACACCTAAAGGGATTTGTGCTCACCTCTTCAACTACTGTCATTCTATAAGCCAGCCTTTTGGAAAGTTCTTTCCCTGAAGGAATGCTACTGTTGTTCCCCCAGGGCATCTAATTCTTACAAAACTCTTTCAGTTTAGACAAAAAAGAAAATTTTTGCTTGGCCCTTAGGAATCCTATTGGATATATCAGATTTTACAAAATTTTATTGTGATAAAATAAACATAAAATTTACCATTTCTCCCTTTTTAGTGTAGAGTTGACTTCCAGCAGGTTCATTCACACTGTTGTGCAACTATCACTACTATTTGTCTTCAGAAATTTTTCATCTTCCCAAAGTGAAGTTCTGTACCCATTAAACAATATCTTCCTTTTTCCCTCCTCCCCAACCCCTGATAACCAATATTCTACTTACTTTTTCTATGATTTTGACTATTCTAGCCACCTCATATAAATGGAATCACACAATATTTGTTCTTTTGTGTCTGGCTTATTTCACTTAATGGCATCAAGATTAATCCATTTTGCAGCATATATCAGAATTTCATTCCTTTTTAAGGCTAAATACTATTCCATTGTATATCTATAAACAAATGATAAACATTTTGTTTATTTATTCCATTTAATATGGATTTGGATTTTTTTCACATTTTGGCTATTGTGAATCATGTTGTCATAAACACTAGTGTATAAACATCTGTTCAAGTCCCTGCTTTCAATTCTTTTATGTATCTCCAAGAAGTGGAATTGCTAAATCATGATTCTATGTTTAGTTTACTAAGGAACCACCTTACTGTTTTTCACAGTACTGTACCATTTTACATTCCCATCAGCAATATATAAGGGATCCAAAGGTTCAAATTTCTCCACATCCTCACTAATATCTCTGTCTTGTTTTTTTTGTAATAAGCATCCTAGTGGGTGTGAAGTTATATTTCATTTTGGTTTGGGTTTGCATTTCTCTGATGAATTAATGCTGAGCATCTGATATATCAGATATATGCCTATTTTATTCATTTACTTTTAATTGTACTTATCTATTTTTTTCTCCTTTAGAGCTTTACTGAAGTTTTAGTTCTTCCAAATTATTGTCAACACATGGTATGATCAGTCTTTTAAATTTTAGCCATTCTAGTGTGAGTACTGTATTATCTCGTGATTAATTTGCATTTCCCTATGATGAATGATGCTGAGCATCTTAACATGTATTCATTTTCCATCTGCATATCTTCTTTGGGGAAATATCTATTCAAATCTTTTGTGCATCTTTTAGTTGGGTTATTTTCTGTCTTATCAAATTGTAAGAGCAGAATGTGATTTTTACAGATTTATCACTTATATCACATAATGGATATTATGTCGTATTGTCAGATATATTTTGCAAATGTTTTCTTTCAGTCTGTAGCTTGCCTTTTCATTTTTTAATGGTTATCTTTTGAAGAGCAAATGTTTAACTTTGATAAAGTCCAATATATTGATATTTTTCTTCTATACTTTGTGTATTTTGTGTTATTTTAAGAAATCTTTGCTAAACCTAAAATCAGTAATATTTTTTATGTGTAATTAATAAATTATCTCAAAAAATTAAGGAAATATATACCATAAAAAGAAGGAAGACTTTAACTATCCACCCCTACCCTGTATTAGTGCCACAAAATCTCTGTTAGTATCCATAAACTCCCTATCCCTCATGATTCTATTGGCCTAAGTGACTGTAACCCTGAAGAGGGCTAACAACTTCATACATAAACAAAGCCTAAGAACTAGGTTAACAAAAATCAGTATCCTCTATAAAAACCCTCCTCCTGATGCATCATTCTAACTTTTACACAATGTTATTCTCTTTTCCAAAGACTGACAGTATTCTACCTAGCTGACTATTTAATGACTTTCTCCCTTCCTCCTGATAGCTAAACTAGGAATTCCACAAACTCAAACTGTAAGAGAGTAGAATTAAAGAAAGTGTTGAAAGCAAACCTAAAATTCTACATCCAGAAATTTATCCTTCAAAAGTAAAGGAGACATGAAGACTTTCTCAGACAAACAAAAAGAGGACTTCATCACAGGTAAACCAGCCCTGCAAGAAATGCTGAAAGAAGTTATTCATGCAGAAAGAAAATGACATGTCAGGATCAACATAAAGAAAGGAAGTATGTCAGAGAAGAAATGAATAAAAATAAAATAAAATCTTCTATTTTTTTCTTGCTCTGCACTGATCTAAAAGATCTTTCTTCAAAGCAATAATAGCAACAGTGTGTTGAGCGATTATTGATTATGACATGAAAAAGTAAAATGAATGATAGCAATGCCATTAGAACAGAGAAATTGAGAATAAACAATTATAAAGTAACAATTACATATGAAGTGGGACAATGTCATTTAAAGATGGATTTAGATTATTTTTATGTGTATATTATAAACTGTAAGGTGACCACTAAAAGAGAGGAGATAAAATGAAATCACATAAAATACTCAATTAAAACCAAAGAAAACAGAAAAGAGGGGATAGGTGAAGAGAAAAATGCAAGGAAACAATTACAAACATGATAGATAGTAATACAACTATATTAATAATCAGGTTAATTGTAAATGGTCTAACTGGGTAAATACTGGTTCTCTTACCTATTGACCTCACTGAAAATTTCTGCATGAGAGTTATTTGGGAAATCTCTACACTACCTTTGCAACATTTTTGTGAATTTTTAAATATTATAAAATAAACCATTTATTTATTTAAAAATAAAGAAGTCATGTTAAAAAGGAATATAGGAAAAACCAAGAGTCCATAATATTTGATACTTTTAAATACTTCCCCACAAATGCACTCCATTAAAATGCACTGCATTGTCTATTAATAGTTCATCAGCTAATGTAGACTTAGACATGTCTAAAATAGCACTATCTAATAAAACTTTATATGAGAGAAATGTTCCATATCTGTACTATCCAATATGCTAACCACTAACCACATGTGTCTACTGAGCACTTGGAATGTGACTAATGTGACCAAGGAAGTGAATTGATTTTTAAATAATTATTAAAATTTAAACCTAAATAGTCAGATGTGGCTAGTGGCTACCATATTAGCACAAGTCTGTTATAGAAGTCAAACACAACTCTGCCTTTAGGCAAGCAACTTACTCTCCTATCCAATTATAGTATTTTGGGGGGGGGGGCATATTTTATAGATTCTAAGGTTTTCATGGTTGGAATTCAGTGACATCATGAATTTCAAAAACATTTTGTCAATCTTTACCAGCTTATCCATATAAGTATAATTTTGCAAGTAAAATATCCTAAAAGAAGAAAAATAAAATCCCAATTTTTGAAACATTTGTTTTTTTCCAAAATTATAGACTTGTATTTTCCTGGATACTCTATAAGTACAACTTTTGTCTTAACAAGAATTGTTTATGAGCTGACTTGTGTAACTGCAGAATGGATTTAAAATATTATCACATCTTTAAAGCTTGCATCATAGTACTACCAGCTTTCAGTTGAACAGAGTCTGAAATAGGGTAATCCAAATTCAACTGAATTTTCTCCGAAGGCAGATACAAAGAAAAAATATATAATGTATATTTTATGCATTATTATATATGATAAATAAATATTTATACATTATATGTAATAAACAGATAATATATATTAGCACAGAAAACTATATATAGTTTTATATATATGTATAGTGTTCCAATGTGTAAACATATCACAGTTTTTTTGATCCACTCACTTACTGTTAGGTACTTAGGCTATTTCCAGCATTTGGCTACTGTAAATAGGACCACTATGAACAGAGGGATGCATAAGTTCTTTTGGATTGGTGATTTGGGATACTTAGGGTATATTCCCAGCAGTGGAATCATTAGCTCAAAAGGCAGTTCCATTTTTAGTTTTTTGAAGAAATTCCATCCTGTTTTCCACAGCGGCTGCAACCAAACTGCATTCCCACTAATAGTCTACTAGGGTTTCCTTTCCTCCACATCCTCACTAGCACTTGCTTGTTGATTTGTTTATGATGCTCATTCTGCCCATGTGAGTTCTATTTCACTGTGGTTTTAATTTGCATCTCTCTGATGGCTAGTGATGTTGAACAACTTTTCATATGTCTATGGGCTCTCTGTATGCCCTCCTTAGAGAAGTGTCTGTTCAGGTCTTTTGCCCATTTTTTTTTTCAAATACATTTGTCTCTGCCTACCCCCCACCACTGTCCCTTGCCCCCTCCCTCCTTCCCTCCCTCAGCTCTTCCCCTTTGGTTTTGTCCATGAGTCCTTGCTATATGTTCCTTGACTTTCCCCTTCCCTTCCTTTTCCTCGCCTGCCCTCCCTCCTTCCCTATTGTCTCTGTTGATTTCTTTTCCTTTTAGTGTTGCTGGTCTTATTTTCCTTGCATCTTTGTATTGTTGGTTAGGTTCCACTTATAGGTGAGATCATATGGTATTTATCTTTCGCTCCCTGGCTTATTTTGCTCAGCATAATGCTCTCCAGTTCCATCCATGCTGTCGTGAAGTTTAGTAGTTCTCTTTTTCTTTCTGCTGCGTAGTATTCCATTGTGTATATGTACCATGAATTTTTGATCTAATCATCTACTGATGGGCATTGAGGCTGCTTCCAACACTTGGCTATTGTAAATTGTGCTGCTATGAACATCGGGGTGCATAGGTTCTTTTGTATTGGTGTTTTGATATTCTTAGGGTATAGTCCCAGCAGGGGAATCACTGGATCAAAAGGCAGCTCCATTTACAGCTTTTTGAGGAAATTCCACACTGCTTTCCACAGTGGCTGCACCAGTCTGCATTCCCACCAACAGTGGACTAGGGTTCCCTTTTCTCCACAGCCTTGCCAGCACCTGTTGTTTGTTGATCTGTTTACGATGGCCATTCTGACCGGTGTGAGGTGGTACCTCATGGTGGTTTTGATCTGCATTTCTCTGATGGCTAGTGATGCTTCAAATATCCCTGGGCCCTCTGTATCTCCTCCTTGTAAAAGCATCTGCACAGGTCCTTTGCCCATTTTTGGATTGGATCGTTTGTCCTCTTGGAGTGGAGTCGAGTGAGTTCTTTATATATCTTGGAGATCAAACCTCTCTCTGCTGTATCATTACCGAATATATTTTCCCATACAGCTGGCTTCCTTTTCATTTTGCTGATGTTTTCTTTTGCCGTGCAGAAGCTTCTTATTTTGATGAGGTCGCACTTGTTTATTCTTTCCTTTATGTCCCTTGCTTTAGGAGACATATTGGTAAAAAAATTGCTGCGTGGGATATCTGAGAGTTTCCTGACAATGTTCTCCTCTGGGACTTTTATGGTGTTGCGACTTATATTTAAGTCTTTTATCCATCTTGAGTTTATTTTTGTGTGCGGTGTCAGCTGATGCTTCAATTTCAATTTTTTGCATATAGCCGTCCAGCTCTCCCAACACCATTTGTTGAAGAGGCTATTATTGCTCCACTTTATACTTCTTCCCCCCTTTGTCAAATATTAGATGCCCATAGAGACCTGGGCTTATTTCTGGGCTTTCTATTCTGTTCCACTGGTCTATGGATCTGTTCTTGTGCCAGTACCAGATTGTTTTGAGTATAGTGGCTTTGTAGTAGAGTTTGATGTCCGGTATTTGTGATCCCTCCTACTTTGTTTTTCTTTCTCAAAATTGCTGAGGCTATTCGGGGTCGTTTATGGTTCCATATAAATTTTTGAAATGTCTGTTCTATTTCTGTGAAATACGTCATTGGTATCTTAATAGGGATTGCGTTGAATCTATAAATTGCTTTGGGTAGTATGGACATTTTGATGATATTAATTCTTCCAATCCATGAGCATGGTATATGCTTCCATTTATTTGTGTCTTCCTTAATTTCTTTTTTCAATGTTGCATAGTTATCTGCGTACAGGTCTTTTACCTCTTTGGTTAAATTTATTCCTAGGTACTTTATTTTTCTGCTTGCTATATCGAATGGTATTTTTTTTTCTGATTTCTTCTTCTTCCATTGCATTGCTGGTGTACAAAAATGCCTTTGATTTCTGAGTGTTGACTTTGTATCCTGCTGTTTTGCCAAATTCACTTATTAGGTTGAGGAGTTTTTTGGTAGAGTCTACAGGGGTCTCTATGTACACTATCATGTCATCTGCAAACAATGATAGCTTTACTTCCTCCTTTTGTAGTTGGATGCCTTTTATCTCTTTCTCTTGTCTGACCACTGTGGCTAGGACTTCCAATACGATGTTGAAAAGAAGCGATGAGAGCGGACATCCTTGTCGTGTTCCCGATCTTAGTGGGAAAGCTTTCAGTTTTTGCCTGTTGAGTAAGATATTGGCTGTAGGTGTTTCATATATGGCCTTTATTACGTTGAGGAATGCCCCATTTATTCCCATTTTGCTGAGTGTTTTGATCATAAATGGGTGCTGTACCTTATCGAATGCTTTTTCTGCATCTATCGAGATGATCATGTGGTTTTGGTCTTTTCTTTATTTATGTGATGTATCACGTTTACTGATTTGCGTATATTGAACCATCCCTGCATGCCTGGGATGAATCCCACTTGATCGTCGTGGATAATCTTTTTAATGTATTGCTGGATGCAGTTTGCCAATATTTTGTTGAGAATTTTAGCATCTATGTTCATCAGGGAAATTGGCCTGTAGTTTTCTTTCTTTGTAGGGTCTTTATCTGGTTTTGGGATTAGGGTGATGCTGGCCTCATAGAAAGAGTCTGGGAGTCTTCCCTCCTCTTGGATTTTTTGGAATAGTCTGAGAAGGACAGGGGTTAGCTCTTCCTTAAATGTTTTGTAAAATTCTCCTGTGAAACCGTCCGGCCCTGGGCTTTTGTGTGCCGGGAGTTTCTTGATTACTGCTTCAATTTCCCCAGCTGTTATCGGTCTGTTCAAGCTTTCTGTTTCTTCCTCCTTCAGTGTTGGAAGATTATACTTTTCTAAAAATTTGTCCATTTCACCAAGATTTTCAAATTTCTTGGCATGTAATTGTTCATAGTAGTTTCTGACGATCCTTTGTATTTCTGTGGTATCAGTTATTATTTCTCCTCTTTCGTTTATGATATTATTAATTTGGGTCCTCTCTTTTATTCTTGATGAGTCTGCTTAAAGGCTTGTCAATTTTATTTATCTTTTCAAAGAAGCAGCTTCTGGATTGGTTGATCCTCTGAATTGTTCTTTTCATCTATACGTCATTCAGTTCTGCTCTAATCTTGACTATTTCCTTCCTTCTCCTTGCTCTGGGATTTATTTGTTGTTGTTTCTCCAGTTCTGGAAGTGGTAGTGGTAGGTCTTTTATTTGAAATGTTTCTATCTTTTTTAGGTAAGCCTGTATTGCTATGAACTTCCCTCTCAGGACCGCCTTTGCTGTGTCCCATAGGTTTTGGACTGTTGTCTGTTCATTTTCATTTGTTTCCAGAAATTTTTTGATTTCTTCTCTTATCTCATTATTGACCGATTCATTGTTTAATAGTGTACTGTTCAGTCTCCATGAGTTTGCAAGTTTTTGAAGTTTCTCTTTGAGGTTGATTTCGAGTTTCAAGCCCTTGTGGTCCGAGAAAAAGTTTGGTATTATTTCAATTTTCCTGAATTTGCTGAGGTTTGCTTTGTGTCCTATCATGTGGTCTATCTTTGAAAAACTGCCATGAGCATTTGAAAAGAATATGTATTTTTCTTCTTTGGGATGTAAGGTCTATATATGTCAGTTAAGTCTCTTTGATTCAGTGTGTCATTCAGCGCCACAATATGTTTATTAATGTTTTGTTTGGAAGATCTGTCCATTTTTGACAGTGGGGTGTTGAAATCCCCTACTATCAGTGTGTTGTTTTCTATATCTTTTTTGAAGTCATCCAAAATTTTCTTATAAACTTGGGGGCTCCTATATTGGGAGCATATAAGTTTACAATGTTTATGTCTTCTCGATAGATTCTTCCTTTAAGTATTATAAAGTGCCCCTCTGGGTCTCTTTTTATGGCCTTTGTTTTGAAATCTACTTTGTCTGATACAAGTATGGCAACCCCAGCCTTTTTCTCATGCCCATTTGCTTGGAGTATTTTTTCCATCCCTTTACTTTCAATCTGTGTAGGTCTCTTGCTCTGAGGTGGGTCTCTTGTAGGCAGCATATGTGTGGGTCATGTTTTCTTATCCATTCAGCTACCCTGTGCCTTTTGATTGGGGCATTTAGTCCATTCACATTGAGAGAGATTACTGATAGAAACTTACTCATCTTTTCTCTTTGTACCTGTGTTCCTCTCTGTCTCATTCTTTTCCTTCATCTGCTTAAACCAGTCCCCTTAGCATATCTTGGAGTGCTGGTTTGGTAGAGATGTATTCTTTTAGCCTTCTCTTGTCTGGGAAACTCCGTATTTCCCCTTCTATTTTAATGGAGAGCCTAGCTGGGTAGAGCCGCCTTGGCTGTAGGCCCTTGCTTTTCATGGCTTGGTATATTTGTTGCCATTCCCTTCTGGCTTGTAGTGTTTCTGTTGAGAAGTCAGCTCCTAGGCGTATCGGGGCCCCCTTTTATGTTACTTTCTCCTTCTCCCTTGCTGCCTTGAGGATTCTCTCTTTGTCTTTGACATTTGCCATTTTAATGATGATGTGTCTTGGAGTGGACCTTCTTGGGTCCCTCTTGAATGGGGTCCTCTGTGCCTCCTGGATCCATGAGAGCCTTTCTCTCCTCAAATTAGGGAAATTTTCCATCATTACTTTTTCGAGGAGGTTCTCTATCCCTTGCTCCTCTTCTTCTCCTTCTGGTATCCCTATTATACGGATATTATTGCGTTTCAGGTTTTCCCTGCATTTCCCTAAATGCCTCTTCATTCTTTTTGAACCATTTTTCCATTTCTTGTTCTTTCTGGGAGCTTCTTTCTACCTTGTCCTCCATCTCACTGATTCGATCCTCGGCTTCATCCAGCCTGCTTTGGATTCCTTCTACTGTGTTCTTCAATTTAAAATGGGATTCTTCATATCCTCTTGTGTCTTCTTGATAGTTTCTATGTCCTTTTCCAGGCTGATGTAGTTTGCTGTAAGATCCTGATAGTTTCTCTGCAGTTTCTCATAGTTATCTTTGAGCTGGCTGAGCTCATTGAGCTTCCTTAGAACCATTGTTTTTAATTCAATATTTGATAGTTCCCTTGCCTCTATTTCATTTAGCTCTCTCTGTGGGGAGTCCCCTTTTCCACTCATTTGGGGGGAACATCTTTTCCTTCTCATTTTTGTGAGAGTCTGTTAAGTAATTTACTTATTTATTTCTTTTTGCTTCTGCTTCAATTGGGTTGTCTAGATTTCCTGACTTTGTGGATTAAACTTCTATGGTAGTAGGTGGGTCTTTTTATTTATTTATTTATTTATTTATTTATTTATTTATTTATTTATTTTCCCCTTTACTTTTCTTTCTGGGCCTGCCTCTGGTGATGTCAGTTGTTGACCCTATATGACCTTGGGTCGTTTGTTTGAGCCTTCCAGGAGTCTACTGTCTGTGTCTGACTCCTGCTTGGGGCAGCTCTGTGACCCCTTTGGTCAGGGCTGGGCTATTTCTTTGGATCGCTCTGCACTCTCACACTAGCTCCTTGAGCGCGCTCCCTGGCACGGCAAGATGCCCCGTCCGCCTGGGATCGCGTGTGCTTGCCCCAGACCAGGGGGCTTATTCGCAACCTCGCGCACTTGTCTGGTCCCCCTGGCCGGCGGGCACCCCAGCACTGGTCAGTTTAGGGTAGAAACAGTAGTATCTTAAAGATACTCTCCATCACCTGATATATGACCTCATCTGTGCCTTTTGCCCATTTTTGAACTGGATTGTCTTCCTGGTATTGAGTTGTATGAGTTCTTTATATATTTTGGAGGTCAAACCCTTGTCTGAGGTATCATTGGCAAATATGTTTTCCAATTTGGTGGGATCCCTTTTCATTTTGATGTTTTCTTTAGCCACATGGGAGTTTTTTTAATTTGATGTAGTCCCATTTGTTTATTATTTCCTTTATTTCCCTTGCCCTAGGAGATATATCAGTGAAATATTGCTGTGTGGGATATCTGAAATTTTATTGCCTAAGCCTTGCTCTAGAACTTTTATGGTGTCATGACTTATATTTAAGTCTTTTATCCATCTTAAGTTTATTCTGGAGTATGGTATAAGTTGGTGGTCTAATTTCATTTTTCTGCATGTACCTGTCCAGATCTCCCAACACCATTTATTGAAGAGGCTATTTTTACTCCATTTTATGCTCTTTCCCCCTTTTTTGAAAATTAATTGACTATAGAGACATGGGTTTATTTCTTGGCTCTCTATTCTGTTCTATTGATTTATGTTTCTGTTCTTATGCCAGTAAGACTGTTTTGATTACAGTGGCCTTGTAGCATAGTTTGATATCAGGTACTGTGAACCCTGCTACGTTGTTCTTCTTTCTCAAGATTGCTGAGGCTATTCAAGGTCATTTTTGGTTCCATATAAATTTTTGACATATTTAATCTAGATATGTGAAATATATCATTGGTATTTTAATAGGGATTGCATTGAATCTATAGATTGCTTTGGGTAATATGGACATTTTAATGATATTAATTCTTCCAGTCCATTAACATATATAGAGTTCCATTTGTTTGTATCTTCCTTAATTGCTTTGTTCAGTGTTCTGTAATTTTCCAAGCACAGGTCTTTTACTTCCTTGGTTACGTTTATTCCAAGATACTGAATTTTCCTTGTTGCTATACTAAATGGGATTTTTTTCCTAGTTTCTGTTTCTGTTATTTCATTGTTGGTGTACAAAAATGCCAGCTTCTGAATATTGATTTTGTATCCCATTGTTTTGCCAAATTCACTTATTAGGTCGAGTAGTTTTTTTGGTGGAAACTACAGGGTTTTTTATATACACTATCATGTCATCTGCAAATAATGACAGTTTTACTTCCTCCTTTCCAATTTGGATGCCGTTTATTTCTTTTACTTGTCTGATAGCTTTGGCTAAAACTTCCAATACTATGTTGAATAGAAGTGGTGAAAATGGACATCCTTTCTTGTTAGTGGGAAAGCTTTTAGCTTTTGCCCATTGAGTATGATGTTGGCTGTAGGTTTCTTGCATATGGCCTTTATTATATTGAAGCATGTTCCCTCTACTCGCACTTTGCTCAGTGTTTTTATCATAAATGGGTGCTGTATTTTATCAATTTTTTAGCATATATTGATAATGATGATGTGATTTTTGTCTTTCATTTTGTTTATGCGGTATACTGCATTTATTGATTTGCAAATATTGTACCATCCTTGCATCCCTGGGATGAATCCCACTTGATCATGGTATATGATCTGTTTAATGTATAGCTGGAACCGATTGCCAATATTTTGTTGAGGATTTTAGCATTTATGTTCATCAGTGATATTGGCCTGTAATTTTCTTTCTTTGTTGTGTCTATACCTGGTTTTGGAATTAGTATAATGCTGGCCTTGTAAAATGAGCTTGGGGATCTTTACTCTTCTTGAATTTTTTGGAATAGTTTGAGAAAGACAGGAGTTAGTTCTTTAAATATTTGGTAAAAATTGGTTGTGAAGCTGTTCAGTCCAGGACAGCTGGAGGTTTGCGTGCCAAGAGTTTTATTGATTATTGCTTAAATTTCACTAATTGTTATCAGTCTATTCAAGTTTTCTGCTTCTTCTTGATTCAGTTTTGAAAGAGTGTATGTTTCTAGAAACTTGTCCATTTCACCCAGGTTGTCCAACTTCTTGGCATATAGTTGTTCATAGTGTTTTCTTACAATCTTTTGTGTTTCTGTGGTATTGGTTGTAACTTCTCCTCTTTCGTTTCTGATTTTATTTATTTGGGTCCACTCTCTTTTTTATTGATGAGTCTTGTTAAAGGCATGTCAATTTTGTTTATCTTTTCAAAGAACAAGCTTCTGGATTTATTGATCTTTTGAATTGTTCTTTTAGTCTCTATATCATTTAATTCTGCTCCGATCTTGATTATTTCCTTCCTTCTACCCACTTTGGGCTTTGTTTGTTGTTCCTATAGTTCTTGTAGATGTAGGGTTAGGTTGTTTATTTGAGATTTTTCTATTTTTTTTAGGTAGGTCTGTATTGCTATGAACTTCCCTCTCAGGACTGCCTTAGTTGTGTCCCACAGATGTTGGGCTGTGCTGTATTCATTTTCATTTGTTTCCAAAAACTTTTTGATATTTTCCTTGATCTCACTGTTAACCCATTCATTATTTAATAGCATGCTATTCGGTCTCCATATATTTGATTGTTTTGAGTTTTTTCCTTGAGGTTGGTTTCTAGTCTCAAGCCATTGTGATCCAAAAAGATACCTGATATGATTTCAATATTCTTTAATTTGTAGAGGCTTGTTTTGTATCCTACCATGTGATCTGTCTTTGAAATGTTCCATGTGCATTTGAAAAGAATGCGTATTTTGCTTCTTTGGGATGAAAGTTCTGTATATATCAATTAAGTCCATTTGATCTAGAATGTTGTTCAATTTCACAATATCATTGATTCTTTCTTTGGAAGAACTATCTTTTGTTGACAGCGTGGTGTTAAAATCCCCTATGATGAGTGTATTGCTGTCAATATCTTTCTTGAAATCCTCCAAGTTTCCTTAAATATTTAGGTGCTTCTATGGGTGCATTTGGGTGCATATATATTTACGAGGATTTTATCTTCTTGATGGATTGCTCCCTGAAGTATTGTGTAGTGCCCCTGTCTTTTTTTATGGCCTGTGTTTTGAAATATATTTTATCTGATATAAGTATTGATACCCCTGCTTTTTTTAATGTCCACTTGCTTGGAAAATTTTTTCCATTCCTTTTCTTTCAGTATGTGTAGATCTTTTGTTCTGAGGTGGGGCCCTTGTAGACAGTATGCATACAGGTCATGTTTTCTTAACTATTCAGCTAACCTATGTCTTTTGATTGGAGAATTTAATCCATTCACATTTAAGGTTATTATTGATAAGTACTTATTCATTGCCATTTTTTCCCTTTGTACCTGCGGCCCTCTCTCCCTCCCTCTCTCTCTCTCTCTCTCTCTCTCTCTTTCTTTCTTCATCTTCTTAAAGCAGTCCCTTTAGCATATCTTGCAATGCTAGTTTGATGGAGATGTATTCTTTTAGCCTATTGGTTGTTTGTTTTGTTTTTTTGTGGTTTTGTTTTGTCTTGTGTTTTTCTAGGAAACTCCTTATTTCACATTCCATTTTAAATGAGAGGCTTGCTGGATAGAGTAGTTGGTTGCAGGCCTTTGCTTTTCATTACTTGAAATACTTCTTACCATTCCCTTCTGGCTTGTAGTGTTTCTGTTGAGAAAGCAGCTGCTAGCCTTACCGGAGCTCCCTTGTATGTTACTATTTCACCCTTGCTGCCTTTAAGATTCTCTCTTTGTCTTTAAATTTTGCCATTTAATTATGATGTGTCTTGTGGTGGGACTCTTTGGATTCATCTTGTTTGGGACCCTCTGTGCTTCCTGGACTTGCATGACTTTTTCCCTCATCAAATTAAGGAAGCTTTCTGTCATATTTTGAAACAGGTTTTCTATCCCTTGATCCTCTTCTTCTCCTTCTGGTAGCCCTATAATATGAGTATTATTACATTTCATGTTGACCTGCGGCTCCCTCAAACCCTCTTCACTCTTTTTGTGTCTTTTTTTCATTTTGTTGCTCTGTCTGGGAGTTTTTTTCTACCTTGTCCTCCAGCTCGCTGATTTGATCCTCTGCTTCACCTAGCCTGCTTTTAATTCCTTCTAGTGTATTTTTCATTTCAAATATTGTATTCTTCATTTCTTCCTGGCTCTTACTGATAGCTTTTGTGTCCTTTTACTTGCTGGTATAGTTCCCAGTAAGTTTCTCGTATCTCCCATGGAGTTCCTTGTAGTTCTCAATAAGCTCCTTGAGCATCTTTATAACCATTATTGTGAACTCAGTATTTGATAGTTTGCTTGCCTCAATTCCATTTAGCACTGTTTCTGGAGATTCCTCCTTTCCTTTCGATTGAGGATTATTTTTCTCCCTATTTTAGGTGACTCTTTTTGTTTGCTTCTGCATATTAGATTGATCTGTTTTGACTCTCTGTCTTTGTGGTGTGACCTCCTATGGTAGGAGACCTGTGGGACTCGGTGGTGCAGTCTCCTTGATCTCCTGAGCTGGATACCCTTGGGAGACCCTTTATGCCATTTATGTGGGCTCTCTGGTTGTAATTGGGTTTTGGTTGTTGTTGGGTCATTCTTTGGTGGGTCCTTCCCTCCAGCGGGGTGACTGAGTCACACTGTCCACCACGTGTTGTTTGCTGTTGTACAGGTGCTACCAGAACAAAACCAAACAACCCAGGAAACAAACCCACATGTGCAAAAATAACTCCCACCCATAATCACACTATCAATAGCAAATTAGCAAATATTAATAAAGGTTTAAAGAGATTCAGACTATTATAAGAAAGGAAAAATGAGTATGAGATGATTAACTGAAAGAAAAATGATTTTGAGAGAGTTGAGGGAGGAAAAATAATAAGAGTAGGGAATAGAAACAAGGCAAAGAAATAAAATAAAACTTACATCATAAGTAAAAAAAAAAAGAACGGAAGAAGGCAGAATGGAGTAAGAAAGGGGAAGACTGTATTAGGTTTAAACAAATTTTTTCTTAAATATAATGAAAAAATAGGAACCAAAATGGAGAAGATGATCCACCACAGCAATATCAAGAACAAATGAGCAAGATTAATACAGGTGAAATGGGAATAAGAAGGAAAAAAGAAAGAAAGAAAAGCTTATGAGATGTCTAGGAGAAAGAAAAGTGATTTTGAGATGATAGAGGGAGAAGGAATACAAAGAATGATGGAATGAAAACCAGGCTAAGACAGGGAAAAATTAAAATATCTAAAAAAGAAAGAAAGAGCAGGAGGAAGGCAAAACGGAGTAGGAGAGGAGCCTGGTAAAATTTGGTATTTGAAATACAAAAAGAGTTAAGATCTAGAAATAAAATTGAAGAAATGCAACAACCACCACCATATCAACATCCAAGGAGCAAAGATTGATAAAGGTGGAGAAAGAATAAGGGTATTGTAAGAATGGGAAAATGAGATGAGAAGACTAATAACATGAAAAATGGTTTTGAGAGGCTAGAGTAGGGAGAAATAGTAAGAGTGCAGAATAGAAACAAGTAGTAGCAAGAGAAAAAAGTAAAATTTAAAGAAAAAACAACAAGGAGAGTAAAGAAGAAGGTAAAATGGAGTAAGAGAATGGAAGGGCAAAATACGAGATTTGAAATAAACCATAATATAAAAACTAGTGACTTAATATGCACAAACTTGAAAGACAAGAAATGAATGTTAAAGAACTACACAGGAGACAAAGTAACACAATTCATAAAGAAGACCATGGTGAAATTCGTCTCAGCAGAATCCAGCATTTACCACTGTCTTCTCTTTCTGGATCTGCCCCTGGTAATCCTAGTCTGGCCATAGGCAGGCTGTTCAAGAGTACGAGTGATCTACAGTCTCAGGTTGTCTCTTTCAAATTTGGCTAGTCCCCACTGTTCTGCCCTGCCAGCTTTCGATCAGCCCAGGGCCCAGAAGTGGTTCATTTAATGACCCAAGAGGACTGCCAGTACCTTCTCCATCTGCGTCCGGAGGTGGAGAGGAGGGCGGGAAGCTTGTGTAACCCTTGGTGGGGAGGGGCACTGTTCACTCTTCAGGGAAGATGGTGGGAGTGTTTCCCTGCCCCTTGCCACACATCTTGGTCTGTCCCAGATTCTTCCCAGTAATGTATGATTTACAGTGAATAGTCCATTTTCTGTGAGGGCCCAATCTGTATAAAAGGTGCAACTTTTACTGCTTGGTGCAGACAGCAACTCCGTCTAGGTGCTGAGGCTGGGTAGGGCCCTGAACACCATTTGCTGCACTTGTCTTGTCTCTCTGCTCTGCTGCTTTCAGTGGATCAGGGCCGGAGAAACAGTGTAGCTCATTGTGTCTGGGAAAGGGCCCTTTCACAGCTTTTTCTTATTTCCCCTGTGGAAATGCACCCAGCAGGGGGCTCCTGAGCCTGGTCTCACTGATCTACAGCCTGTAATCCCAAAGGTGGAGATTGGGCTCACCTGTCAGTGAGGGGACCTGCCTGTCTGCAGCAAATCTCAGACATTCAGTTCCTGGCCATCCAGTTCCCGGCCTTCCACTTTCTCACAGGAGATTCGGGCCTGAATTTTCTACTCTGTACAGTTCCCTCCTCACCAGCCATGCTGGGTTGGGGCCCATAGTCCCTTCAACATGACTCTATCCTCTGAGTTCTTTGTTGGGAGAGCAGCAGTGCATGCACACACAAGCATGCAATCACCAGGTCTCTGTCAAGTCTCAAGTATTTTTTTTAAGAGTTCCTCTTTTAAAAGAGTTTCTGTATGGCCCCCATGCTGCAGCACCGAGCCCTGGGGGGCTTGTTCTCCATGCACTCCCCTTCCCCATAAATCACAAAGTCTCTCGGTCTGGGCTGTCCACACCCTGTCACAACCTCCAACAGTTTTAGATAGTTTCTCTGGATCTCTCCTGGGCCGTTCTGAGAAGAGTCACACAACAATACTATAATATGGGGCAGTGAGGAGATTCTCTTCCCCCTCTGTCCAGTGATTTTCAGCCTCAGATGGGCACACTCCCACCATGCTGTCTCTGCAGCCAGCACCTCCCAGGCCATCTCTCTCTGCCCCCAGAGCTCATGGCCCCTGAGCTGCTCCACAGCCACCCCAGATCTATACAACCAGAAGTGCCGGCTGGGCAGCAGTGGGGGCAGTGGCTCTGATAGGAGAGCCCAGTCTGCCCAATCCCAAATGCTCTGCATGCGGGCAGACTCTTGCCAACTCACACACACTCCCCACACTCTCATCCATGTACACTCTCACTCACACATGCTCTCACTCACTCTCTGCCGGATTTTCAAGTTGATTGCTCTGTATTTTAGTTGCAAGACTGGTCCAGGTCTGGGAGCAAGTGGACGGAGCTTCCAGCTACCCTGCAGCCATCTTGTATCTCTCAAAAGCCATTTTCAACTACAGAGGGGATTTTTATGTTCAGAAAACAAACCAATAGTATACCATTTTTTTTTTTTAAGATCAAGGACAGTCATGTTGGTGACATCATTTTCCTTCACTTTTCACATTGCCATCTCAAATGACAAAAGCCTTGTACCTGCTCCCCTGAATGTCTGCCTTCTTTGAAAGGCTGGGGTAGAGACTGCCTTCCATCCCTGTCTCCTCTCCAAGAAGGGAGCAGCTGCTGAGCTAAGCGGGAAGAGCCTGCCTTCACTGGTCCTCATTTCTGTGGGATAGTCACTGTGCTTCAAAGCAAGAAATGGGCCCCACCTGCTCTCATCCTCCTCTGATTCTGCTGTAATAGCCGGCTCTGTGAAACATGCCCTCTTCTTCTTCCTGTCCTTGTGTGGCAGACCATCAGGACAGAGCCTCCGGGCTTGGGAAAAGGAGGACTGCAGTACATCTCTGTGTCTGACTGAATAGATAAATTCATTTCTGGATGATTCAGCCTCCGCTGTCTCAGCTATAACACTGTGACAGACAGTCTTTGGACACCCATTCTATTCTCCTTCTAAAGAATATTCCTGTACAGCAGGGACTGAAAAATTAAACAATTCAACTCATAGGCTCTTTTGCACCTCGAGTTTCTAGGTATGATTTAGGTTGTACCAGTCAAATACACTCACAGGAGATTTGGAAAAGAATTGTTGTTGCAGTTAGCTACCTTCTCCAGCTGCTGATACTATTTCAAGGAAAGTCATGAAGGCCCATGATTTTTCTGGGGCAGTATTAGCAGTCAGTTCCAAGGTTCATGGCTATCAAAAGGCAGGCTATGGGCCATCCGTTTTGCTGGCACATTTTGTAGCAGGTGGGGCATGGCTGTGGAGCCAACAGCAATAGAAACAGTTTCCTAAATATGGCCTTGCTTGACAGAATCACTCTGGATCTGAATGATTCCTGATAATACAAGAGGAAGCAGCTCCTTAGATGGCCTGGTTCTGGACTTTGGGCTGAGAGTCACTCTTGTAAGTTAACCTAGACACAGTCTATTTTTTAAGTCTTTCTGATGATTTTATAAACTACTTGATACCTTATGACTTTTCCTGCTTAAACTATCAGGAGTAGAATCATTTCTCTCCACTGTGTGGTCTGCAGATGAACTCTTACCAACACAACTATAGAGCCATGTATTTTAGGTATTATTGATCACTCTTCACCTCCCATATCTATTATGAATTCTTTAAAATTTGGAAAGGAAAATGGATGGGAAGTTAAGTTATCCCAAACCTCCAAAGGTAGTCAGTCAAGTAAGAATGGTATCAAAAGTAAAAGCAGTGTTTTAAACAATGTTGTATAAAAGGACTAGTGAGCACTGAAAGCAAATAATCATTAACTATATAAAATGATTATATACATGACCATAAAATGGAATAAAAATCTCAGAAACATTACATAAAATATATAACCATAGGAAGTATTAATTTAATGACTCCTGTGACCTACCACCCAAGATAAAACTAATAAAGTTCAGGAATTTAATAATGGGTCAAAAATAAAAATGACATAAGAAAATAAAAAAATGCTATTTAATGCTTACTAAAGATTTAAAATATAGATGGAAAGTTGCTTTTAAAAACGAAGTGAACCTCACAGGTACCTCCCAATTATTGGGGGGGGGGGGAAAACAAATAAACATAGGCAATTTATGGAACAAGTGAAAAAAATTAGAAAATACTCATGACAAGGAAAGATAAACCATAAAATAAGACAACAGTTTGAACATTCATATCATAAATGTGAACAGTATAAATTTATCAACTGAATGATAAAAACACTATATACTGCTTACAAAAGAAACAACAGAATCACAATGATTAAAATGGGTTAAAAGTAAAAGTCTTATGGGAAATATATCAAACATAAACAAAAACAAAAAATCCCAGAGGCAGTATATTTATTTTAGACAGAGTAACACTTAAGACTCAAATAATTAAGTGGAAAAATGGTCATGTAAAAAAACTGTATTCACAAAGAAGGGATATATGCTGTCATTTGATTAAATATATGAGGTAAAAACTAAGAAGTACCAGGAGAAAAGTATGGGCACACAATTATTTGGGAAGCTGATAACTTCAAGTTCTAGAGAACCATATTACTGTTAACATAGAAAAACACAGACATTTTAAATAATAGAGAGACAAAAAGGATATTCGTTCCTTATTAAAAGGGAATAAACTCTCTAGGAATACACATTTGTTCCTGGTTATATTGCAAAATGAAAGACACCTCTTTTTGAAAAAAGTCGACAACTTATATTAGGGATCTTAAAATGTTTATAATTCTAGGTACAAAGACTCTATGTTTACAAAGATAAATGAAGATACTGTAATTCTAGGTACAAGATATTAACAAAGTTACCATTTGAATGCTTACTATCTCTTTTATAAGTGCATTAATCCTGTTCATGAGGGCTCCAGCTTCATAACCTAATCACCTCCCAAAGGCCGTACTTCCTAATACTGTCATATTGGGAGTTAAGATTTCAACATATGAATTTAGGGGAACACATAAAAATTTAGTTCATAACACTATCTACAAGGCTAAGACAGGCTCTAAGGCCATAAAAAGATCCAGATTTAGCCCATGACCCAAAATAAAGATGGTATTCTAATTTGCCACTAAATGAAAGCTTATACAAAATAAAGCTACTTTGGGATAGTATTACCAAGGCACTTTATCATTTTTCCAAACACTCAGATGAAATAAAAATCTTATTAGACACCTAACAGTAAAAGATATACCCTACACAGATGCCCAGGATTGTGCTATAAAGTCCATTGTAAATAGCCTTAGTGTGTTAGTATGTACACCAATCTTTGGTGGGGAAGATGGTATGGATCAATTAAATTAAAGGTTATCACATCAGATCAATTAGGATGTTTTGTTTGCAAGGTACAGAATATCAAAGTCAAATTAGCTTTTTTTAAAAAGTAGGGTAGAGACATTTATTGGCTCACAGAACTTCAGAGCCAAATGGCAAGAACAACTTTAAACAAAGCTAGATCTAAGGGCTGAATCCCTGTCACCAAGACCCAGTCGCTCCTCAGTCCTGGCTGGGCTTCCCTCTGTACAGTCACCACCCCTAGGAAGCCACTCTTCTCATGGTAACAGTAGAGAGGATGAAATGGCTGACAGCAGCCTCAGACTTACATTCTTTCCTGCTCAACCAAAGCAAAATAGAAGGGTTTTTCTCACCCAACAGATTGAACAGAAGTCCTGGGCATTGATTCCTTTAACTCCAATTGGGCCACATGCCTATTCTTGAGCCAATGCCCACGGCCAGGAAGATATAAGCTATAGTGACAGGCTCAGGCTGCATGACAAACTCAATGACACCCCCAACAACTTTAAAACTAATAACAGCAATAATAAAAGGAATGGAGGCCTAGCATCCCCATAAGAACATACACTACTCTCATACTTCCCATTTGAAAAACCAAATAGTAAATGGACTGAGATAAAGAAATAAGCTTAGTAAAACATTGCCTTAGTTTTACTTTTAAAAATCTTGGTAATTGTTAAGTACTCTGCCATTCTTCAGCCATGTAGCACTCACTGTAAGATCACCTCAGGCGTCTATGAAGCTGAGGAACACAAAAAACACTGATAGACCTGGCAATGTAGAATGTCCTTAACATTTTTATCTTTTTAAAAAATCTGGTACTAACCCACAAATTTCCAATCATACTTCCAGACAGATCATCTTTTGTGGCAGAAACTTTTTTAAAAAAAAACCTCATTTGCCAGTAGCTTCATATATTTTTTAAATGTCTGGCCTAAATTCTTCAAATCTGCACTCTCACATATTTTTCTTGGCTATAATTAGTAAGACTTTTTAGCATAGAAGAACTCCAAGAAACTAAATTACCAGTCAGCACTGATTTCAGATTTTTGTGTTTATGTTTTTCTTGACTCCCAGGAAAAGTGTTTGTTTTTTCCTCCCAGAAAAAGCCACCACAATAAGTTTCATATTTTTATCCCTTGAGAATAGTTATTATTATTAGAAAGTATTATCAGCATATCCTTAAAGTAACACATCAGAAGGATTAGGTTGAGTTTAAGCAGCCTCTCAAGTCTGTGACTACAGTGTAGCAAAACTTCCAAAAGTCAGGAAAGGAAGTTAAAACAAACCCTTTACCAGTTGCTACATATGGGGTGGATCAAAAACACTAACAACTTTTCATATGAAATTCAAACATTCTGAAGTTTCCTTTTTCTATTCCCTGAATATCTGTCCTCCCCACTTCAAAGGACTATGGGCAGCAAAGCAAGGAGAGGTGGCTCATACACAACGGCATCCTCTTCTGTTTAAATTGTGACATCTGGCAGTTCTGGGCTGCAAGGCAATGATGAAAGAGCACAGGACTTTGTTTATTCTTCAATAGTTAAGGCAGAGGAGCACTGGGAAGAAGGGCATTAGTTTAGGAGCTGAGCATGGCTGGGCTCCAAACACAGCTCTGCCACTTACCAGTCTTGTGGGTGACCTTGAGCAAATTACTTAACTCTCTGAGCTCCTCCTCTCCTCATCTTTTAACATATTGATCTTTCTTGGTTGGTAAGAGAATAATCATAATATTTCTCTTTCTTGGTTAGTAAGAGAATTAAGTGAAGCATTTGTTATGAAGTGTTTCACCTAAAACTTTAAAATAATAGCTAACATTTACTGAGCATTTTTTATGTACCAGGTATAAGAAGCATTCAATTCATGTATTTATCCAATAAACAAATACTTATGGGTACTTGTTTTCTACCAGGCATTGTTCTCAAAGATTATGATATAATCAGTGAAAAAAAAATAAAGATTCTTGCCTGGAGCTTAATATTTGTTGAATGCATAGCTGTTAAGATTATATCATTAATAAGCATAATATATATTATATATAAAACCAGTAACAATAATAAAAACAAAAATGAAATTCCTTGAAGTTAATTGATATGATAAAGACTTGCCTAAAGTCCTTGGGAGCAGATGGCCTCTGCAAACACTTCAGGCATAGTGGCACAATGAAGTCAGCCAAACAAACCTCGGGAAACAGAGACTCTCCTGCTCCAGGGGTTCTTGGATCATTTTTCAGCCGAGTTCCTCCTGATTGGAGAGAAATGAAAGCAATGTGAAGATTTTCTGCAATGCTGAAATTCTACTAATGTTCTGAAGATCTAAGGAAATTTATTGTGGTAGACTATTTATTCATCTTCCTCAGCTCCTAGAAGAGCTTTCGGATAGTCACTGCTCTCTTATAATTTCAAATTACAACAAAGAACGATTTAGCAATATACTAAGGTTGAAGTGACATGTGGATCAGAGCAGTGGCTTTCAGTTTCCATTCATTGGTATCTGCTCTTGCACACAAAATTAGATTTGCATTTTTGGACACTCCTCCTGTTCTTGACCCGAATATATATATCTTGAATATCAGCCATCCAAATCAGAAACAGGATCAGTATTGTTTAAAGGGAAGCTGACACCCATTGTGTTAATCTATTGTTGATTAGGTAGAAAAGGAAAACAGAAGAAATATTTTTTTTAAAGATTTTATTTATTTATTTTTAGACAGAGGGGAAGGAAGGGAGAGAGGGAGAGAAACAACAACGTGCGGTTGCTTCTCATGCGCCCCGTACTGGGGACCTGGCCCATAACCTAGGCATGTGCCCTGGACTGAGAATCGAACTGGCAACTCTTTAGTTTGCAGGCCGGTGCTCAATCCACTGAGCCACATCAACCAGAGTGGAAAACAGAAGAAATTTCACGTGACAAAAAACAACAGAACCATGTCGGTCTTGTGGCTAAAGGAAGAGGGTGCAAAAAGTGTTGGGTAAGCTATTAGGGAAATGTAAATTAAAAACCACAATGAAATATCACTTTATATCTAATACCTGGCCATATTAAAAAAGACATAAAAAAACGAGTGTTGGAGAGGATGTGGAATAAACTGAACCCCCACACATAGTTGATGGGAATTTAAAATTATGTAGCTGCTTTTGAAACGGTCTGGCAGTTCCTCAAAAGGTTAATAAACATTGAGTTACCATAGGGCCCAGGAATTTCACTTGTAGGTATATACCTAAGAGAAATGAAAACACAGATCCACATAAAAATTGTACACAAATATTGATAGCAGCATGATTCAAAATAACTAAAAAGTGGAAACAACCCACATGTCTACCAACTGATGAATCAATAAACAAAATGTAAAATATCCATACAATGAAATAATTAACAATAAAAAGGAATGAAGTGTATATAGCTACAACATGGTTGGACCTTAAAAACATCATGACTAAGTGAAATAAGCCAGTCACAAAAGATCATATATTATATGATTCCATTTGTATTAAATGATAGAAATATGAAAATCCACAGAGACAAAGTAAATTAGTGATTGCCAGGGGCTGAAGGGAGGAAGAATAGGGAATGGCTGCTAATGGGTCCAGGATTTCTTTTTGGGATAATGAACATGTTCTAAAATTGGATAGTGGTGATGGTTGCACAACCTTGTGAATATAATAAAAACCATAGAAATATATATTTTAAATATATATTGCATTGTAAGGTGTTTCAATTATATGTCAATAAAGCTACTTTTTAAGCACTGGGCACTGCAAGCAGAATAAATTTTCTTTACCCAAAAGCAGAATAAATTTTCTTTACCCAAAATATCTCTCTTTTTCTCCTTATTCAGTATTTCCCTCCATGGTATGATTTCAGACTTGGGAGAGGGCTCTGTGTTCCTGAAATATCTCTTGCCCTTGCCCTATACCTGTTTCCCTAACCTTGTGAAATTATACCTTATTAACTTCACACCTTTGGCTTGAGGCGTTGCTTCTAACAAACATTCAAAATAGCTCAGAGAAAGATTTCCCATTGAGCTTTATCAGTCATGCACTGTTTCTTATGAATGAGTTTGTCAGATCTTTTGCTGACAGAGGGATTTGGTTGACAGCCAACAGAATGAGGATAAAGTGCCACAGGGTGGAGAAAGGAGGCACAGAGAAAAGAAGGTTGGGAACATGCACATTTCTATCTCAGTATTTTAACAGCATCGACCCTAGTACCTACCTGTCATTTCTAATGCTCTGACCTGTGTCCTCTTTTTGTTCCTTTTTTCATCCATTGATCCATAAAACCTCTGCGTCCTGCAGGGCCTAATTCAAAGGCTATTTATACCAAAAAAAGTGATTTCTTAAAAGTACTACTCATATTCCCATTTCCTCTGCTTTTGGTCTATATCTGTATTTTAATTTGAAATTACACTGAAAATCTTTTATTCTGCTTCATATATACCAGCTCTTCTCTTAGTATAAAAAATTTAGTTCTGTCTATATCACAATGATGAATGGGCTTTCTCTGGAGCATCAACTATAGCTGGTCGTCAGGAAATCTGTGAAAAGGACTCCAAACCTTGTCCACCCTCAGCAAGAAGTCCACTGTGGTCAGTTAGCTATGTCTGCAAGTGAAGAACATGCATATCATTCCTGACAGTTGTGCCTGCTTATGGAAACTTCTGTTATCCTCCACCTTACAATCAGATATGATTTTTAGCTACACAGCAGAAAAACTTTTCTTCATTATTTCACACCAACATGAACTGGCTTACTAGTGATTATCATTTGTTAATAATCCTAACACTATATACTCTAAAACACTATGTGATACTACAATATTTCATCTTTCCACACTACCTATATGGCCTACATCTTCTGACCTCCATGAATAAGAAAAATAATTTTATCTATATAACTTTAACATATTGTGTAGCAGACACTATTTGCTGCCTACCCAACATCCATCTCCTCACCCTTTCTACCTCCTTTCCAAAACAATTACAATGTCATTCTATTATCTACTCTTTTCCCAAGGGTCCACGGGATTCATCAAAGGGTAGCGCTGCTACCAACCAAGGAGATGAAGCTGGTTTGGATGAAACCAGGCATGACAGTCCTATTCCCCTGTCTGGGGTTGGTTTAATTATTTTATTTTATTTTATTTTAATGTATTGATTAATTGACTGTAGAGAAAGAGAGAGAGAGGAAGAAGGAAACATCAATTTGTTGTTCCACTTATTTATTCATTCATTGGCTGTCTCCTATATGTGCCCTGACCAGGGATCAAACTCACAAACTTGGCTTATTGGGACAACTTCCTAACCAACCGACCTACCCTGCCAGGCCTGCAATTGTTTTAAACTAGGAATGTGGTGCAATTCTGACAAGAGGGCTGGGGGTGGGGGGATCAGGGAAAGTTTGCTAGCCTTTTAAGACTCACAGAAATAGATGTTCTTTCCCTGGACATTGCTGTGTCTGGACATCATGCCCATAGCTGCTAATGTCATCATGCTGTGAGTTTGAAAACAAGGTTTACCCACAGAGGAGGGCAGAGAAAATGCCAGAGGCAGAGCCAGGGTCATGGCAACTGGCATCTGAAGCTGGGCCTTCTACTGGACTTCTTGTTTCAAGAGGTAATCCTGGTATTTTTTTTAGTCACTTGAATACAGATTACTGATATTTCACCCTACTTTATATATATACACATTTCAAATTAAAGCTATACCTATTTGACAGCACAGACATAAACTTTCATCACTAATCAAAATATCCTTATTCTATGTGCATGTGTGTGTAATTTCAAATGTCCTAACCCTTCTAAAGTATAGCTATTTTACAGGAATTACAGTCTTCAATTAAAACAAAGTAACTCAGACCCAGACATGCCAAAGATTACATAATTGGTTAGTGGCATTCTTCATTCCTCTAGGCCATCTGGCTTGGATCTAACTATAGCATTGCTGAATAAGACAATTAATTGATGTCCTATCCAAAAAAAAAAACAAGTGGATTCTTTGTGCCCAACATCAACCTAAGGACTGGTGATACACTTGAAACAACGTTCATCTCATTGAGCTCTTAATTTTGGGGGCAGAAACATATAGACAATTATTGGGAGAAATTATTATACAATAAAAATTGTACTATGAAGGAAGCAATCTTGAGTGTTTAAGAGAATATGAATGTGTTTAAAGAAGCCTAATCTGGACCAGGAGGTCAGAGTGGCCTTCCCCATGGAGAACTTTAAATTATGATCTGAGGATACGAAAGAAGTAGTTCAGTGAGGTGGAGGAATTGGGTGGAAAGGGTTTCAAGGAAGAACAGTATGTATGCCCTAAGGCAAGAAGGAACTTGGGTTTCTCCAGAAACAAAGAGAAGGCCAGTCTGCAGGAACATGATGTTGATGAGGATGGGGACATACCATGTGACAAGGTTACAAGGGCCTGGAGTGTTAAGAAGAACCTGAAGACATTGGAGTTTTAATTAGGTAAGTGACAAGATTGAATTTACACTTGTAAAGTATTGGAGGATAGATTAAAGCAAGGCAAAAGTGAAAGGTGTAGAAGTGATTATTGAAGAGTAGGCAAGAAACGATGGTGGCTTGGACAAAGTAATTAATTTGTCCTTCTCTTTCCTAAGTACTTCTGCCACTCAAATCTTCCTAAACCCCAAAGCAGTGCTAATTCTTATCCTAGAAATAGCACAATCCACAAACCTCTGTGGCATTGGGATTTCATTGCCTTTCAATCCAAGATAGTAGACAAGAATCACAGAGAAGCCTTTCCCTGGTAACTTAAGTGTTAGTTACAAAAGTGGTTGTCTTAAGAGTTGGGAGTCTTTCTGTGTCCATGCCCTGCACATGTTCTTACAAATTTATTGTCCATGAGATTGTGGTATATGGCTTCTCTCATGCACAAGGCTCATAACCCGGGGCTGCTCAGCCTGGATTGGAGAGTGGTCTTTCTCAGTAACACAAGATAAACTAATTACTAAGTACCTGCCTAAGTAACTGAATGGCCTAAGTTGCTACCAAGGACAGAACTGTAAATGTAAGCTGGTTAATTGTTAAGGAACAACTATCACAAATGACTGCCTTAGGCCTGCAGCCCTTCTCTTTGTTAATAATTATACACCAGTTCCGTTTTGTATTGAGGACCCTGGTGTGGCGATCAACGGGAAGCACTAGCCGCAGCGATCCACCACTGTTCGTGTCAGGTTTCCACGGGCTGTATCCACTCCTAGGCAGGGGGCACTGGCAGCCGTAGCGGGGGCTGCAAACGGAGCGAGGGGCTCCGAGAACCCTACGGCCACGGAGACCTTGCCGCCCTGGTGCGGCAGGTGCAGCTATTTCGTGGCCCAGGATGCCCAGAGACGCCTCTGTGTGTTCACCTTTGACCTCCCTTCCTGCAGCCCTTGGCTGGGGAAAGCTGCTCCGGCTGCGTGGGTGGCCGGAAGTAGGGTTATTGGCTGAGAGGGCCAGGCCCAGGAAGCACTGTCATCATCGCCGCTATCATCACACGCTCCCCCAGAGGGGCCTGAGGAGAAGCCCACGGGTAGAGCGCCTGGCCTGCTTTGGTGTGGGCCCGTGTGGGCGTGGTACCACTGCGGCACTTAAAAGTCCGAAGGCCACATCGGCACCCTCCGTTGCTAAGCCTCCTGTGGCCGGCCCAGCCTCGGGCGAGCACAGCTGCCCAGGCCCTCGCGTGTGTGCGTGGCCTCTGGGGTGGAGATAAAGAAGGGAGAGTGGGAGGAGGAAGATGCACCCAAGAGCCAAGGCCGCATGGGAGGATGACTTCTTTGGAAGTCCGATTGCCATCCAAAATTGCTACGCATTGTGGTGATTTCACCCGGGAGGCATGTGTAAGACACAAGAATGGAAGTTTAAAAACTTGAGAAAGCCACATAATTGGTTTTAACGTGTTGAGCAATAATGAGAAATTAAGTGAAAATACGTGAAGTGCAGCATTGCGTTCTGGGACCTTGATGCATGCTAATGCACAGATAGGAGTGGTAAAAATCAGCAAGCTGGAAGGAAAGAGTACCCATTTTATATCTAAACAATTGAAATTAATCCTGTATGATTAAGTTGACCCCAAGGTGTTGTACCGATAATGAAGAAAACAAGAATTTGAATCACAACTGAAGCCTGAAATTGAGAGGGAAGTACAAGAGAAATGTCATTGTAGTACTTACGTCTCCTCTGTCCTCTCTTCAAAAGTCTGTTGGACTTAAATGGTTCAGTCATTTTGTACAATGATGGTGATGGTAACAATAACAGGACTAACAGAAGAGAAAACATATCTCCTCAACTATATGATTCAAAGTGTTCTTCCCTAGAACCAACTTCTGGAAAACTAGAAGCAGCACTAAATGAAAACACCTACAGACTAGAGCGTGAACTCAAAACCATTCCAGCAGATTCAAGTTAAACACAGATATTTCACCAAGGCAAGCAAGGAAAAAAAAATACGATTTGATAATTATATTACCAACACACTTTTAAAATGTCATAAAGTGATATCTCAATAAATTTTAGTTGATCTTATATCTTCAAGCTGGAAGCTCTTTTAAACGGGTCGTTCTAAACTGTGGAAGTGCATATCCAGTAGGAAAACTCTTCTGGCTATTTTTTTAATTGAGATTTTATTAAGATATAGCTAGAAGAACCAGAAAATGATCCTATAGATATTACTTTAAATATCACTGGCCTAAGTCTAAATGGTATAATGTCTGAAAACTACTGGTAGTTTTTCTACAGATGGTACCATCAGTTTAGGAAAGGCTGAGAATAAACCTACAAAGAATAGAGTTTGGAATAATTGCAAAGAATAAATGAGTTAACAATTCCAGAAGAACAATATATTATTTTACTTTTTTCAAACTGGCCTTGATCCTCTGGCAAATATGGTATTTGAAATTATCATTACTATACTGATAGGAGACAATGTTTCTAATTTCTCTATGAAAATTCCCTTTGAAAAAGCCAACAGCAGATGTGTTGCCTGTGAAGGAAGCATCAAAGGAAAGTCTGTGCAAAAAAACCAAAATTTTCAATGTGTACCTTGAATCTAAAATACAACCTTCCACTGGTCCTATTAAAAAAAAAAATGATAGTGCATCAAGCACCTCCAACTAAGGGAGGTTGTTACTAATGAGGACCTGTACTGATTTATCTTTAAAAAAAAAAAAAGCCAGAATTTTTTTATATTATCACAGATTTTTATTTGAAGTAGGTTAATTTTTCACTGACCTTTTAGCAAGAGTTTAGCTTTCTACCAAATTGTGTATATTTGCTTTCTCTTATCAAACTATCTGGATTTTGAATTCTAATATGGCCACTTATTGTGTGACTTTTGAGAACTTACTCTGCCTCTACCTGTGTTTCCTTATTTTAAAAATTAGAATAATAATGTCTCTCTAAAAGGGCTGTTGTGATAATTAAGTGAGATAATCAGGTTGTAGGAAAAGTTTTTGGCACATGTGAAGTGTTAGTGCTAGCCTATTATGCTATTATTGTTACAGTGTTTTCAGCCTTGTAAAAAGATTGGGGGTGGTTTATAGCTGGTGGTGATAAGTTGAGCAACTACAAAACTATGGTTTCATTCATCTCCTGTAATAAATACTCTAAGTGCAAAAAATGTTATGTCACCATCACCATCATCATGTTTATTATTTTATGTGAGGATATACTTCTAGCTAATCTAAAACAACCATCAAGATGTGGTAAAATTATTGAAAAGGAACTTCAGAACTCTGTCTCACTCTTCTCTACAAAACTGACTGTTATCTGATTACTCAAAAGACCGTTACTAATAACCCCAATTCTTACCATAATGCTTAAGGCATAATTTAATGTAAGCATAAATAGCTGGGAAAGATATCAATTTAGTTTTGCCCATTATCAAGTCTTGCCAACAAATTAAAGGTCAATTAATTCTTGTCTACAATGTCAAAATTACAAAGAGTCTTATGGTGAAGATATTTCTACAAGGTGATACAGAGTATGATAAGTTAATAATGGAAAGCCATGTCTAAATCTTGCCTATTTCTTCAGAGTGAAATTAACATAAGAAATCAAATTTACAATTCATCAAGAAAGACATGGCCTATATTGTCAAAGGAATTTATTATGCATATACATGTCTGTAATTTTTTCTTTAAAAAACAAAAGAATGGACTATATTTAGGTTGAATCTGACATTAACAAATAAAGAAATTGACAAGAATGGAACACACTACCTGAAATCTTTGAACAATAGAAAACACATAAAACCTTCCACAAATATTTTAAACTCTTAAGTCAACTATAGAATATAATAAGTTATAAGGAAAACACTTCAGTACAAAATTTGAGGTAGATGCTCTTCCTTTGTAAAGCTGGCAAATATATATCACAAATCCACCAATCCTCAGCCTCACTTTCCAAAATTCTACCTCAGGTTATTAGATTTCAAAATCTACTTTAATGATCAGTTTGATGGAGCTTTACACATAGTTTTACTTTACCAGATTTTTTTAGACAGTTTTAGAATTTAAATATGATGAAATAGTAAGTAGATGCTTCTGATTTTCGTTTCCTATGTCAAACACTACCTAGTTTATTTTTATTGTGATGGTTCTGTATTGTATCATTTCATTTGCTACCTAGAAGTCTTTGACAAAACAAATACTAAAAGGTTTCTGAATTTTCTAGGATACCAATGTAGCAAACCATTTATTTTTATCCTCACCAGAAGACACTTTTTCATTGATTTGAGAAAGAGAGGAAGGCAGAGAGAGAAACAAAAATGTGATAAAGAAGCTCCTGGACTGGGGATCAAACCTTCAACCTTTTGGTCTTGCCAGCGGAGCCACACCTGTCAGAGCGAACCATTTCTAATTTATCAAACTGTTCACAGGAAATAGAAAAAAATTTCTTTTTAAGCTACCATTGTGAATTGTCATAATAACAAGTAACCAATAAATCTTAAAGCCCAATTTATTCACCTTAGTCTTCTCTGCCCTTTAATCTCATTTATCTAAACATGGGTAATAATGTTTGTTTTTTTCCCCCAGAGTTGAAAGTAAGAGACATTATCTTTCAATATTTTGTCCAAAACATCTATTTTGAGATAATAACAGCAGAGAAAGCTTAACATTAAATGATTTATATTTCTGGCGCACAAGGAAGAAATGTGGCTAAAGTCTCCAGTAATGTTCCTGCACCTTCCTATAAGGAGGAAGGCCTATAGAGACAGAACCCACAGCAAGCACCCCAGGAAATGCCGCCTTTAGCTTGACATCCATCTTGGTCATCAGTGACCAATCATGATTAACTCAGGGAAGTGTGTAAAATAAAAATTATTATAAAAAAAGAGGATGAACATGTGCCTAGAATAGAGTATGCAGCTTGATTATAGCGGTGTTTAAAAAAATTCCTGTCATATGTGCTCAGCAGCAAACCCCATCCTAATCTTGGCCAAACTTCTCACCTGTCAGCAAGAACAAAATGTTTAAAACACTGACTATTGAGAAGTAAATGCTCTAACTTCTTTTTCAGTTGTATAATATAAAAACTTAAGTAAAGCCACTATATTAGTGTCCTTTCTTTTATGACCCCAACTGGCCACATTTCATAAAATAGGACAGATAATGGATCTCAAAAGGTACAACCAGGTAGCTTAAAATCCATCAAATTCATTGCTCCAAGTGCAGAATTTTGTCCTAAATCTTAAAGCTAAATTCATCTAGTTCCAGGTAGAAGCATACAGGCTTCTGGGGACAATTCTTGTGTACTAGATGATGTTGATAGGGAGAAAAACAAATTAGGAAGTTTATCAAGAACTCTCATCATGAAGACTAGAAAAAAAGAGTAAGATACACTAAGAATAAAGGTAAAAGGATTTTTTTAAAAAAGGAACTAAAACCCCAATTAGTATTAAATATTAGGAATTAAAAATAATGAGCTAAGAGATGAGATTTGAGATGAAAAGCCTCTGTGCCAATAGACTAAAAAAAAAAAAAGGAGTGCAAAAAAGATAATAGATTTTTTTAATGTGAGTTTAAAAATTGAAAACATAAAAATATGTAGGAATAAGGTTTAGAAACAGAATTACAAACTTAAAAAGAAAATAATAGTAAAACTATAAGATAAAAGGGAATGGGAAATGTATTTTTGAAACTGTGAAAATAACTTTTAAGAATTAGAAAAAAAGTAAGCAAAAAAAATAAAACTAGCCAATTGATATATCAGAAATAAATATTTGAAATACTGATAATAACCAACCTTTCAATTTATTACTGTTCCTCTTGATCTGTTATGGATTATGGGTGATTAAAGTTTCTATTTCTTCCTGCAGCTACTGTCATTTCCAGGTTATGAATGTTGCTCTTAAGTAAACCATTTGGGTTTTAACCTTGATTGTCTCATTTAAAATGGAGATGATAATAGTACTTCCTCATATGGCTTCTTTAAAGCTCGAATGTATTAATTCCTATGCAGAGTTTAGAACACTGGGCAGCCTAGATTCAAGGAGAGGGAAAGAGATTCTTTCTTTTAATGGGGGACTGACAAAGATACATTGCAAAAGAGCAGGTGGGATGGGAAATGTGCCCCTTTTGGAAACCCAATCTGCCCCACCCAAGAATACTTAAGAAACAATTTTAACAGTGGTTACTAGAGGGGTGAGCACAAGGTTTCAGATGGGATAAGAGGGAGGGGGTAAGAAATATGTAACTTTTTATACACATAAAAAACATTATGTGAGTCTATTAAATAAAACTGTTCCAATAAAGCCATATTTTCTTTGCAAAGTAAAGCAAATATTGATTAAATGGGCAAATTTTTCCTTGGGTCCATTGGCTGCATTATCCATGCTCCCTAATTTCCATGCCCAGAAAAAATACCTCACTGCATCTTTAGGCTTATGTTTTCCAACACTATGGATGAAATTCTACCAAGACATCCCTGTATGGTTAGTCTACTCTTTAGAACCACATCACAATTCAAACATAAATATCAGTGTGTGTTCAGCATAATGTATTTGGGCTACTTCTTGTATGTTGTAGAGCTGAGGTGAGAATTTAGAAGCTTTTAATCATCTTCTCTATATATGTCATATATATGCTTTATAAATAATATCTAATATTATTTTATATACTATTAAAGTATATGTATGCTTAAATAAAATATATTAAAAACCAAACACATTGCTACTGCATGCTAATAATATCTGGGAAGATTGATAGATATTTGCTTTTTGCTCAGGCAAAATTTTGAAAAGACCCCTTCTTTAAATGTTTTTGATTTAACTATGCAGAACTCAGGGCAATACTAGCCTTCCTCTGCCCCCAACATATATGAAACAAAACCTCAAATGTAAAACCAAAACTCTGACATTTTTTTTCAGGGTAGCAGAGTAAGTAGCTGAGTTGTGCTATCACTCCCTGGATAGTACTAGCCTCTATCCTCCTGAACCTAGTTAATCCTACTCAGTTCAAAAAACCAAGGCTCCTGGGGAGAGGGGGAAGAGCCTATGAGCACATTGTAGGCCCACCCTGGCCTCTTCAAGCCTGCTTCCCAATGACCTTGTACTGACCCCAGTGCATGGTTAGATCATACTTCTTGCTGTTGTCTTTTTAACTCTTACTCAAGGATATGTTTATTGATTTTAGAGAGAGTGTAAGAGAGAGAGAGAGAGAAACATCGATGTGAGAGAGCAGCATCAATCAGTTGCCTCCCATGCGCGCCCTGACCAGGGATCAAACCCACAACCTAGGTACATGCCCTGACCGGGGATTGAAACCACAACATTTTGGAGTATGAAACGATGTTTCAACCAATTGAGCCACCTGGCCAGGGTTAGATCAAACATGTTTTGGTAGCTGGATTTCTAGCCCATTCTTTTTTTTTTTTTAATTAAAAATCCTCTCAACAGGTTTCTTAAGGATGCCATGGAGAAAAATAAGCAGTAGAAAAATCAGACTGAAATAAGCAGGTAGTGCAAAATAAAGTATGTCATACAAGATCCATCTCCAGCAAAATCAGTTTGCAATGAAAGACCACTTTGGCTCTTTTGACATGATTTGAAGATAACACATGTGTATTCCTGACTCAAGGGATATCATGTTATCCTTATTTCAGAGTATAATGAATTTGGTATATAAAATATTAATATAAACCTTGCAGTTAAAGTAGTCTCCAAAAATATATACCATGTCATTAGCATACTGAGGAAGAGTTTTTTATTTATTTTTGTCTTTTTTAAACTCATTAAGGGTGCTCTCTCAACTTACAGATGAGAAGGAAGGTCATTAGTATATGCAAAGTGTGACCATTCAGCAAGGAAATTCTTCTCTATATGTGGCCTAAGATTTCCAATGCTTCTTTTGTGGTAATATCTACCATAGCCGAGCTGCCATCTTTTCTATAGTATCTATTTTTTTTAATACATTTTTTTAAAAGCAATTTCAGGTTCAATAACTGGGCCAGTTCTACCTTTGCATTATATAATAAATATCCCATATTTTCTGATAGGTGCATTTTACCATGACAAATACAGCATCTAGTGTTGTCTTACAGCAATCCATAATCTAACAATCTCCCGAATGAACCTGGATGTTTAAAGGCTTTTTAGATACATACTGATGCAAGATCATGATGTCCTTAAAAGCTCATACAGAATTTTTTCCCTTTTCTCTCTATCTTCTCTCTTTAAAAAAAAACAATAAGCTCACAGTTAAAAAAAAATCCATCAATGTATTCTAGAAAAAGAGCCATTTGTAGGGTCTAAATGATATTTCTTTCTCTACTGCCTTCCCCACCTTGAGAATAGACTCTAACAAATATAGGAAGAAAAAAATAAATAGGTTAACCAGGAGAAAGCCCATGTCTTGTCTGTTGTAATACAATCTGATCACCCAAAGTGATTGATTTCTTACAAGAATCCATATCCATGACTCCTATAGACATCCTGCCATCCCGCAGCTATCTACAAGGCAGCTTGTACTTCTGAGGTCATTCTCAGTGCCTGAATCCCTGTGATTCTCTCAGGAAATCCAGAAATTCTGTAGACTCACATTTTTT
The DNA here is from genome assembly GCF_021234165.1 of Pteronotus mesoamericanus. NCBI lineage: Eukaryota > Metazoa > Chordata > Mammalia > Chiroptera > Mormoopidae > Pteronotus > Pteronotus mesoamericanus. Next base: position 25,390,423 of record NW_026555085.1, on the reverse strand, counting down.
GTGGAGTGGGGGTTCTCAGTCCTTTGTCCTCAAAAAAATAAAAAACATAAAAGCTATGAAAATGGAAATGTTAAATAAGAATGATTTAACAATATTATGTATTTTTGCATATCTCCAATACACTTTGCTCTACTCTTAAAGTCAAGGAAAACTCTTTCTCCTACAATAATTGATCAATTTCTCTCCCTCCCCCTCTTTTTGAAAAAAAATATGTGGTGGTGAAAACTGAACACACTGGCCCTTAACACAGTCAAAACAGATAATTCAAAAGAACCACTGATTATTTTTGACTGCTTAGTATAAAATACAAACTAGTCTATAACTTCTCCACTCTCATCTTGAGCAGTCTTTCCTCTCTCCCACACCAGATTCTTTCTCCTCTGCTCCAAGAAACACTGTACTGTAAGATTCCCAATACTGTCCTAAAATCAGATATATCTTCCTCCTCAAGCAAAACAAGAAAAATAAACCAGAAATGGAGATAAGTCAAAAATTCACTCATACTATGCTAATTTTTCCCCATCTATCTTGATCTAATCTTTTTTGTAACCACTATTCTAACTACTATTGTTATTAACTCCACCACTACTAGATATTATTTAGCATGGAAAAACTAAATTTTTGTCCAATTCAGTAAGCTTTGTTTGACCTAATACTCTAAGCTCTCTTTTCATATAACTTGGTTTCATTTATATGACTCCAAGTTTCATTCAAAGTTCCATTCATCCTTCTCTTCCGCTTCAAGATGGCATCAGATTAATGAGGGAGAGGTGTTACATCAGACTTTCAACCCCCTTTTCCCAACCTCTGATGGGAAATGGCGTTTGAAGATAATCTCTATAGAGTAACTGGCCTGGTCTTTTTATGCTACTCAGGTAAATATTTGATCCAAAAATATTTTTTTGTGGGAAATATGATTCACCGACTCTCATCACTGAAGTAGTTGAACTCACCCATTTGCCTCCAGTCACGTAGTATCAGAACACTACCACCTCTAGACACCGCCTCCTGCCATCCGTCCCCATACCTCCGCAGCTCTCCTCAGAGAGCACAGACATTTCCAAATGCCTTTAATAACCAGCCAGTTTGAAACCAGTATGTTGAACCTACCTAATGTGACCAAAATACAACTTTTTAAATCTCCCTTTCTTTAACATTTTTTAGATTAGGAATCTGCCCCCTGTGCTTATGACTCACACAAGCAATCCTTCAGTAATTGCAACTCACAAAACATTACAATTTAGTAAATTAAGCTAGTGTATATGATTAAAATTCAAACTGTTACTTTAGCATCTCTCCTCCCCCTTGCTGGGGCCTGAGCTAGCCACTTGCAATGGGAAAGGAAGAGCAGTGTCCTCCTCGCTCCATACTTAATCCTACTCCTTCTCTTCCACCAGTTTAATAAGCAAGATTTAGACCTTCTTCAAGGTTGGGTGCAGAGGGAGAAAGAATTAGGGAAAAGGGCATGCACAATGCAGCTACCATTGTTGTCTGGTGAGGGGCCTCCTAGGGAGGGGTTTAGTACCCAGTTCTCCTCAAAGGAAATCTCATGAGCTCCTTGAAGACTGCCTTCACCAAGAACCTCCATTTCCACCCCTTTGACATGTGGACCACTGCGTATGTGAAGCCCCTGACTTTCACAGAGGCTCCTTCAATTTAGACTTTTACTATTAAAAGATCCTTTATCCTCTCAACTTTCCATATGGACCACCATGGAAAACACTCATGCATCCTTTTCCCAATAAGCTCTAGAAGTGTTAGCCAGTTCTCACACAACCTTTACCCTGCTGTCAGAGACGAGCCCAGTTCTATGTGGTACCCAAGCCGTGGGGGTCACTTTCAAACTCTCAGTCATTCCCCTGAAGCCTCCTCACAAACTGAGCTTAAGTGAAGTAAATAGAACCCCTACCCCTACACAAATATGCATTTTCTTCTCCACAATCTCCCTATGTCTACTTTCTATACCTTTTCATAGTTTTAATATAAATGAGGGACCCTGAGATTAGAGGTCCATGAAGTATAAAATTTAGTATTTTCCATTTCTTTTGTAAACTCAATATATGGTAATCTAGCACCTCACCTTGGAATTTCACATATAGTAATTTTACATGTGTGAATCCCAAAACTTGAATTTTAACTTCCCTCCTGTTGCATACCTGCTCTTCTCTTAGACCTGTACCATCCCACGCATGTTATGCTAAGCTGAAGAGCTGAAGAAGACTTATTTTCTCCCAAGTTTCTGCCATCTTTCCAATAAGTCCAATATCCCTGGGCTGCTTCTGGCAACTGTGTGGCCGAACCAAAGTAAAGCTCTTCCACATCAAAGTTTAATGGGGGGAAGGGAATTACACACACTGTTGAATGACTTTCCCATCTCCCTCTCTTTCTGCACACAATCCACCAAGACTGGAAAGAGTGGGCTTTCCTCTAGTTTGCTTTCTGAGGGGCCGTCACTGTCTTCTCATATCCTCTCATTGAGTCTGCCAGGCTTTGTCATCTTGGAACACATTATGGTTTCTGCCACGAATACTGTAATAAGCAGCAGACCCACTGAAGAAAATGTCCTCTTCTTACATGTACTGATTCTGTAATTGCCTGAAATCTTACCCTTCAAAAAACATTTTTTTTCCCCTTCTCATGGCTATAGTAAGAAATCTGACCTCTATACTTCAGTCCAACTCTGGCTTATTAACAGAATCACATGGTGAGAGGTTTAAAATATTAATTCCTAACCTCCCAATGCCCTACCAACAGATCATTGAATCAGAATTTCTGAGAGTGGGACAGGAGATCTTACAATTCTGATGATTAGCCCTATGTGACAGCCAATATTTTCACCATTAGAATGGAAAAGCCTCAGACTTGGCTGCTGTGGATCATTTGGTTGGAGAGTTGTCCCATAACTGAAGGTTGCTGGTTTGACTCCCAGTCAGGGCACATGCCTAGACTGCGGGTTCAATCCCTAATCCAGACAGGTACAGCAGGCAACTGATCAATACTTCTCTCTTGCATCCATGTCTCTCTTTCCCTTCTGCTCTAAGAAGAATGAAAAAAAAAGTCCTCAGGTGAGGATTAAAAAAAATTAAAAGATCTCCATAGAGGCTATAAACTACTTTACAAATAGAGAAATATTAGATATAGACAATAAGAGTCCTCTGTAAGACTTTTAATATTAATTTCCCCCATATTTCCAGAATATGAAGATTCACAAACATTCTTAAAATTTTGCTACTGGGCAATAATCAATATAAACCTATTAATTAAGCCTTGATTTTTGGAAAGTCAAACACATGCTTCTATTGTACAGCAGCTCACTCAGTATTTTTATAACAATAATTTGAATTGATTTGGGGGAGAAATTTTTTATTGCCTTTTCTTCATCTGTAGAAAGGTCATAGAAAGCATTAATAGATTTTGATACAATTTTTTTTAATGCTAAAGGAATAAAAGCTGAATAGCACTTTAGCACTTTGACAAAAATAAAAAAGATGTGATTCTGACACTATAAGAGAATTCAAAATCTGCTTGATGTCCATGGGATATATAACATGTGAAAGGAATACATCCAACCTTTTTAATGCCTATGCCTCATAACATAAGTTAGAAAGAAGAGAATGTTATTATCAAGAAGCTTTTGAGAATAAGAAAGAGTCTTCATTGTATCTATTCCCAAATACACTTGCTGATTTTACACAATGACATGAAAAGAGACTTTTAGGATATAAATTTAATAGACTTCTATATCAAGAAGTTAGAACTCCTGATGCTAGCCTCTTTTGTACAAATAAACTTGAATAGTTCTAATCCATCTTAAAAATTCTTAAATCATATGCTGAATATAGTTTTAACATCAATTGTTCCTGCAAATAACATCAGGGGGGTCTTTTGGTGTTTCTATAACATATAACCACTGCTTCTACTATAGCTTATGCTTCAAAAATTAGAAGGTGAGCGCTAAATATTTAGAGGAAAAAATAGAGAAAACAGGCAGTCTTGTATTTATCCCTGGATTAGAGGAAGCCATTGCTATCTTTCCCAGAGTTATATATGTTGTATCGTAAACTTTGAGGAAGTGCTTATAAAGATATTAATTTTAATCCTATAGTTATATGGAATGATGATCTTCAAATTTATGGAAGAAACAAGTCATCTTTGCAATCTAAAATCAAGGGGAAGTAATCAGACATTTTGTTTTAGATGTTTTCTCTCTCCAAAATAACATCCTCAATCTTTTTTATGCCCATTTTTCTTGAATCAGCCTTCTCAGATCAATTACATTAATAAATGTTTCAGCTCTTCAACATCTGAGAGCATTTGTAGCTGTTTCTTCATTAGAACACTCCTGCAGCACACAAACTCAGTTCCGAGGTATTTTATTTTATCTGGGCACATTAGATTTAACACCATACCTTAGTAAATGCATATTTGAGTTAGCCTGTACTTTAAACAGCTTAATTAGAATGTAATTGCTAGACTTTTTCTTCCCTAAAAAGATGCCCTTAACAGAATTCATACAGAGTAGCAGAGATAAATGAGGTGATTCTGAACAGTTGTCAGGAGTCATGGCGACTGTATTGAAGACCTACTGTGATTTCTTGACTATGACATCAGTCTTTATTTTATACTATGACCATCAAATAAAATAACACTCACCTTAAATGGATAGATAGGTTTTATTAAGCTATCAACTCTATTATGTTAATAAAAATAGTGATCTCCAAGATTGTATCCCCACTATCAGGGGTACACATGGCAACCCAAATGAGTTGAAAATATTAAAATTCTATTTTTTTTTATAAAGAAGAAAATTAAGCTCTATCAACTTCCTAACACTTAATTTTCAGACACACACTCACATTCCCAACCATTCATGTACCAGGTGGTCACCATCACAAATAGGAGATGAGAGATCTTGAGTGAAAAGAACTGTTTCCCCATGTGGGAGGGTTAAAACTGGAGCCAGGCCTGTCTGCCGGCTTGTGGTGTAGTGTGCACAGTGGGCCTGAAGTGTGACTACTACGTGGAACTGTGGATTTTTCTAGTTTTAGTAAAATAACTCTTCTACGCTATACAAGTAATTTAAAAATACTTCTGCAAAACCAGAGATTAAATACAATACTAATAATATAAAAATGGGTGAACAATAAATATCAGAGCCTTACATGAAACTTTCTTCATAAAGCATAAAAACACTAATAATCTGGCACCAAAAATTAATTTGATTTCATTAAAAATTATTTGAAATACGGATTTGTATTTACTATTTACATTTACCCCATCTTAACTCTTTCTAGTGGCATAAACTATTAAATGATACTATCATTGATTCACAAGATGTTTTAAATAATGTATTGATTGGTACTCAACTTTGCCTTATTTTTGTGTATGTTCCTTAATGCACACCATATATTAGTATAATGGTAAATTAGTGTAATTAACATATCAGAAAATAATATATATAAAGATATTTGGGGAGTGCATACTAAAAACACTGTAGCGACAGATGTGTTACTAAAATAGTTTCTCCATCAGTGGCCTGCAGAAAGAAGAAATGTAGTAGAAAATAACAAGTAATTAACAAATAAAGTGTATGTTATACACACACACACACATTGTTGGGATGTGTTTTTTCTGATTTCATACTTATTCCAAATACAAATCTGCTTTAGGTTTTGAAAATACACACAAAGCAAAAAATAATAATTCCCACACTGAAGATTTCACTTAGGGGTTAACATTTCTAATATCACTTTTATCTTTTGTTCTTCAATGCATTTCTTCATTGCCCAATTTAGACAGAATAAGAAACTGCTCCCAAGATCTAAGAAAAACAGTCATTTGAGTGGCAATACAATTTGGTTATCCCGTATGTTTTGGGTTTTAAAGGAAGCCACGGTTATTTAATCTCAGATTAAAATATGCCCTGAGGAGCTAAGGAAGAAGTATTATCAGGAAAATATCTCGGCACTAGTTTACTGGCCATGCTTGAAACGAAGGCCCAGCCCACAATGCCTGGATGGGGTGAAGGAGTTGTCACTAATATTATTAGCACCTCCGAGGAAGATTGAGATAACAGTTGCCATCCCTGTGGGAAGACAAAATGTTATGACTAAAATACCAAACACTTTAACCCTAGAAATAGCAAAAAAATCTTTGTGATTATAAGGAAATCTAAAAACAAGGCACCTATGAGCCACTTACCACCTGATCAAACGTCTCATCCTTTTATAGATGTTAAAATATTCTCAGTGAGTTGAACTTTTCACTTTACTATGAGTTTCCCTAAGGGTAAATCTTTAGTAGAAATAATTTGAGAACTTCCCTCGCATATGAAAGCTATCTTTTCTTGTCTCCTATAATTTTAAAAGGTATTTTAAAAATGTTCCTGGGATCAGACTTTATGTGGAGCATGTCACGAGAGAGTGAATATTTATGATCAAATTGCTCTTCTAAAATGTATCATAAAATCGGGTTTATAGTAAATGTTCCTCAGACCATTAGCTGCCATAATTCTCTAGTCCTTTTCTTAGCTGTTTTATTAATAGTGTACAATCCTCATTACTACTAACTGTTACTTGTTAAATACAGACCCAGCCACCATAAGCCATTTTCTCTTCCTGCTGTCTGTTTTATGAGATACCTATAAATAGGTTCAAAACCCATCTATGTGGGATTCTTGAGTGCCCTCCCTCCTAGAAAAGGGGACAGGGGCTCCATGGCCTTGTCTGGACTTTTCCATTACTAGAACTTAGTAAGCCTCAAAACTCAGCCTGGAATGACAACTCACTTGATGAATTAAAAAAAAATTAACTGCTCTCCTGCTAACTTGCTATGAAGAAGAAAAACAAAACAAAACAAAACAGAAATTGGCATTCAGAAAGAGCAAAGAAAGTCTGCAAGAGGGAAACCCAGAAACAAAAAAGAACTCCTTTCCTTCTTCTGTAATTATTTTTGATGTCAGTGTCACCTTATAAAGTCCACTTAGTAAAACTGGCAGCAGTGGGTACGTTTTACCTTCAGGCTCTGCCATGTGCTATGGGGAGTAAATGGAGGCACCTTCTAGGGGTCTCTGACAATCCCTGAGGAAATCTTTCTGCTTCCTCACTGAAGCCCAGCAGGGAAGGCGCATGGCAGTTCAGCTGAACCAGATTGCTTATGTGATGAGGATGGACAGCAGGAGAGTGAAACCATTCTGCAGAGTGGATAGCAAATAATCAAAGAGAAGATGGATTGCAGGAACTTCAAAGACTCAAGGGACACCATCAGAAGCAAAGTGACATTGATATCAACATCTAGGAAATGATAGAGGCAGATAAATTGCTCAGGCAAGAAAAAAGAGATGGGATGACCCAGTTTAACCAAAAAGTAATTTGCTAATCACAAAGCAAAGATATAACACAATAGACTCCTCTCTCCTCTCACACACAGCAGGTTTAGTCATTATCCAGATCCGGCAGTAGACAGAAAGGGGGATCAACTCAAATGTGACTGCTGCTCAAACCGCAGAGGGCTTCTTTGGAACAAGAGCTCACCCCAAAGAAAAATTGGCAGCCAGTGCCACCTGCAGAGGAAAGATATATCTTCTGCAGGCACTAGCTCTCCAAAGCTGACAGCCTGATATATTCTGTTGAATAAATCGAAAAACTTTCAAGTGGTCTAAAAAAGGTAGTCTGAAGTAGACTGCACTGCAGGGATCCAATCAAGTTAAGAATGTCAGGAGCCTGTGGCAACATCCACACCAGGAAAAAGGCTCCCAAACTCAGTTAAGTGCAAATGAGAAAATATCATGGTGGTTTTGTTTCTTTGTGTGAGTATGTTTTAGATTTTTTTTTCAGGGTTTTTATGTTGTGATTTTTTAAAAGACACAAAACTGCAAACTATTCTTTTCATATATAGAGAAAAGCAGGCCCAGAAAATACTTTTCCTGGAGCACATAACAGATATGTCACTTTCTCCTTGAATTTTTTCTTCAGCCTTTTTGACACCACCTGAAACTGACTTTGCTTCCTCCAGGCTCTGCTCAAGCCTTGCCTTCTCCATGAATTTATCCTGAATGAATCCAGCCCTCATTGATCTCTCCTGTCTCTCAACTAGTAATTTACTTATTGGTTGAACCATTCAATGTGTGGAGCTAAATTAAATAGTCATGCATCACTTAACATTGGGGCTAGGAAATTGTCAGGTGATTCGGTCGTGGGAACACCACAGAGCGCACTTACACAAACCTAGATGGTGCAGCCTACTACACACCTAGGCTACGGTACAGCCTGTTGCTCTTAGGCCACAAGACTGTACACCATGTTACTGTACTAAATACTATCGGTGATTGTAACACAATGATAAGTATTTGTGTTACTAACACTTATTGTATCTAAACATACTAAACATATCTGAACACAGAAAAGGTACAAAGTACGAAATAGAGGATAAATAATGGTATACCTGTATAAGGCACTTAGCATGAATGGAGCTTGCAGGACTGAAAATTCCTCTGGGTCAGTGAATATGAGAGCCTAGGACATCACTGTATACTACCCTGACCTTTATAAACATTGTACACTTAGGCTACACTAAATTTATATAAATACTTTCTTAGTCTAACTTTTTTAATGTTATAAACTTTAATTTTTTTTACTTTCTAATTCTTTAGTCATAACACTTGGCTTAAAAAGTATTTTACAGTGAAACAAAAATATTTTCTTTCTTTATATCCTCATTCAATAAGCTAATTTTTTACTTTTTAAACTTTTTTTTGTTAAAAAACTAAAACGCAAACACACATATTAACCTAAGCCCACACAAGGTGAGGACCATCAATATCACTGTCTTCCCCCTCCATATCTTGTCCCATCGGAAGGCCTTTAGGGACAATCACACATGTGAGGCTGTCATCTCCTATGACAGCAATGCCTTTTTCTGGAATCCCTCCTGAAGGACCGGCCTGAGGGTCCTCTTGAGGGAGTGTCACTCTTTTCAGAAATATGTTCATGCCAGGTTGCTTGGTTTGTTTTCTTTTTCCATCCTAGATTTGCTTATAAACAGATGAGGCACCATGAACATCCCTCTCTATTAATGAAAACCTTTTGGTGTTGCAGTCCAGGTTTTCAAACATTTTTAAGGAGCTTGTTGAGATCTGCGAAAGGTTTTTGCTAAACCCTTCACTGTGAACTTTCTGGAGGGTCCTTATTCATTTTTTCCTCCTGTAGCTTCCTTTTTTCCTTGTCTCTTCCCTTCAGCTGTTCCAGTTCCAAATACTCATTGGTCAATTCCTCAGGAACCACCTCTAGGGTTGCCTCAGCCTGGACCCAGGTTAAAGTCATTTGGCATCTCAGCCACAGCCTTATTGACTTTTGCATCCTTCTCGTCCTTGGCAAGTCCTTTCAAGTCATGGATGAATCCCTTAAGTGTCTTCTTCCAGATGTCATCATACCCTCCTTGGTAACATCACCCCAAGCCCAAGCAAGATTCTTGATGCAGTCACAGATGTTGTAATACTTCCAGAATTGCATCAGAGTCTTCCTCAGCTGCAGCAATACTCTGGGAAGAGGTAGCAGGCCTAAAAAGCTGCCTTAACTCCTTCATCCATTGGTTGGATACAGCGGTGGTGTTTGGTGGGAGAAATACCACTTTGATATTGGGATGAAGATACTAATAAAAAGAGGGTATCCAGGATCATTATCAATAAGCAAAATCTATGTTATTCTCCAAACAGTACTTCTTCATTTCGCTGGCACAGCAATTCAGGGAGGCATCTAAGAAGAGGAGCTGGGTCATCCACAACTTCTTACTGCTCCTGCAGGACGCTGACAGTGTGTGCTTATCACTATGCTTGAAGGACCTGGGGTTCTCACTGTGCCAGGTCACAAAGGTTTTCAATTTGTAGCTGTAGCATTGCCCCCAAGCAAGACTGTTATCCTGTCCTTGAAAACCTTGAAACCTGGCATTGACTTGGACTCCTTATGGATTAAAGTCCTTTCAGGCATCTGTTTCCAGAATAGGGAGGTTTCATCTATGTTGAATATTTGCTTTGCCAAGTAATTTTCCTCTACAATCAGTTTCTTCAGCTGCCTTCACATCGGCATTTGCAGACTCACTATTCACTTTCACATTATGTAGTGAATAATGATTCTTGAATTGTTTAAACCACCCAGAGCTTACTATTATTATTGTTTAAAAAAGCTAACACTAAGTGCTTACTATGGGCTAAATATTACATGTATTTTTTTATTTCCGTTATCACACAATCACAAGTAGAATGTTATTATCCTGTTTTCTAAGTAAGCAAACCACATGGAGGCATAAATAATTTGCCAAGATCACATCATTAGGAAGTGATGGAGTCACAGTCAAACCCAGGTCTTTGAATCCGACAATTACCTTTTCATATCATCACACAATTGTTTAATTTACTGTGAGCTCTGGGTTTTAACTACCCAGAGTTAATGAATGCTAATCTTTTAATCGTTCTCCAATATCTTGTGAAGTTCACATACTTTATCATGGCATGTGAGGACTTTCATAATCTAGCCCACTGTACCTCCCTGGCCTTGCCCTGACTGCCCCCGCTGAAGCATTCCACAGTCCTGACGTTCTCAACTGTGGAGGGTCCTCAGAATATAGCATTTCTTCCCTTCCTGCCTGCCTTCCTGCAGGCTACAGCCTCTGCTCAGAAAGTACTGTCTCTCCCCGCAATCACCCCCTCCCCAGTCCTTCCCTTCGCCATCTTCAAGACCCAGATGAAGGATTAACCCCTCAGGAATCCCCTCCTGGGCAGTTAAATGCTTCTTCCTGTGCAAGCACCTGGTGTCGTATGCTGCTCATATCAAATACGTTACAGATATAGCACCTGACATACTGCTTTAATTATTTGTTTATGTCTCTCTTTGATAGGAATCTTCACAGCTTGTGAAGCGCTGGAAGGAAGGTTCTATATCTTATTCTTTGCATTTTTAGTGCTCATCACATAATGGATATTTTATAAAAGTCAGAGAAATGATTGGCTGGCTGGAAAAATAGACAGATGGAGGGTTTTCTAGTTATTTGCCTATATTAACAAAACTCAAATTATTCAAATACATTTTCCAGTAGAAGAGACCTTCTGAAAAAACATATTTTCTTAATCCTGGCTCACCTACTGCCTTAATCTCTTCTTTTAAAACACGTGTGTGCACAGACACATGCATACACCCCCCCAGACATACACATAAACAGACCCACACACTAGAAATTGTCTTAAAGGGAAAGTCCTGATATAGGAAATATGCTAAGCATTCACCAGCCATTGATACTAATAAATATTTTTAAAAACACTTAGCTAATAATAACTACATTTATTGCTTACTAGGAGCCTCATGTATCTCATACACAACACCCTGTGACATATGATCATCATTCTCATTTTACAGATGAGCACACTGGTTCTTAGAGCACATAAGGACACGTGACTAAGAAAAGGTCAAACCTTTTTCTGAAGATCTGAAACCATGAGTCCCTGATCTGCAGTCAATGCTCTTATCCACTGTTATATTCAAATCATCAAAACTGGCATCATAGTTCTGTAGGATGTGACTTTCTCTTTAATAATTATGCACACTTTTAGTATTCCCTTGGACATGTTAGAGACAGGATTTAACCAACAGCTCCACCATGAGTACAGCAAGAAAGCAGTAGCAGAACTGGTCAGTATGAAAGTTCATTTCATACCACACAGTTTACACTGCCCAGTTTGTAATTTGTTTAAAAAAAGACAAGTTTACCAACAATAATCTGTAATTATTTCTGCAATGAATATGAATAAGAAAGCAATGTATCTGTTTCAGGCCAAGTTCTTTGAATTATTTCCAAACAATCTGAAAACACTCCTAGCATGTTAGAGAACAGAATTCTCAGTATATATTGTCATGACTGTTTCTAGTTTTAAGAAACTGTTTCTTTTCTGTTCCGCCCCCCCACCTCCCCGAAGAGAATGAGGAACACAAATAAACTAGAACTTGGCCACACCGTGGAGGACATTTGTATAGAATTTGGTTTGCTCAGCTTTCTGGCATAACTGCTTAGAACATTGACAAATACTAGAAGCTCAAAATGAGAAGAAACACACACACTTTGCCTTAAAGTCTCTGTGGTAGGCAGCCTCCAAGGTGGCCCCCAAAGAGCCTGCCCTTGTAGTTTCCTCCACAAGGGAATACAGAAGTTATAGTGTGTAACTTACAAGGCTAGGTCATAAAAGAAATTTTGGTTCCCCTATCTCTTTTTCCCTCTCTGGCATTTCCTCCCTCACTCTGAGGGAAGCTAAATTCCACAACATGAGGCTAGCCTAGCTGCCTCTCCAGCAGTCCTATTGAAAGGCCCAGATGGTGAGGAACTGAGGCCTTTTGAAAAGGATTAAAGAGGCTCTAAGCTTGTCACTGAATCTATGGACATTTGATATTTACAAATTTGTTTTATAGAACTCAGCTATAAAATGCCAAAGAAAATAAAGTATAATAAAATTTCTATTTTTTAGATTTTACTTCTGTATTTGAATATAAATTAACAAAAGTCTCAGTGCTTTAGGTGTTAAAAGACTTTTTTAATAAAAATGTGAAGCTAACAAAATTCAAAGAAGTATCTTATTTCTGTCCATGATATCTTAGACAATGTGAATCTTTATGAAAGAAGACTGGATTTGAAAAGGCCAGGATTTTACTAACTCTTGGATTTTACCCAACACAAAAGTCTTGTCTTGAAGCATTTGAAAAGAAGCCACACCTGACTGAAAAGATCTCATTGAAATCATGTGTTCTGTTTTGTGACTTGGAACAGAAAAATGATAATGAAGCAGTGTCCTTGTCAAATAATGTCCCTGACTCCATGAAGCAGGTCAGGAATTATAGGCAGCTCTGCCATTTAACTGCGCTGGATGAAATGATCCAGAACTCTTACAGCAGCCAAAATCTTGGTTTCTTACATTAATATACACTGATTTGGTGAGGTTATTTGGTATATTTTAAAGGCCATCTTTAAAAGAAAAAATTTCTTTATTTAGAAAATATCTGACTCAAAAAAAAAAGCAGGATAATCTTTCAGAAATGTCGAGCCACAAATCCAAATATTTCTTTGTTAAAGTAAGTACTCCATACATCACCAGAAGTCACTGCTTCCAATTGCAACATATCCTGGTATCAAAGGCTCTACCAACACCCTCCAAAAAATTCATAATTAACCTCTCTGAAAAGCATCAATATGAATAGAGTCAAAGCCTCTACCACACAGAATTTCAATGAAATTCAAAAGGATATAGTGTAAAGAGGCCAACAGAACTGAATTTCAGTCTCAGATTAGTCACTTTCTAGTAATGTAATCCTGAACAACTTCTCTAACCCCTGTGAGACTGGTTTTCCCATTATTAAACTGATTATAATATCTATCTAAAAATGAATACAAATGATCAAGTATGGCAATATGTAAATAGGTCTAGCAATGCTTTTGGTTGACTTAAACTGGTTGAAGATCTTAAAACTTCTCTCATTCCTTCTCCTGAGGTTCCAGCTGTGAATTTTTCCAGTGGGCTGAGTGGCTTTTTCCCTTAGGCCTCATCACCATCACCTGCAGTACTTCCAGGACTGGCAAAACAAAGGTTCTCCTAGGGCATCCAGCCAGGGGGCCTTTCTTCTCAAGGTCAGCCTGCAACGGCCCCGACAAGGGAACCCTGACAAGTGTAACCTCTCCTCTCCCTCTGATATGGACACTATTCCCACCGACACCTGTCCATGCTCTTAGCTGCTCTTTCAAGGTATATAAGAAAGCCCATCCGCTTAACAAGGCGGAGTCGTCCTCTGACCTATGTATAGCTGTCTCTTCTGGATAGATGAGCGGGGCTGCTCCAACTCTACACCTGTGATTTTAATTTTTATTCAGTTAGCATCCGACATCCATTAATCTAACCATCTTCTTTGCATATGAATATTGAGCTAAAATAAAACATGACAAATACAATCCTCAATTGAACGCTTATTTTACTTAGATTTCACAACTCACCATTTGACTCTTGTGTAATTCTATTATTTTTAACTAACATTCATTGAGTGTCTTACACTTCAGCAAATGCTTTCAAATATCTATTTGATCTTCACAAAAATCCTATGTGGTAGGTAAGCCAGATATTATTGGTCTCACTTTTTTAACATGGAGGACAGAAAATTTAAATCAAAAGCTACTTGGCTAATCCGTTGTCAAATAAACTATATCCTAGGTTCTGTGATTTAAAATCCATGCCTTTCCAACTATACTTGTCTCCTAGTGTCAGTACTTTTTTTTTTTTTAATCTAACTGGTAATAGAAGTAGTCAAAACAAAAGGAAGACTCTGAAATTAACATCAGGGTATATATATCAAACCAAGTGATTAAAGAAAGCAAAACTGCACAAGAAATGCTTTCTTTAATTTGTATTAAAAATGTTACATCACTTACAAAAGCAAAAATATAAAACCAAATTATTTTTCAGATTATAAAAATGACACATGGAAATTACAGAAAATATTGAAAATGTAAATAAGAAAATTAAAAATTACCTGGGTGTTTTTTAGAGAGTGTTGAATATTTGTGGACCTTTTGAGTATAGGAATGATATGAGGTGACATGTTTTTAACCTATCCATGTCGCTGCTCTGTAGAGACTAGTCAAAGAGCCCAAGAGACAGAAGAGAAAAAAGTTAGGGGGCTGTTGCAGGTACAGCAGAGAAGAGGTAGGGGAGGCTTGGGCCAATGAGACCATTGTTGGTGCTGATACGTGATGTCTGAAACGGGTATATGTTGAAGCTACAGTTGATGGAGTGGATGCAGGATGTGAGCAAAAGGGAGAAGTCAAGAACACCTCAGGATTTTGATGCAATAGGAAAGAGAAGGAGAGGAGTAGGTGTAGCTAATGCAAGTCAAGAATCGTGTTTCAGACGTGTTATTGTTAAAGTATCTGTTGGTCATTCATGCGGATTATCTAGTGGCCAGTTAGTTGGATGTATGAGTCTGGAAGCAGAGGAAAGTAGGGGCACAAGATAGAAATGTGGATGCATTATTGTTATACCACACTGTCTCAGTCCACTAATGCAGCTTGAATTTTGTGTCAAATGGTGACTATAAAATTCAAATAGCTGAATAATCAGCACAGGTATTTGTCATCTAAGGTCAATTTGAATTAAGTTAGTAAATTATGCGGCTAAAAGTTTTAAATTGAAAATACTATACTTGAACAAACTGGGTAGAACCTATACAAAGATATTTACCTCCCTAATAATAATTTGTTTACTGATTATTATAGGAAATTTTCCCAAACATCATTTTCCTCCACTTGCTTTGTTAGCTTTGTTTTGTTTTGTTTTGTTTTGGAATTGAGTATATCCTCATTTCTTTGTATTTATGAAGCAGACATAGCTGTTCAGATACATAAAACAATTTTATTTTTAAATTATTCATTTTGATTAGCAGCAATTGCCTACTCTTTCACTGTCTGGTTTAATATTAACTCAAAATTAATTTCTGAATAACAAAGTACTTTTATCCTTTCAAGCATGCAGCAATGATGGCTGAATCAAACAGCTGTGTGGGGAGGGGTGTAAAGAAGATCTTATGTCTCAAACTGATCCCTGGATCATCAAGCAAACTTCTGATTATGATTTAGCTTCCTATCCTATGCCAGTAAAAATATGCTGGTCTGCAGGAGATTTACAATTCTCATCAAAATTATTACTTTGATCTTCTGAAAGATAATACATACATACATAACTAAACTTTTCACATGAGAAGCCAAGAAGCAAAATAGATGTAATAAAATTTGGAGGAAATAACAAAAGAGAAAGCTTCAGAGAAGATAGGCTGAAATGGGCAGTTTCAACATCACCAATTACAAACACCTTCAGGGGTTCGCCAGCTGATGGTGGTAGAGAAGAAAGAAGAAGAACAGTGATGCACAGCAGAAGAAAAAAGGAAAATTAAATACCCTTAAAGCCTAAAAAGAGCCTGCCCCTATGGATACTTGCAACTCAACATAGGTGAATGTTTGAAGAAGTGACACCGTGCTGTTTGGATTAATAGCTATATCCCTGAAACTGACTCGTCTTTAATAGCATCAGGGTGTCATGAAAAGAGCAAACCACATGGTGTAGAAGAGTAGCATAAGAGGCTCAGGGAGAAACTTTTATACACAGCATAGACTAGTGACAAGCTAGGTCATCAATGATACAATAGATGGCTCATAACAATTTTTTCCAGTGTGTGCTTTATGATAGGCACCATGCTAAGTGCTTTATACATATTTCTTAATCACTTCTCAAACAACTTTGGATAAGCTCCATCACTCTTTTCCCATTATAGCAGCTGAGTCCCTGAGATAGTCTAAGTCATGTATACAAAAGCGTTGTACATTACACAACAGAGCTGCTTTAGGCAGGCCTCTGTTGGGACCAGTGATAGAAAACCACCCTGAACAAGCTTAAAGGGAAAAAGAAAGCTTGATTCACCTAAGCAAACTGGATTCACAAGGGCTGGTGTAGCTGTTTTAGGGCCACTGGTACTGGACCTGGAGAGGACCTTGTCACTCCTCTCTGCTTCCCTCACTGTATTGGCTCAGTTCCCTCCTTCTTCAAAGTGGCTTCCTCCTTACGATGAGAAACAGGGCTCCTGGCACCTTCTAGCTCATGTCACCCAACCTCAACACCCAAGATGTCCTCTTCCTAAACCTGGACCAGTTAACTGCTGGTCTGCCTGACTACCTCAGCTATTCCTGTGTCTAACCTCTGCATCAGTCGTGGCTGGAAGGGAAGGGAGCTGTATAGACAGGTCCCTGGGGCACCCCAGCACAGGAGACCACGACAGATGGTGTGCACTACACTGTCTTAAGAAATGAAATCACTTCCCAGACAAAGTCAAAGAAAAGGAGAAGATCATTAAAAGAAAAGAAGTGGGACCTCATTACCTAACTTCAGAAGATTAGTTCTGGGACATTCACGATAAAATAATTACTGGTTTGTCTGCATTATATAATATCAAAACACAGGAAAATGAAATACAGTCAACCCTTGAACAACATGGCAGTGACAGGGTTCCTCACAGTCAAAAACCCACATATAAATTTTGAGTCCCCCAAAGCTTAACTACTAATAGCCTACTGTTGACCGGAAGCCTTACCAATGGCATCAGCAGCCAATTAATACATTTTGTATGTTATATTATTATATACTGTATTCTTACAATAGAGTAAGCTAAAGAAAATGTTAAGAAAATCATTAGAAAGAGAAAAAACATTTACAGTATTTATTGAACAAAATCTACATTAAGTGCACCTGCACAGTTCAAATCTGTGCTGTTCAAGGGACCACTGTACTTCAGAATATTCAGATTCTCATTTGTCTTTTCCTATGAATCAACACCTCCATATATAAGATTATTCTCTTTCCCAAATATTAAGAAGGAGTAAGTAAAGGTTTTAACCTTTGGAGTTCCAGTCTCTTTTCAGAATTTGATTAAATCTATGGACCATGGTCTGGTGACGAAACAATTCTCCCCGAGCTTTAAACCCACAAAGCTTTGAGATGCTACAAACCACATGTCTGTATGCCAGCTGACACCTGTTGGAGCCCACCTATAGAGAGCACTTCAGCGAGACTGCAAGATGGAAAGAGGAAGAAAGGTCTTGCTTTTTCCTTTTAACTGGCAGGTTCCTTGAGCACCACCCAGCAATGCTTTTTCACCCAGCAGGGGCAGTTTGTTTCTGCAGCCACAGTTTAGTCCAGCATGAAGAACCAGCCTCGTGGCGCCCCCTTGGAGACTCTGCACCAACAACCTCCTAAGAGTTCTGGGTCCCAGGGCCACGTCAGGAGAGGCTCTCTGAGACCTTAGCTACAGGTCTATAGGGTCCTGTCCCCATATTTTTACATTGTAATGATAATACTAGCCCCTTTCCTTTGTTTCTCCAACAATGCTAGGAATAACAGCATTTTCCTGCAATTGCTACCTCTGTGATAAGTTAGAATTCCCTTTCTGCCTTTTCAGTTACCTTGTTAATAATTTACACTTAGTTAATAGTTCCTTATATTAAATTCTCTCTAGTAAAATAGCCAGTGTGATTTCTGTTTCCTAAATAGATAACTATGGCTACACTCCCAGAAATATGCATAATATTACATTCACACACTCCATAAAATTTTTGTGTTCATTGATACTAAAATCCATCCACAGCCACTATGAAATCCATGAACCCAAGATTAAGAATGTAGGGTCTGATTCAGGACATGTTCAACAGTGGTTCTTAGAAAACAATTTGAAAGTGCTTGTGTTCCAGGTTATTGCTCCCTAAATCGTTCAAACAGTTTTATAAGTAAATGCATTTACCTGTGTTGTGTGCTGTTTCCTGAAAAGTGGCCTTGGCATTTCAAGTGAGACATCACATTAGAAGACGACATATTCACCAGTGAAAAATGGTTAATAAATCATGTTCCTGAAGGGGAATTTCATGGTCTTGAGGAGCTTCTTTTTGATCATAGTTTATTCTCTGAATAACTTTAGAGAACTGATTTTTAAAAAGTCTATTCTTGTAATGTTTTACAACCTTTATTTTGGCAGGTCCCAATGAATCAAGTTCTCTTCGTTTAACTAGACTCAAGGTAAAAGCTGACATTAAGATCTAGGAAATTGTAGGGTTGGTGTCATAAGAGAAGTGTCATCTTTTTCCTCTAATAGAGATAACTCCAAGATGAAATGTAGATTCCTCAAGAGCAGGGCAAGATGATCTTCTGAGGCACAGAAAGAACTTGCAGAGTTTTTATTTATATTCATACTTTATCTCATGCTTTTTAAATTTTTATTTTTGTGCATGTTTTATAATGTACATAATTTATTAGTTCGGTAAGACATGTAAATATTTTATACATAAAAACCATGAGTACATTCTCAAAGCTTCTAATAATAAGGGTCCACTTTCTTAAAATTGGGATACCAACTGCTCTAATAATAAAGAACTGCATGTTTGGAGCAAGGATCAACAAAGTTCAGCTGCAGGCCAACTCTGACCCATGATCTATTTCTATACAGCCCTCCAAGATAAGAATGAAAGAAATAGGAGTAAGGGGAGAATGTGTGACAGAGACTGTATGTGACCCACAATTCTAAAATATATACTGTCAAAAAATGTTTGCCAACCTCTACTCTGGAGTAGGACAACTTAGAACACCTCCGAAAGTCTTTGAAAGGCAGAGGGAGATTCTCTTTTTCACTTCTTTAATGAAATTAGTACAAGTATGAAGAGAGGATGGGGGCAAGACCGTAGGTTAATATTTATGGTCCAAATACAGGTGTTGCAGACTTAAAAAAAATTATGACTTGAACAGGGACAAAAAGTCAAGAGCAAATGGAGCAGCAGTGAAGACACTGATAACTTTCTTGAGGGTGATAGATGCTCTGGAAGGGGGCTTATTACGCCAGCCCAAAGGATCTAACAATTAGGCTTCTTTCTGTGAGAAAGAAGTAAGTAAGCAAAAAAGTAAGTTGACAATAGAGTTTTGTATCAATATCCATGACTATAAAATTTCATAATGACTATGCTCAAAAAGTGATTCTGAATCATTTAAATTAGGGTAAATTATTTTCAGTATCCTCTATTAAGGACTGGGAAGTACATATATATCAGAGGAAATGGCTGAAATAAATATTTCTAAACTTAATAGGTTAATTCACATCCAAGAAACTTGGCTATGCAGAATGACTTGATACCCAGTTGACCAATTCGTGATTACATAAAGATGGAAACAGAAGCTTAAAACCAAAATGCTGAGAACCAATTCATTGAAGATGCCCCTTAGTACCTGTTAATGAAGAAGAGAAAATTAAAATATAAGGTAATTAGGCTACCTATGTTGGGGCAATAAGGCTTTCCAGTAGGCCTAATTAGCTGTAATTAGTTACTTCCATTCCATTTTCAAGTTCATCAAACATGCTATTCATAGTATCTAAAATCTGGAAACTGGGATTATATCTGTCCTTTGACCACAAAATCAAGTAGAATTAACCTTTTCAAATTTAAATATAAATGCTTAATAGAAAGCATGTACCAACTAGACTCTGTGACTGCCAGGCTGGAAAGTTTTATTGCTCACTAAAGCACCATATCAGAATGTGAACAGCTTGAACGCAGGGGTTATGTCTGTAGCAGGCACTGCCAGCCGACTACTACTACTCATTCTACCTTTTCCCTTTCTAACAGAACTTTAGTTTTGTTTGAGGCAACTATGTAGGCAGCTAAAAATATCCAATCTCCCACCTAAGTGTGGACACGTAACCCAGGACCTGCCAATTAGTATATAGATCAAGTCCCTAAGGAGGGCATTCCTTCCAGAATAACAAGGCAGAGCTTGCAGGTAGGCTTTCGGCTCTTCCACCCCCTCTCTTTCTGGAATGCAGATTTGAGCCTAGAGGAGCAGCAGCCATTCGCCACCATAATAGGGGCCTCATACTAAGGTAGAGCAGCAGGAAGGCAAAGCAAGTCTGTCCCTGGCAGCACCAGTGAGGAGCTGAACCAGTTCTAGAGTATCTTTCTCTGGCTTCTTATTTTTTTATGTGAGAAAGTAAAGCTCCCTAAGGTCTTAAGCTAGTGCTGATCAAGTGTTCTGATACACTTGACCTAAGGCAGTTCTACTTTTTACAACCTGTTATTATTGTGCTAAGTACAATATTAAATGCTTTAAATACACGGTCTAATTTCATTTTTTTAAAATAGGTCTAGAAGAAAAACACTGTTTCTTATTTACAGGGATGTTAAATAACTCCCTCAAGAAGACCTAACTAGTAAAGTATCAGAACTCAAACTCAAATCGAGATCCAATGGCCTCTATTGCTCCTTCCACCATGCTAAATCCAGTGCACTGCATATAGATGACTGCACAGTAAGTTTTATTTGGGGACGTTTGTATTGTAGACAGCCATAGAAACTAGAGGAGTATCCCTCTCCTGGTCAGAGAGCATATTTATTTATTCATCTAAAAATAATGTAGTCTCCCTGCTTTCCTCAGACATTTGCTTGCATTCCAAGGTAATAAAAAACATGTCTTCACTGGGGGCAAACAGGGGGCAGGTTTGCCAACATCCCCTTATAAGCTGAGGGGTCTCCTAAGCTTAGGGTTCCTCAGCTATTTTCACCTGGGCCCACCTCTGCACCACTCATGAGACTTGGGGGCAAGGGAAACTGTTGTAAACAATTAAACTTGTGCATAAATTGTCTAAATGTATTTGGGCCTGTTGTCTCTTTACTGAAGAAATCTATGGAGATGTGGCAAGTTGACCTAGTAACTACAGTAGTCATTATTGTTTAGATTCTGGTTAACCACTTGCCAACAGACAGGAGATATTTAGGTAATCCAGCTGAGATATCTCTTTTTGACCCAACAGGATGATATTGAAAGAATCAAGAACCTACCATTCAAGTACCTCATACAATATTAACATATAATTTTTCCAAAGCAGTAGTTCTCACCCTTTTGAAATTTATCACAATTTTGAATTTTGGCAATATACTTGAAGGGATTAAATACCAAAATCATCATCATCATCAAAGTCATTAACAATAACACTATTTAATCACTATTAAAACATAGTATCTGACTGTTTCCATAAAGCTTCCCTCATAAGACTTCATTCATTCTCCAGTAGCCCTTATTCAGGGGCTATTGGAATAGAGCTGTCTCCTGCCCTGGCCTTATTTTCTTATATCTTCATGGTGCAAAAGATTTCACATGTCTCAAAAAGCAGGCGCTCTTTCTTTAAAGCCAGCTTTGTATTGACTAAACTACATCATGCATCCCGTTCACTCTACATTATATCTCACAGAGCTCTGAGTGACAGTATTGAGTTGCAGCAAAGATAAAATGTTATACTTTGATAAAAAATGTTGTGTCATGTAATTTAGTGAAGGGCTATGCCTAGCACACCAGATGAGGACCGCTGTTCTGGAGTCTCTGTACAGCACATCAATATTTGCTAAACACTCACTGTGCACAAAGACTGATATTCCAGGCACAGTGGGGGATGATGACAAATATTTTTAAATGGTCCCTGCCATCAAAGACATAATATACTTTGGAAAACAGAACATATGTGAAACACCCAAAGAATCCATCTATAAATAATACTATTACAAGAAGCAATTAATGCAGTGGGTATAAATCTCAGTCCGCAATTCAGGTACAGAGAAAACATTGAATTTCTTTATTATCTTCAAATAAACTAAATCCAGCTCCAGATACCCAGCCTACTAAGTTCTCTCTCCTTCCAGAATGCACAGAGGTTGTGTGTGTTACAGCTCCAAGGATATAAAGGGATCCTGCCCTGCAGTCCTGACTCACCCATCTTCACTAGTCGCTGCTGAGGCCTGGCTAACATCATTCCTTCACTGGGACACAGGAGTCTTTGGCAAGGCTGGGAGGCCCCATGCCCAAACTGAGCCATGTGGCCTTCTTCTCCTCCAAGGAAATTCTCCACTCACTCCGAGGTGGTTTCCATGGAGGAGTGCCAGACAACACGCCTGCTGTGATCTGCCAGCTTCTTTCCTTCCTCACCAGGGAGTAGATCCTCCCTTTCACTTGTCCCCTCTTTCTCTCCCTCTCTCTACTTATCTTTTTTCTTGGACATTTAGCAGCATCTCAATTACATTTTCTACAAATATTAAATATACAACAAAAACTAACAATTAGATTGCATTCATTACATGTCAGGCATTATTCTAATGCTTTATTGTATTCACTCATCTAATGCCTATACAACTTTCTGATATAGCATTATTATGATCCCCACTTCATAACTGAAGAAACTGAGGCACAGGGAGGTAACTTTGTTCAAGGTCTTTTAACTGGTAAAATTGCTAATTTTGATCTTTAGTACTGATAAGGGCAGCCACTGACCTCAAAAATCTTCTGTTTTTCTTTCTTTTTTTTTTTTTTTTTGCTTTTCAGCAATACAAGTATACTTCATTTTATTGAGCTTTGCTTTATTGAACTTCATATATGTTAGATTTCTTTTTTTAATTTTATTTTAATTTATTTTTTCAAATACATTTGTCTCTGCCTACCCCCCACCACTTTCCCTTGCCCTCTCCCTCCTTCCCTCCCTCAGCTCTTCCCCTTTGGTTTTGTCCATGAGTCCTTGCTATATGTTCCTTGACTTTCCCCTTCCCTTCCTTTGGCCCGCCTCCCCTCCCTCCTTCCCTCTTGTCTCTGTTTTTCAACATACCCCCGTTTGCACAGTGCTATTGAATCTTCCTCACAAAAAGTGAACCACAGGGAAAAAAAACAGCACATAAATATGGTCTAGTTTTCCCCTTGTTTTTTTTTTTTTAACCATAAATTAGAGTCAGTCATCTCTTAAACATCTTACAGTGCTGGAGTTTTCTTATTATAGTTTTTTACTTAGGGTGGGTTTAGATTTGAATAACATCTGGTGGAAAAGGTTTAACTCAATTGTTCAAAAACAAGGAGCATTCAACTTTCTGAATTTATTACTCAATTTTGTCTGGATTCTGGCCAGCTGGATAGTTATCCTGTGGTAATGAGTGCTAGCAGTATTAATTTATGGTTTTATAGGAAGCAAGGTCAAGAATGTTTAGATCACAAATCCTCAACCTTGTCCCAAAGGTTTTTAGATTCACCATCCACAGGAAATTTCAAATAACATTCAAGTGAAAATCAATCTCCTGAACTCCCAAAAAGTACTCCTTTGAGGGATCCTGACTTTCTGGGATTGAGGAAAGCTAGAAGTCATGATTCTCTCTCATTCTCTCCCTCTCTCCCTCTCTCTCTCTCTCTCTCTCTCTCTCTCTCTCTCTGTCTCATTTTAAAAGCCAAGGCCAAATCAGTGTACTCTTAATACTTTATTTCCATAAAGTGAGATTTCTGGGAAATCTAGAATTTGTTCACATCTAAATAAATACTATGAAAAATCAAAACTTCTTTTCACAATTCCTCCAAGATGATCAAATGTAATGGTATGAATTGTTTGTGTCATATTTTTCATATTCATGATAGTAACTATGAATAAGCAGCCTTCATTTTTTAAAGAAGTACAAAGTCTGATAGGTATTTCAAGAAGAAAAATCAACTACAATTTATTCACTCTATCATAGCCTGTCATGTAACAGCTGAGCCCTGGCACCACCACCAGCAAACAAATGTGCCAAAGACAGCAAGATGCATTAGGGAGATAAAGCACAGCTTCCTTCATGCCAAAGCACCTACTTGAACAGATGAAGAGAGGCGTGTTGAAGAAGGTGGATGCTGAGAAGGCAGTAGTGTCAACGTGACACTGGGCAATAATTGAGAATGTCGGTCTTATTTCAGACCTCTGAGACAGGGCAGCTGCAGTGTGTCTTTTGACATTGCCACTTGGAACCAAGTCATCTTTCTCATTAGGCTCTTTAAATACCACCTGGCCATGCTGACAAATCTGCAACACAAAGACAAATTTCAGTCTTTCCCAAAGAAAGGTGTTATAAAAAGCTAAACAAAGACAATGTTAACACAACGCAAAACTCTAACCTGCCACTGACATATTATAGTGTTGTCACAAATTATGGTAGCTCCATCTGAGGACCTAAGTGCAAATTACAGAATGGTTTGGCAGTTTCTCCCTTCTGTTATTGCTGAGAGAATTATTCATGCGCTGAAGCTAACTATGCCCACAACTAAGTTCAAAATGTCATCTTTTAAACTCAAATCAAGAATTCGGTGACTGGCCTCTCAGTTCCCAGATGTAAAGCAGCTAGAATATGTTGTACCCCACACCCAATCTAAGCATCCAGAAAAGAAGAGTGTTGTGAATTTCTTAAACCATGAAAGTTTACTTATCACAAAAGCCCTGACTCCATCTCTACCTCCTAGAGTGCAAAGCTATTCTAGATAAGAGAGCAGAGAACAGGAAAAAAAAATTGAGGCCTGAGATAAAATAAGGTTAAAGTGATTGCTGTTATGCACCCTCTGACAGTATAAAGCAAGGAAATATTAAGTATTGGGTTGGCCAAAAATTCCATATGGCTTTTTTCTGTAAAATAAAAGACACCTTTTTCATTTCCACCAATAAATTTACTGATTGGGATATTTTGAGTGTGTCAGCTATCTCCTGCATGGTATAATGTTGATTGTTCTTAGGTGATGTCTCAGCTTGATCACTACAAACTTCAACTGGTCTGCCTGACCATGGAGAATAATCCAGTGAGAAATCTCCAGCATGAAAGTTTGTAAACCGCTTTTGACATATTCAGTCAGTCACAGCACCTTCTCTATACACACTGCACAAATCTTTGTGTTTCAGCAGTGTTTTTACCTTTCTTAAAATAATAAAGGCATAATATGCTGAAAATGTTGCACATTTTCTTCCTTCTTAATAGTAAAATGACTACACAAGAATTCACCAATTTTGATAAGATTTTTTTAAATGCACACTGATATGACAGCTGTCACAATACAATCTAACAAAATTGTTTTGAGTGAAGTTAAGGGCAACTAAGTGCTACTAGAGCCATGTTACGGAAAAAAACCCAAACGAACTTTTTGGCCAATCCAATATTTAACAATTAGCAATGATGCTCCCATTATTAGAAGTGTACTACATTAAGGGGAAATTTAACCATAAAATTTCCAGCTTGATTGAGATGATTATCAACCCTACTAGTAAGGACCACTGGGACACAACCTAGTACTAAGGAGACCTGTAAACACATTCTAGATCCTATTAAGGCTTCCATGATTTTATATTTCGCTTAAGACAGCAATTCTCAAAGTGTGGTCTACATGAGTGGGTAGTGCAGTCTACCTACTAGGAGCTCTCAAGATCCTTTCAGAAAGAACATTGTGTCCCAGTTTTTTCATAATACTAAGAAGCGACTATTTGTCTTTGTCTTTGGGCTGTTACAGCACTTACAGCACAAAAGCAATGTGAGTTAATGAGCCCAACTACTGGCACCTTTGCCTGAATCAGTTGTTGCACTCTCTGTACCTAGCATGTGTGTGGGAGTGCGTTGTTTCACTTGAGTGTCCTTGATGAATCAATAAAAATGATTAACTCTATTAACTCTCAATCCTTAAGTTCACTTCTTTTAAAATATACCATGTGACAAAATATGCATAAAGCTCTTCTGTTCTATACCAAAGTACAATAATTGTCTCAAGGAAAAGCACTTACATGATTGAGTTGGAAGTGAACTAGCTGGCCAGGCATTTCAGTCAGTAGAGAATGATATGCCATTCACTCATCCAACTAATATTTCTTGAGTTCAACGTTCTTCTTAGTCTAGATCAGATATAATCACCATCATCCTTCTTTCAAAATTGAATGATGAACTGGTGAGTTTTCAGTCATTATTTTTTATAACAGTTTTATTAACCTACAACTCACATACCATACAATTCACAAATTTAAAATATACAATTAAATGGTGTTTAGTATATTCATAGAATTGTGTAACCATCACCATATCAATTTTAGAAGCATTTTATCACCTCAAAAAGAAACCCTATAACCATTAGCAGTCATTCCAAATTTCTTCCCAACTTCTCCAAGTCTAGGGAACCACTAACTTACCTTTTCTATACATAAATTAGTCTATGCTGGGCACAGCACATAAATCATACAATATATGATCTTTTCTGACTGGCTTCTTTCACTTAGTATGTTTTTGAGGTTCACCTATGTTGTAGTATGTATCCCTACTCAATACCTTTTTATCACCAAATAATATTCCATTGCATGGACAGACCATATTTTATTTAATTGATTAATGAAGATTTGAGTTTTTCCCACTTTTTGGCTACTATGATAATAATATCCTTCTATGAAATTTATATACAAGTTTTTGTGTGGGTGTTGTTTTTTTTTTTCCATTTTTCTTGGGTATATATACATTGGAGTACAATTGCTGGATTATATAGTAACTCTATTTCTAACCTTTCAAGGAACTGCCAGGCTATTTTCCTTCCAAAGCAGCTATGCAATCATTAATAAAAGCTTTCAGTGCTAACTTGTTAATTTATTTAGGAAATACTTATTGAAAACTTATGGTGTCTAATTCCATGTGCTAGATATTAGTGATACAATGGCAAATAAAACAGAGTCTCTACCATAATGGAGATTATAATTTATCAGGGAACAGAAACAAAATAATAACATTTGGGTCAAGTGTAATGATAGGCAAAGCACAGAGCACATATGACCAGGAACCAGATTTAGATGCAGGCAGGATAGGTCAGATGCATCTAACCTATTTAGATGCAGGCAGTAAGATCAACCTGAGGAAGAAATGTTTTCATGGAAACTCAAATGTAGTGATAATCAGAATTAACTTGGCAAAGAAGGATGAAAATGTCTGGTACAAAGGAACAATCTCATACAAAATGCTAAACAGAAAGAGGGAGCCTGTTCTGCTTGAATGACCAAGAGAAATCCAATGTAACTGTAAACTCTATAGTGTACACGGTAAAAGAGTGTCAAAATTGAGTCTTAAGAAGTAAACAGGGCCCACTGAAAAGCTTTGAACAGAGGAATAACACTATTAGTTTGTGTTCCTTAAAGAACATGCTTGCTTCTCTACCTGGAGAATGGATTCGGGGGAAGCAAAACTTGAAGATTGAAACAACTTAGAGGTTATAGACAAAGACAGTTGAAAAGTTAGTTGGCCCAGACCATGGTACTGGTAATGGTCCTGGGGGAATGAAATGGAATCAAGAAACATTCCAAGAGTAGAATCAATAGGACTTGGTGAGTGATTGCATACAAACGGTGAGAGAAAGGAAGGAATCAAAATAGATTTTCTATTAAGGTCCTGGATAGATGGTAATGCCATTTACTAGGACAGAGCTATAGGGAATATGCCAAATCATACTCAGGTCACAGGTCACTGAACAAAGAAGCATTTCCTGTATACACACTATATGCAAGGCACTGGGCTAGAGCTGTGAATATAAAACTAAATAAAATAAACATGCTGAAGACAGAATGATAATACCCCCAAACATGTCCATATCCTAATCCCTTAAGCCTTCTGATATGTTTCCTTCCATGGTATATATGAAAGAGTTAACATAGCAGTCCTAAACTGCTATCCTTGAAAAGACCTACTTGCTAGATAAACCCCTTGAATAGCATCCAGGAATTTAGATTTTATAGGGTTCCCACCATTAACTGATAAGAGTGGCTCACTGTGCCTAAAATATGCAAGCAATATGGTTTTTGGTAAACCCCTGCTTTCCTCCTGGGAGCTGAAGCTTTGGTACAAGGAAGGCAAAGAATGCCTGCATGACCAGCCCTAATAAAAACCCTGGACACAGAGTCTCTAATGAGCTTCTTTGGTTAGCGACATTTCACATGAGTTGTCACAACTCATTGCTAGAAGAATTAAACACATTCTGTTTTACTCCACTGGGAAAAGACCCTTGAAAGCCTGCACCTGTTTTCCCCTAGCCTTTACCCCATGTGCCTTTTCTCTTGGTTGACTTTGCCTTGTTTTTTGTTTTGTTTTGTTTTTGGCCTTCATAAATCATGGCTGTATGACTATGCTGAGATCTGTCCTCCTAGCAAAGGATCACACTTGAGGGTGATCTTGGAGATATCCAACACCCATAGCAAAAGGAATTTTGCAGATGTAATTAAGAGCCTTAATATAAGGAGATTGTCTTGGATTATCTGAGTGGGTTCAATGTAATCAAAGTAGAAGTCAGAATGATGTGATTGCTGCTTTTGAAGATGGAGGAATGAATCATAAGCCAAGGAACACAGGTGGACTCAAGAAGCTAGGAAAAGTAACAAAATAGATTCTTCCATAAAACTTCCAAAAGGAGACCTGTCAACACCTAGTGAAACTCATTTTGGACTCTGACCTCCAGCACTAAAACAGTAAATTTATGCTGTTTTAAGCTAATAAATTTGTGGTAATTTGTTAAAGCAGCACTAGCAAACTAATATAGATGCCCTAAAGGACCATGGATTTTTATGGATGAGACAAGTACATAAACCGGTAATATTTTCCAATTTTACTTACAAGCTTTAGCTATTGTGCATTACCTAGTTTATCATAACTATTCTCTTTCCCAGGATAATGACAATATTTATGAATAATCAGAAAGAAAAGACTTTCCAGAGAGGGGTCCATATGGTGTTGTTCTGGGTACCTGTCATAACTTAAAGGGAAAGCTTCACAATGTCCGGAGCCATTGATGTCTTGTAAATTAAGGAGTAAGGTGTCCTTAAATTGTTTGCAGCAGGAACCAACTTACATGGCACCCACCTTGACTTCCACATGCAAAAGGAACAGTGATGGCATTTACATCATAAATTTGAAAAGAACCTTGGAAAAACTTCTGCCATCAGCTTATGTCATTTGCCACTAAAAACCTGGCTGATGTCAGTGCCATATTGTCCAGGAATACCAGCCAGCGAGCTGTGCTGAAGTTTGCTGCTGCCACTGCAGCCATTCCTATCATTGGTTGCTTCCCTCCAGAGACCTTCACTAACCAGATCCAGGCAGCTTTCCAGGAGCCACGACTTCCAGTGGTGACTGATCCCAGGGCTGACCACCAGCCTTTCACAAAGGTGGCTTAGGTTAACCTGCCTACCATTGTTCTATGTAACCCAGACTCTCCTCCATGTTGTGTGGACACCGTTATCCTCTGCAACACAAGGGAGCCCACCCACTGGGTCTGAGGTGGTGGATGCTGGCCCGGGAAGTTCTGAGCATATGTGGCACCATCTCCTGTGAGCACCCATGGGAGGTCATGCCTAATCTCTAGTTCTAAAGAGACTGAAAAGGAAGTGCAGGCTGACGCTGAAAAGGCTGTGACCAAGGAGGAATTTCAGGGGGAATGGACTGTTCTAATTCCCAAATGTACTCCCCAACTCAAGGTCACAGACTGATCTGAAGGTGCAGGTGCCCTCTGTACCCATAGGGCAGTTCCCCGCTAAAGGCTGGTCTACAGCCCCCACTGCTCAGCCTCTGAATGCGCAGGAACAGCCAGAGTGGTCTTAACCCAATCTTCCACAGACTCTTAAACAAAAAATGGAAATAAAGTTGATGGAAAATAAACAGTTTCTGAAAAAATAATAGAATAAATAAAGAAAGAAAAAAGAAAGAGTTTGTTATAGATTGACAAAAGTAGAATAAAACTGGCTCACTAGACATTCCAACTCTTATCACATGTAACACTGTGCAATACAAAAGTTTAAAAGACAAACAGGTATTTCAAATCATGAGTCAGCAAACATAATATGTAGGTGTTAATACCTGCTTCAAACATTTGGGGGGGGGGGGGGCTGGGAAAAACAAACCCTAGCTGTCAGTGAATCAGGTTAGAAAACTTCAGTAAGTTTTCCTGATATAAAGTAAAAAGTAACATGATTTTAATTACTGTGAGGCAGAGTTAATTGATGAAATGGTCAATAATACATATAAAACAAGGTTTCCACCACCAAGAAAACAGGTGTCTGCTTGATAGAAAGGCAAAGTTAGACAATACAACGGCCTTTAATTTCACAGTCGGTGATTCTTCATAAAAATTTTAAAGATCAATTATGTCCCATCAGTGTAAGATCCAAGCCAAACTAAGTGATTTATGTACAAATATCCTCACACATGGAGTAATTATTGATGGAGTAACTTATCTTTATTAAATATGAACTCAAGAGATTATATTGGGAAGTAATTTACACTTACGATTTTCTCTACACTTTTTAATACACCTCCACTTTCTGTTTTAAGAATATACCCTTTAAATAACTAGAGGACAAGAGATATTGCTTTTTATTTTAGAACTAGATTAAACGCAGTAGTTTAATGCAGTGATTCAGATGTGGTCATAAAATTTAGGTGATACTATGTTTAATCCAGCTTTTCAAAATAAGAGCTTTCAATGGTACTGCACAGCAGTTAAAATTCTAGTCCCTGAGAGTTGGCTTCATTTATTCATTATACAAACATTCACACAGTATTTACTACTACAATGAAGACATAGTACTGGGCATAGATGAGCAAAGAACAGTCTCTGATCTCAAGGAGCTCACAGTCTAAAGGTAGAAACTGACTCAGGTACAGAAAATTATAAACATGAGATGAAAAAATACAGTGATAGACATATGCAATAGGCAAGCACCTAACCCAGCCTGAGAGTAACATAAAGACATCCTGGAGTTAGGAGCACTTGCTACTGGCCTTAAGGACTGGGGCAGGAGTTATGCAGACTTCAGCAGATGGGACTAAGTCAGAAAAGACAAAAAGGGAGTAAAACTACCTACCTAGTGTGTCCAGACAACCACAACAGTTAAATCTGCTGGAGGGTGGATCATTTCTCTGATCACTATAGACCTCGATTTGATTTGTCTCATGAATTATGCAATTATTAATGAGTAATAGCTAAAAGGCCATAAGAGTATACATTTGGTTAGGGAAAAATATATTTAAAATTCCTTTTTGTTTTAATAGTACTCTATTGATAGATCCCTTTACATGTCCAATTCACTAAAACCAGTTAATGTTTGGAGTCAGTTTAATACTTTCCCCAATTTTTATTGCCCTTTTTTTTACTGTATCTTGAGTGATTTTATATGTAAATGTTTAGTCAAGGAGAATCCTAAGCCTTCTTTTGCTATGATTCTTAGATTGAACACTGCAAAAGAAAAATCCCTTGGACGTAATATTAAGTCCAAGAAGAATCCAGGGAAATACTCACATGCAGCCTAACACACCAATAGCATTACTAAATCTTTATTTTCCCCGACTGTCATGTCATTCTGAGCTGTAAATGAGTTGAAGTATATCTACAAAATCCACCCTGTGGAGACAATCAGATTACTAGGAGTGTACTCCTGGAGCAGACTGCAGCAATAATAAACTTATCCACACATTACCCTAGAATACCTAGAAGTTAAAGAAAAAACTGGTAACAGACTGGGAGACAAGAGGGTAGTCAGGACTGTATATGGAAGGGTTATGGCCTATGTGAAAGTAAGCAGGAGAACAAGATGCACAAAAGTATGAGGAGCATGGGTAGAAAGGCAACTTCTGAAGTCATGTGATGAGCTGGAAACATGGGCACAATTTAGAGGCTATGCCTATCCCAGGGAGAGCCAGCGGGGAACTTAACTAAGACAATGAAAATTGGAGAAGGAAATGGACCTGAGAGACATATCAGAGGCAGGATAAACAGGAATGGACAATGGAACAGATACAGAGAGGAAGGAAGACAAACTTAGTGATACGAAAGCATGGGATAACACTATTAATAAAGAAGGATCACAAAGAGTAGATTTATAGGGAAAGAAAATGGGTCTACATTTTTCTACACCGGGTATGCGGTACCTATAGAACTTCCAAGAAGAGATGCTCAGTGTATGATTTGGGGCCGGGATGGCAGAAGCAAGGAACTGATGCGACTGTCAAATTTTTGAGAAGCTAGTCTTTGAGGCCAAGGCCTTTGCCTTTTACCTCTTGTTCCCAGTGCCTTCCACACTGTCTGGAATATAGTAGACACTTGATAAACATTTATTTAATTATTATTTCTGAAGGAATAAGCATAAAAGGAAGAGATAAGGCATTAAGAATAGAACCCTATAAATATAGTTGTGGCACAACTATATACAAAGGACAGACAGAAGTAGAGATCCCAAAAATGGGAACAAGAAAATTTCAGAGAAAAAGGGAAAGACCCAGGAAAGAAATATACCTTAGTTGCCAAGAGAGAGCAATAATGCTCAGGGAACAAAATTGGAGAAGTAGAGTGTAATTTGCTGGGAGCAAATTACAAAGAAGAAAACTGACACCAAAATGCAAATTAATTCATTTCTAAAATATATTTAAGCTATGTGGGCAGATATTTGCTAAATTAGCTTTAGTGACTGCAAAATATTAATCTGGTAATTAACATTTGAATTTACAAATTTCTTAAAAATATTCTTTATATTTAGCACTATAGTCATGCAAAAATAGATTAATTTAATCCCATTTAGCTAATAAGATAACTTGGACCTAGGGAAACACGTAAGTGCTAGAGTTCCAACAAAAAATTGAAAACGCATTGTTACACATCCTTCATTACACCTTTTTTTAAAAAATTTATTTTATTCTTTAAGATTGTATTTTTTTTGAGAGAGAGAGGAAGGGAGAGATAAAGAGAGGAAGAGAAACATCAATGTGTGGTTGCCTCTCATGCACCCCTTACTGGGGTTCTGGCCTGCAACCTTAGTATGTGTCCTAGACTGGGAATCGAACTGGTGACCCTTTGATTCACAGACAGGCACTCAGTCCACTGAGCCACACCAGCCAGGGCCATTACACCATTTTTCAATAAGAATCTTTTGTTATGAGCTCTTTATAAAAGCCCATCAGAGAAGCACTCCTATATAAATACCCTCTAAACTGAGGGTTTCCCAACACTTCCTCCTCTGGAGATACAGTTAGGATACTTTATTCTCACATTTATTTCTCATCTGCAAAAGACCATTGCATCTGTTGCAAATACTTCTCCAAAATTTATTTTCTTTGGCCAGAAACTAAACACAATCAATTAAGTATCCAGAGAGGGAAAAAGACACAGGCATTTGCAAGGAACTCCGAGAATCATAGAAACAAGGGTTTGAAAATCCTTAATCATCTAGTCCTAAATATCCCAAGCCTTACTGCTTCTCAGAATCACCTGGGTTCCTTCCATCTTTTTTCTACGCACTTGTATCAGACCCTGAAGAGCCCCAAAGAGCATGACCATGGTTATGGCACCTGGCCTGGGGTCACTGGCCTCCTGAGGGCTGAAGGGATCAACATAGCAAGCCATATTTTAAGCCCTGTACATTCAAGGGTTAACTCAGCAGGCCTAGGTTAATCAGACACTAAGATTTCCAAAGAAAGCACTGGACCTTGATTGGTTACTGGGTAATAACCTCTGAGCACTTGGAATACCCTGCCTGATGTAAACGTTTTTGTATGCCTGAGGGCCTGGGCCATGCTGTATCAGTTTGATCTCACAGTGCTGGACCCTAAATAACTAAGGTCAGATACTCAGGTAGTGACCCCAAATAAAAACCATGGACACCAAGGCTTGGGTGAGCCTACCTGATTGGCAATACTTTGCACATGTTGTCACACATCATTACTGGGAAATTAAATGTATCCCTGTCAAGCTATTGCACTGAAAGGGGATACTGGACATTTGCACCTGGTTACTCCTGGACTTCGCCCTGTGCACTTTTCATTACACATGTTAATCTATATCCTTTCACAATAGACAACAAGCATGAGTATGACAGGTTTCCTCAATCCCATGAGGCTGAAGGTGGTCTTGATGACCCCAACAAAAGCCTGTTCATGGCACAACATGACAGCCTTTGGGAAACTCTGAGCCCCGTAACGCAGCTCTCCCAAAGCTCACTGAATCAGAATCTCTATCCAGAAATCCTTATATTTTACACACTCTCTGGGTTAATGTAACACAGCCAATGATCCACTAGTTTTAGAACAGGATTTAGAAGATTTGGATCTAGCCAACCAGCCATGTGCTACTTAAAATAACCTTTAAAAAAATCCCTGTCATTTGATTTGTAAATTATTACGGATAGGAAATTCACAGTCTCCCAAGACAGCCCTCTTTAATATTTAAGTGGTTCACATTGTTGGAAAATTTTTCCTTATGTGTCTGTAAAATGTCTCCACACGACTTCTAATCTTTGCTCTTCTTTACATGCAGTGAGGCCATTCAGAGTGAATCTCATCTGCCTTCCACATAACAGTCCAAATGCTGCAGTTTTCTTGTTTCTCCTAAGTAGTCTCTTATCATCCAGAGTCTATTAAATCAGGCTGATGGAAAAGGAGCTCTCCAGCAAGTGTCTGTATCAAGATCTTCAGGACAATAACCTTAAAATATGAGTATGTAATAAATTTATGGTCAGGAAAAGAGGTCACAGTTTTTCTAATCCTCACATGAGGATATGTTTATTTTTATTTTTTAGAAAGAAAAGGGAGAGAGAGAGAAACATCAAGGTGGGAAAGAAACATTAATCGCTTGCCTCTCTTATGCACCCTGACCAGGGATTGAACCCGTAACCTTTTGATGTATAGGATGATGCTATATCCAACTGAGCAACCCAGCCAGGGTAAAAGGTCACAATTTTTAAGTACTATAATCTTTATTCTAAAGCTTTATTCTTATAGTTATAATACTGTATCAAACACATAAAAACTAGTTTAACAATAAAAAACTATATGTACATTCAATATTTATACATGCTGATGTCACAAAATATACAGATTTAAAGAAACATAAATGATGGTGTAATCTGTTCATTGGATTGCACAGGAATCAACTTAGAGAGTCTATTAAGAATAGAATAAACTCTGGGGAATAATATCAAGCGAGTAGATAGGGGTCATCTATGTTCCCAAGGGAAGAGAAATTACTTTTCTGATTGGTGAACTTTGGAAAAAGCGAGAAACGAGCAAGGTAAGGCACCTTTTGGTTCCCTTTCATAGTTGCCTGCCTGCAGACAGTGCATTTTACCTATTCTCTGCCTTGCAGTAAGGCGCTGTCTCTGCACAGTGCGGCCTGTGGCTGAGCAGCTCTTTCAGTGATGGGCAGCTGACTTTGCCTGTCAGCAATCAAGTATTAAAATGAATGCAGCCACTCATTGGTCCTGTGCTTGGATTGAGCTTCTATTGTTACAGTGGAGTGGGCGGCCAGAGGGGAAATAAAGGCGGGAGCCTTCACATTGCAATCTAACAAAGAACTTAATACTGGAGGCTAAAAGCAAAAGCTCACACCTGACCCAGTAATCATGAGCCTGGTTTGATATGGCTGCCAGGCATTCCAAACAAGTGAAACTACAATAGTGCAGGAAGCGAGGAGCCCTTGAAAGTCTGTGCTCATCATCTCTACTAGCTGGGAAAAGGAAAATCTTGAGAATGTGATCCATCCCAAGGCCTGAAAGCAGAGGAAAAAGGAGGAGTCTACAGTGCCCAGAAAGGGCCCATGAACAATTTTGGTTAACTGCCTGCCTCCAGACACATATGCAAAATGAACAAATAATGGTTGAAGCAAGATAAAGATTCAGGCTAACAGATCCTGTATATATACCTACGTTTGAGTAGTCATGTCTCTCAGAGGAGAAGCTGGCCCCACCTTTACCCACCAATCAGACTGTCACTTCTTCACCCCACCCCACCAACTATATAAGTCCCCAGAACAAAGGACTTACTCTCTTGGCTTCTTGGCCCTGTTTGCTCTTTTTGTCGCATGGGGTCAATTGGCCTCTAGCCAGCCAGGTGCCAGTCACCCAGCCTTTTGCCACCTGACTTTTGCCACCCCTGCTCTAGCTACCCTTGCTTTTGCTTTCCTATTAGAACTTAGTATTCATAAACTTTGCTTACACACTAATAGACTCACTGGCCTATAATTCTTTACTGCGTTGGCAAGGACTGAGTTCCTGGGAGTTTCTCCTATGACACTATCAGTAATAATACTGACACTCTCTCCAAGTGTCTGACTTCTATGTATGTCCTCTCAATATATTTAAGTTTGAGATGGCAAAAAAAAAAAAAAAGTTTACTTATTGGGACCCTAAAGTCCATCTTCTTTTTCAATCCAGGCTTCACCTGGGTCACAAGCTTCTGTGTTTACATGATTGT
This sequence comes from Pteronotus mesoamericanus, assembly GCF_021234165.1. Taxonomy (NCBI): domain Eukaryota; kingdom Metazoa; phylum Chordata; class Mammalia; order Chiroptera; family Mormoopidae; genus Pteronotus; species Pteronotus mesoamericanus. The sequence goes on along the minus strand of NW_026555085.1, from coordinate 25,353,763 downwards.
GAGAACAACACATAAGGAATATAAATTGATCCCCAAAGTTATAGCTCCAACCCCACCTCCCCCTTGACACTTTCCTGGCCCCTGCAGACCAGGAGAGTCTATTAATATATTGTTGGTTCATAACCCTGGCCAAGAGCTTTCCAGGTATAATCTGAAGTGGGCCCCCATGAGAGCAGTGCAGGAGGAAAGTGAGAAAAGAGGCAGACCATTCCAGATTGGTAGGTGGCAGGTTCAAAAACAGGGGATCCTATGAGGTTTGTCTTGTGCAAGACGAGTAGTTTTCCTTACCTGCCCGCTAAATCTCTAAAGTTTATGTAGAGATCTTAACTGGGTTCAGTCACACACCCAGTTCAGAAGTCTCAATATCATATTTCTCTTTTAAGGACACAACCTTGGAGCACCTTCTAGGTACATGGCATTCTAGCAGAAAGCACATTCCAAGGCACAGGAGAGGGACTGGGGAACCTTCCATTGCCAGGGTCCAGCTCATGAGTCCATCCAACAGTCATATCTTGATGACCTTCCCCAAGGTATATGTATTTCTCACATGCATTATGTGACTGGAAGTTTTTTAGGGGACAGGATCTAAGTGTTATACTTCTCCTTTCTGCCCCTTGGATGCTTTCTTAAGTGCCATACACAGAAGAGGCCATCAATAATTGTGGATGGCCCAATAGTCCTTCCAAGCAGGTCGGACATCCACAGTTGAAATGGTTTATGGGGCACATTAATTTCACAGTCTACGAATAACGAACTTCTCCTCTTTTCCAATTGGATCCATAGCTGGATGCAAAGCTTACTGCTATGAATTCCGACCTCTCCCCAGGGCTGCCCTGCTACTTTAAGTTAGGTGCCAGTGTGCCCTTGAAGCATTTCTTCCGTCCATTTCACATACAATTACATTCTTTCCATTCACCACACACCAAGGGCCCTGGCATCCTGGTGTCATCCATTCTCATTGCATTATTAGCCAAGCATCATGGAATTATGATAAGCTTGGCATGAATGCCTATGCAAGGTCTCTGTTTCCAAACCTCTTTACTAAAGACAATTTGATGTGAAATAAGCAAGCAGGTGTGGCAATGGACTCTTTCCTAAAGCCAAAAGAACATTGGCTGCGAAGAGGTCCAAATGTCACACCCATACCATAAACAGAGCAAATTTTGCTCTGTTGACCTGTGTATTATTTAAAGGCCTAGCTCTCTTCTCTGCCATAAAGTCTGTTAGAAAATTGCCTCTGAGAGCCAACTATTAAAACCAAATGTTTCTGTATAGTGTAGAGCCTAGGAGGAGAGTGCTAAATAACCCCAACTTTTTTTATACCCCCTACTATGTTCCTACTATTTTGTTTGTTTGTTTTGTTCAGGGAGTGCAGTTGGGCATAGAAACTTCTGGCCGAACTGCAAAGGTATCAGGATGCAGAATATAATTTAGAACATCTATTAAAGCTGACAAGCAAAGACACTAATGGAGACTTGGGGTTAAATAAGCTGGTGGGGTCAGAAATATCAGGACCTGGATGCAAAGTAAACATTCAAGGTCAGGATATAGGTTGAGGGTGATATAGGATTTAGGCTCACAGCACAGTTCATTGGCCACCAAGAACTCAGGATAAGCAGAGCCAGTGTCTGCTTATAAGAGAGGATAAAGTCTCTTTTGGGGGCTCAGAGCCTGGAAGGGAAAGGCAAATCAGCAGGGATATCCAGCTCACCTTGACCACAGAGGCTAGTTGAAGCCAGCCTGAAACACCAAAAGCAACAATTATATAGCAATCCTTCTCAAATGGTTTATGTCAATAGGAATTTTGCTGAACTTCAGAACCTCATGCTGTAGCTCTGAAACCAGGCCTAGGAATCTGCATTTCTAATAAGCTCATGCTGTTTGTCTGCAGACCACACTTTAAATAGCACCTATGTGCCAGATACTGCTTTATGTTCTTTGCATATGTTTACTCATTTCCATCCTCATTATCTGTACTCTGCTGGTATAACCACCAAGCAGCACTGCTCTTCCAAGGCTATGCCATGGTGCTGTTCCTCCACATCTCCAAGTTCTTTAAGCATTATAATAATATACTTCATAGTCTGATTTAATACATAAATAATATATTAAGTTCCAGATTATACCTGGAACTAGTGCTAAGCCAAATCTGGATGCCCTGGCAAAGTTAAATCACTGTAATCATCACTCTAGTATCCCACTTAACCCAACAGGAAGAGGAAGTAACTCTAAAAATATTCACATGGTTGAATAAAATCATAAGATCTGCTGTGTGCTGGCTATAGGCTCATTACACACGATGGTGGGTTTGCATACACATTCTTCCACCATTTATTTATTGTATCATTTCTACCTGAACTCATCCCTGAGAACTGAAAATAGACAACAGATTAGCACAATGAACACTACACATGGATTTACTCTCATTTTTCCCCTTGCAAGAGAATCTGGCTCAACTTCCTCCTCCAGACTATATCTTACCAGCCACTGTGTTTATACAGTTTTGCTTGTCTTTGTGAGGCAGAGAAATAATGGCATCTCCTGTGGATTAAAATAACCGTAAAAACCCTGATTTGAAAGGGCCTCTGGGTTTGCTGCCTGGCTTCTCCAGGCAACTAAAGATTCGCGTTTTATTGAATTGTAATCCAATGTGGTCAGAGGCTGTGGCTGTGGCAGCAAGGGAGGAGCACCAGGCCCGCCGCCTGACAGTGCAGCGCCGCGGCTGATCCTTTGCGCTGGTTCCCGGCAGCTCTCCAGTGTTTAGTGGCAGCTACAGCAACCAGCCAGGCAAGGGCTCCTTCTCAGCAACAGCAGCCCTTATGGGGAGGCTTAGCTGGCTTCTCGCACCCCAAATGCATTCGGAGAGGTTCCTCTCAGTCAAACACATGCATGGAAGCAGAGGGACAGAGTAGGGCAGTGAGAAACAGTGAAATGATGCTGTGTGCCTCCCTGCAGAGGGGGAGTAGGAAATGAGTATTTCCTTATAAACACGTAGAAACAAAAACTGCTCCGCTCCCCTTATGTAAAACTACTCCCACTCTTTAATATTTATTGAGTTGTTTCTGATAAATATGTATCTTGGGCACAAAGTAATAACATGGAATAACCAAGAAGTTTAAATGTGGAAAATGGCATGTGTCTTCAGTCAATGTTAACAGGCAAATATGTAGTGATTTGCCTTTTTTCTTATGATGCTATCAGTTGCATAAAAAGGAAGCAACTCTCCTATAACAACATATTTTTTAAAGATCTACTTAGGTTTTTAAGGTAAATTAAACTATTATTTATTTATTAAGTCAGACTATGAAGTATATTATTATAATGCTTAGAGAACATCCAACTTACATCTCTACCAAACATTAAGATAAAGTGCTTTTTACTTATTATAATTGATTCTTTCAGGATAAGTGGATGTAAGTACATATGCATTTTTGTATAATACAAATATTTTCCAATTAGCTGAGAGTTTGAAATACAATAAAAATGTTACATGGTTTTTATTTTTGATTTTCTTTTAATTCATTAATCAGTATAGCAGGAGAGCAAACATTTAACTCACAAATCAATTCAGATGTGCAGAGAAAATGTAACTTCTTGCTTTGTCTATAAATAATCCACCTTCCTCTCAAATTGATTAGCAAGAAAAAAAATAACCTACATGTCCAGTCTGTTTATTTGAGGTCTGATCCTATCATTTAAATAGTACCTTTAAGTATCACTCAGTTTCTCTTGGATAGAAGTGCTTCTCAGGTGCTCCGCTCCTTCTGCTTCTCTCCATGAGTTTGCCTCTAGGTGCCTGGTGCCAAAGAGGGACATGGGGCTTTGCGGCTAGTTGTGATCCTTGGATCCACACTGAATCTCACACTGGTCCCTCCTTGAGTTAGTGTGAAAGACAGTATCCCTTACCTGACTGAAAACTGTTGACACCTCCAACATTCAAAGATGACTCTATGACATGTATAAGTTAGAGTTTATTCTCTCTGGGTCAGGGCCTGGAAGTGTTCCCTCAGTGATTCGGCCTCACCTCAGCTGGCACTGGTGGTGTAGGCTCCTTTGAGGTCTAAATTGGACCGCCCAGTCATTGTGCTAAGCGAAATAAGCCAGTCACAGAAAGACAAAGTCTGCATGATTCCACTTACGTGTGAAACGATAAAATATATGCATTGGCCTCTTCCCCTAGTTCTTGGAAGAGAGCATCTGAAACCCTTATCATTTCCGAAATGATAAGAAGATTAGGAGCATATTTTGTTCTCTTATTTGGCCAGGGCTCCTGAAACCTTTGTGATTTCCTGGGTGATAGATGGGAGCCTCTTTTGTTCTGATGAAGGATCTCTGAGTGGGCTCCTGGAGGCTCCTGGATGAGGGCTTGTCGCCTGAAAGGATAAGCCATGAATGGAAGCTTAAAATGTTCAGCCCTGCCCCAAATTCTCTTGAGAAGGGAGAAGGACTGAAAACAGAGTTAATGATTCATCATAAATATGTAATTAAATCACATAAAAATCCCAAAAATATGGGGTTCAGAGAGCTTCTAGGAGGATCATGGGCTGCAACTCCATGGGGACAGAGCTCCTGCATTCAGGACCCTCCCAGACCTCACCCTATGTCTTCATATGACTGCTCATCTCTATCTTTTACTGTGTCTTTCAATAAACTGGTAAACAATAAGTAAATGATTCCTTGAATGCTGTGAGTCCCTCTAGCAAATTAATTGAATCCAAAGGTGGTTATGGGAAACTCTGACTTGTAGACAGGTCGGACAGAAGTTGTGGATAACCTGAGGGCCTACTACTTGCCCTTAACCTGTGGGATTTGCTGCTTTCTCTAGATAGAGTGTGAGAATTAATTTGTGTGACACCCAGCTAGTGTTGCAGAGGATCACTTGGTTGGGGAAACCCACACATGTTTAGTGACCAGAAGTGTCAGAAGCAAAGTGTTCTATGTGAGGAGTCAAAAAAGAAAGGTGGAAAACAGAATTTTTTTAATACAGTATCTAAAAATAGTCAAAATCATAGAAGCAGAAATTACAATAGTGGTTGCATAAAAAAAGTACAATGGGTATAAAGTTTCAGCTACACAAGATGAATAAGTTCTAAAGAACTGCTGTACAAAATAGCGTCTATAATATACTTGACAATACAGTGTTGTGTCCCTCAAAATGTGTTAAGAGGGTAGATCTCATGTTAAGTGTTCTTAACACACACACACACACACACACACACACACACACACACACAAAAGGACACAAGAAAACTTTTGGAGGTGATGGTTATGCCTATTACCTTGAGTGTAGTGATGATCTCATGGATGTATGCATAAATTTACCAAATTGTATACATTGAGGATGTGCAGTTTTATAAAAATTATAACTCAATAAATGTTTAACAACTAAAATATATCAGCTGGACCTCCCATTCGGCCTCAGCTCAGACAGACCACCCTGTAGCCTTCCTGGCCCTGCCACATTTCTAAGCTCGACTCAGCTACTTCTATGCCCAGCTATGCCATACTAAAGCCAAGAACAAGGTCAGTCTAAACTTTAGAAATCAAAATCTCCAAAGCCCAAACAGAAAAATCCAGAAGCTGGAAATTAGGGTACATGCCTGACCAATTCCCACATTTCTCTTACCTTTTTCTTCCATAGATACCCCTAAATTTTGCTTTGAAAAAATTTCCTCTAACTTTCCCTTTATATGATCAAGCAATAAGGCTCCTGGTGTTTTCATCATTGATAAAAATATTAAAATACAACAGACTTCTATGCATATGGGTCTTTCATATCTGATGATTAGATATAACAAGTGATAAATTAAATTTTAAAAAACAGTTTCTCCCTGGTTACTTGAAAAATCCCATTTTGCATGTTAAAAGTTAACCATACTATACTATACTGTGTATAGTATACTATATTATATATATAGGCAACTTGACCTTCGGCTAACCTGGGAGAAGGTCTTCTCCATGGAAAAGCAAAAGAAAATAAGACATTAATAAAATGTAAAAAATCCCATTAATGACTCAAGACAAACTTAGATTGCATATGAAAATCATTGACCTATACTCCACATCTTTACTGCTTTACATGATTTTTATTAGCTTCTTAATTTCAAAACACATTTATTACTGGCTACTTGGTGAGTAATCACATGGCTAAAGGAAAGATCACAAGACAGGAAAGGAAATAAAATGTAATCTGTCTTCAGGGACTTACCTATTATACAGAGTACGGCAGACCTAGTTTACATCTATATGCGAAACAGAATGTAGTCTTGTGTTATTAGCTATTAATTATTGTATTATTTTTCATATGAACAAATGTAAACCTACTCTTGCCCTATCCTGTATGTAATAAAAATAATACCAACAGGGTTCTTTCCATCCTATCCACAAAGCCCTAAGGAAGAAGGCCGTCCAGGACTAGCCTCCTTCCCCTAGTCCTGCGCTGTGTACTGCATTTTTGTGCCTCCCTCTCCAATTCGTATAATTAGGAAGGAGGATATTTGGGAGGTTGTTAGATCATGAAAAAGGAACCCTTATGGATGGGATGAATGCCTTTATAAATGAGACTCTAGAGAACTCGCTCCTCATTTCTGCCCTATGAGGACACAGTGAAAAAAACAGTGGTCTGTGAATCTGGAAGCAGATTCTCACCAGACACTAAATCTGTCACTACCTAATCTTGGACTTCTCAGCTTCCAAACTCTGAAAAATTAATTTCTATTGTTGATAAGCCAGCCAGTCTACAGCATTCTGCCACAGAAACCTGAAAAGACTAGGACAGCCTCCTCAGGTTGAGTCTCTGACAAAAGCTATGAGATGAAAGCTCCTTGGCTTCCCATCCAGCCAGAGTGGATTGAGGCAGCACTCATCTGCTTTCTTATAGTTATAAGCAATGTTCTTTCAGTTATGTGAAACAGCAGCACCAAGACCATGAAAGCAATGAAATTCTCAATGTACCTTGCAGAATGACTCTTTTCTGGACCTTTGTCATTGCGGTAGTTTTTCAAACAAAAACCACAGTAGGAAAAATATATAACTTAAATAATCTAACATCCTAGCCATAAAACTGAATCATTAGGAACTTCGGTGTTGCCTGGAAGAGCCATCACATTAAGCTGTTGAAGAGTGTAATGGAGACAGCTGGAGCCCATTACATCCTTTTCTCTTCTTCTGGGCACCCAACTAGACTACATTATCAACTCTCTTGCAGTCAGGCTAAGACCATGTGACTCATTTCTGGCTCACAGAATGAGTGGAAGAAATATATGCTACTTCTGTGTCAGAATCATAAATAAATCCCACACAAGTCTAGTCTAGCAGTCAGCAAACTATGGCCTAATGGCTAAACCCAGCCCACCATGATTTTGTAAATAAATTTATTAGGACAAAGTTATAGTTATAGCTGCTTTTATGTTACAATGGGAGATTTGAATAACTACAATAAAACTATGTGGCTTTCAAAATCAAAGTATTAATTATTTAGCTTTTTACAGAAAAAGTTTGTCAACCCTGTACTAGTCACTCTCTCTTCCCATTACGCAATAACTTTAAGAGAGCATATTTGAAGATGTCTGACTCACAATATAAAAGAAGTCTAAATTCTTGATTTACTTGCATGTAGCAAACCTCCCCCTCCCCACCCCTCGACTTTATGTGAGGAAAAATTAGCTCATATTGCTTAATGCCACAGACATTTGAAGATTGTCTGTTAACAATAGCTATTATCACCTTCCCCAAAAGCCTCAAAGGCTAGCATGAATATACCTGTGTGTCTTTGGTTGGTCATTTTGACCCTTATTTGTCCTGCAAATTGGAAATATGTCACTGTACAATGGAAATCACTCTGAAAATATATTCCTTATCATGATAGTATGCAAACTCTCATAACCTTTAGCTGTACAGAATCTGAACTAGCAGATGACTCTATAAAAGATACAATCATCTCTGTGTTCTCTGTCTCTGCAAAAGTCAAAATTTCTACCGGTTTAAGATAGGACTAAGAAGGCAGGTGACTGTCAGTGTCTAGTTGCCAGTGTGGAATCATAGTTGAACAAGACTGTGAAAGTGCATGGCTCCCAACAATAGTGCTTCACAACACATTCCAGAAAAGCCATTCACCTGAAAGGCCACATGAGGGAGGTTGATGGCAGCTACTCATTATCTCCCACACAAGATCACCGGTGATAGGCAAGCACAGGAACCTTTGCAACTATGCATGTGGATTTCCCTAGTCAGGAAAGCACCTGCTCTCCTTCAACAAGGCAGGCATTTCCAATATTTTTAGTCACATCATCTGATGTATACTTTAAAACTAAAATTTGGTTCCTAAGATTAGAGGAGAAACCATCTCAATCAAGACCCAGAGATTTCCTTCCTCAGAGAACATGGAAAAGTAGAACATAAAATGGCTCTAAGACCTCCATTACCTCATTCCTGTGCAGCAGCTGTAGCCAGAAAAAGCACAAGATCATCTCCAGTGGAGCCAAGTAACTCTGCTGACAGCGGGGCACCAATAAGAGGTTAGCCCTGAGAATGAGTTCTCAATAGGACCAGTGTGTCTTGATGATGAGAGAATAAACTTCCTTCTATAATCGGATGCCAGGGAAGTCAGAGGGTGAAACGAAAGAGTCAGAAGGATAAGCACATTTCAGATGTTAAGTTGTCCCTTATTGGGCGGTTTGGCAAAAAATCCAGGAAAGATGGCAAAACAAATCTGAAGCTGTGCAATCCCAAAAAGAAAGAAGAGACTCCAGATGCTCCACAGCCTGTATTTCTGAAGACTGTTAAATTATTTACAAACTCTCTTCAGGCCTGGTTTTTCGCAGCATTGTATATGTTATATGCACATACTTTTCTCTGAAATGCAGTATAAATGCTAATCTGTGCATATTGATTTTTAGCCACAATTATACTTGTAAAAGGACATATGAACATTTATTCTATGTACAACCATCCTTATAGGAAATCTCTTTAAAATGTTTTTTAACAACATATGTAGATAAAAGTAATATCTTACCTAAGCAAGATGTTGTGGTAATGATTCTCAGAAGAAACTATTGATTATCTTTTAATCTTACTACTAGTCAGAAAATTATGACAATGCAAAAAACAAACAAAAAAAATCAGCACTTTATATCAAAGTATATTCTCACTATCACTCTTCCGCCTTTCAAGCATCACCTCCCTGTTATATTGGAGAGAAGAGGGGGGTTTTCTGAGTCCGTCCGGTGTTGCCTGTTCCACAGCCTCTATCACCCTGACACATAAGAGCACCAGAACGTACGGGCCTGATGCTCCTTAGGCCCCTCCGACTGAACCTGTTCCTTGGTTAATGTCACATTTCCCTTTACTCTTACTTTATTCTTAACAGTACCACACAGCTGTACAGGAGTATTCAACCTTACTCAAGGGCTGGCGATATGAATGAGAATTATGCATAGGAGAAAACTGAACAGTGTAATAAGTGTAGCTTTTCTCAGAATCCGAAAAAACCCACATCAAGATGAATAATCCTTCCCAGCACTCCCTGAACAGTCACAACGCACTCATAACATTTCTCTGCTGTCCTGAAGTCTGCACTTCTCTACCTCTTTCTTTTGATTTCACTACAGCTACGCATGTGGCTGGGGAACCACCTCCTGGTAAATCCCACTGCTTGTCCACAGGTACTGTTTTCAAGCCAGATTCATCTCTTCTCCCAAGCAGTGCATTTCTCCAAACATGATTAATTTGTCCTAGACTTCAATCGTGGAGGGCCTCAGCCATGTGTGGTATTTGGCTTGAGGAACAAGTTGTAATCTTGATACTCCAAAGTCTTCCAGGACAGGGAGGTCACTTTCAAGCCTGGCACCCTCCAAAATTTCTCCACCAGGTGACTTTCAACCACGCTATTTTATTTTCCCAACTATTGCAACACTTACTCACCTACACACACAAATACATGTTCAATCACAAACGTTTATAAGATAAGCATTGAATATTTAACTATGTGCTAAATAATACTGAGTCATTTTTCCTTTCCCTTTAAAATTTTTTTCCTTTGATATTAAATCATGTCTGCTGAGACCTGCTGAAAATATAAAGTAGCCATTGCTCTGCTCTCCTGCTCTTAATAGCTGCTCCCTTAACAGCACAATGACTGGCCCTGGGTCAGCATCCAAGTCTGACAGCAGTAAGCTAGCGGGGCCTGATTCGCCTTCCCTGGCCTTCCAATTAAAGACCCACGAAAACAGAAAAAGACTCAAAGTTGTAGCAATTTCAGTAAAGAATATCAATAAAGTCATACCCAATTAGGAAAAGCAATTTATCCCTAAATACAAAGCAGATGAATGGATTTGAAAATAATTAGGACCTGAGTCGTTTCTAAAGCATGTCAATATGTAGAGATAAGAGGTGGGAAAAGGCTTCCAGACATCCCTAACTGATACATTTGAAATATCCCAGATAGCTGAGAGTCATCCTTGCTCCATTCTATAAAGAAGCTCTTCACCCACAGGAGCTCCTATATCAACGTCTCTTTGTATCCATTCAGGAGACCATAGCTCCCAGTAATGTAATGCAGGGCAGTAGTGCAGCGTGTCCTCAGCGGTGACTCCAGGAGTGTGGCGCTGGTGGTGCAGAGCCTGATTCACTGCATGAGCTGACAATTGTGATGAAGGCAGTAGGGTTCAGCAGTGAAGAATACGAACACTAGAATCAGGTGTGAATTCTAGTGCTGACTCTTTTACTTCCTAGCTGTATGACCTTGGGAAAATAATGTAAACCATTTGAATCCCTAATTTTTATTTGCAAAATTAGAGAACTATTTCATCTAATTGTTTTGAAGGTAAAAAAGTTAACTTGTCACAATGTCTGGCGCATGGTAAGCACTTAATAAATAGTATTCAAGAGTATGACCTCATTTTGCTTTATTAAAGAAGAGTACATTGAAGACAAACTTTCTATGTCCCTGAATGTCTAAAAATGTATTTTCTCCTCATGTTGAGTGATAGTTTGGCTAGATATAGAAGTCTAGGTAGAAATTCATTTTCTGTTAGGTTATTTCAACATGTTGCTCTACTTCTTTCCCGAATCTACTATTTCCCTTGAGAAGTCTGACATGCATTTAACTTAATATGCCCTAGTCCTCTTCCATTTGAAGAATCATGTCATTCTTTGGCTGTGAAAAAGTGTGTGCTTTTACTCCTTTTAAACCCTTCTTTGTTGAATCTTTCTGTTCTCTCTTTCTCAAAGACTTATTATCACATGGTAAAATTTCTGAAATTATTCTCTATGTCTCTAAACTTTATTTCATATTTTCCATTTGTTGTCTTCTTATTTTATCTTACGATAGTTTCTAACTTTTCCAATTCTTCTGTTGAAATCTTACATTAATAAGCATAACAATATTTACTAACAATGCTTCATTTTCTATAAGCATTCTTTTTCATTGCATGCTGTTCTTATTTATGTATGCAATGTTTTCTTAAATTATCAATTTATGCCAAACACTTTCCATGGATTATCTCATTATTTCCTGGAATCACTCTCCATGGGGTGAGGAATAATTACTATTACTTTACACATAAGATAAAAAGCTTGGCAAAATTACATTAATGTTTAAGATTGTAAGAGAAATTAATCTTAGTGATAGAATTAGGATGCCCCCTCAAGTAGTCTGACTTTAAAATTAAGAATTTTAGTGACCACATTATAATACCCTTATTTTCTTCTATTGGATTACAGTAGGTTGAATAATAAGCTCCCAAAATTTCAATATCCTCGCCCCTGGAGTCTTTGAATATGTTACCTTAAATGGCAAAAGGGACTTTGTAGATGTGATTAAGTTAAGGATCGTAATGAGATTATTCTGGATTATCTAAGTGAAACCAATGTATTCATAATCTTGAAAAGAGAAAAGAGAGAGGAAGAAGGGCCTAAGAAGCAGCAGAAATCACAGTTATGTGACTGCTGCCTTTGAAGATAGAGGAAGGGGCCCTAAGTCAAGGAATGCAGGCAACTTGGAGAGACAACAAAACTTATTCTCCTCTAGAGCCTTCAGGAAAAAAATGAAACTCTGTGAACCCATTTTGGACTTCTGACCTCCAAAACTAGAAGACAGTAAGTTGCTATTGTCTTAAGATACTAACTTTGTGGTAATTTAATCAGCAATAGGACTAGGAATACATCAGCAATAGAAAACTAAAATGTAGATCTTGTATATTTTGGTTACATTTATTCCTGTATGTTCTAAGCTTTTAGGCTATTTAAGAAAAAAAATCCTGTCATCAATTACATTTCTAAATTCCATTTTTTTCCCATTATAATTCATTTATGATAGATAAGAGATGGAGAGGGACTCTGCGAAGCATGGTCTTTGGTTACTATTTATTGAATACTTTGATTAATTCAAATGTGTATTTAAGTCAACGATTCTATATAAAAGCTAAGTTTAAATGAGATTCAACATTGACATTAATTTACTTCACAAGTTTCATTATGATAGGTTGTTTTCTTATATAATTCTTTGAATTAGAGTAAACAATAAAAAATATTTGGAAAGAAAAGAAATTAAGCATCCTTTTCCACCCTGCACTAAGAACTCAGCATTTATAGGGTATAAATTTAAGTGTTTTTAGGTACAAATGATCCTTTTCTTCTCTTTTTTGGAGCAGGGAATGGGGCAGGAGGAGTTGTAGAATCCAATCTGGAGCCCTGCCCGGACAACCCTTTCCAGAGAAAGCCCAGTCTCTTGGGTTCTCAGCAGTTCTGTGAGGTTGGGCAGGGGAGTCCTGGGATAAAAAACAGTCAGGTGCTGGTTGGCAGAGGCCCTTGTCTCAGGCTCATGGGTAAAGTGAGTCACTGAAACCACCCATCAAGCAATGGTCATTTGTACCTCAAAACACTTAGACCTCTTCTCACGATGCTAAACTGAAGACATGGATTTCCTATTTTTTTTTTTTTTCCACCAATTCTAAAGTTTTACACATAGGCAAACCCACCCAACTGCTCTTCCCTTTAAGATCCACCATGCCCTGTATATTCTATCTCTGGCACTTCTTGGGCCCCTTCTCACCATTCCCATCTCCTTAACTATGGCATCCTCACCGCCCCAACCACTGCCACTCTGATCTCCCCAACTCCAGTCAATCTACCTTCCAAATGCAGCCTAAGTGGGTTTTCTAGAAAACAGATCATCTTAATACTTTCATGCTTAAAACTCTCAGTGGTCCCTCTTTGCCAAGATTTGGGGAGAAAAATCTGTTAGCCCGCTCTTACAAGGACTTTTTCAATGTAGATACAACCCAACTTTCACAACTCATCTCCTGCCCCCACCCCACCACAGACCCAAGTAACTGTTCTTATAACCAGATTCTTAGTTTCTTGAATATTATGAATTTTTTCATACCTGCCTGTCCTAGAAGGCTCTTATGGCCCAATTCCATTTGGCTGATTTCTGTTTATCATTCAAATTCTCTTACTTTATGTGGAGCCCTGTTAAATCTTCCCTCTCTATTCTCTTGACTGAGCCGCTCCTTCCCCAAGTAGAAAATATCACACACACATTATTATTTCTTTCTTTAGTGCCTTCCTCCACACCCTCTCCTATAACACCTTGGAATGGAAGCATTTCACATTCAGAGGCCAGGTCTTTTTGAGGTGGTGCCATGTGCAGCACATAGAGTTGGTCCAACAAACATCTGCTGTTGAATTTTACTAACTCTTATTTATGTGGAACAGGGAGTAGGGAAAGGAGAATAACTCAAAGGTACCATTAAAACAAAACACCCAACACTTCCCCTCCCCTAGCTCATTTTACACAAGGTGGTGCTGGGGAAATACACATTTTCAGAGCTGCAGCCACCACTGCTGCTGCCATTTGGAGCCTGTGGAGAAAGAAGCTTCTGGGCTGGAAGTGAATGGAGATCATGAGGGAGACCACAGCCTTTCATACCCAGGATTCCCCGTGTCCTCACCACCCCTGCTCCACTGTAGGCATGTGGTGAAGCCAGAGCAGGGAGCGACATCAGCAGGGAAGCTGTGTATCAGAGCAACTTCAGCTTCAGCCACAGAGGGACCTGGGAGTGGGGCCCAGCAATGCCAGAGCAAGGCAGGCATTTCCCAGGGAGAAAATAGGAAAATTCCCTGCCAGGTAGAATAAAGAAACTGAAACAAATGGTTGAACAAGTGGCCAGAATGGCTAAGCAATTAACAGCCAGCTGATAAATCACAAGACTCTATCCTTCCTAACCAAAGATATCTAAGAGCAGGTAGATACATCACCTTAGTCAGGAGGGTAGTTTAAAAAAAAAAAAAAATTAGAACCAGACTATTCCACGATAAAGGTGAAACTAACTAGAAAATGACCTTAGACCCCATTATACACTCATTTTAATACATCAGCATACTAAATGACACATCTGGAAATCTAATGAATAGTCTGTTGAAATCCTCCCCTGAGACCTCCCCTAAAATTCCTGTGGATAGCACAGAAGCCTCAGGACAAAGGAAGCCAGCGCACACTCTTGTCTGAGCACGCCTGCTTCCCCTCTCCACAGGTATATACTTGGCTGCTTTTATCCCAAGCTCCAAGGGTCTGGAGGGGACTTGCACTCAGGGGAGCAATGGGCAGCTTACCCCCTGATCCTGTCCTCAGGGGCCCTTCTTCTGCCTCACTGTCCCAAGCTTTAATAAACTTACTTTCATTTTCACCTGGACTTCTGTCTTGAAATTTTTCCTGCATGAGTCAAGAACCTAGACATCACCTGACACTCAAAAGGTCCCAGACAGTGCTGGGAGAAGGCCAGCCCCCTGTGAGAACACGGTCCGGTAACAAGAACTTATACAGGTGGAGATTACCAGAAGACCTAACCTTCAATAGCAAATTGTACATCAATATACTGATCATTCTAGCTGAGAACCTACCCTTGGCCAAGGAGACCGTGTCTCCCCGCAAACTCCTGTTCATCTCATACTCCTTGATTTTAGGGTCAGCCTCCTCCCTGATCTCTTCCCTTCCATCCAAAGGGGGACAGTGTTCCCCCTTCCATCGTCCCCCTGTAACTCTGGATAGGTGTTTGGCCCAGGCTTCCCATGTGGATAGAGCTCTTTGGGGAAGAGGAGACTTTAAAGCAGTTTGTGGTAGGAGAAAGTAAGAGTTAAAGCCCTTTTAACTGCCATCCCCCTCCCCGAAGGTGGGGAGAGAGTATTCTTCTCCCCAAACATCCCCCTTACTCTTTTAGGTAACTGTGCTCTGTGGGTTGGAAGCGAAAGGGTACCAGGGAGCAAGTTGTTGGTGGGTTGCAATAGGTCATTGATTGTTAGTGGAGTGGCCACCTAACTGGAGTCAACTGGGCGCCTGAAAGCGCCTGACATAAAAGAAGAGGGAGGAAAATCACTCCACTGCCATCCAGGCAGCTGGGGCGGCAAGGTGCATTGGGTCGTCTAATTTGCCCACAAAATGTGGGAAATTGGGGTTAAGTGAGGGGTGTGGGTGAGGAGAGGAGATCTTATCCAATCTGTAGGTGGAGAGCTGGCCCACTAGATAACAAGTACTTGTAGTTTTTTAAAAGTTCACTTCCTCTTCTGTTTCCTTTTCCCCTTTTACCCCTCCCTTCCCTGATAGTGAATATGAGCTTTTTTTCACCTCTTAATGTATAGGGTTCTGTGCCATCCTGTAGCTCCCTGTCGTCCTCCTCTTGTGTGGATCCGTGTGGGAGCGATGTCATTTAAGTAGAGTTACTGTTAAATAGAACTTTATGGGTGTCACTAGATTTCCAGCACTGCACTTTAAGCTATTTTTCAAGTTTGTATGTGTGTTTTATTTATTCTTGTTGTTAGTGATTGAAATTATCAGGATGATCCTCCTTTTAGCAGAGTGAACTCTTTTTAAAATGCCACCTTAACAACAATCACCAATATATTGGGTTTTTTCTGTAAATATACTTTCTTTATGATGTTTTCTTTATATAATCTTTTTTATTTATTTAAGTATGGTTGTTATACAATATTATCAACATATTGCTTATGGGTGGCTTCTGTCTAGTGTAATACCGAACGGTCTAACATAGTAAATGGTTTTGAAATGCATGACTGGTATTATGAAATTGTGAATAAAACATATACATTCTTTAAAAAATCATCTCCTCTGAAATATCTGGAGGTGGATTACACCTGATTTGGTTAGCTGCTCTCTTCTCCAATGGGATTCAACATTAAAACAGTGGCCTATTAGAGCTGTGAGAAAGGGAAGGGAGAAGCAAGGGAGAGGAATGAGTCTTGGAGCCAGGCAAACACAGAGGAGCTGGAGACAAAGCACACAGGAAGAGAGAGGCTCTGAGTACCTGCGCTCAACAGCACGGGCTCCTGAAAGCAACTGCTCCTCTCCTCTCTACCCCCACGCTCTCCAACAATAATCAGCCACCGTCTTGTCCTCCTAAAAATGTCCAAACCTACAGAGGACTTTTATCAGTTTATCTGAGCCAAACTGATTACAATTGCAAGGAAGAAAGATCTCAAATGCACCAGAGAATGACAGTTCAAAGTTTCTTTTATGCATTTGGAATTAAGGAGGGAACATAAGAAGATTACATGAAAGTGGGAGAAAGCAAGGCTGAAACTGGGTTATGGGATAGTTAACAAGATTATGTTCCCCCAGGGGTGTGGAAAAGAAGATTACTGCTGGCATTTCACAGGCGTGTTAACCTAGATGCAGGAACACAGTGGGCAGGGCTGACTTAAAAAGCTATCACTAAAGAAGTTCTAGGCCTGGAGCATGAGAGTCCACCATGACCTCTCCAGTTAGGAATTTATGGCCAGATCGCCCTGTGAGGTGCTTTTAGTTAGATTCATTACTGGCCCCCTTTTCAACCAGTGGTAATTTCTGAACTTCCCTGGGGAGGTAAGGCTCTCCTTAATTCTTATTGAACTATACTTCAGTTAATCCAAAACTTTGTCAAAGTTGCCCATATACAAAAATGGTGAGTTCCTCACATTCTAAGCCTGCTACTTTAAAAATAAAAAATCTGTCTCAATAACAAGAAGGAGACTCAAGATAAGAAATAAAAGGCATTGACTGAGGGAAGAGCAAGATTTACACTTTGTTCTTTTTTGAGTTGTAACTCATTAAATGGTGAGAGATTGAGATGGGTTAACCTCAATATTCAGTCAGCTATAACATGAGAGTGATAGCAAAAATTTTAATACAAAAGCTATTGCACTAGATACTCTCTTTGCCATGCCAAATTGACTCTCTCTCTCTCTCTCTCTTTCTAGTTCTCTCTCTCATAGCCTCTGTCTTAGTCTGCTCAGGCTACCATAAGGATATACCACATACTCTGAGTGGCTTAAACAAGAAACCATGGTCTCAGTCGAGCTCACGTGATCTCTTCTTTATGTCCAATGTGGGTGGGTGAAGGGAGAGAGAAGAAGAGAATACTCTCTGGTCTCTGCCTATCAGGGCACTAATCTCATCATGAAGGACCTACCCTACTGACCCTATCCAACTCTAATTACCTCCTAAAGGCAACCTCTCTAAATACCACTGCATTAAGGATTAGAGTTTTAACATATGAATTTTGGACACAGTCAATCCATAATAGTCCATAATCCACAAAATAAATAGCATCTAATACCTTGCATGACTTGAGCTCTGTGAATCGTGTATTGTTCACTGGAAAGTACCTTCACTAGTTGTACTATTTCCCCAATTTATGGTTATAGAAATACATAAAAGATTGAGGCATTATCCATAATTCTTCTTGTATCATTTACTGTCTTCTTCTATTTACAACTGTTTGCTATACCTGCCACACTGACATTAACAAACACAAATGTTTTCTTCAAATTCAGCCACTCCATTTCTAATTTCTAGTCACCAGCGCAGTCTATCTACTGCTGTTTGTTCACAATTACTCACATGTAGTTCAAGTGATGCCTCAGTGGCTCTTTCTACCCTGAAAAAAAGAAGCCAAATATTTGCAAAAATTCTTCATGCACGTATATAGGAAGTCCACCTGAGGTAGAATGCATTGTCTTCCTGAGTATTAAACAAATGCATAGCACTCATAGCCATTTAAACACAAGGTGTCAAAGCATTCTTATATGGAACAAAATTGGCTGTTACAGAGATTCTACAGGGATCATATTTTTATTAATAAGTTTATGGAAATTTCAAATTCCCTGGAGCAGAAAGGCAATTTCTATTTGGTTTATTTTCAGAAAGGAAAACAAAAAAAATCTTAACTCCTGTAACCAGCTTAGAAGAGACAAGATGGAAGGGAAATTGGTGAAAACAGAGATGAACAGAAGTACAGCCATAAAAAAATAAAATAAAATAAAAATAAAATAAAAGAAGTGCAGCCATTTGAACTAAGCAGAGAACAAATCCTATAGTACTGCAACATAAAAAGAAAACCCCATCGTTGACAAAAAAGAGTATCTGAGAACACTGGTCTCCTTTGAAAGTCTGGAGAAGCAGTTCAGAATAACAATGATGGCCTTTGCAATGACTATCATTTGTGCCTTATAAATGGTATGTTTTAATAAGTTTTTATACTGATATATCTCTTTGTTAGAAATATCCTATTTCTCCCCAAGTCATTTTTCATATTCTTCTCCCTGAACACTTCCTCCTTTTTCTAGCAAAACACCATATCCATATTAATAGTATAAAATGGATCTGAGTAAACAAATTGTGTAATGTAGCTGTAATAGCTCTGTCCCTGTCAGCTGAACTGCAGTTAACCTTGGAGGGAAGGTCAGATTTTAGAGTCCTAAGGATGTTCATTGGAGCTGAAAAATGCCGACTGTGGAGGTAGCAACACACTGAGGGAGACAGAAGGAAGGACAGCTGTTTGTTCTGCCAATACGGATGCTGCGTGATTCATAGTTCAGGCTGTAAAGCCAGCCTCCCAAGACAGTCATGAGCCCTGGAATGGCTTCCCCTCGACAACAAACTATTCCTATCGCAGAATAAGAGTAAACCATCCTGATTTCCAAAAGCTTTGTAACTGGATGTCAGTATGACTGGTTGTTTGACAAACCTACAGTGTGTATACAGTCAATTCTTTGTATCCATTCATTCCCCATCCTCAGGTTCTACTAATCATGAATCAAAAATATTTGGGGGAAAAAAATTACATTGTTGCTGATGCATACAATATAGTTAGGCCTATATAGTTGTCCCTGTACTGAACATGTACAGAACTTTTCTTGTCTTTATTCCCTAAACAATACAGAATAACAACTATTTACATAGCATTTACATTGTGTTAGGTATTATAAGCAGTATAGAGATGCTTTAAAGTAGAAAGGAGAGCATTTTTTGGTCATATGCAATTACTATGCCATTTTATATAAGGGACTGGAGCATCTGAGGATTTTGGTATCTGCAGGCTTCCTGGAACCAACCAATGGGTGACTGTGTAGCCAAATGTGTGTTTTCAGAGGAATCCATTGGGAGCTTTTTGTGTTTGTTATATTAGAAATACCATTATTCAAATAACCCCAGGGTAAAATGAGGCCAGCCATTCCAAGAATAGGGGAGAGTTGTGAGACACACTTAGCATTTAAAGAGCACCCAGGCCGGCATAAGCAGAATGAGGCAGGGGAGGTTGGTAGAAGAGGCGGGCAGAATGGTGGGCAGAAGAGGCGAGCAGTGCACCCTGTTGGGTGTGATAGGTCATGAAATAGAGCTTAGAATTTATTTCCAGTTTGAGGGGAAGCCATTAAAAATATTTAACCAGGAAACTGATGCCATATATTTAAAACTTTCTGGCTGCTATGCAAACAAACCGCAGAAGGGCAAGAGGAGAAGCAGAGAGACCTTTGCCAGGGTGCAGACGAGGTCATGGTGGCTTCCATTGGGGCAGCAAAAGGGGTGGCGGGAAGTGCTTAGACTGGGTTTGTGATTTGGATGTGAATGAAAGAAAACGAATGGTAGATGTGAAAAAAGTAAGGTGTTTAAACAATGTATTTTATTACTCTTTCAAAGACTGAAGATACAAGATTAGTAGATTGATTTTTGTGCTTGTTTACAAATATTTACCTCTACCCTTCTTAAATATCTAAAAATTACTAAATTAAGAAAAGTAGGACTGTTTTAAGTTTAAAATTAGTATACTTCAGTTCCAGTTCTTCTAAAATTCCGAGTATTCATTTGTTCATTTATTCCACAAGTCTTTACTGACCACTTAACCATATATACAGTGCCATGCTAAGTAATAGAAATTCAAAGATGGATAAGTACAGTTTAGTGACAGTGTGAAAACCACAAAATTGTTATACAGCTCACAAGTATAAACACACGTAAACTCTTGATCCCTGCCTCACGGAGGTATCTGCCACCCAGGTCAAGTTGTACTTCCCTAATATATATTTTTTTCCATGAGATAAATCTTTATATGCTGTGGTAAGAGCAATAATCATGTGAACTGTTGGTTTGATGTAGTCTCATCATTATAGAAGAAAAGAACAATTAGGGTTACTCAGAGGAGGTACAGTTAGCTGTACTCTAGCAGTCAGGAGAAAAACGTCTTTGAAGAATTTATTATTTTTCCCGTAAGACTTCAGTGTTCTCATCTTTCAGATTGAGATAATAATACCTACCCAAACACCTCATGGAATTCTTATGCGGTATGTGTCCTCTTTTCTATGTCCGAATGATCATCCTATGATATTCCAATTATGGAAACTTACATAATTTATCTCCTCTCATAAATTTCAATAATCATCCCTTTTATTATTATGTTGTGGCTTGACTCTCCCACTAAAAGAAAATTTCAGCCTTATGTATTTCCACATAGCTATCCTTGCCCATTTATATTTTAATTTTGTATTTGAGTTCTATTATTATTTACCTTTGTGCCACTGGATTTCAAGTTTCTCAAGGCAGCAATTTGATTAATTAAATATAGCTATGGTGCCTGCATCTAGAAGGCTTAAAATATATTAATAATAATTTCAATATCAAAACAAATTAAAGGAAAGCCCAAACTATTAACACTGTTCTTAAGGATATATTCTGTATGTAAATAGAAATGTTGCACTCACATATCTCCTTATGTACATCCTTAAAACTACTTTTTCTTCTCCAAAAATAGTATGTTTAGAAAATTAGTTTTTGGAGACCTCTATTTCTAGTTGAGATGAGATAATTACCTGCCTGAAATTTTAAAAAAACAAACAAACAAATAAATGAAGCAAGGTTTCAAGAGTCTGGACATGAGGAATGAAAGACAGGAAACAAATACAGTAAGCCCTACATTGCCTTAGCTGGAACAAGAGTGCAGGCCTCAGTACAGAGCGGGAAACCCAGGCTGAGCCTGATGAACCTTCTGAGTTGAAGAGATATGCCTGAGAGTCCAGGGAGAATGAAGAGGCTAGTGTTCATAAGACAGGGTATCAGATAGGAGAGAGCTATATGGAAAGAGAAATGCAGAAACCAGCGGAAAGTCTCCCTTGAGGGTTCAGCTGAGCATTGATTGGCTCCTGCATATGAGGAGATTAACCCACAGCCAGGGAAAAAACTGTTTGAAATAATTGGAAGGAACAGTGCCAGATGTTCACACAGGACTGGGAATAGTGCCTATTCACAACAGCCAGACCCCAAAATCTATTCATGTGGCGTTGGCTGTAATGTTTAGGAGGGTCTTGCCTCAGTGGTTGGGAATAATTAGTCCTAGACTAAGTATTACTCCAGACCCACCTGACAATCATAAAAATAAGACCTGAAATGACCAAACCAATTTTAAGTAAATTAACAACACCCTAGAGAAAACCTTGCGATTTATAAAAACACAAAAATATTCAGCACTTAATAAGATAAAATGCACAATGCCTGGCACTCAATCTAAGATTATGAGTCGTGCAAAGAAGCAGGAATGTATAACCCATAATAAGAAGAATCAATTGACTCATAATTCACACAGATATTAGAATTATTAAACAAGGACACTGAAACAGTTATTACAACTATATTCCATATGTTCCAAAAGTTAAATGGAGATATTGAAGAAATAAAATAGATTCTAATCAAACTTCCAGAGATGAAAAGTACAATGCTGGAGTTGAGAAAATGAGATTATACACAGATTTACATTGCAAAAGAAAAGAATCTATGAACTTGAAGATTATGGCAATAGAAATTTTACAAAATAAAATTTAGAGAGAAAAAAAGATTTTTTTTAATAAAAAGTGAATCAGTTACCTTGGAACAATTTAAAGTTCATGTGTAATCAGAGTCCCCAAAAAGCAGTGAGGAAAAAATAGAAAATATGTTTGAAAAAATAGTGGCTGAATTTTTTTCAAATTTGATAAAAACTAAAACCACAGGTTCAGAACTTCAACAAACCCAAACACAAGAAACATGAAAAAAAACATAAAAAACTATAGGAAGTCACATCATAATCAAATTACTCAAAATCATGACAAAGATCAAATCTTAAAAGGAGCTAAAAGAAAAACACATTATTTATAGGGAAACAAAGTAAGCATAATAGCAGATTTCTCTTCTTAGAAATATACAAGAAAATAAAAGTACAAACTACAAACTAGGAGAAATTATTTGCAAAGCCTGTATCTGATAAAGGACATATATAATATATAAAAACTCAATAATAAGAAAACAATCCAATTTTAAAAGGCAAAAGATTTTAACAGATACTTTACCAAAGAAGATACATGAATGGCAAGTAAGTACATGCAAGGTGCTCCACATCATTAGTCATAGGGAAATGCAAATTAAAACTACAAAGGATACCACTATCTATGGAATGTCTAAAATTAAAAAGACTGACTATACCAAAAGTTGGCAAGTATTTAGAGGAACTAGAACTCTCTATTACCACTACACTACTAGGAGTAATATAAAATGGTAATACTGGAAACAGTTTGGCACTTTATTAAAAAACTAAATATACACATATCATATGTTCAGCCATTTTACTCCTAGATGCTTTCCAAGACAAGAGAAGGCATATATTCATACAAAGACTTGTATGCAATTGTTCATAGAGACTTTCTTTGTAATTGCCAAAAATTGGAAACAACCCAAATTTCCATCAACAAGTGAATGGGAAAACAAACTGTGGTGCATCTATATAATGGGAAAATCTCAGCAATAAAAAAAAAAAATTGATAAATGCAAAAACACAAATGATTTAAAATTTATTATGCTGAGTGAAAGAAGACAAAAAGATTACATACTATAAGTCCACTTACGTGAACTTTAGAAAATACCCACTTATCTGTAGTGACAGAACAGTGGTTGTCTGGGAATTGGGATCGGGTGGAAGAGAAGATAGGATTTCAAAGCGGCATGTAGAAACCATAGGAGGTAATACAAATGTTCAGTTTCTGGACTGTGTTGATACTTTCACTGATGTGTACAGATGTCAAAATTTACCAAAATATATACTAAAAGTATGCATGCCCATGATACTTCCAAAAAGCTGTTAATATTTTTAATATAAAATAAAAATAAATAAAAGAAAATGAGGGTTTTTACAATAGATTTTCTTTTTAGAGGAGTTCTAGCTTTACAGGACTACGGAGCATAATGTGGAGAGATTCTTCACATGCCTCCTGCCCTGACACATGCCTCCCTCATTATCAACATCCCGCACTAGAGTGGTATATTTGCTACTGTCCACGAACCTGCAGTGACACATCGTTATCACCCAAAGACTGTGGTTTACATTATGGTTCACTTGATATTGTATATTTATGCGTTCGGACAAACATAATGACATGTATCTATCATTATTGTATCATTCAGAATAGTTTTGCTGCCCTAAAATTTCTCTGATCTCCATCTAGAAAATAAAATTTTCATTTAAATATTTTAAAATTTTAATTTTTAAAAGGGAGAGGGCCCAAATTAATAATATCAGAAATGAAAGAGGAGAAATAACAACTGATACCACAGAAATACAAAGGATTGTCAGAAACTACTATGAACAACTATATGGCAAAAAATTTGAAAATCTTGATGAAATGGACAAATTTTTAGAAAAGTATAATCTTCCAACACTGAAGGAGGAAGAAACAGAAAGCTTGAACAGACCGATAACAGCTGGGGAAATTGAAGCAGTAATCAAGAAACTCCCGGCACACAAAAGCCCAGGGCCGGACGGTTTCACAGGAGAATTTTACAAAACATTTAAGGAAGAGCTAACCCCTGTCCTTCTCAGACTATTCCAAAAAATCCAAGAGGAGGGAAGACTTCCAGACTCCTTCTATGAGGCCAGCATCACCCTGATCCCAAAACCAGATAAAAACCCTACAAAGAAAGAAAACTACAGGCCAATTTCGCTGATGAACATAGATGCTAAAATCCTCAACAAAATATTGGCAAACCGCATCCAGCAATACATTCAAAAGATTATCCACCACGATCAAGTGGGATTCATCCCAGGGATGCAGGGATGGTTCAATATACGCAAATCAGTAAACGTGATACACCACATAAATAAAAGACAAAAACCACATAATCATCACAATAGATGCAGAAAAAGCATTCGATAAGGTACAGCACCTTATGATCAAAACACTCAGCAAAATGGGAATAAATAGGGCATTCCTCAACATAATAAAGGCCATATATGAAAAACCTACAGCCAATATCTTACTCAACAGGCAAAAACTGAAAGCTTTCCCACTAAGATCGGGAACACGACAAGGATGTCCGCTCTCACCGCTTCTTTTCAACATCGTATTGGAAGTCCTAGCCACAGCGGTCAGACAAGAGAAAGAGATAAAAGGCATCCAACTAGGAAAGGAGGAAGTAAAGCTATCATTGTTTGCAGATGACATGATAGTGTACATAGAGAACCCTGTAGACTCTACCAAAAAACTACTCAACCTAATAAATGAATTTGGCAAAACAGCAGGATACAAAGTCAACATTCAGAAATCAAAGGCGTTTTTGTACACCAGCAATGCAATAGAAGAAGAAGAAATCAGAAAAAAAAAATACCATTCGATATAGCACGAAAAAAATAAAGTACCTAGGAATAAATTTAACCAAAGACACAAAAGACCTGTATGCAGAAAACTATACAACATTGAAAAAAGAAATTAAGGAAGACACAAATAAATGGAAGCATATACCATGCTCATGGATTGGAAGAATTAATATCATCAAAATGTCCATACTACCCAAAGCAATTTATAGATTCAACGCAATCCCTATTAAGATACCAATGACGTATTTCACAGAAATAGAACAGACATTTCAAAAATTTATATGGAACCATAAATGACCCCGAATAGCTGCAGCAATTTTGAGAAAGAAAAACAAAGTAGGAGGGATCACAAATACCGGACATCAAACTCTACTACAAAGCCACTATACTCAAAACAATCTGGTACTGGCACAAGAACAGATCCATAGACCAGTGGAACAGAATAGAAAGCCCAGAAATAAGCCCAGGTCTCTATGGGCATCTAATATTTGACAAAGGGGGCAGAAGTATAAAGTGGAGTAATAATAGCCTCTTCAACAAATGGTGTTTGGGAGAGCTGGATGGCTACATGCAAAAAATTGAAATTGGATCATCAGCTGACACCATACACAAAAATAAACTCAAGATGGATAAAAGATTTAAATATAAGTCGCAACACCATCAAAGTCCTAGAGGAGAACATTGGCAGGAAACTCTCAGATATCCCACACAGCAATTTTTTCACCGATATGTCTCCTAAAGCAAAGGACATAAAGGAAAGAATAAACAAGTGGGACCTCCTCAAAATAAGAAGCTTCTGCACAGTGAAAGAAAACATCAGCAAAATGAAAAGGGAGCCAACCGTATGGGAAAATATATTTGCTAATGATACATCAGATAGAGGTTTGATCTCCAAGATATATAAAGAACTCACTCGACTCCACTCCAAGAAGACAAACAATCCAATCAAAAAATGGGCAAAGGACCTGGGCAGAGACTTTTCCAGGAGGAGATACAGAGGGCCCAGAAGCATTTGAAAAGGATGCTCAGCATCACTAGCCATCAGAGAAATGCAGATCAAAACCACCATGAGGTACCACCTCACAGCGGTCAGAATGGCCATCGTAAACAGATCAACAAACAACAGGTGCTAGCGAGGCTGTGGAGAAAAGGGAACCCTAGTCCCCTGTTGGTGGGAATGCAGACTGGTGCAGCCACTGTGGAAAGCAGTGTGGAATTTCCTCAAAAAGCTGTAAATGGAACTGTCTTTTGATCCAGTGATTCCCCTGCTGGGACTATACCCTAAGAACACCAAACCGCCAATACAAAAGAACCTATGCACCCCGATGTTCATAGCAGCACAATTTACAATAGCCAAGTGTTGGAAGCAACCTCAATGCCCATCAGTAGATGATTAGATCAAAAAATCATGGTACATATACACAATGGAATACTACGCAGCAGAAAGAAAAAAAGAACTACTAAACTTCGCAACAGCATGGATGGAACTGGAGAGCATTATGCTAAGCGAAATAAGCCAGGGGACGAAAGACAAATACCATATGATCTCACCTATAACTGGAACCTAACCAACAAAACAAAGATGCAAGGAAAATAAGACCAGCAACACTAAAAGGAAAAGAAATCAACAGAGACAAGAGGGAAGGAGGGAGGGCGGGCAGGGAAAAGGAAGGGAAGGGGAAAGTCAAGGAACATATAGCAAGGACTCATGGACAAAACCAAAGGGAAGAGCTGAGGGAGGGAAGGAGGGAGGGGGCAAGGGAAAGTGGTGGGGGGTAGGCAGAGACAAATGTATTTGAAAAAATAAATTAAAAAAAAAAAAGGAAGGAACTCCTGCCTTTGCAACAGCATGGATGGAAGTGAGGAATATTATGCTAAGTGAAATAAGCCAGTTGGTGAAAGACAAATACCACATGATCTCACCTATAAGTGGAATCTATTCAACAAAATAAACTAATAGACAAAATAAACCACCAGCATGGAAATACAAAGCAGACTGAAAGTGACCGGAGGAGATGGGGAAGGAGGACAATGGTGGAAAGGAGAAGGGACTAAACAAGGAACATGTATGAGTGACCCATGGGCATGGACAACAGAGTAGAACTGACTGTGGAAGAGGGGGATGGGGGGTGGGATGGGTGGAGGAGGGCAAAGGGGGAAAAATTGAGACAACTGTAATAGAATAAACATGATTTAAAAATAAAAAAATTAAAAAATTTTTTTTTAATTTAATTTTTATGTGATAATGAGTGTATAATAACATTTCTATTTTCCTGATTAATTCAACTGCCTTTTGGAAAATAAGTAAATGGTTGAAGAATATATATCTTGGTACACTTGGAAAATTCATCTTTAAATGACATACATGTTTAAATACATTTTATCTAAAGCTTTATATGCAAGAGTTTAAAAGTTCATGATTTTGTTTTTGTTTCTGTTTTTGTTTTAGAATTTTGTCATTGTTTGGTTGATTTCCTGCATGCTTTAGGCTTTTTGACTCAGTGTTGAAATAATTCTTGATGCGAACAGATTTCATACTGAGACTCCCTGGTGGACACAATAATGAAGGTTGTTTAGTTGATATGCTTATTTTTTTCAAACTTTACCACTACACTGACCCCCAAGTATTAAATCTCAGTGTGAAGATGTTTCCAAGTTACATTTATACAACATAGTCATCCATAACACTTCAGGGATTTTATATTATAGTGTCAAGGTTATCTTCTTTTAGCCACTGTAGTTTTTCATAATCACTGTGCCCTAACATTATGATTGCTGCTTACAAAAACTATGTTTAAAGGTATTTCTTATCAAGCTTATGTCCAACATGAATATTAGTGCACATTTTCCTCTGTCATTGTAAAGCAAAATTCTTTATTACCTAATTTTCCTCACATAGCTAAATATAGGCACATGATTTGTTTTATAGCTCATTAAATTTTCCAAATATAGCACTTACTGACATGAGAATTTCAGAAAAAATTTTCCTGTGATCTTTCAATTGTGTTTTGATCAATATATTACTAAACTGCTTTAAATACTGGATTTTAACCTGCTATTTATATGTGTGGGAAAATGATTATTCATAATCCCCCTCCCCCCGCCCAATGAAAAAGAAAGGAATGAAAGTATTATCTAACAAATATCATATAACAATTTTATAAGCAAAAACCACATTAAAATTCAGAGGATCCCAGGCTAATACTTAAAAATAAAAAATCACATGTTATAATGCATTTGATTTCTCATTAGAAGTAAGACAACCCAGGTTTTCAGGAGACCTAAAAATTGTTTTGATGTTTTTTTACTCAGTGTTCTTGTAATGGCAACATTTTTCAAAGTTTTGGTACAAGTCACAAAAGATAAATAATCCATAACTTCCATTTTTGGCAGGAGGAGGCTATACTACTGTTGGTGTGATTAGAGTTTCAGTAGCAAGAAGATCCAGTGTTGAAGATCATTTTATTGACATTATTTTATTCCTCTTAGGAGGGTTATGTAATTTATGCATTTAGATTTTATCCAACAAGCCTAAGAATGAATTACAACAGGAAACTCCTATATCATATTACAGTAAAATCATGATGGTCAAATACACAGGTTTAGCCTATATAAACATTTCTAAAGGGGAAGTTTAAAGAATTCCTGGGCTAAGATTAACTAAGAAAAAGCACAATGGATTGATGGCACTCTTATTCACGCCCAATTGAATATAAAATTCTTAGTATTTTTAACTGTTATGGGAAGATGTACTGCTTGATGTTGTTATTCCTGGTGGTACAAACCGAGGACCCAAATATGGCCTGAAAGTGGGAGAACATAAAATGGCTAAACTGAAAGGAAAATCAGATAAATTTTATTGCATAAGAAATATAGAAGTCAAAAGTAGCCACCAAAATTTACCTATAACCTTGTTTACTGGGCTGGTTAACAGTGTTGTGTGGCTCCCTATTGAGAAAGGATACTAACAACTGTTGGAAAAAAAGAGGCTTTCTCTGGAAGCTGGAAACTCCTATGGTCTCAAGCAGTTAAAGGCTATAGCAGGAAGGAAATAGCTAGGAAATGGGCATGTTCATAAGAAGAAAACTTAGGGGCTATAATTAAGGAAGTAGGTTTAATGCCTAATTTTATCAGCCAATGTTCATATATATTATATATGGATTTCAGAGCTTATGGGCAAAGACATGATTGAGGCAGCCAGGAACCACTAGGTACCTAGAGCCAAGGAGACCAAATAAGCAATGTCTGGTGTCAGAGCATGAGTGGCAGGAAGATTTTTGTTCTGTCAAGAAAGCTCAGATGAAAACACTTGGCACATGTTCAGCCATCATAAACAGTTAAAGACTGTGGCAGTATGTATATCACTTATAATAGAAAACACAAATAATAACTAAATTGACATACCATAGTTTTCTCAATGTGGAAAAAATGTTGGTACATTGCTTATAGAAATAGAAATTTTTACAGCTTCTAAGGAAAGCAATTTGGTAATATGTGTCAAAATTACAAGTACCCGCACCTTTTGACACAGCAATTCCTCTAGTAATTTTTTGCTACAAATGGACTCACAAATGTGCAAAATGACCCAATCATTTAATAAGTAAACTGAGTTAGCACCAACTACATACCAAGCCTACCATTTTGGGCACTGGAGACAGAGCAGCAAACTGTGGTCTCCTGAAGCTTATACTGGTTGTGGAGATAGGCTGTAAATAAATAAATACATAATATGTCAAGTGTTGGTGTGAAGGAAAGTAAAGTAGGGTAAGAAGGGCTGGAAGTAATGAAGGAAGGATACTTCCTTATATAAGGTAAGGAGATGACATTTAAATAAG
This sequence comes from Pteronotus mesoamericanus, assembly GCF_021234165.1. Taxonomy (NCBI): domain Eukaryota; kingdom Metazoa; phylum Chordata; class Mammalia; order Chiroptera; family Mormoopidae; genus Pteronotus; species Pteronotus mesoamericanus. The sequence continues at coordinate 25,323,987 of NW_026555085.1, read as the reverse complement.
ACCTGAATGAAATGAGGAAACAAGCTATGCAGATACCTGTGGGACCTGTGTTCTAAACTCACACCATTGCAACATTGTTCATGGAAAATTGAAAACACAATAGGGGCCTGGTTAACTAAATTTAGATAGATAGATGATAGATAAATATAGTATAAATAAATCTATTATAAATATTTGTAAATGTGGAGAAGAAAATAATTGGTTATGCAGAAGTCTTGGTTGCTGACATTAGTGATATTTTAATAATATTTTTTATTTTTCAATTGTAGTTGACATTCAACTATATAATTATAATTATAGTATATCATATAATTATAAATATAATTATATTAGTTTCGGGTATAGAGCATAGTGGTTAGATATTTATGTAACTTACAAAGTGATCCCCCAATTGTACTGACTTATTTTTCACCAAATCTCTCTTTGTATCTTTCAAATTTTGTGCCACAGGCATGCACTCTCAGTTTCATATACAAAACACTATTTGACAATGTTTGGGTTCAATAAACTTCTAAATTTGACTGAGGTAAAGCTGTTTATCCTGTTTAAAATATTTCTGAGAGTTCTGGAAATCCCAAATGCTAATATTCTGCAATCTAAAAATACCTGGAAAAATGTATATACAACTACACATTACATGTGTTACACCAAGAATATTTCCAGATTTGTTGATAAATACATGTTACATGAAGAATATTCTGGACATTTTTTAACTAGAGAAAAAAATTGTACCTTTGGAAAGAGCAATTCAAACAACATCATCATCTACATCACTAAATTATGGGGCTGAATCTTACAGATCCATAATATCTTGTCAAATTTTTAAGAAACACTGAACTCAAAATTGCCATGAAAACTATTGCTAAAAAAACTCAATACATTCAATTTCCCTGTCTTTTCCTTGATTGTTTTGGTAGGAATATGAATTTATGAGGAAACCATAGATTTACTGATGATAGATAAACAACAGGACATAAGCTAGCTTTAGCAATAGGACAAACTTCGAATATTTAACTGATAAAGCTTGCTCATGTTCACCTCCTCTGTACCACATCCTGACAGCTGTAATCCATGTCCCCAGTTGATATCATCAACCACTCAGGTGTGAGGATGGCAGCAGCCCATGCTGGGAAAAGTGCCAGCAGGCTCATTAAGTGAACAATGGTGGTGGCTACACACCAATGGACTTGGACGCTCCACTCCCCGGGACCCTTCTCCAGGATCTGGCAGCATTCTTCTCCCACTGCCAATAACCAGACTGCACAGATTCTTCATTGAAGAGCCGTGGTAAGCAGGATTTCTGGGATTCTATTCATTTTACTAAATTATTTTCAAGTCTGAGGTAAAGAACTGTAAAATGTGGAGAGAGGCGGTTGAGGATGGGGTGGTGGTGGTTTTCCCAAAGTCCACTATCTGCCAAGCTATTCCTTGTGGAGCTCGAGGGTCATAATAAGTTTGGACTTAGGAGACAAATGTTTGGAAGCAAGCTCATAATTGTCTGCCTTTACCATTTTTTATGTTTTTGTTATATGCATGTTCATCTTTTCTGGTGTTTTAGCAAACAAAACATTCCTACTGAGTCTTCAAATCAACGTAATGGAACGCACAGTAGCTACTCTTCATGCAGCGTTCCCTTGTAATGACAGTAGGGGTGTGGTCTTCCTTCAGTGACCCGAAGCCCAACTAAAATAAACCAACAAAGTCAGTCTGAGATATTTTAAAATAGTATCATTACCATCTGTTTTTCAGAGCTCAAAGTGTAGTTGTATGTTTTTTACTGTGTGGGAACCGTAGAGTACAGCCAAGCAAATGGTGTGTCCTAGTGGAGATCTAATCGCAAATCCTTTTCAGATGTCAGGGAAATCAGTGACTATAAATGGCATGTATGGCTGTCAACTTGTACATGTAATAAACATTGTTTCATAGTAACATTAGCTAAAACTGCTACTCTAGTTTTATTATATTGCTACATAAATATACAGCAATACAAGATTTGTATGTGAAGAGAGGAGTGGGAAGAAGACAGAAAAAACTGACAGTGAGGGCGGGGGTTGCCTAGAAGCAAAAAGCTGAGGATCTTCGGAAAGCATTACTCTGCAACCCTGACAGTTTCAGTGATGAAATCAACTTTATGTTGAACGTTTTCACCCTCAAAATTTCTTCCCAGCCTGTACTGCATAGCCAGCAGACAGGAACATGAAGGACAAAAGAAGGACGAGGGCACCCCCCCGCCCTTCTTGCTCTTTGTCCCTGGAATGACAGCATGAAGAACACATCCAGCCACACTGCAAAAGCATCATTGTTTCTACTGAGTCCCACAAACTGTTTCAGGATTGGGAAGCCTGTGCTGTTCTGGGCCTTTTTGTTTCCTGCGCAGATGTAGGTACACATGGTGAATAACAATAATTCCTGTGCTGTAAACCTGAAGTTGTAGCTTTTTTCAGAATGCTTTCTACACAGATGTGTTTCCAAGGCGAGAACATGTAATAGAGTCTTACTGATGGAGGTTTCACCTTGGTGCAAACTTGGAGCTCCTAAAATGTGATGTAGGATACTCATCAATAAAAAATCAGGATTTAGCTTGTTAGACAAAATTGGAATATGTATGTGGTAAGATCTAAGCATGCCTTCTGTTTATAGCAAAGAAATTGTAGTGGTGATACAGGAAAGGATGATTAAGGAGGAAGAAAGATGTGAAACTCTTTAATGACAAAGAACTGTGGCTACTGCGTAACTAAACGGTCTACCATGAATGTGGCCGCTGTGGATTAAAACACCAGACACAGTTGCTCTGACTAAGAATTAACTGTTAAGTGTGTACAGAATGTAATGAAAAATAAGTTTGCAAACATACCACAGTAAATTCTGACCATATACCGTAATAGCCTGCTTTTACCAAGCAGAAATAAGAAGAAGCCATGTACAGAGAAGAGAGCTATGTCAGAACCCAGTTTACACAATGCTCAGCCTCAATTTAAAATCAACTTATTTTTTGTTTCCTCCATGAGACTATGATGAAGAGGTCCCTTCACCCCCCAACTTTGGATATGTAGCTTAAAAAATACAAATTTGTTGTTTTAAGTCACTAAGAATCATCTATTACTGTTGTTACTGCTAACCCATCATAGCTTATCCCTATTACATGATTTTGTAGAAGTTGAAGAAAATAAATAGAAGATAAAATCAATTTATTTTTTTTCTGTGGAAATAACTCTTCAGAGCTTTTTTAACACTCTGGATTCAACTTAATCAGTGATGTCTTGGGGACATGAGGTGTAAAGCCAGGAGATTCTTACCTTATTAAAATATATCATTATGTGAAAAGTGTCAGTCTTCTCTTCTTAGTTTCATAATACTGGTTTGTACCAGATAAACAAAAATATATTTTAAGAGTAATCAAAATAGTAAATGTCAAGTACTTTACCTTGCACTTCTCAAAGGACAGCTTTTACCTTCAAAATAAGATTTACCTGCTCTTATGATCTCACACACAGCAATTGCCACTTTAAGATTTTTCTGAACAGAGTACAAAAAAAAAACATTTGTAGAGCAAGATGAGCCCTGTTGTCCCCCCGACGCATTCTCTGGGCTTCTCGCTTTCCCATCCATGAGAAGTTTTCATTGATTTGTCATTGAGTGCTCCCTGGAGTCCCATGAAAGCATAGAAAATGCAACCATATGTTTCAGCCGTGCCCTTGGTCAGGGAGCTGCTGACACCTTCATTGTCCAGCCTTCAAGATTCTTTAGTACATTTTATGTCTTGGAGACAGAAGTTATTTTAAAGTGATTGACTGAAGCAGAGCTTCTGGAATTAGAACAGGTGTGATTTGCGTACACATCTGTTTGGTCATAAAATATTGGCAAGTAAGTGGAATACCCAGGTTCGCAGCTGCTTTCCAAAACCTCCACACTGCGGTTAATACCCTTCTAAAACAATCAGAGTAGGGAACAATATATTCTCTCATTGTAGACAACAAAAATTAAATTATCTATGCTTTGCTTATAATTTTTCCTATATTTCTGATTTTTAATAAAATTAACATCTAAATGTATGGGTATTGATTCCAATTTATTCCTTTCTTTTAAAATGCCCTTTCTGTTAGGCATGGATACATGGAACAGACAGCTGTCAGAGGGGAGGGGAGAGGGGAGACTGAATGAAAGAAGGTGAAGGGATTAATCAAAGAACACGTAGGCACAACCCATAGACACAGACAACAGTGCGGTGATGACCAGGGGAAAGGGGGGCTGGGGGCTGGGTGCCGATGTGCAAAAGACGGGGGAGTGGGGACACCTGTAATAGTGTCAACAATAAAAATAAAGTAAAAAATAAAATAAAAGTAAAGTAAATAAATAAATCACAGTCTTCCAAAACCATTAAATTAAATAAAATGCCCACTCTGTTTTCTTATTATACACATAAGACAGAGATGAAAGATTTAACAAAATACACTATTTGAACCATACATAATGGTATGGTTTCATCATTCCCTTAGAATAAACCTCCAAGGAATAAATATAATTATTTCTTCTTAAGAGGGAAGAGCATCCCCAGAGAATACACACATGCATACACTTGGAACCAATTAGGCCATTCCAGATAGTTCTCTTTTTTCTTCTTTTGTAAACATATATTTTAGCAAATACTGACCAATTTTGAGATGGAGGTTTCTAGGAATACTCGACTAATGTATTCAGACAGCCAGAACTTTGCATTTTAGTATTATTATAACACATGCTCGGAGAAAATAAATTTTAGCTCTCCTTCTGTAATTCCCCTTACACATTTATACGTAAAGGTTTTCCCAGTCCAGGAAACAAACTATGGAAGGAAAAATCATCCTGCCTTTCACCCTATGTTTCTCTCTCTCTACAAGGCCAGTATTTCCATTGAAATAGGTTGCTTATGGCAAGATTTCATATTCATTAGCAAATAGTTCCTTGAAGGTTATTTTCATTTGTTTGGCACCTCCCAGGGAACTCCGCACATAAGCCATTTGATTTTAAGTAGCTTAAGGCAAAGAGAAACTTCTAGCTAGCAGTAGATTCCTCACTGGCTATTCTTTCTTTAGATCCAGTATACATGTTTGTTCCCCAACTGTCAGCTGTCTGGCTGGTGGTCACCAAGACCCTAACTGAAATTACCAGGTGTTTCACATTGTAACTCCCTAGCAGTTTTGAAAGGTATGTAAAGTACTGAGTACAGTGCCAAATGTAAATTAATCCTAGCAGACAATGTGGGCCAATCCCAAAGAGACCTATTGCAAGATAAGACCCTACCAACCGTCTTCCAAGGGCACCCTAATGCTGTTGTCCAAGAGAAAGAGAGGAGGCTTTCAAAGGCTCATAGATACTAAGGCAGGGCAATGGAGACTGGGGAGAAGTTCATCTGCTGACATGCCCCCCTCAGACCTCAAATAGTGTAAGAATCAAGAATCCTCTGAAGATCCAGGTCAGTAACTAAGAATCTCTTCTTTGGCAATTCCCCAGAGGTCCTATCAGAATACTGATCAGAATACTGGCCAGGACTGCACTAAGATTCCCTGCCCATGCTGTCACAAGACACACCATTGGAGCATTCCATAAGTCAAGTTAGATACCAAATCAGGTGACAGCCACCTCCCTCTGTCCCCCAGCAAACAGGGAAGAGGCAACCTTCCCTTTAAGCCTGCTCCCACATACCCCCTTAGGTAATCATTTGGTATTTTTTATTATTTGTTATTGTTTTTTATTTTGAATCTTCACTTGAGGACATGCTTATTGATTTTAGAGATGGGGGGAAAGAGGGAGAGGAGAGAAACATTAATTGGTTGCCTCTTGAATGAGGCCTAACTAGTGAACACACCCACAACCTAGGCATGTGCCTGGACTGGAAATTCAACCCATGACCTTTCAGTTTATGGGCTGATACTCCTACCAACTGAGCCACACTGGCTAGGGTGCAATCATTTGTTTTTTACTTCAACCCACTGAGCCTTGACTGTTAACACCTGCAGTTCTAGTGTGTGAGCCAACCTCCATCAGCCTTCATGCCATTCTTCATTGGATTCAAGACTGTGTAAGCTCAAGCGCAAAGTGTAGGACATTACACTAGATGCATAGCTGACCTTCAAAAAGTCGAGTTCCTTTCTAGCCACTTCCTATCGTACACAACTTCGATATGATCAAATTTATCCACAAAAGCTCATACTGCATGCTCCTCCAAAAATCTTTCTGCTTCCACTAATTCCCTCATTGACCTCCTGATTGATCCATCTGTCACAAATACAGAGATTCTTTGGGCTTTCCATGTGAATCTGGAATATTCTTCAAGATCATAAATATCCATTATATTTAATCAGAAGGTTTAAAAAAAAACAACAAAACAGCATCATGTAGTAATAACATTGAGAATAAACCCTTGTGAGTTACTTAGGCGTTACATTTAATGCCATATCAAGTATTTTCTATTCAGGGTCATTAGGCAGAATAGGTGATGCTGTGGGTCTTCACAAAACAATGCCTGGCATTGGACTTACCTAAAAATATGAAACAGCTTGAACGCATAAAACACAATGCAGACATTAAGGAAGTTTTATTTTAGGATGAAGCTCTGTTAAAGTTCAGCACTCCTTTTTTGTCCCCTTTGTTAGCTATTTCCTTGCCCAAATCAATCCTGTTCTTACCTTTTTAAACTCTTCAATACCACTTTAATGATAATGACTCAAAGTTCTATCTCCAGCCCTGAATTTCCATGTTTGTGTTCTACTATTATGCTAAATACAACATGCACCATCATCTTCTTCAGAAACACTAAATGGGGAGCTCAGGGTTCTCTGCTCTCAGTTTCTTTTTCCTCATTCTTTCAGTTATATCAATACATTTTTAATTTCCATAAATATTTTTTCACCATATTATCCCATTGCCCATCTTCTAAAGATTCCTGTTTCCTCCAGGGAAAAGTATGTGATATTTCTATCTAAAATGTTCATAATTTATCTCCACATTACCTATTTCTGACTTCTCCACAAGTCCTACACTACATTCTAGTCTACCTATTATTTCATTCTTTTGACATATTAAGCTTGATCTCCATTCTAAGCTTTTGATCACATAGTTCCTTTCACATAGAATAGCTCTTCCTTCCTTTTGGCCAATTTCTGCCCATCTTTTAAAAAGCAACTCATTTAACATAAACAGAGTCTTTCGGACCATTGCTGGCTTTATTAACTTTCCCCTATCTAAATCGCTCATTTTGGCCACTTATATATTATCATCCATTCTTAGATACACAATTATGTGTATGATTTATATTTCAAATTATATTGGTTCTTACAAGAGAACAGGTAGTATTCCTTACAATTTCCCTTTAGCACTGAGCACTGTAAGCACTTTATAAACACTTACAGAAGATGAACAAATGAGCCACTGTGCAGTTTGATTTTACATGTAGTAAAGAACTGTGAAGAGGTCAGAACAGGAGTTTAAGCTGAGTCAGGTCTTCATGATTCTTGATAAATCCTAAATTTCCTTGCTAAATGTCCATGATAACTGCCAACCCTTAAATGCATTGTAAAATCCGATCAAATGTAAAATTACTTTACAGAAAAAAAATGTGAGAATGAAAATATCACTAAAGTACGAATTTCAATCTAACATATTTGGGGGGGAAAAAAAAACAAAAACTAATTTTGACTTATATATACCAGGGTACTACTTCCTGATATTATATACAAGAAGGAAATATATATAATAAACAGTTACATGTGACCAAAAATAAAATCCTGGAAGGACTGAAGATAAATAAACAGTGTTTGTTAAATGTATTTCCACATCAAAAAGATAAGTCTAGTGTATATGGGCAATAATTTCTAGTCAGGTCATGTAAACATGAAAATTGAAAGGAAAGTGGTATTCATAAAATATTAACTATTTTATACTGTTCAGTCATTTGAGAAACATCTAATTGACAAATAGAGAGTAATTTAAATAACTGTGTTTACTATGTAAAGATCCTGTGCATTCTCATTTAATTTCAACAAATCTATGAATTATTATGGATACCATTGTTCCCTTTTACACCTTAGGAAACCAAAGCTGGACAAGCTAAATAAGTTGCCCAAAGTCACACAGCAAGGAGGGGCAGAGCAGTACACGGATCCAGCAATCCAACTGCACTTGGGGAACAATCCTGCATCACAGTTTCCTTTGTCCAGGTGGGTAGCAGGAATAATTGTGTGTCACATCTTGATCCATGATGATTTGTCATTGAAGATGAATCCTTGCTAACACAGAGGAACAGAAGATTCTGTACATTTTCAAAGTATTAAATGGACTAGAATCTGCTTTAACACTCGCTTTATTGTTCATGTCAGCATCATTACCACCTTATTCAAGAGATCGAATGGACTTTCAACTGCTTCACCAGTTTATAAAGAACTGGGTTAAGAAATATAAAGTATCCCTACTGATATTTTAATCCCTGCTGAAATGTGAGGGAAAAATAGCAGATATAAAAAGAAGAAAAACAAATCTCTTGAAAGGTCTATTTTTGCTGATAAAGTACTCATAAAATACAGTGAGCTTCTTCAAGCCCAGAACCTGGAAAGAAAATTTCAAGCATTCAAAGAACCACAGGTGATGGTCAGTTGCTGTATAAAGGTCACAGAAATAGAATCTGACACACCTTAGAGTGTGACCTGAGGGGAGTTAACTTAGTTGTGAATTTCTGTCTTCATCTATTAAGTAAAGAGACAGATGGCTTCTACTTACATCATTTATTCCTTAATGTACTTGAATATTTATTTTTATATTTGCCTTTATCTATAAATATATAAAATAAGTACATGGTCTGTAAATATTCCCATATACCTAAATGATGACTTAATGACTTGATGGTGAATTTTTGTCTTTTATTCCTCTATCATTTTAATTTTGAAAAACTGCAAAGATATAAGAAGCTGAAAGAACAATTCAGTGAACACCATTCTTGACCCAGATCCAATTGCTATCATCGTACACATGCACACACAGACCTACACACTTTTTGACAAACCATTTCAAAGTAAGTTATAGATATCATGACAACGCACCACTAATTACATGTCACACACCTCTCAAGAACAAAAGCATTCTCTTACATAAATACATCATTATCATACCCAAGAAATTTACCATTGGAATAATATTATTTAATATACAGCCCGTATTCAAATTTCTCTGATTATCTAGAAAAATGTTCTTTCTAGCTGTGTCTTTTTTTTTAATCCAACATCCAACCAAGGACCGCACATTTAAGAGACAGTACCCTCCTTTTGTTTGTTTGCTTTCTATGACATCAATATTTTTGACAAGTCCAGGTCTTAAGAAATTTTCTACAATCTGGACTTGTCTGATTGTCTCCTTGTCTTTTTAAAAAATATTCAATATGTTATAGCTTATTAATGTCACTATTTTTTTGATGTTCATATTGTCTCCAATTTATTCAGTCAAGTAGTGTGCCTAGGTTTTTTACGCTTGTCCCCATAACTCTCTCAGCATTGTCTTGCTTTCTGACCCAAGAAGTTTCAGGTTTATCTTATGCTCTTTGATTGCAAGATTTGGATATCATACAATACTCCAGAGTCCTGGTTCCTTTTAGTGGGAAAGGTATTTAGAAACTAATATCTCAGTGTTTGCAAGGTGTCAGTCATTGCATCTTGGCCCTTTCAGTGGACAGAGCTAGGAAGCAGAATCTATTAAAATCATAACTTCACTAACATAGATGATCCACTTGGAATTTATTATGATGCATGGTTTGAATAGGTACTCTATTTTATCCTTTTCCAAGATTGTCTAGTTGTTCCAACCTCATTTATTTAAAAGTCAGTCTTTTCCACAGCAATCTATCATACATCTTTATCATTTACTTCTTTTCTGTATGTGCTGGGATCTAATTTCTGTACATATTTGGGTAGATTTTTGAAAGTTTTCTTTTCCGGTGGTCTATCCAGTCATATCTCAGTTTTGTAGTTTTTAAAACAATTTTATTTTAGTGTGATAAAAACACTTAGCATGAGATCTACCCTCTTAATAATTTCTTAAGTGTACATTATTGTTGCTTATAAGTACAATGTTATAAATCATTTCTCTAGAGCTTATTCATCTTGCTTAATTAGAACTTAATTCAAATTCATTAGTAACTCCCCAGTTCCCCCTACATTGGGCCCCAGGTAACCACCATTCCGCTCTGTGATTCTGTGAATTTGACTATTTTAGATTCCTATACAGCATTTGGAATCATGCAGCATTTGTCTTTCTGTTACTGTTTATTTTATTTAGTACAATGTCCTTAAGGTTTATCCATATTGTTGCATATTGCAAAATTTCTTCTTTTTTTAAGGCTGAATATGTATATACTACATTTTCTTTATGCATTCATTGAGATGGACATTTAGATTGTTTTCACATCTTGATTATTGTGAAGAGTGCTGCAATGAACATAATAAGGCTAACATCTCTTCAAGATCTTAATTTCTAGAGTTCTCATCAAAGTGGAGACATAGGTTAACACAGTTCACTTCCTCGCACAACCACATCAAAAATACACCTGCATTATAGAACAACCATCACTCAGAACCATAAGAAATCAAGTTGAATGGAAGTCCAAAACCTATGGCATTAAAGAAACCACATCCATCCAGACTGATAGGAGGGGCACAGACACCAAACAGGCTGGTCCCTCACCCATGTGTAACAAATAAAAAATCAGGTGGGATATTATCGGAGTGAAGAGTCCCAGCCCCACACCAGGCCACCCAGCACAGGGTTCTAGTTCCAGGAAGATAAGTTCTCAAAACTTCTGGCTGCAAAATCCAGCAAGGATTGAGTCAGTGGAAGAAACTTTTTGGAGTCTCAAGCAGTTCCTCTTAAAGAACCTGCACACAGACTTACTCAGATTCACTCCCCAAGAGCTCCAGCACTGGGGTTGCACCTAGAAAGACACCAGTGGTATTCAGGAAGGAACTGAAGTGTCTGGCATCACGGCAAGGACTGGAAGACAGTTTTCTCCCATACAGAAAGGCAGGCAGAGTCCAGTGTTCCTTTTATGAACTCTCCCCCACAGAGACTCAGAGCTGGGAGGCAGGTGCCATATCTGAGACTCCATCAACCTGACTAATACTGTTTTCCCCACCATGGAGACCTTCTGAGGCTCTACCCACCCAATTTACAGCTCAACCACACCATTAATAGCGGTTTTTCCATATGAATGGCTGGTCGTGGCTCATGCTTCACAACTTCCTAAGTTCTCTCAAACAAACAACAATGGGTCTCAGCAAGCTCCTATCCCGGTACCTTTTGCGAAGTGGCACCAGGCACGCCACTTACAGCAGCCAGCCTAGGCTCACAGATTGGCTTCACCTGGAAACCTCCAAGCCCAGCACAAGTAGCAGCTATCTACAGATTACTTTGGAACTCAGGCAGAGAGGCCCTGGATAGAACACAGGTGTGGGCTGAACTTGTCATGCGGCACCCAGGAAACCCCGGGGCCTGCATACCATGCCCCTGCACAGCTGATCCCCCACAAAGGATGAGTGTTATGGTCAGTAGTCACAGACAGTCCTTACAGCTGACTGGCTTGGGTAAATCCCTCCCATTGACCTGCCAACAGCAATCAAGGCTCAACTACAAAAGGAGGGTATACTCAGCCCACACAGAGGGTGCACCTTGAGTACCTGACTTGGGAGATAAGGGAGGCCGTGTCACTGGACCCTATGGGACACCTACTACATTAGGACACACTACCAAGAGAGGGAGCCATAGCAGCTCTACCTAATGCACAGGAACAAACACAGGGAGGCTGCCAAAATGAGGAGACAAAGAAATGGCCCAAATGAAAGAACAGATCAAAACTCCAGAAAAAGAACTAAATGAAATGTAGATAAGCAATTTGTCAGATGCAGAGTTCAAAACACTGGTTATCAGCACGCTCAAAGAACTCACTGAGGATCTCAACAGCATAAAAAAGATCCAGTAAGAAACAAAGGAGACACTAATTGAAATAAAGAACAATTTATAGGCTAACAACAGTAGAGTGAATGTAGCTAAGAATCAAACCAATGATTTGGATCATAAGGATGCAAAAAACAACCAATCAGAACAAGAAGAAAACAAAAAGAATCCAAAAAAACAAGAACAATATAAGGAGCCTCTGCGACAACTTCAAGTACTCCAACATTCATGTCATAGAGGTGCAGGAGAAGAGAAAGAGCAAGAAGTTGGAAATCTGTTTGAAAAAATAATAAAAGAATACTTCCCTAATTTGGTAAAGGAAAGAGACATGTGAGTTGAGGAAGCACAGAGAGTTCCAAACAAGACAGATACAAAGAAGCCCAATCCAAGGCACATCATAATTAAAATGCCAAAGGTTAAAGACAAAGTGTAGCCAGAGGGGATGGGGGAGGAGATAATGGTGGAAAGAAGGGAAAGAGACTAACCAAAGAACACATATGAATTACCCATGGACATGGACAATGGTGTGGGGATTGACTGTGGAAGCAGGGGGTGGGCTAGGCAGAGGAGGCAAAAGGGGGGAAAACTGGGACAAATGTAGTAGAACAACAATAAAAAAAATCCTTAAGAAAAAGAAGAGAGAGAATCTTAAAAGCAACAAGAGAAAAGCAGTTAGTTACCTACAAGGGAGTCCCCATAAGACTTTCAGCTGGTTTCTCATAAGAAACTTTGTAGGCTTAAAGGGAGTGGCAAGAACTATTCAAAGTCATGAAAACCGGGACCTACAACCAAGATTGCTCTACCCAGGAAAGATATCATTTAGAATCAAAGGGCAGATAAAGAGCTTCCCAGACAAGAAAAAACTAAAGGAGTTCATCATCACCAAACCATTATATGAAATGCTAAAGGGACTTATTTAAGAAAAAGAAGAAGATCAAAACTATGAACAGTAAAATGGCAATAAACACATACCTATCAACAATTGAACCTAAAAGACAAATTAAGCAAACAAGAAGAACAGAGACAGAATCATGAATAAAGAGAGCATTTTGATGGTTGCTAAATGGGAGGGGAGTTTGTGGGGATGGGTGAAGAGGCAAGGGAATTAAGAAATACAAATTGGTAGTTACAGAATAGCCATGGGGGAGTAAATAGAGTAGCCAAAGAACTTATACACGTGACCCGCGGACATGAACCAAGGGGTGGGATTTGCTGAGGGTGTGAGGAGGATGCTGAGTTGGGGGAGGCAAAGAGGGAAAAATTGTGACAACTGTAATAGCATAATCAATAAAATATAATCAGTAAAAAAGTAATTGCAGGCCAAATGGGATATAAGACATTAAAAAAAAGACCTTAATTTCAATTTTTTTTGGATACATGACCAGAAGAGTACTGTGTCATGTGGCTGCACTATTTTTACTTTTTTGAGGCGCTCCATACTATCTTTCCATAGTAGTTGCACCACTTTGCAATCCTACTAACAATGTACAAGTGTTCCAGTTTTCCACGTCCTCACCAACACTTGTGATTGCTTTGATAATAGCTATCGTGTCAGATATGAGGTGTCAATATCATATTCTTTTAATGACAGAAGCTTTAGAATATGTTTTAACATACAATTTAATAATTCTCTTCACACTTATTTTTTTAGGATGTTTGGTGCATATTTACTTTTCCACATGAATATTTTCACATTTTATTTTTAGGTATTTTCAAATGTGTATAAAAGTTGCTGAAGTAATACCATCTCCTCTATACACTTCATCAATAACAAAAATTAGGTGTGCCTCAAGTGAGCAGCTCCAAACCTTTCACGTACTTTAGTGGCTCTGAGCCATAAGAGTTCCAAATGACAGCTTATTCAGACTCTGATCAAGCTATCAGATTAATACTCAGAATCCTCAGGGATTTTGATTTCATTCTTAGGTGAATTTAAAAAATTATTTAAAAATTGAGACTTTGGCTTATCTATATTAAGGACAATTAATTTTTAATCATTCAGAAAGGCCACTGTAACAGAAAAATTATATCCACTTTTGCACATAATCTTTTAAACCTGTTCCATGTGTTCCTGTATTTTTAATGTACCATAATGCACCTCTTAATTTGAATTTTTATTAATCATATCAAAATCTTTCTCCAGGTTAATGTGTAATCTACATAATTATAATTTTGGAATATTGAAAATATTCTGAATTGTGTCAACACTTATTACATTATTACCTATCACTGGACAGTAAGTTTTGTTTCATGTTGTCTACCCCACAACAACATCGCCTCTTCACATGCCCAGCAAAGTTTACTATTATTCTGAATTTGTATCTGTCATCCCCATTTTTTTTTTTTTGCTATAACTATAGAAATGTATGAATTGCTAACCAGTATTCAGTATTGTTTTACATGTTCTTAAACATTATAGGACTGGTATCATATTATAGGTATTTCTCTATGACATATTTTTCATTCAAAATTATGTTGTAAACGTACATGGGTGAATATATGTTGCTCTAGTTCCTTAATTTTCACTACAAAATACCATTCTACTATTTGATTACACCATAATTTATTTATGCATTCTTCTCTTTTGGGACATTTAGGTTGTTTATAATTGTTGCTATTACATATGCTGTTATCTTTCTTGTAAATATATCCTTCATGCCTGTGTGGGAGCTTCTGTGAAGTGTAAATGTAGAAATGGACTGCTGATCCATAGAATATTTTATCTTAAACTTGTCTAGTTGTTGCTACATAATTGTCCAAAGTACTCGTTCCATTTTATTCTCCCACCATAGGTCTGGTATTCTAATAACAGGCACCATGGCCTGAATGTTTGTGTCCCCTCAAAATTTATATACTGAAATCTAACTCCCAAAGGTAATGGTATTACTGGGTGGGGCCCTGGAGAGGTGCTTCCCTCATGAGAGTGAAGCCCTCATGAATGTAATTAGTGCCTTATGAAAAAGGCTCCGGAAAGAACCCTAGTCCTTTCTATCGTATTAGGAGACAGGAAGTCTGTAACCTGGAAGCAGAGCCTCACCTGACCATCCTGGCACCCTGATCTCTTGAACTTCCCAGCCTCCGGAACTGTTAGCAATAAATTTCTGCTCTTTATAAGCCATTCAGTGTGTGGGTCCTTTTATAATACAGTCCAAACAGACTAAGACAATAGTATCCTCTGACTTGTAATGTCTGCCTGTCTGACAGATATTTCATTTTGGTTTTACTTTGTAATTTCCTAAACACTAGTAAAATGAAGCATTTATTGGCTACTTACGATTGCTCTTTTGCAAATTACATTTATTTTTCCTGTTTTTGGCCTTTTCAGATTGGTATGAAAAGATTCTTTTACCTTTTTTCCCCCAGAGTCTGGTTGGAGACAAATGTCTCTTTCTCCTCCCTTTTGCTATCAGATGGAAATTTCTAGGATGCTCTTTCCTCACCGAAGATCTACCACAAGCAATTGTTTTATCCAGAAGCCTTAGCTCCAGCCCCCCATCCTGGGTAAGCCCAAGGCCCTGTCCCCTATTCCCTATTTCCAATTTCTGCTATAAGCAAATGCCCTTGGAGCATTCTTAGACTTGCTTAACATTCTGGTTCCCTCATTCTTCTTTTCGGCCCCTATGAATATTGCTTACTTTCTTGCAAGTTAAACTATGCCTTTAAATAGATGTATTCTCCAGCAAGGGGTTTTGATGGAAGTACCTTTTATATGGTATTCCATATAGTAGATGTACCATAATATAATTAATGATTTCCCTCTGGTGCACATTTATATTGTTTTTAATGCTTCAGTCGTAACAGAAATGCCACAATAAATTTTCCTGTGAACATGTCATGCCTACATGAAAATACTTCTGTTGTATAAAATAAAGTATAAATTTCTAGAAATAGACTTGATGTTTCAAAGTGTTATGCACATTTTTAGTTTGCTCACCAAAAAAATCGCATAAATTTACATTTCCATGAACATTAGGTGGCAGCGGCAGGGTTTCCAGAGCCTTAACAACACTAAATCTTCACAGTCTTTGTCAGGCGTTTATATTTCTTCTTCCTCTTCTGAGTTGCCTATTGATATGTTTTGCCTGCTTTTTATTATTGCATCATATTAACATGTATTTTGTTTTCCTATTACTTTGAAAAGGTGGTTTTATCATTTAGTATTAATATTTTTTTATCCAACTTTATTCAAAAAGGTCCCTTTCTCAAACAGAAGCTTCAAACTATGTCAAGTATAACATTTTTACCTTATTTCTTTTCATTCTCCCAAGATTACAGAAATATCACCATGTATCCCACACATTCAAAGGAAATTCAATACAATTTAGGTTTTAAAAACTCACCCAGACATTATTTTTGTATAATATGAGGCAAATGTCACAGTTTTTAAAATCAGTAACTAATTGCTCCAACATCACTTAACTGTCCATGTTTCCCTCCTTGACTTAAAAATCATATATACAATACATATAAGTATGTGAGTGTCTGTGTCTGACATGGAATTTTTACTCTACTTTGTCAATCTATTTGCCTTTACCTAAGCCAATAGTCAATACCATACTGTTTTGATTATGGTGACTTTATGTTTTGCTATCTGGTGGGGTAAAATCCCAATCAGAAGAGGAGCCTCCTTTCAAAACCCTCTTGGCTATCATTGTGCATATCCAGATGAGTTTTGGAATCATTATTTTATCAAGATCCGCCCAAAGGGATTTTATTTTGTGACTTTCTAAATGGACACACACTACCTTAACCAAGCTGGGTGCCTAAAGGATCTATGAGAATTCCTGAAAATTGAGCCCTAGAGAAGAAATAAAAAGTAATAATACCAAAAAGCATCACAATTCCTCTTCTTTCAAGTGCTTATTAAACATGATCTCATTTCTTTCTTTTAAAAACCCTGTTAGGGATGTTTTGTTCAAGTTCATTGTGCCAGTGGAGAAAGGGGCCTTTACCAGGTGAGAGGCTGCCCAGCTGGAAAGGCAGTGAAGCTGGGATGGTAAGTGACTCTCAGGCTGGAACTCTTGGCCCTGCAGTTTCTCTCATCTCTAGAGCAGGAGCTCCCAAGGGCTGTCCCTGGCCAGCTGCATCAGTCTCCTGGGAGCTTGTCAGATATGCTAACATCCTGCTCCACCCCAGACCTGCCAAATCAGAAATGTGAGGGATGGAGTCCAGCATCTTGAGTTACAAGATGCTCAGATGTTCCGACGCAGGCAACACATGAGAACCACTGATCTAGGATCTAAAGAGGGAGGAGTAATGAGAAGGAACAAGAAATGTTGTGCAGGGGGGTGGGGGAAAAATGGAAAAGAACAGCATTCAATGAAATGAGTGAGATGAAATGTTAGAGACATTTGAGTTTTTTATATAAAAGATTATTGTGTTGGCTGCAAGTAAAAGGTAAAATAAAAAGCGCTTAGCTAAAGGGGTCACATACTTTTCAGTTCAGAAAAACTGGGAAACCGATGAACTCGGTGAGCATCCAAGATGTATCATGAGATCTGCAACTGAGAAATCATTAGTAAACCTTTGTTAAGGCCCCAATGCCTGTCCCTATGAATGTGGATAGATCTTCAGAGGTCAGACCATAAACAGGTCAGGGACCTGACTGAAGAAGAAGTTTGGAAAAAACCTAAGAGAAAACATTGCCATATAACAGAAAATTAGGGGAAACTGTTGAGGAAGACTAGCATAAAGCAGCAGTGCAGCTGGACGGCTGAGGAGAAGGGCTGAGAGCTGCCGGCTGGACCCCGGGGAGGCCGGGCCAGCAGCACCATCTGGGGCGGTGAGGTGAGCCATATGCCCTGTGCATTTGGGGCCTTCCACAGCCGCCTCTGTGATTAAAAGGGAACAAAAGAATAACTTTTTCATTATTATTTTTTAATTGGATACATTTACCATTATTTGCAACAACATACAGCTTGGCCAAATTCTCATTTAGTAAAATTAGCACCTAGAACCAGCTGGATTTGCCCATGCAAAAAGGACTTGCCGGGTTCAGGTGTTTAGCCTCTTTGTAAGAATTACCTATTAATTAAGTGATTAAAGATAATTAGCCTTTTGGTTGGGTATCCTGTCAGAGTTAGGGATAAATTATTGCAGAAGACTGTTAAAGGCACAGGATTGGATTTAATACATTTAAAATATTCCTGGGTCTTTTATTCAGTAGGGAGGTGCTTGCTTGGCTTAGAAAAATTTTAGCACACAAGATTTTTGAAACAGGAAGACTGTTACTGTAGCATATCTTTGCCACCCTCTTGGAATTTAAAGCAGCATTTTTAAGGTTAATTATTTGTATTGGTTTTAATAGGATTCTTTTATGAACCAGTTTAATGAGGAGTATTTAATTATTGCTTCCTGAAAACACTGCTGTAATATCAGACTCCATGCTGTGAGGCCTCTTTTCAGTAAAAGTGTGTGTGATCTGAATAGAAAATAAAAGAACTATTAAATAGCCATTCTTTTCCTTTACTGTATCAAGCTTTCTGTCTGCCAATGTGGGTGAATGATGGATAATATATGCAAATATTCCATCTTTCTGGTTTGGTAAAGCCACTGCATTTAAAAAGAAAATGTATTTAAATCTTAAAATCCGTATCTGACACTTACCAGATAAGGACTTTTTCAAACTGAGACCTTCTCCATTTCCTCTGACAAATCAGAAAGGATTGGGCAGAAGTTTTCTAAACCTGTGGGATGATTAATTAGAGAGGGTGCCCCAGGCAAGCTCAAGAACTCAAAATCAAACATGCACATTTAATATGTAAAACTCAATCTGGAGCTTTAAACTGGATCTAGCAACTTGGAGCATGTGCCCCAAGGCAGGGCAAAGAGACTCTGCTAAAAAAATGAGACTGATACCCTGAGGGAAGAACCTAAAATTGTTAATCCACTTTTAATCACCAATCAGGAACCTTTGCAAATGCCTGATAAAACAAACCAGCTTTCCACTTGAGTTGAGAGTGTTACCTTTTATGCCTATTTAATTACAAGCTATGAAAGCTCTCAAGAGCTCATGTATATAGTAGATAATATTTCATTTTTAGGAATAATGACTGGGAAGGTTCAAAACCAGTTTGGGAGGTTCTAGAATGAGGCCATCACTCAATTAGTGGTTGGGGCAAGGGGAGCACATTTATCCTGACCAAGTCAAGACTATATTCATCCCTGTCTAAGTATCAATATGTAATACTCAGACTTTGAATTCTTATATAGATGGAAGAGTTTTAACCCCATGTCACCCAAACATGTGTTATGTGATACTAGACAATTTCATATATGATGTGACGTGCACCTCGTGAAAGAATTTCATTAACTTCCCTGGAGGCCCTCCTTTGGCATTTCAGCCTTACACAGAGTAGCATTATCCTGTGAGAGAACGACATGAGACAAATTACAGGACAAATAACACTTTCTTTGAACAAAGACTATATACAAGGCTTAGGTCTGCGGTAGGTGTATTGATGTGAATAAATTATTCAGAGTTCTGCAAGGGCAAAGCACCAGGCACCAGTCAGCATTAAGAAATAGTTTGTAAGGTGTGAAGAGAGGGAGTGGGGCACCTTGACAAGCCCCCTCCTCCACCCACCTGCCCCATCCTTACTCTTTAATTTTTAACAGTTGTCATTTTCTTAATCTTAGGTGAAGTGCTGCACCAATGCAACCTCAAGACAAGTCTCTAGCCTCCCCACCTCTTTCCAACTAGATTGTCACCTTCCTTCTACATAGAATTTCTGGCACTGGTATCATATGTATGTTAAGTACTGTTCGGTTTTTCTTTTTTTTTCTTTTTGTTGTTGTTATTATTATTGTTGTTATGATTATTATTGTAATTGTTCCCAGGTGAGGTTGAGGAATCTCAGACCTGCCTGTTGCAGCTCTCTCCCTCCTATTGAGCTGGAGATTACCAACTCATTATGCCAAGTTTTATTCATCACCGAAGGGATGCATTGGTATGGGGATGTTTAATTAAAATATTTTTCATAACAGTCTGATGATATGGTTAATATCATCATACTACCTAATTGAAGGGGGGAAAACCAAGGCAAAGAGATGCCATGTACTTTCCTAAAGTTTATCTCAAGTTAGAATTTATATGCCCTGACTTTCTCACTAGTAGTCCAGCCAGTTATTTATTTATTATTTTATAATAAAATAAAAATAAAAAACACTACTGCCCAAGAAAGTGTTTATCCTAGGGTAAGACAAATTGATATAAATAAAATTACCTTATTAGTTCACCAAAACACTGCACCTTAGTACTCATTCATCAGTTATTAGACAATTTCATTGCTACTGAAAAACCTTAGGAGAGAGAGAAATGCCCCATCATCAAGAATGTGGCCCAATTACACACCAGTAAAAAGGTATCAAGCCTTTTTTCAAGGCTGTGAGATTTTCAAAGATAAAAAAGCTTGTCCCTACTACATTTAAAGACTTCAGTATTATCCTATGTTTTTTGTTTTGCCCATCACTGTAGTAATTCCTGCTAATTCTCACCGTGCCTGTTGACACCTGGTACAAACCCTGCCTCAGGTACTAGCTTAAGAGATTCTTATAATCTATTCTCCACCTCTGGGACATGGATAATAATCAAATTTGAGTTCCTGAGTTCATCCTTTTCTGTCCCCACTTGGTCCAGCTACAGTAGGAGAAACCAGCCAGTCTCATTAGACACATTAGTTTGCCAAAAATGCTCAAACTTATCACATACACAGTCACTTAGATCCTTCTACTTATGAACAGTCGATTAGGAATATCTAATGGCAATACTTTTAGTATCTCTATTGCCAAGTCAAGCCATGAATTATCACTGATGTCTTTACTACTAAAAACAGAGTCACTAACATCCTTAAAACTAGCCAGATTAGAGAGCCTCATCTGGAAACCCCAGGACCAATTCAGAACACTCATCCTTCAAATTCTGTTCCTCTAGAACCTCTGTTGGTACCAAAATCTGTATTCATCAATATTCTCCAAAGAAACAAAACCAATGATAGATAGATGACAGATAGACAGCTAGATGATTGATAATAGATGATAGATAGATAGATAGATAGATAGATAGATAGATAGATAGATAGATAGATAGATAGATAACGGACAGATAGATTTATTATAAGAAGCTGGTTCACATTATTATGGAAGCTGACAAGTCCCAAGATCTGCAGTCAGCAAGCTGGAAACCCAGGAAAGCCAATGGTTTAATTCCAAGTTTGAAGGCAGGAGAAGACAAATACCTCAGTTCTGAGACAGTCAAGCAATGAGAACAGGTCCTCTTACTCTGGGTTTTGTTCAATATTTCAGCAAATTAAATGAGGCTTGCTAACCTTGAAGAAAGCAATCTGCTTGCTCAGTCTACCGATACAAGTGTTAATCTTATTGGGAAACACTCTCAGAGACACACCCAGGGTAACCTTTAACCATATATCTGGGCACCCTGTGGTCTAGCCAAGTTGATGTTTAAATTAACCATCATCAAACGTTTTAGGTTGCTCCCAGTAAGTTTAGAGATCACCATTTCTGTCACCTTTGTGTCCTATTCTCCAAAGACCAGCACAGCAGAAAGTCCCCAAATGTTAACATTACAAAAAAAGGTTTAGATTGAATTAAAAGTAAGTTCAGCAGCATTTCTAAGTGCCAAATGTGCACTATACTGCATTAGCAACCAACACTTCTGTGCTAATTATATAACAATGTTACCTTCAACCTGAGGTTTTATATCATCTTTGTTCAATTATGTATTTACTCAAAAAAACACCCTGAAATAGCAAGATACTCCTCTTCCAAAATGTCTTGTGCTGTCCAGTTTTACTCCATATACATCTTTCATTCTTTCTTTTCATTATTTTTTTAAAATTGATTTTAGAGAAAGAGAGAAAGAGAGAGAGAGAGAAACATCTATTTCTTGTTCCACTTATTTACACATTCATTGGTTGTTTCTTGCAACTAGGGATCAAACTGATGACCTTGGCTTATTTGTCCTGCATTCTGACCAACTGAGCTACCACACCAGGGCTCACACATCTTTCTCCACCTTACAGCATCTGATGATGATTATCTTCATCACCATTCTAGAAGTTCCTTGAGTGTCTTACTCAATTTTAATCACCTTTAAATTTCCAGTATCCTAGAGATTGGCACACATTAAATGCAAAATTTCATAGCTTCACAACTTGTATGTACATAAAGCATGTGTGTATATAGTCATGTACTGCATAACTACATTTCAGTCAACAAGGAAACACACATATGATAGTGGTCCCAAAAGATTATGTGAATTACAAGCAAACAGTTTGCCTTGATGATATAAAAGGTTGGACTTGACTGAAATGTTGAATATACTGCTGGCTATGCGTGGCTTAAATGGATGAGAAGGTTCACCTGCCCTATGCCCTGGGGCCAGGGGAGGCTGGGGAGGAGGGGAGCCTCTCTCCCATTCCCCTGCACATATGCACACACTTGTGTGCACAGACTCATTTCCCTACCCTCAGTTTCTTTTTTTTTCCTTTACTTCTATTGTTGGCTATTACAGAGTCCCCATTATTCCCCCATTATTTGCCCACTTCCACCCAGCCCCCAGCCCCCCTTACCTCTGGCGATCACCACACTGTTGTCTGTGTTTTGAGTAATGCATATATGCCCTTTGGTTAATCCCTTCACCTTCTTTCATCCTGTTTCTTCCTCCCCCTCCCCTCTGACGCTGCCAGTCTGTTCCATGTAGCCATGACTCTGTTTCTATTTTGTTCATCAGTTTATTTTGCTCATTAGATTCCAGTATAAGTGAGATCATATTTCTTTTTATTCCTCCTATCCCATCCCTCCTTCCTCCCTACTTTCCTCCCTCCCTCCTCTCTCACTCTCTCTCTTCTCTCACCCTCTCTCTCCTGCCCCCTGCCTTTTATTATTTCTCTGCTTTACTTCTGGTTCTCTTTCCATCTCTCTTCTCCCTTTCTATCTCCTTCTTTTCTTTCCCTCTTTCCCTCCTCCCCCCCTCCCCCTGATTTCTACTTCCCCCCACTCCATGCCTCCCCAACCCCAGCTCAGGTGCGGACACATACACATAATTTATCTTTTATATTGGCTGTATTTTTACTGTGCCTTTTCTATGTTTAGATATGTTTAGATACACAAATACCCTGTGTTACAACTGCCTGCAATATTCAGTGCACTAACATGCTGTACAGGTTTGTAGTCTAGGAGTAATAGACTCTACCATATGACCTAGGTATGTAGTAATCTATACCACTTAGTTTTGTGTAAGTGCACCCGAATATGTTCACATAAAGAAGAAATCACCTAATGATGCATTTCTGAGAACATATCCCCATTGCTAAGTGATACATGACTATATCTGTACATATATGTAGACATACACATATGTCACTAAAACTTTCTTATTTGTGGCATGTAACATCTGTCTTATGTTTTACAAACCTGCCTTATATGTAATATTAGATTATACACTGCCTTGTAACTTGCTTCCCACATATTTTTATGGTTTCTTGTTTCTCCAACAAGATAGTAACTTCCTCAAATGTAAAAAAGCATGACTTCCTCTTCTTTAGAGTTGTGTTTATGAGCTAAAACTGTAACTGCTCAATGAAAGCTGAATGAATCATATACCTCTGTATTCTTGTTTGAATAAATGAAAAAATAAATGAGTGACTAACTCTCTGTTAGAAACTCAGATTTTATATATATATATATATATATATATGACTATATATAATCTGAGTCTCTAAAGGTGGGATGAAGGAAAGGATCTATTCCATAATTGGCAACTAAGAAATTTCTCCACATAAAAGCTGAAAAATTAATCTCTTCTTTTTTAAAATTTTACATTTTAAAACAATATAAAGAACAGTGTTCTTGAAAATGGTATTCTTTAAAATGCTAATTTATTTAAATCAACTCTAAGTTATTCAGGAGCTAATTATTCAAGGGTTGTAACCCAAGAATTCAACACTTACCAAAGTGGTCACTGAAGGTGATCAAATACAAGGTCTTTAGGAAAAAAAATACCCCAATATTCTACTTGAAAAATTATTTGAAGGCAGAGAGAAGAAATATAATTAACAGGTCAAGAACAGGAAAGTTGGCATAAAAGAATAGACAATGAACATGCAGACTAATTAAAATAAAATACCTAAATAACTGTAAACCTAGTTATAAAACTAGAGGCAAGTGTCAAAAAGAGAAGGTTTCTTAATGGGGGGAAAAGTCTTAGTACTAATATTGATCTAAACCTCAAGATTTTATAAACAAAGGCTGAGAAGTAATAGGGAATAATAGAAATACTCTTAATCAAAGAGGCTTCAGAATAAACCATTTTATTCTTGATTTTAACAACTACAGAAAATGTTATAGTTTTAGAAAAATGTAAAATGAAAATGAAATGAAAAAGGAAGATATATAACTTTAAAACACTGAAGAAGACTAAAAGAGTAGTCTATTTATTCACTTATCAGGTATCCTTCGAGAACCACTGTTCGCTAGCACTGCTCTGGCTGGTGGGTTTACAGTAATGCTTTGCAATCTCTTGCACGTGTTAGGAAATGTCTCTTAAATTGAACCTAAAAAGGATTTAGTAAAATTATGCCATTTATAAGAAATAGTCATAACCAAAGGACTAAAAAGTTAAAGGTTAAAAACTAAAGACCCACTAGATCCTATGAAAGGAACCCTCAGCCCTTCGAGCACCCACTGGGTTATAGACTTCTTGGATGCCACTGACCACCCGCCCAACCTCACCATGAGCATTTCTCTAGATTACTCATAATACTCTGCTCCAGTGGCTCCCAAGGGGGTGGGTTATTCCCTAAGAAGGACATTTTTATTTGTCACAGTGATTGAAGGCCCCTCTTGACATAATGGATGGACCTGGCGTGGTTAAAGAAACTTCCTACAATTCACAAAACTTTAAAATATTTCACCAGATATTCATGTAAGTAAAACAATTTTTTCAAGTTTATTATTATCTGACCCATCTCCCCAGTTCAAGCAAGACAAACTCTTTTTCATTGTTATTAACCAGTATATAGCTAGGGACTAGTACAAGGCCTGAAATATAGTGGGAGCTTAATATATATTAGTTGAAGAAATTAAAACTCTTAGAAATAACTTTTAAAGTCTTTCCATTTTAAAGGGTGAATTGAAACACAATGCCCAACGCTGTGTTTTCCACTTCTGGGACTATATCCAAAGAAACCCAAAACACTAATTCAAAAGAACATAAGCACCCCTACGTTCATTTCAGCATTATTTACAATTGCCAAAATATGGAAGCAGCCCAAGTATCACTAGATAACTGGATAAAACAACTATGGAACATTTACACGATGGAATACTACCCAGCCATAAAAAAGAAGAAAATTTTACCCTTTGCAACAATATGGATGGACGTGAAGAACACTATGCTAAGTGCAATAAGCCAGTCAGAGAAAGACAAATATCATATGGTTTCACTCATATGTGGACTCTAATGAACAAAATGAACTAACGAACTAACCCAATAGAGAGAGGCTTATATAGAGAGAGCAGGATGACAGCTATGGCTGGGGGACGGGAGGGGGTTGGAGGGATCGAGCAAAAAGGAAAAAGGACTCATGGACATGACAACAGTGTGGTGATTGCAGGGGGTGGGAAGAGGAGGGTGTAAGGGGGATAAATGGTAATGGAAAAAATACAATTAAAATAACTTTAAAAAAACAAACATTGAAACATAAGTAATTTTTTATCTTTAGGTGACCTAGGGGATTCTTCTTTTCATCTTCTCTGCAGGCTCAGATTTTGCTCTGCGTCTAACTGTAAGGCAGGGGTTATAACATCCCAATCATCTTGCTACAGTGACACCATAACACAGGGATGAAGACACAGGCTGCAGAGCCCCACTGCCTGACTTTGAATGCTGACTCTGCCTTATTGCTGGACTGCCCTAGGCCTTTGTTTCTTCATCTGTAAAGTTAGAAAAACAATGGTGCCAATCTCATGAAATTCTTATGAAGATTAACCCGTCTCATAAAATTGTTATGATTATTAATGGAAATAATATGTAAACTACCTGAAAGAGTGCCTGGCTCATACAAAGGACTATGTAAGAGTAATGTGGTTATTAGAAGAGGCCGGGAAATGTGGTCTTCAGCTGGTATCCATGGCCTAGTAACATCAACGACCTTGTATTTTAAGGGAGGAAGGGGAGAATGCACATTGGTGCTCTTACAGCAGTCTTGGCCTCAATCTATAAACCAAGTATCATGTTTTTAGATAATCCAGAGTTGTTATTACCATGGTTAGAGATTTTCTTCTCAAATTTGATTAATCTAGAACTGATGTTAAAATCTCGTGCCCATATTACATAGGCAGGAATTGAATCTTAGAGGTTTTAATTTACCATAAATCCCATAGACAGTAAGTAGAAGACATGATGTTTGAATTTTCCTCTCTCTGACTTCTGTGGTGATGACAGAGACATACTCTTCTGTATCAGCAATAGGCGTCAATACTGACTAGTGACATATTCTTGAGAAGGTCATTTTTGCTAGAATTATAATAAGTGAGTGTTCTCTACAGGGGTTTTAAGACAAAGGTATAAAAATTTGGAGAATATAAACAGTACGTCTTTTGAGATGACCAAATTGGCATCAGAAACCCACTTCTAAGAGATCAGCCATTGGCAACGAAAACCAAAGAATTTGTTGAGCTGTCAAGATTTAGTTTCATAATTGGATAGCTCAGTACATTTTACTTTTTGGTTGCCAATAACAGAAACCCACTTACTCCAATGAGCAAAAAAGTCCAAAATGTTATGAGGACATTGAGATGTGTTATGGAATCAAAGGCCTGCTGTTGGCATCACAAAGGACTGGGACCAGAAAGAGGGAGCCCATCAGAGACTGACACAGCTGCTCTCCTAGCCTCTCTCACCCTCTCTTGCTCTCACTGCCTCCATTCATGCCTCGTCTCTCTATGGCTCAGCATGTTGGCTTCATTCTTCTCTTTCTCTGAAAATCAGTGTGATTCAGTGAAGGGCCACCACCCCGCCTCCAGCAGCAGCCTCTGTTTGGGAATTTGTGTCACCTCAGGCAAGACAACGAAACAAATTAACATTTCTGAAGTCCAATTCCACATTTCCAGTAAAAAAGACTAAATTGACCCAGCTCAGTTAAAAGTTTACATCTGGTTCAGTCTGCTGTGGCCAAAGGGCAAAAGTTGTGTACAAACATTGTAGGCAGGTGTGGATAGTGCAGCTCTCAGGGGAAAAGGGCTGTGGGTTGGGCAGGTGCCCTAAAAATGCATCTACTAGGGTGGAGTTTTTAATTAAAGACTGCAACATTAGAGAACAAGGACACTTGTGTTTATTTTTGTGAAGACATTAGTAAGACAGGGCTATTTCAAAACTAAGGAATAATAATTTTCCTGCAGTTCTTTTGGTTTTTTTCCCAAGGCCTCGTTATAAACTGCAACACCAGAGGCTAAGAATACTATAGAAGAAAATGTGGTACCCATATTGATTTTTAACATCAGCACAACTTTTCCTTCATTTGAAGAAAGCTGACATGTAATTAAAGGAAAAGCCTTAAGACCATTTCCAGAAAGCTCAGGATGATCCAAAAAAAAGGAAACTAAATTCTGCATCTCTTTTTCTACTCCTTGACTTTTTTTTTTTTACAGGTAATAAGCTGAGTTCAGCTAGAAAACGTTTTACAGTATTCAGTGTCCAGAAATAGCAACAGAGAAGAACTTTTCAAAATAAGAGACTTCTCACAGTCCCTGAATGGTTATTTCCTACATTATATGTCACCAGTTTCTGACGCTGATGAGTATGTTACCTTGACACTGACTCTGGGAAGTTGTGCCATATGAAAAGGCTGTTATGTCCACTGTCCACATGTATTAGGTGAGGGTTTATCAGGTGATCTCTGGGAACTGAAATGTGGCCCATAGCAGGAGAAATGGTTCTGTCCTCATTATCCATGGATGATTTCACTCCCTCAAAGAATTAGTGGGTTTTCTGAAATGAGATACGGCTTCCAACTTTTGCCTACATTCATGAAAGCTAGAGAAACACGTTAGTAGCTAAACTGATATGTTATCTGTGGAGGTAGGACCAAAGAATAGTGTAGAATAATGTGGGACTTTATATTGGCCAACAGTTCCTTACAAAATAAGGTGAGGAAGAAAGAACTGACAAGCACTGTTAGTGAACAAGCTTATTATATAAAATGTCTTCTTGAGCTTTAATTTCATACTCACCACCAGATTTTATAAAGTCAAAGAAATCTCTTCTATTGGACATCTCTCATTCTTATAAAAATCTTCTCAGTAATAAATCATAAAACTTTCGCCATATGTCCTAATACCACCCTCAGCACAATCATTATATTGAACAAGTGAAATGCTTAAGGTGTAACATAAAATAACTGTATTCTTTTCCCCCATTTGCCCATTTAAGCCTATTCTGAGCGGCTGGTCCTTTTCTTTTCCTGCCCCTCTAAACACTTAGAAAATCTCCATGAATTTTCTCTTTATTCTCCCACAATTAAATATTTAAAACATTAAAACATTATTTTTATGAATTACGGTATTCTTATTATATGAGTGTATATGTATATATGTATCCGTACAGATATAATAAAAATGAACTTACAGCTTTATTGAGAGAGTGGAAGCTTTTCTCCTCTTACCTTCAATGCCTGCCCACAGTCTGTCCTGCTTTGGGCTGGCAGCTTGCAATGGGAAGAGGGGATATTGGGTGCACCATGTTCTCCCCATCCTCACCTGGCCCTTCTCATCCTCCCAGCCATTCACTAGGCTACCCCGCCTCCTCCAGGTCATACTACTATAAACTTGGTGCTGTGTCAGCCTGGCAGATGTTTAGAGCTGGGCTTTTCTCTCATAACATACTTTGAAGATTCTTTGAAGCCCCTTTACATCCCACCATCACTAATTCTCTCACTGTAGTTTCCTGAACAGGATGAAAGCTGACCTCTCTCTACTGTCCGATTAGCCTCTATGCAGTTGAAGGAACACCCCTGCATCACTCCCCTGAGAGTCTCTTGGACAAGATCCACTATAGCACTCTCCTGATTCTCCCTGGGCGACCTTCTTAAGCCCCGAGACACATTCCTGCACCCTTAGCTGGACAAACTCTGGTTGTGCAAGTGCAATGGTCTGGTCAGAAACCATTAAATTCCAATTTATGAGGTTACTGCCACTGTATTTACCTCTCTTTTCTCCAATCTTGGCCAGATGGCCCTAGTCTTCAGCTGAGTAGATATTTTTCAGGAATAGTCAGACATCAGCTATAAGAGAATTATGTCTAGCTCTCCACAGGGTTCCCCGGAAGTGCCTTTCCTTGATTTGAGAAGAGAAAAGCACTCTCTTTATGCCTGCTCCACGTCACTAGGGAAAGAGAGACTCAAAACTCACTAAGAACCCTGCCAAAAAAAAAAAGAGGTCATCTTTAAGACTACAACTCCACCTTTCTCTACCATTAGTGAAGTAGAGGAGCTAACAGCTGCCTGACTGGATTTTGAACATCTTCTCAGAAGTCTTTCATGATGGTTTAATACCTCACTCCCAAGTGCAGAGCAGCTGGCCACGAATGCTTGGGGCTACAGCTGAAAGTGAAATTGATGTAGGTCCATTTAAATCATGCCACCTGTGAGAACACAGACATTACAGATAATCCTTCTTCCATAGGAAAGCCCTTGAAAGACCCTTTGAAATGATTCTCAAGGCTCTTTAGAGTTTTCAGGTCATTCGCATCTATTATGGTATTTGAAATTCCTCTGTAATGTAGGGTGCTAAATTGAGGACCCCATAGAGGTAGAAAGTTCTGTACAGAAAGTCATTCTGATCACAAATCCAGGGCCCAAACATAAGCTGAAATATTTTGAAGCAGGTGGAACTGTTTAGTCAAACAATTAAAAGCCCAGCTATTGAAGAAGATACTGTCACCCTATCTACCAAATTATGAAGGGCCCTTGAAAAAAAACAACCACCTCCCCAGTCTATTGTAGTGATTCTTATTGGAGATGCCTAAGTATGCATTTTCTTGGAAAAAGTTTTTCAGATGATATGCTTTTCTGATATAGACCCCTCCTACTTCCTTTCACTTCTGTCTTCCCTACCATCTCCACCCTATACCTTCCTCAAGAAACACTACTCTCATAGGTCTCAGAAAAATTGTCATAGTGGATTGAGACAGTTAACTGAAAAAAAAGAGAGAGAGAGAGAAAGATAAAATAGTATTTGCAACCCAGTAACAACTAGTTCTTTGGACACATAGCCTATATTTACTTACTAATATGTAGTGTAGAACCAAAAAAAAAAGGCGAGAATCCATGCTATGGTTATTTATCATGATATACTTAACTACCAAACACTTCTCAAAGTATTACATAAAGTAGACCAAAGATAAAGAGGTAGCTGCTTGTGACCTTTCTCTTGTCCTTAGATTTAATTTCCTTTTGTTTTTCTCTTTCAATTTTTTTCCTGTCAAGTTGCAGCATTAAAAGAGATTGAATAAAGCAATCCTAGGGAATAATTTAGGTGTAAACAATTTTATTTGACTTAGGGATTCTTTAACACACAAATCTTAGCTCAGTCAGAATATTTAGAACACATGGTCTCTGCCGCAGAAGACCCAGAGAGAGAACGAGGAAGGGTAATTTTTATTTATTTATTTTGTGTGTGTGTGTGCAGTAGAGTATATCAAGTTGTGGGAAAAGACAGGTAAAAGGTAACGATGTCAGTGATTATGCATTATGTGTAGAAGATATATAAGAAATTTAGTAGATGGCAGTGTGTTGCCGATCTAACAAAAATGTAAGATAAGTGTCATTGGCCCTGGAACTAGGCAACAAGCAGAAACTCAATGGGCCTAGAAACATGGTTGGTGAGAGTTTAAAGGAGGTGAGGAAAATATTATATAGTGGTGGAAAATTTTGCAGAACTGATTGATACCTGTGGTCATATGGAACACAGAAAGGATGTCTTAATGAAGTCACAGATCTGACTGAGGAGACTGCCAGACAGAGCGTAGAAAGTACCTACTTGCTTCCAGGTAGCTATGACAACATACTAGAAAAAACAGACGCACTTTTATTTTATTTTATTTTGTTTTATTTTATTTTATTTTATTTTATTTTATTTTATTTTATTTTATTTTTAATCCTTACCCGAGAATTTTAGAAAGAGAGAACAAGAGTGAGAGAAAAAGAGAGAACCATCAATATGTTGTCTCCCATGGTTGAATTCACAACCTAGATTTGTGCTCAGACCTGGGATTCAACCCACAACATTTTGATGTATGGGAAAATGCTCCAACCAACTGAGCCACCCAGCTAGAGAATGGTAGATGAACTTTTGAAAGAACTATTAACTTTTCAAGCAGAAATTAGAAAAAATATGAGCAAGCCAGGACTCACATGGTTTGAAAATAATAATTGTTTAATATCCCCAGTCTCTCCCAGCATAATATCCTCAAGGACATAGCTTCAAGGCAAAGATCAAACCTAGGACACTACCAGTAAAGGATGACTTCAGGATAAAGATTTCAAGGCATAGCTATAAGACCATTTGTTAAGATCTGAGAAATATTTGAGTATGTCTAGGAGGAGTTCTAAGAATCTTGAAGACATGCTTCAAAGAACTTCTCAGTTAAGCATTAGGGCTTTTTAGAATCCTAAGGGCATTGTCCTATAGCAGTCTCAGAGAAAGTCAAAGGTAGAGGAAGAGACTAAGAAAGAAAATATTGGTGTGGTTTTGCCCAAAGCAGTTTATCCTAAATTAATATCTAAGAAATTCAAGAAGTTTATAAAATAATTTTATTTGCTTGGACTGAACAGGAAAGAGACACTTCCAAATAAAAAGTGAACTTTTCCCTGATCAGTGCGGCTCAGTTGGTTGGGCATTGTCCTGCAAGGTGAAAGGCCACTGGTTCAGTTCCCAGTCAGGGCTCATGCCTGGGGTAGCAGGTTCAGTCCCTGGTCCAGGCATTTATGCAAGGCAACCTATCAATGTTTCTCTCCCTCCCTTTCTCCCTATATTCTCTTGTCTCTAAAAATAAATAAATTAAATATTTTAATAAATCAATAAATAAAAAGATAACTTTGGATCTTAACCTTCTATGAGAAGGAAGCAGGTTGAGAAAGCTACTCAGCTTCAAACATGGGATACATAGAAAAGAAAGGATAATTTTGATCAAACTAAAAGCCTAGAAAGCAGAGTCAAGAGCTGTGAGAAAACCTCCCCATGAAGTAGAACTGGGCCATGATCACAGAGCAGCAATATGTAGTCAGTGGATTTTAGAATGTCTATGATCTAGTGACAGCATATTCCTTTTTGAATGTGAATGTCTATTGGGGAGATCTTATCTCTGAGCCAACATTGTACATTGGGGATATATGGCAATGATAACATTTCTAGAGGTAGTTGGTCTTCAAATAGAAAGTAACTGTACTTGAGGATCCACACTTAAGGAGTTGCACCTGCACCTGACCTTGGAGCTGATAGCAGGGGTTGGCCAGATAGTAGCAAATCCTAGGTTTGCAGGCTGTAAAGACTTTGCTACAACTACTGAACACTGTCTTTATAGCAGGAAAGCAGTCATAGATCATCTACAAATTCATGGCATGACTGTGTCCCAATAAAACTTTGTTTATGAAAATAGGTGGTGGGCCATAGCTTGGCAACCCCTGATGTAATGGGATGAGATTTTGGTGATCTAAACTGGATTATTTTGCATGTGAGAGGAATATAAATAATTTGTGACTAAACAGTAGCAGATTAAAGATGGCCACAAATTCTTTGACACTCTTCCCTGAGGATTTGGACAGACTGCTGTGATACAGCAGAAGTGACACCGTACCAGTTTCCTCCCCTCTAAGACTAGCAGCTTCCACTTTCTATCTCTGAGAACTTTCATTCCTGGAGCCCTGGGCCATCATGTAAGAATTCCAATTACCTTCTGGAGAGACCATGTGAAGACTCTCAGACTACCTGGTGAGGGAGAAGGTCCAGTGGAGCCATAGTGGTCAAGATACCAAGCATGTGAGTGAAATTATCTTGGAATCCCCACAGGTCTAGTTAAATACTATAAGTGACCCCAGTCAACACTACAGGGAGCAGAAGAATCACCCAAGCAGGATCTGCCCAAATTCCTGACCCACAAAATCACAAGTTATGATAAAGCAGATGTTCTTTAAGCCACTAAGTTTTGGGATATTTTGTTACACATTAATAGATAGAACATACACAAACTCACATGCACGCGCGCACGCACACACACACACTAATATTAGGACCAGTTTAGGAATTTTGAAGAATTTAAGTTTGTATCTTTCTCCTTTTTTTATGATTTAGTATATTTTTCAGGTTTTTAAAAATAAGCCTGAAATTTTTCCCTGTTGAAATAGCAGTTGAGAGGCAAATCTCAAATCTATTTGATTACATGCCAGTACTCAAATAAAGAGGAATGGCATGGTCAAAATGACCTGCAAGAGAGAGCAATTATCTTTGCTGACCTAAGAGAAAGGACATGCAAGAGGCTGACATAGGAGCTTTATCAGAACCAAGAGGAAAGTTGATTAGGATTTGGCGGTGAAGATGAAAGAAAAGAGGTGGCGAAGATGAAAGAGGCAGATATTTTTTAATGTTATCCCAAAATAGGTACTTGGTCTCCTCCTCTTTTGCATTTACATTCATAAAGATGTGAAAAGGCCACAAGAATTACACCCAATGGCAACAAGACTGTATATCCATTTTTCTGCTTCCATCCTAAACCTAAGGAATCAGTGAATATAAGAACAGAAACATGTTTGCCTTCCATCAGACTCATGGGGCCAATGTTTGTGGGTTTTTTCCAAAATAGATTATTTTATTCTAATAGTCTTTAAATATGAGAGCGTTCCTAAAACATAGTCCACCCGCTCTTAATCTATGACAGCCCCTACTTCCACCCCCATTTAGCTTTTCAAACACAGATGCCAAACTGGAAGTTTTTTTACAGCTATTAAGTATTTTGGCTATATACTATTAAAGGTCACAGGCTGCCTCATAATGGATACTTCAGGGACATATCATTTTCTCCAAGGTCACTTTTTGGGGTGAGGGGGCAAGGGAAGTCACAATTCTCTTCAACAACATGTCTAGTACCCCTCTTAATGTATCCTAATAAGCCGTCTGGAATACTTGTCATTTAAGTCATTTGCATTCTAAGACATTAACTTTTAAAGGCAAATACTCAATCCGATTTACAACATCCCAATATCTTTAAATGTTTCATTTCTTTTTCTTTTTATTATTTTTCCAATCTGCCTTCACACAGCAACAACAGGTAGCTTATTGATGTGCCCTGGAAATTTAAATTCTTGGTTTGATTCTCCAGAAAGAGAGAGATGAGACAGCTTAATGAAGGACAACAGAACACATAAGAGAAACTAATGAAAAGAACATGATGATGCCCCAAAGGTGCCCAACACATTGTGAATTCCATTATAAACAAAATCTGATTATTTTTACTTTCTTATCAGATGCATCCGCTGAGCTTGTCTTTCATTCCTGCTGCAGGAAATTCTTTACTGACACTGAATTGAAGAAATGGTTATTTTCCCCAACTGCCAGTTTTGTGTTTCTAGAAAGATGACTTTCAACATGCAAATTGGATGCATCAAAATCATTCTGATGCAAGACCAGAGCTTCACAACTCTTTTTACAATTTTGAAATGAGTTTGCTGCCCAAAGGAAAACATAGGACACACAAAAGCTGAAGAAATAGCTTAGAAATTTCTTTTTGTCTGATGAACTGCTTTTATTAAAGAGTTTACTCTTTTTTTCCCAGTTTTGAATCGAAGTTTCTAACAATGGATGAAAGGTGAAAAGGCAAAAGAAAAGAATCTGACAAACTTGTAACCACAGAAGTATCCAGACTCAAACAATAGGAAGGGATAATAAACCAGGAAAGATGTTACTGACATAATAATGATAGCAAATAATTACATCATCCCTACCGCATGCCAGCACTACTGTAAGCCCTTTTTGTATAGTAACTCCTATAATCTTCACAACAGGAGTAATTTTAATTTTCATTTTACAGATGAGGAAATTGAACCACCAAAGAAGATTAAGTAAATTAAATTGCCCACATGGTAGAGGCAGGATATAAACACAGGCAACTCTGACTCCAACTAAAACTGTCCTGTAGGTCTGGAAGAGAGAAACCCCATCCTTCCTTATGTCTCTAAAAGTGTTCAGAGTTTCTAAAGGGTAGTGAAAGAAATGTTTCCCAGGGTAGGCTGGTGTGTGGGGAATGATAAAAACAGCAATGTTGACTGAAGTCTCATAAATCCTCTACCAAGAATTCCATAAGCACAACAATGGTCTGATTTCAAACATCCCCCCTGCTATTTTAATAGACCAAGGTGTTTAGATATATTTCTTTCAAGTTTACAGACAATATATTTGGTGGGGTTGGGAGAGATCTAGAAAGAACATTTCTATGTTTCAGTGGTAAATGTATTTTTGGTTGACATAGGAATCTTCGTCACTGAGAGTTGATAGGGCCCCCATGAAAGTTATTCAGACTCTCTGCTCCTCCCATTTGACAAGCAGCCATGTGTAGTGCCCGCTGTGACCCTGAGACATGAGGGTGAAGGTCGGAGTGAGTGGATTTGCCCATATTGGGCACCTGGTCACCAGGGCTGCTTTTAACTCTGACCAAGCGGATATTGTCACCATCAATGACCTCTTAATTGATCTCAACTATGTATTCTATAAGTTCCAGTATTATTCTACCCATGGAAAGTTCAAAGGCTCAGTCAAAGATGAGAAAAGGAACTTTGTCATTAATGGAAAGCCTATCTCCATCTTCCAGGAGCAAGGTCATAACACCAAGTAGATGATGCTGGTACTAAATGTGGAATCCACTGATTCCACTGGTGTCTTCACTACCTTGGAGAAGGCTGGGGCTCACTTGAAGGGTAAAGCCAAGAGAGTCATCATCTCTGTCCCTTCTGCAGGTGCCCCTATGTTTGTCGTAGGTATGAAACATGACAAGTATGACAACTCCCTTAAGATTGTCAACAATGCCTCCTGCACTATCAACTGCTTGACCCCCCCAAGTCAAGGTCATCCATGACAACTTTGGCATCACAGAGGGACTCATGACCACAGTCCATGCCATCACTGCCACCCAGGAGATTGTGGATGGTCCCTCTGGGAAGCTGTGGCTAGTGGCCAAGGGGCTTCCCAGAACACCATCCCTGCTTCTATTGGCATTGCCAAGGCTGTGCGCAAGATCATCCCTGAACAGAATGAAAGGTTCACTGGCATGACCTTCTGTGTCCCCTCCCTCAATGTGTCAGTCATAGATCTGAGCTGTCACCTGGAGAAAGCTGTCAAATACAATGACATCAAGAAGATAGAGAAAGAGGCATTAGAGGGCTCCCTCAAGGGCATCCTGGATTATACTGAGGACCAGGTTATTTCCTACAACTTTAATAGTGACATCCACTCCTTCACCTTTGATTCTGGGGCTGGCATTGCCCTCAGTGACCACTTTGTCAAGCTCATTTTCTGGTATGACAATGAATTTGGCTATAACAACAGGGTGGTGGACCTTATGGTACAGATGGCCTCCAAAGATTAAGAGCCCCCTGGACCACCAGCCCCAGCAAGAGGAAGAGAGGCACGCAGCTGCTTCAGAGTCCTTGCCCCAAGTTGTTCCCCAACACACTGAGAATCTCCTGGCCTCAACAGTTCCTACCCCAGACCCTCTGAAGAAGGGGAGTGGCTTAGGGAACCCTACTTTGTCATGAACCATCAATAGAGTTCACTGTACTCACAAAAAAGAAAGTCATTTAATATCCCACACATCCACTGAGTTATCATGTAAAAGCCGTAAGTCATCAGGGAAGAGTAAATATGCAAACTTGTGTACCACAGTTGGGGCTTTTCTCAACATGATGAGCTTAGAAAAATGTCTGCCTGAATAGATTTTTTGTTTTCATGGCTAAAGAGAAATCAAAAATTACCCTGAAAGGAAAACACACTCTCATCTATCCTTTCACATGGCAAGTTTTTTCCCAGGATTTCATTTGTTTCAAATTGCTACTTTTCTGGGAAGGAAAGGTATGGAATCTAATAATGCACTGTTGGAAATAATGCTCATTTCACTTAAAAAAAATCAAGGACATATTTCTCTGCCTTAAATTAATCTTATTACAGAATATTACAGCCTCTTGGAATTTTAAATATGGATTATTCATTTACCTCAAACGTTCTACTTATTCCTTCAGAAGCCCCCTGGGTTCTTTGGAGAGAAAAGAACTCAACATTGATTGACTCTCTACTCAGGGTGAGATACCATGCTGGACATATCACTTGTGAGATAATTTTGTTCCCATAAAATATTACTATTCTCAGTTTGCATTTAGGAAAAGAGACACACAAGTAATAATTTTTTCCAAGATCATGTAGGTGTCACAAATGGAATTCAGCTCACGGTTCTCTGATAGCATGGCTGAAGCTCTTCCCACAGCAGCACGCTGCCTTCCTTTAAAACACACACCAGCCAACTGGCATGTCCCTTCCCCAGTCACAGCAGGGAGATGAAATGGAGGTTGCAAAGAAGGCTGGGAAATGGCAGCTGCTGCAAACTGCATCCTTGGCTTCCTCAAGAACCAAGGCAGTCTGGAAAAAGCATTAAATGCCATGTAACATTAGGGCTGACACTGCTCTTCCCCATGCTGTTTATGCTCAAGGCATAAGTGAGTTTTTGTACCTGTGGGAATTTGGATAATTGTTCAAAAATATTTAGTCTCTTTCCCCCACGTCCAGGGAGGTGTATCCTCATTTAATTAATGAAGGGCTTGGTCATATGACACACTTTAGCCAATTCTCATTGTAAGCAGAATTGATATTAGCAGATTTGACACAGTAGAGAATTCAAAGGTACTCACGTGGTTGGGTTTGCTTTTGGCTTCCAGAATCACTCTGAGAAGCTTATGGTCTAGCTAGAAAATAAGAGACACATAAATCCCCCATAATGTGTAGCCAAGATTAAAAGAAAACCATGTTATTTTGAACTATTGAGAGCTGGGTTGGTTTTTGTATTTTAAAAAAAGAAGAAGAAAAATAAGAAGAAGAAGAGGAAGAAGAAGAAGCTGATTGACCCATTATTTCAATCTAACCCACTGAGATTTACCTCTCAAAAACTCCTCATTAACTTCAGCTATTTTATGAAACTGAATTTTGCATTGCAGGATAATAGTCTAAGGTAACAGGTTCTGGGCCACTATTCTCAGACACTAACCTTGCCACAGAGGTGATTTAAAATATATATAGATAGATGATGTTAGATAGATAGTTACGATAGATAGAAAGATATAGATAGATAGATAGATAGATAGATAGATAGATAGATAGATAGATAGATGATAGATAGATAGATGATAGATAGATGACAGAAAGACAAACAATAACAAAATTGTAGATGAGGTGGTATAGTGGGTTTTATGTATATGCTTATGTGTATGTGGTTTTAACAAAAGATACAGCATTGATACAAACAATATCTGCCTCATTTTTGTGAATAATGTGCTTTGCTTCAAAATTTTAAGAACCACACTGGATGATAACTAGTATGTTTATGATATTCTTGTGAAGAAATATTCAAATGATGTAGAGCTTTCTTTATCTTAAAGTATCCTTATACCATTTAATGAATTTTTATCTCTTGTATTTATAGAACCCCTTCCCACCCAAGAGCTCAGGTGCTATTTAAGTTCTCTCTTGGTTCTTAAATGCATTTTAAAATAGAAAGCCACTTACCAGTCAATGTATGTA
Organism: Pteronotus mesoamericanus; assembly: GCF_021234165.1. NCBI lineage: Eukaryota > Metazoa > Chordata > Mammalia > Chiroptera > Mormoopidae > Pteronotus > Pteronotus mesoamericanus. The sequence continues at coordinate 25,285,170 of NW_026555085.1, read as the reverse complement.
GGGATATCCAAGGCACATCTGGGACAATCATTGTCCTGTTTTGCCTCATTTTATTGCTCTCTGCCAATCTGATGTCATTTCTCCAAAATGGCCAGAGAAAATTCCACTTCCCTTACATAATGGTAAGTAGGCTAAACCTTACATTGTGTTTATTTTAACTGCAATTTCACTAGATTTGTCTATGATTCACTACAGGTTACAATTTTTATAAATCCATGTGTAAGAAATAAATCATTATTTAATCTTCCTCTTACCTCTCTTTTGGATGGAGAACTTACTAAGGTGTAGTCTACAGGGATTCATGCTTAGAGCTCACTTTGTGACTAAGAAAAATCTTTAAAAACACTTTGGGAATAACATTCTAATTATGGCTGTGTTAATTCTCAGATATGCAAGGATTACAAAATAGTGGGAGAATAGGTGAAATGAAACAAAACTTTGACTAAGATAAAGATGATCTGGCCCTTTTCTCAACAGCCTGCCATTTCTACTCATCAGATAGTGCTTTCTCTCTTTTTCTAATCTATTTCTTGCCATCCATTCTTCTGTAATTGCCAACATTTCACTCCAGGCTTTCACTTTTGCTACACAACATTTGTCAGTGTTTTCATGCTTATATAGTACATGGCTCAAAAAAAAAAATCATCATTAGCTGGATTTTTACAGAGATAACTCCATGCCAGCTATGTTATAGCAAATCTATCATTTCTAAAAACAGGATGTTAACGTATAGGGCAAAAAAGAACAAAAGAAAAATATCCTCAAAATTCTACCTCCTTATTTTTTATTTTTCCTCCACACAGAGCAATATTTATCATATCTAAAGTCCAATGACTGATTCATCATTAAGACATTTTCAGAAGACTTTACAAAAAGATTTTTAAAAATTGTTTACAAGATTAAGAATATATTTTAATAAAACAAAAACTATTTTTAAAAAGATGATTCATCACTGTGATACAAATGTAAAGAATACTTGCCTAGAAGTCAAAAGACTTTGGTTGATATTGGTCTACTCAAAGTTTTGACTTTGGGTAAGGTGCTTACCTTTACTAAAAGTGTGTTTTCTTTTATAATATGAATATAATACCAGTGATGCCAACGTCATAGAATTTCTGGGAGTCATAAATGAAAGAATGCCAGGATTAATCTATATTTAAATAGTATCAGAAATGTTTAAAAATCAGTTAAAATGCTCTTGCTGGTATGGCTCAGTGGAATGAGTGCTGGCCTGTGAACCAAAGGGTTTCTGGTTCAATTCCCAATCAGGGCATACACCTGGGGTGCAGGCAAGGTCCCCAGTAGGGGGCGTGTGAGGAGCAAACACACATTGATGCTTCTCTCCCTTTCTTCCTCCTTTCCCCTCTGTCTAAAAATAAATAAAAGTTTTTAAAAATTTAAAAATCAGTTATAAATCAGGATTAAGAAAAATATGAAAAGAAATAATGATTTACTTATATTTAGAGATACTCAGTTCTGACATATACCATTATTTAGGCTACTTAATATTGATTTTAAGGATGGTTTATTAAGTGTACTGTGTTTCACTATAGAGTTTTAGAATTCATAGTTTGAGAAATCCCTACAGGGGGCTGAGGTAGGCTGAGAAATGACCTCTCTCCCCCAAAGATATCCATTTCCTAATCCCTTAACTGGTAAATGTTACTTTATTTGGGCAAAAATTGGTCTTTGCAGGTGCAATTAAATTAAAGAGCTTGAGATGGAGAAATTACCCTAGATTATCTGGATGGACCCAAAATGCAATCACAAGTATCCTTGTTAGTGGAGGCAAAAGGAGATTTTACACACAGAGAAGAGCAGAAGTCAATGTGATCACAGAGACAAAGCTGGGACTAATGAAGCTACAAGCCAAGGAGTGCTGGCAGCCACCAAATGCTGGGAGAGGCAAGGAACGGAGTCTCTTTATCATACCTGGAAGGAGAGCATGGTTCTGCTGATCCCTTGATTTTGGCCCAGTGACATTGATTGCAGATTTCTGGACTCCAGAATGATGAGAGAATGATTTTGTTGTTGTTATTTTAAGCTACTAAATTTTTAGTAATTTGTTACAGCAGGCTTAGAAATTAACATAGGTATATTAGCCCTACCATTATCAGATATCCTTGTATAAGAGGCAAGAAAAGCCTGGTTTATACAAAGCATGACTTCATAATAAATCAGTTATGTAAAGCAACAGGCAGAGTAGGTGCTCATTAAGTATAAGTCTCTGTTCTCCTATTCTATGGAAAAGTATTCAAACAAGTCTTACTAAATGACTGCCCTTTACTCAGAATTTACCATAAGCCAAGCACTTCTTAAAATGTTAATTGTACATTAAATTTATTTCATTCTCACAATAACACTCCTACCCCATTTTTTTAGATGAGGACACTAAGACACTGAGGCTACTTAACTCGCCCAGGTCACGCAGTAATTGGCAGAGCCAGAACTCCAATCCAGGCATTCTGGCCCAGAATCAATTTTTATCCACTATCAACACTGCGTCCCAAGTGTAGCAGAGCAAGACACAAGTGTGACTCTCAAAGGAATTACAATCAAGAGACATTGATATAAAAACAATGTACTTTATCAGTTTACCTATTTTATAATATATTCAGTTTTCACCCATAGCCACACTTCTTTGGGAATTCACTCAGCCCAGAGCCATGAGGATACCAGGGCAGTGACACCTCCTGGCCTCAGGACGCACCACAACATGTCTGCTCTGTCTGTCCCAGGGAGTCAAGGTGCAGAGATAATGGATCTGCCCAGAATGCCATATGGCATATTTTACAGCCCTCATTAATGGGACCAGAAGCCTGTCCTGTATCAGTATAGTCAACAGTGTCTTTCATTCATGCAATCAACAGATGGTTATTGAGTGAAGAACACTCTCCTAGAGCTCCTGCAGGTGAGGCAGAAGTGAACACTCCCTGCCCTGAAGGAACCAACAATGGAGCAAGAGATCAAGGCTGCCATTTTGTGTTTCCAACGCACCTAATAACCCAGTACTGGACATCTAAAATCCATTTGGTTTTGAGCATTTATCATACACCATAGTAAGATAAATATTATTTGGTGTTATTTGAATCACTATTACTTGTAAGCATTGCCAGAGGTCTTATTTTCATCATAAATAAAGTTTTTCTTTAGAACCTTTAGATTGATATTTTAAGGACAGCTGTTCTAGGGTGTGCTTTCTATCTTGTATTCTGCCTTATAGGCTCAGAGCTGGAAAAGTGACCCTGTGAATATAAAAAAATGTATGTCGTCCTATTCACATACCAGTCAGAATCTGAGTTCAGCATTCTATGTTACTCCTGAAAGAATTGGGGATGTTAGAATCATCTAAAGCAGAGTTTACTCCTGCAGCGTCTTCAGATCTTGAGATAATAAACAGGAACTTGTATTTCTCCAATGTAAAAGAGAGCAAACTGATATCTCAATTTTTTTTCAAGGCAGTCTGATTCCTCTTTCTTAGAGCAATGTCAGAAAACCTTGACCTGTTTTTTTGAAACAGACTGCATTGGTCAAGATCTTGATCTCTTAATATGTGGAAACAGCCATCCTGAGTCTGAAAAGAAGTAAAATATATTTATCTCTATAGATCATCTTTTATCGAACTTTAGAAACATTACCCAAAATTTCCAAAATATTCTTGAGTAATTAAGAAAATTATTAATGCTATTTTCAAGAAATTTGAGAATCTCTTCTCTAAAGCATAGTTCCAATTTTCAAGATATTAAAACATATCAATTTCTGAACACCAACATAAACATTTTCTTCTCACAAATATTGCATGCACACATAAAATTTTAATCAAGAGACTTTTTGTGATATTGCAATAGAAACAAGTTCTAGTAGCAGCAGCCTTTCTTGTTGGACCATTGTAAATTTCTTATATTTAGGGACCAGTATCCACAGTTGTCTACTGTATGCCATGAAAGGATATATGCAATATACAGAAAATGATAAAATATAACTTTTGTATCTGTCCATGGAAATAATTATGGAGTACTATCTACAGGGCAATATCTTCAATGCCTTTACATGTGATGCTTTATTCATAAGATGAATATGCAAGAAGATATGCCCATCACAAAATAGTCATGGGAATGTTTAAAATACAGCACAGGGAACATAGTGAATAATATTCTAATAAGTATATATGGTACCAGGTGCATACTGACAATATTGGAGGTACCACTTTATAAAGTATATGATTGTCTAACCACTATGCTGTACACCTGAACTAATACAAAATAATATTGACTGTAAACTGTAATTCAAAAATAAATTTTTTTTAAAGATTTAAAAACAGAGATAAGCCTCTTTTTGAATTCATACTATGTGCCAGACACATAGCAGGTGCTTTCAACATATTTCCAATTCCCTAACATTACTGAGAGGTAGATATTTCTGTTTGCCAGATGACAGATGGGATTCTGAAAGGTCACAAGGTCAGTAGTTTGCAGGACTAGAACTCCATTCTTTGATTCCAAGCTCTTCCTGTTTCTCAGTATAAAAACATGAGGCAGGGTGTGACAAGGAACAAATGGGTGCTGCAGGATGTATCTAGAAGTCTCTTCATAGCCCATCAGATGAAGTCCCGAAAACCTGAATGAACTTTATAAAGTGGAAGGGAAAACAGTGAAATTGCAAAGATACAATTGGTTAGCAAGATCAACCAGATGCTGTGTATACTTAGGTGATGCCAACCATTCTAAACTACTTGGGATGGGTTAAAAGTCCTTTGTATTCTATTGGCCTGGGCTCTCCAAACACCATTTCAAAAACTTATATATCTATCCACACATGCCCATATATATATATACATACATACATGTGCATACACACACACATATTTAGAGCCTATCTTTTTCAGAACTAGATGAGCAATAGCTAGCAATACAGGTTATAGGAAACACATGAAATGAAACATAAACTCTTTGCCTACCCTAGGCTCTTTGTCTTGACAGAATTCCTAGGAACCTTGAAAATAGAAGTACAAAAGTCCTCAGTTTCCAGTTCATTATTAAAAAATCTATACCAGATATAATAATTGGATTTTTTCAGTACCAGTAGAAAACACCTGGTGACTCTTCTCATACGAATGGTATGAAAATATATTCATTCACAACTTCTTTGATACATTCATGCAAGCTCCTTTCACTTCATCTGTAAATGGGATTATTTATGTCAGGAGATAAATATGATCCTTTGCCAAGATACTAATGTATGCAGAAGTGACATGTCCAGTATCTCAGAGATGAGAGATGTTCCATAAATTAAAACATAGTGCCTGCAAGCACACTGCAGTTCTTCCAAGTGATCCTTAGAATTTCTACATAAATCTCAAAAACCTAATCAGCCTTATAAGAAAACAGCAGTTTATTTAAACATGATTTTGGAGGTGCTAAAATGGTTCCCTCACATCTTACTACCTCCCCATTACCTTTAATTCCCTCTACAAAACCATTCCTTTGAGTTCTAAAGCCTTTTTGGTCCTCAGAATACTCCTTATTAAAATATAGCTACCACTGAGGCCTCTATTGGCTGATTAAGTAGAGGAAATACTTATCAGCTGGTGTTTCTACTGTGACAGCTGGCAAAGAATAACATTCTCCAGGAACAAGATGTGGGACTTCTGCCCTGGGGTGACTGTACAGCTTGGCATTGAGTAGTGTGGAGGGAGAGAAACAAAGGCCAGCCTTGCCTATTTCGCAATATTGCCCAAGGGCAGCCCTGTTAACTGATTTTATCATAAAGATACCTTGCTTGACAATTTCAAATCCTATGACATGCTAGTAGGTGATACTCAGTACTGTTTTCAGGCTACTAGTCAATTACTGCTTCAGTGCACTGAGCAGTGTCCCATTTGACTGAAAGAGGGGCTACAGTCTAAAGAGCACAACTCACTCCAAAGGAATTATTTTATATCCTAGGAGAGTCAGACTCAGTAATGTCTGTCTTTTACAGGTCCACCGGAAGCTAAATTTGAGTCAAGTTATTCCACATATGGATACAAAAAAAAAAAAAAATTCTATCACTAAAGTAACAACTGTTATTATCTACTTTAAAAAGGCATTTTACCCACATACTCTAAATTCTAAGAAAACTCACAAGCTAACTATTATTATGCACATTTTTCAGATACTGAAATTGAAACTAGAGAAACATAAGTCCAGGTCACAAAAACTACTAAGGAAGAGAATTTGAATTTGCTGACAGGACCAAGCATGTCCCAACACACTACATTGCCTATCTACAAACAGGGATCTTGCATTTTTATTATTTAGTACAGCTGATCAGCTTTGTCACTATCATAAGACAATGCTGAGGGCCTACTGGTTACCAGACACACAGAGCACAAGGAAGCAGCTTCTTAGGGAACACATAAGACTATTTGGGGATCACAAAGATATGATTAATAATTCAAAGTAACATATTATCACTTAAGGAACAACACAATAAGAGTTCCAAAAGTTTTTGATCACTAAAAACTGTGATGTACAATATTCTATTAGTTTCATGGGTACAACCCTTTGATTAGGTATTTATATAACTTATGAAGTGATCACCTCAATAAATCTAGTACCCACCTGGTACCATATACAGTTATTACAGTATTATTGACTATATTCCCTAGGCTGTACTTTACATCCCCATGACTATTTTGCAACTGTAACTTAAAAATTAAAAACTAAAATATTAAAATAAATAAAAATAAATTTTTCTCTAAATTAAAAACTAAAAAGAAAAAATGTCCCCAGATATTGCTAAATGTCCCCTGGGAGGGCAAAATTAGTTGAAAGCCTATGGTAGAAAAAATATTTAGAAATACAAAGTTTTATAATATATTATTGTCAAACAAAAGTGGTTATAAAACATAGAATATAATTTAATTTTTTTGAAGTATATATAATACCAAAAACTAAAACTTTAAGAGCACCAAAGTGTTAAAGTGGTCAACCTGGTAGTAAAAGTATATATAATTTTAATTTTGTTCTTGGTTTATTTTCCAGATGTTCCATATTTACCACAACAAATATAAATTTCTTTTGTAGCATATTATGGCATTCTAGAAATCCTAGACATTCAATTATTTTAAATCTACATAATAAGACAACAGAGAAACTTATATAACTCTGGACTGAAGATAAAGAAAAGTATTCCCTGATAACTGTAAATTCCAGATGTGTAAGTCACACATTCTTATAATCTTAATCACTTCTAACTTTGTGGCTGGTGTCCCCAAAACTGAGAAATTACCACAAAAGCCAATGCTGGTTAAGTGGTGTCTCTTGATCATATAGCAAAAGGAAATGCAAAACTGCTCTGAAGGAATTCTTCCACATTCTAGGCTTTTAAGGGAAGATTTTCACACATACACACACACACACACACACACACACACACACAGAGCAATAAAAAAATCTCCCATAAATTGAATCACATTTACTTGGGCAAGAAATTACCATGGGAAAGTCAACAGATACAAACAAGAAATTAAAGCTGCAAGACCATGAAATAACTGAAAGACAATCTGAAAAAACCATGTTTAAAGTGGTAAAAGAAAGAAATAACCACCCTGTCCCAAAAGGTAAGACACTGTAAAAATAAACAAATAGTCAATATCTTTCTGAAAAGAAATCAAACAGAGCTTTGAGAAATGAAGTGTATAATTGAAAAGAAAATTAGAGAGCTGAAAGATCTGAAAAAAATTACTGCACCCCAGAGATGGAGATCATAAAAGATAAGTTTAAAATCACGGAAAAACAACTAAGAAAGACCAAGATATCTTTAATATAGGTTTCCAGAAGAAAAAAGGTTGAAAAAATGGGAGGGAATTAAAGAGGTAATAGCTGCGATTTTTTTTTCAGAGTTGATTATATCTATGAATTCTAAGCTTCAAGAAGCTCCAGATAATCAAGCTACAAAGCCATAGCTATAAATAGAGCAGAGAATTTATAAAACATAAGAGACAACAACCAGGTTAACAGCTGATACCACAAAAGCAACTGTAGAAGTTGGAAGGCAAAGGGGAAATAAACTCATGCAGATGAAAACAGAGCCACATACTAAACCTGACAAGCTCAGGGGAGGCCTGTGTGGTGGGTTGTTGGGAAATACCTGGCCTGGTTTCAGCAGCTCTAATCCTGCCAACAGGCTGGAGGGCCCCAAGGCTGGAAATAGTCAGGAGGCCTTGGATAAACAGGCTCCTGAGGAGATTTGGCCTGTCCGACCCCAGCCAATCCTCCCCCGCATCTCTGCTTTGCCTCTTGATGGTCCCTGCCAAGGACAGGTAAGACCCCTTGGGGGAGGGGCAACCTAAGACTGGCATTGACCAATAAAGGCAGCAGATAAGAAATTGGGGGACATGGAGAAGGAGCAAAAAGGCCCCTGCATCTGTTGGCTTGGCTTGGACACAGCAAGAGTCCTCATTACAGTCGAGGAGCAGCCTCCTTATCTCTTGGTGGCCCCCCCCCCCCCACGCACCCCCACTCCCACCCCTGCCTGGCTCAGGCTTGAAACAATGCAGGAAAAACAGCCCTAAATCAGATTTGGCGGGTCCCGGGATAATCAGGCCTAGAGGTAAATTCTTTGGACTGTGCGCTGTTCCTCCCTCAAATCTCTGATCAGCTCATGCTGCGAAGGACCTTTGTTTACACCCCTTACCTGATATTGCAAAGACATTTACTTTATTTACACTTTTTACCCTCTATCTTTAAGGCACCTTTAAGTTTACTTTCCCCTTATCTACAGTCTCTATTATTGATTCTAATCTCCTCTCAGACCCATCCATGTATATCAGTGAATTCCTATCACTTGTTTTCTTAAAGGTATCTATTCTCTGTGAGCCTTAATATGCTAACGTAATGAGAAAACGTATGCATTCCTGTTACATACCCCACTGATAAGATTTTCAATAAAAGCCTTGGAACAAGTGGGAACGGGGCCTTCCCCACTAGACGGCCTTCCCCATTAGGGCGATGTGCCACGGCTTTACCCAGTGAGAGGGAAGTGCTCCCAGTGGCTCTCCTGGCAAACAGAGAAGTGTCTGCGACATTTTGTGTTTTATCCCCCTCATCCGCAACAACCCCGGACCGGGCTCTGCGGGTTTCGGTGCCCTGCTCCCACCTTAGCTGTCCCCAGCCAGTTTCCCTCAGGTTTCAGGGAGCGCTGCGCCCTCTGCAGCGCCCCCCGTGGCAGCGCGCCTCTATAGCTGCCGCTCAGTGCAACAGTGGCCCTTAGAAACTCAGAGACTGAAACACATAGGATGGTCTGAAATTAAAACTTTCTAGCTAAAAGCAAATTATGGCAGATAGTCATGTCCTAGGCCAGTATCTTTCTTGACGAAGGTCAGTCTTTACTTTAACTGAGCCTATTGTCTTTTTGCATCTATGATAACATACCTTTGGAATGTCAGGGTATTCCTTTTTCCAGACCCCTCAGAGCACACTCTCTCAGCAGAGCAGGAGACCAGAGAGTCCCTCATTGTTATTGTAATCCTGTTAATTGTTAACTTCTAACTACCCTATACCCACCTATGTAAAAGAAGTATGTGTCTAATTCATTTTCCTTTTTATCCAATCTCTGAGATTTCCCTGCTTTGCTTTTCCCTGCCTCCCTTATGTCTTTCTCTTTTATTCTGATGTATAAAATAAGTGGCAATTGTCAGTTTGGCTCAAATAAACTCATGAAAATTCTTACAGATTTGGATGTTTCTTACATCAGCACTCAAAATGTTATGAAAAATAACTGTCAGCCAAGTATTTCATTTAGAGATAAATATTATTCAACAAGGTGAGCACACATAGGAAAAAAACTGAGACAAAGACTCAGAATTTATAAAGGGCCACAACCATTCCTTTTGCTGAAAAGACTACTAAAAAATGTAATTTAGGAAGAAGAAAACTGAAGCCAAAGTTAATGAATGGGATGCAAAATGCAAAGAAAAGCAGTAAAATTGGTAGATGTGTAGGTAAATCTAAACAGGTACTACTGTATAAAACAATGACAATAATTAACTTGAGGGAATACAAATAAGGTAACGTTAAAATAGTAGACAACTTCTCTTTAACATATGCAGTTATTTATACCTAAAATGATATAATGTCTAGGATCTTCTTTAAAATATCTAAAAACAAGTGGAAGGTGTGGGGAGAAATGAACATATATGAATAAAGCAGGATGGGAATATACTATTAATTATTGAAGCTGAGTGAAGAGTATACTGGATTAATTATATTTTCTCTATACTTTTGTGATTATGTGGAAAATTCCATTATGAAAACTTTAAAATAAAATACTAAAAACAATAAAGTATAAGAAAGGGAGGGCTGGGTCCAAGCATTTTCTGTCCTGATATGTTTTGGGAGGGGTAAAGAAATACTGCTTACCTTTAGACTTTGTTAAGTCTAGCAGGGTATGTTACAAATGTAAGGATAACTACTAAAACAAAAAAATAAAAATACATAACTTCCAAAACACTAAAGATAATAAAGGAATAAAAAAATTCATCGAAATAGGAGAAGATGGGGGAAAAACAACATCAAAAGAAAAACATGATCTACAAGGCACAAAGTAAGGTGTCAGGAATAACTAACACTAATAATTGTAAATGTAAATAGACTAATTTATTAAAATTTAGAAGACCTTTATCTGGATTTTAAAAATAAATAATTCCAGTTATGAGCTGGTAAAAGAGGCCACAGAAAGGTTGAAAATAAAAGGCAAATACTTAGAAGCCCTCATTTATTTTATAATAGATATCAAGGCCTTCATTTATTTTATAATAAATATCAAGGCAAAGCAAATTATTAGTGATATAAAGAGACATAACATAATGAGAAAAAAATTGCTTAAGCTAAAAACCTGAAGTCATCCTTGATATTTTGTTCTTTTGCATTTCAAATCCAAACATTAGCAAATTCTTTTGGCTTTATCTTTAAAAGAAGTTTCCAGAGCCAGACCACTTCACACTACCTCCACCTATATCATCTTTCTGCTTTTGATAATAGGCTCCTGATAGTCTCCTGTTTCTGTTCTTGCTCTCCTTTAGTCCATCCTCAACACAGCAACTTAAGTGATCATGTTAAAAATGCAAGGTATATCATATCATTCCTTTGCTCAAAACCTCCCAATGAACTCTCATTTCACTCAAAATAAAAATCCAAAATGATTTAGATGAATTTCAAGTTACTATTCATTCTGTTTACCATTACTTCTATGACTTGACTCTTACTACTTTTTTTCATACTCACTCTCCTCTAAGGACATCTCCTTGCTATTTCTAGAAACATGCCATCCAGGGTATTTGCAATTGCTGTGCCTTCTGCCTGGAATATTCTTCCTCCAGATATCTGCATGGCTAACATTCTTACCAACTTCAAATCTTTGCTGACATATCACCTTCTAAATGAGACCTTCACTGATCACCCTATTTAAAATTACAAATATCAACTACCTACTTATCTTGTCATCCTTTCTAGAAATATTTCTCCATAGTACACCTAACACCATCTAATACATACATATACATTTTTATAAGTAAACATATGTATATGTGTACATATATGTGTATGTAAATACATATACATATATACATGTGTACATGTATACAAATATACATATTACTTTATATATTGTTTATAGTTTTTCTTTCATCAACAGAATGTAAATTCCATGTAAACAAAGTCTTCTTTTTTCTTTTTCTCACTGGTATATTCCTAGTCCCTTCAAAAATTTTTGCTACTCAATAAAATTTGTTAAGTGGGCAAAGGATAAATTGGCTTACCTAGAAGATATACTTCTAAACTTATATGTACCTAACAATATAGCCTTAAATGTTTAAATACACACTTAAAAAATTTACAAAGAGGAAATATTTGAGAATTTTAAAACATGGCTCAAAAAAGACATTCTATTGGGTGGTAAAAAAAAAAAATTTAGAGCCAGATAATGAAGAATAGCATATCAAAATTGGTAACACACACATTCTCACCTGATTTACAACAAAAATACTAATTCAACTCAGGTAGAGAGGGAAATTTTTTTCAATAGCAGTACTGAAACAATTAGATGTATATATGAATGTTACAACCAGAGACAAAAATGAAATTGGAAATAGCTATAGACCTAAATGTGAAAGCCAAAACAATAAAGTTTATAGAAAAAAACATAAAGAATATTTTCATGACTTGAAGATAGATGAGGATTTCTTAAGTCATAAAATATACTACCCATAAAAGAAAAAAATGACAAATTGGACTTCATTAAATTAAAGAACATCTGTTCGTTGAAAGATACCATTAAGAAGGTGAAAAAACTAACTGCATGTTGGGAGAATACATCTATCAAACAAAGGAATTGTATTCTACAAGTCAATCATATTTGTATCATATAAATTTATTTTCAATTATTTAAAAAGCAGACAATCCAGTTTGAAGATGGGCAAAATAACAGCAAACACTTCACAGAAGAGAATATCAATATAGCCAATAAACATGAAATAATGCTCGAACATTATTAGTAATCAAAGAAATGTGAGTTAAAACAACAGTAGATATCACACATCCACTGAAATGTCTAAAGTTTAAAAGATGAACACCACCAAATGTTGGCAAGGATAAATAGCAACTGAACGTCTATTAAATGGCTGGATGGAATGCAAATTGGCACAGCTACTTTAGAAAAGTGTTTGGCAATACCTTTCAACTAAAGTTGAACATTAATGTACTCTCTAGATGCAGCAATTCTGGTTTTGTTTATGTACCCAAGGAAATAAACAGACAATATAGTTTCCCATAAAGAAACATCTATGAAAACCTTTGACAAATTAGTATAATGAATTAGAGTTCAGCAATTTTTCAACATTATAATCAAAATGCAAATGTAATTCCATTCACCATCAACAAATGCTTACAAAATTTAATATTTAAAAGCTACCATAACTTCCTGCAATGGTGGAGGGGTAAGTGAAAGCTATGCTAATGTCCTCCCAGGACCAATCTGGAATTACAACTAAATCATAGAGATATGATCCTGAATAACCAACTGAACACTAGCTGGAGAAAAGCCTTATAACCGTGGACACACAGAAGAAACCACTTCACCACAATGAGACTGGTAGGGAATGCAGAGGAAGCACAAGAGGACTGGCTGGGCTCCCAAGGGCAGCAGCTGAAGTTCTGGAGGGATATTTCAGCAGCTGGGGGTTCCCCTGAGAAGTGTCATGTCTAAACCCCAAGGTAAGCTCCCCAGACTACAGCATCAGAGCTGGAAAGGAACCCAGATAATATCCAGATGTATAAAGCAGGAGGGTTTCTGTCCACCAGGGAGAGATGGCTCGAGATGCAGAAAACCTCTTAAAAGGCCAATGCACAAAATTTTGTTCATAGCCACTTACCCTAGGCTCTGGCAGAGTGAGGGCAGAGTGGACTATAGACACTCAAGGAGAGTCTGGAGCTAGAGGCTCTGAGGAGAGAACTGAAGGAACAGAGCCAGGATCCCTGTGCTGAGTTATTCCCCATACTGCAGAAGTCATCTTTCTCAGGCAGAGCGCTCCTCTCTGAATGGCATCAGCTTAAGGGAAAGCAATAGCTCCACCCAGAGGAATTACTCTGCCCCACCCTGTGGAGTTTAAGCTGCTGAGTACAGCCTGAGGCTATATCATTGTTAATTTAACAGCGAAGGTGGATATCTGGGACCTGTATGAGACTTTAACTGACTCTCCCCTGGCCTGGTGCTGATAAAGGGCTGATGTTGGTTTGCAGCCTGGTTCTTTTTGCACAGGCAAGAAGGGGCTGGAAAGAAGTATTCGAAGTCATGATAGGCAAGCACCTACATCCAAGATTACTCTATCCAGCAAAGCTATCATTTAGAATGGAAGGACAGATAAAGTGCTTCCCAGACATGGTAAAGTTAAAGGAGTTCACCATCACCAAGCCCTTATTATATGAAAGGTTAAGGGACTTATCTAAGAAAAAGAAGAAAATCAAAACTATGAACAGTAAAATGACAACAAACTCACAACTATCAACAACTGAACCTAAAAAATAAAACAAAACAAAACAAAAAAAACTCTAAGCAAACAACTAGAACAGGAACAGAATCACAGAAATGGAGACCAGAGGGGAGAGAAGGGAGAGAATAGGTGGAAAAAGTACAGGAAATAAGAAGCATAAATGGTAAGTACAAAATAGACGGGGGAGGTTAAAAACAGTATAGGAAATGGAGAAGCCAAAGAACTGATATGCATAACCCATGGACATGAACCAAGGAGAGGCTAGGAATGCTGGTGGGATGGTGGGGTGCAGGGCAGAGGGGATTAAAGGGGAGAGAAAAATGGGACAACTGTAACAGCATAATTGATAAAATATACTTAAAAACAATAATATATAGAGATTATTATGTCTCTATGTACCCAATATAAACACAATCTATAAAATAGATCTCTAAAAACTATCTATAAATAATTCAAAATTTATATATAAATTTTAAATAAATCTAACAAAAACATAAATTAAGAATTATATAACATTTATTACTGAAAGATATAAAGACCTAAACTGATAGAAAAATATACCATAGTCATGAGGCTTAAAGATGGCAATCAATTCTCCCCAAATCAATGTATAGAATCAATGCTATAAATTTAAGAGGATTTTCTCAAAACTTGGCTACCCACTGCTAATATTTATAACAAAGAGGAAAATGCCAAGACTGGGCAAGAAGTTTTGAAAAAAATACTTAGAAGAGCTCTTACCCACAACAAACTACATGGTCTATAAAAACTACAATAAGTTAGTATGGCATCAATACAGTGATAGCTTCCATATATCCATAGATCTGTTTTTAGGCTATTTTTATACACATATTAAATAGATTTTATTCTAATTATAGATACTATTCTAATTATAGATATTTTAGGTAAAATTATAATTAAAGCTATCTATAATTAGAGGTAAAATATAAATATTTTATTTCATATACCTGTAAAAATACAATTTCATCAATAATCAGGAAAATATAAACCAAGGAGATGCCATTTTTAACCCATTTAGATGGGGAATTTTTTAAATCAAATAACCCTAAGCCATGACATAGATAATAGGAAATGATTTCTTTTGTCCAATAACAGTGAGGTTCTAAAGTTAATACAATCTGTTTATAAAGCAATTTGACAATACCTAGAAAAGAGGAGTGCAGGTATATCATAGGAATCAACAGTTCCATTCATAATGCCACAAGATGATGCAAACATGTTGATTAGATGTGAAAACAACCTAACTGTCTCTCATTAGAAAAACAAATTGATAATTTGACTTATTTACATAATGAATTATTGTGTAGGCATTTAAATGAAGGCAGCACTATGTAAATAAATCTTTAAAAACAATGTTAAAAGGAAAACAAATTGTGAAAAGGATATATACATTGTGAGGCTGTTCATGTCATTTTTTTATTTTTGTTTTCAGGAGCTTTATTTTTTTCATTATTGTTCAGTTACAATTGTCCCCATTTCCCCCCCATTACTCTCCCCCACCCTACCTACCTCCATGTTCATGTCAATTTTTAAAACATGCAAAGTAAAGCATATATTATTTTAAGAATTCATGAATAATACATATAAAATAACATGCGTTGGAAATTCAGGACAGAGGTTAACTCTGGTAAGAGAAGGGGTGCGATGGCTGGGAGCTAGGCATAGACATAGATAGATACACCATTTGTTTATGAAAGACTGAGAAACATTAGGCAAATTTGGCAAATAAATGTATTTTTTATGTAACTTCAGTAATGGGTATGTAGACATTTATATAACTTTATAGATTTCTATTATGTTTGAAGTGTTTCTTAATTTGAATTTTTTGAGTTGTAGCTAGAATCATCTCTGGCATTAAAAAAATGTGTTTTTCCTTGGTGTTTTATTAAAGCTTCAAAGGGAAAGAGTCCATTTGAAGGCTTTCATTTGTCTCTTAAACTAAGTCTTGTCTATTTAAATGATACTTTGGGCCCCAAGCACCTGCACTATCCCTCAGCATCATCACCCAATTTTTCCCTCCCCTCCACTGCATCATATGTCAAAGTTTTATTGAAATGCAGGGTATGAACATAGCAATGGCAACCAGATCTTAAATACTCTTCTTAACAACAAAGCAAATTTTTTTTTGAAAAGGCAGAGAACCCATTTAGGAAATTAAGGCATGACTAGTCACATCCTCACAACATACTAAGTATTTCTATACAAGGCTCCTAGTCCAACTGCCTTCAAATACTGTAATTATTTCTCTAGCTGGTATTAAAGTTGGACTTCACTTCCTTCCTAGCTGTAAACAGGGGTGTAAATAAATAGCACCCAAGAATTCTCTGCTGTCTTCAGATAATATCGTCCAAATTCTAATTTTCTTTGGCTTAGAAATTACTTTTTCTAAGCTTAGAGCTTTTTGAGATTGTGAATCATTGGGTTAAATGTCTGACCTACTTGACACTAAGGGACCACTGCAGCCTACTATCTAGGAAAAAAGGAAAAGTGGATTATTTGTCTAATTAGGTAATAAAAGGTCTAAATTCCAAATAAGAGAGTTTGGATTAGGTGAACATTGAATAGTAGATCTGAATCTGATCAACTCTAAGTGACTGACTTAAGTGAAGCAAATATGTATTTAAAGTTTCATCATATTTCTACATATATCTGAAAACTCAGCTAGCAGTCAACACAATCAGTGGTGGATATGTGAGCAATAAAAAAACTCCCATAAAACTGGCACTTTTAACCTAGTTTTCTCATTACATAAACTTTAAAAGTAACTAAATTTTGTCTATGTATTGCAATAAATTGATTTTAACTCACTAGGTTATTTCAGAAAGCTGACCATGTACTTGTTTTAATTTATTGTTTGCATTGAATTGGCTAGGTCTTCTCTTTTCCTTGTTTTAAACACTAAACACTCCATAATGACAATATCATAGGTAGACAAAGCAATTATCTCACTTTATATTAGACTGATACAGTATGTATGACCTATGTTTGCTTACATTCTCCAGAATTTCTAAATCAGTCAGCAAGTGCATTTTTGAGTATCTTGTATTACAATTTCTCTTTGCACTACATAGCTTCCAAAAAGCTTGATTGACTTATCAAATAACAGCACCCTTCATAAAAATGCAATTTCATAGAAAAACAATGACAAAGTATTCAACAATTACCTATTGGACTTTTGTCAGAAGAAGAAGTTGGCCCTGAAAGTTTGTTGTACATATTTCTCCCTAAATTAGACTAATTCATAAATAATTTTTCCCAGTTTTTTAAAAGCAATAATCCAGCTGAAAATTGAGTAAAAAGCAAGAGAAGTTATAGCAAGGCCAGAGCTGCTTGAAAACAAAGTTTACTAAGCTAAGTGAAATGCTGTCTGTTTGTTTAATATGTGTGGGAAAAATGTCAGAAAGTAATTATATTTTCTAATAATTTTGATTTGAATTTGCATATATGAATCAATAACAGCTGTAGGCTATGTTTAAACATAGTGCTGCTGTGACTTTTTTTTAAATCATTGCTCAAGGATACATTTATTGACTTTAAAAAGAGAGGAAGGGGGAGAGAGAAAAACATCAATGTGAGAGAGATACATTGGTCAATTGCTTCCCATATGCACCCTGACCAGAGATCAAACCTGCAACCTAGGTATATGCCCTGACAGGGAATTGAACCCAGGACCTTTCAGTGTATGGTAAAGTACTCTAAGCAACCAAGCCATGCCAGCCAGGGCTGCTTTTTTTTAAACTTTTACAATTGCCAGAGAAACTTACACCTGGCAATTTACCCTCATTTACCTTGTATTATTAAGCAAAAATCAATAGGCTTTCCCCCAAAGTTTTCTCTTTCCCCTTAAATTTGCCAATGACTATAAACCTGACTTTTTACTGTTTCCATGCTTTACCTAGGCTGTTCCCTTAAAGGGCTGTTTCACTTCATCCCTTCTCTTCATCTAGCTTGCCCTTAAAGTCCCATCAAGTATAAGCTCAAGACACCTTTTCACAAAAGCCTTTCTTGATTCCCTTTCCCTCTTCACATTCATTGTGTCTCCCCTTAAGCCACATCTTCTACTTGAGGCTTCCTCCCATTTCCTACCTTGTCTCTCCTCTGGAATATCAATTAGCAACCTGTATTTACTGCATAGTTGGCATCAGTTAACAATCAAGTATTTACTCTCATACATCAGTGATTAACAGTTTGGTGGGAAGGAGAATCTCCCCTGGAGAGCTAACCAAGACCACAGGCTCACTGAAGTGGAGTAGGGCCTGGGTATTTCTACCAAGTCCCCTGATGATTCTGATACTGATCAAACTTGGAAAGCCACTGTTCTATAGCATCCTGAATTAGTCACTAATGGTTCCATACAGGGAAGTGTTCTCTCCAACACAATTTGGAACTCCTAATAAGAAAATGGATTTATTTGGAAAGTCAAGTTAAAGGAGTTCATCATCACCAAGCCCATATTATATGAAATGTTGAAGGGACTTATCTAAGAAAAAGATGAAGATCAGAAACTATGAACAATAAAAGAACAACAAACTCACAACTATCAACAACTGAACCTAAAAAAAAACAAAGACAAAACAAACTAAGCTGTCAGAAATATACTTCAAAAAGTTTTGTTTGGCTATACCAAAATAGTAAAGGCAATAAAGTTACTAAAGACAAATTTTCCATCTGAAACAGATTTCCTTTGACAGGTTGATTTTATAGGTTTCTAAATATCAATACACAGTAAGATGTAGCACTTTGGATATGAAATCATAGGGTAAGAAACTGGTGAACTGACATGCACACCAAGCTGATGCTTGAATCATCTGAAAGTGGTACTTTATCATTTCTACCATTATTTTTAGGATGCTTTTCTCGATTAATTTATGACCCCAGATTGGTAAAGAAGCATTTTTAGCAAAAATTCTTATATACCTTTATGTTTGTTCTTGTTTTTATAGCTTCTTGGAAAATTCTAAATGTGTTTGGAATAGCTCTAATAGCATAGAAACACTACAGTATTCTAGAAATTACTAGTTTAACTTTCAAATCATTCATAAACCTTGCCTATGAAATGATTTCTTAAGTATTTGATTGATAGGCTACTGTAGGCAACAGAAACACAGTAAGCTCTTTTATATGCTAAAATAAAGAGCATCTATGGATTTATTTAGAAAATTTGCTGTCAGCTACACAGAACAATGACTCTAGGGGTACAATAGTGAGGATGGATTTCAGTGATGCACGTTCTGGTACCTGGAGACGTGTGGTGATCTTCAGGAGAGGGACCAGTTAGAGCAAGGATGGAGCATTTTGCAGTTCCCAACTAAATACGCCCTCCACTTCAGGTGATATTTTCCTAATAAGGAAAAATTATCACATTTATTATTTGACAATTACAGAGTGAAATTGCCTAATTAGTAGTTCCAAATTTTAAAAAAAGCTTTTCCTGGTTCAGCATTTTGTTGTTGCTGTTTTGGGTGGTGTTACATGTTATACGTTCTAGGAACATGTAATCCTAAATTTGCCTTCCTGAATGCAGGTCCAGGAAGATGTTTCCTTCATAGACTCAGACCGATGAAGGACGTTTTAAGCTAGTAAGTATCCTCCCTCAATTCTGTGTTCCAGCCTTGGGAGGATGTACAATTTCTATTGTATAGCCAAATGTCTTTGTATAATTGCAGAAAATTAATTGAGCTCTGAAAAGTTTGGTTCTTAGTTTTGTGAAAGTGATTTATTCTTAAAAGAAAAAAAGAAATAAGCCTTGCCAGTGTGGCTCAGATGGTTAGGCATCGTCCTACAAGACGAAAGGTCACCAGTTTGATTCCTACAATCCAGGTTGCCTGGATTGTAGGTTCAGTCCTCTCAGTAGGGGCGTGTGTGAGAAGCAACTAATGTTTCTCTCTCACGTCGATGTTTATCTCTCTCTCTTTCTCCCTCCCTTCCCTTCTCTCTAAAAATAAATGAATAAAAATTTTTTTATATGAAAGAGAAAGAAGTAAAAGGAATACTCTTTAACTGCCAAATGTGTTAAATACTGTTTTAATAGAAGAAAGTGAATTTATTGTATTTCCCTTAACATTGAGAGATAGTATGGATATAATAGAATGAACTGAGAGTTTCTTTATAGTAAATAATGTCTGAAAGAAATTATTTCACTATCTCTAAAATCTTTTCCATAGATTTTGGTAAGGAGTTGGTTTCTGTTCATTTCTTTGGTGCTGTGGTGGTACATGCTACATTACAAGCTACACAAATTCATGTTGGCATGAATTTATGATTAGGAAGAGTGTTGTGTATACTTGTTAATGGTAAATTTAAGCTCAATGTCTGTGCAATGGATTAGTGTATAGTTTTACATATTTGGAAGCATTCTTTAAATAGGTTTTTAACCTTATGTAATATTGTTTTTATACTTGTGTTAACATTTTTACTTGTGCCTTTTGGTAATTTAATTTTTATTATGAATTTCTAGTATTTATGAGCTAGCTATCAACTGAAAGGTGGTTAGAGGTGACGGTACTATTCTTAAGAACACATCACTGTGACACCTTTCTATCCTCATACTTTCAATCTCGCCTCCTCTTTGCTGTTCTCCTTGGATGCACGTTAACAGATTATGCTCTTCATAAAGATTTTAAAATTTCAACACCCAAAACACTCTAACTGTCTCTGACTTTATAACGGTAACTATTTTTGAACTCCAGATATCTGGTCTGTTTTATATGAATAAATGTATTTATATAATAGTATAAGAAATAGAGAGCACAAGATTTAATAAACAATATTTGGTCCTTTCAAAAAAAACTAATCCAACAACCTGGTGGAATACTGTGTATACCATGTGGACACATGAATGCTTATGGAATCTAATATCATACCACACAGTAGCCTGGAATCTAATCACAAAACTGGAGAGAGAATAGTAACTGTCAGAGGTCATTTAGTCAGTCTAGACTCCAGAGAAAACAGCATCTAAAACATTCCTGTCAGGTTCTTACATATCCAGTGCATAAGATCTGCGGGAAAAGGAGAATCAACAGATTGCTTCACTAACCTGTCATAGACCCTCACAGTGCTGCCATCGGTGCATTTCTCCTGTGAGAATCTGGATCCTGGCTACTCAAAGTGGGGTCCTTGATCAGCTCCATGGGAAGAACCTGGGGGCGTGTTATGCAGAAGTGCAGAATCTCAAGCCCACTCCAGTTCTACTGCATCAGAACCTGTATTTTAACAAGACCCCCAGGTGGTTCATGTGCACTATAAAGTTTGAGATGTCCTTCCCTTGTGCATCAGGCTAAGAATCTAAATAGGAAACAAGGGTTTACAGGCCATGAACTAAACTTCATAAGCATTGAATCAAAAGGCAGGACATAACTGAGGTGTTCTCCAGACTGCATTAGAAGTTTTGGAAATAATCAGTATAACCACAGGATGTATTGGTGTTTATTCTGTATTACCTAAACACAGGCAGTAGGTTCTAACTAAAAATCCCCAAGACCAGAGGACTGGGGTGTCCACGGAAGATGGGGTGTTCAGGGGGTGTTTTCTAAGTGAGTTTGCAAGGGGAGCAAGGAGCAGCTTCTGCAACGTTTGGCCATAAATTAAACAAATGTGGATGTTACAACACATGGAATTATTTACGACAGGTACTCTTAAGCATGCCAAATTAAAGATTTTCTCAAAAATGTGAAATTTCTGTGAACTCAATACTATTTTTTTATCCTTACCCGAGGACATTTTCATTTGCTTTTTTAGAGAGAGAGGAAGCAGGATAGAGAAACATCCATGCAAGAGAAGCATCGATTGGCTACCTTCGTAAACACCAGACTGGGGATCCACACTGGTCCATACACGTACAGGCCAGGAGTTGCGGATGAATCTGCAACCTACATATATGCCTTGACTGGGAATCAAACCCTCAACCTTTCGGTTACAGGATGATGCTCCAACCTCTGAGCCACGCCAGCCAGGGATGAACTCAACACTGTTTCCTAAGTTTTTCTAAATCACCTCAAACATTGTTATTGATATTTTTTGTTTTTCAATGATCAAAATTTTTCTAATACTACAGCTTTAAATTACCATTCCCAAATATTTTCTTCTCAGTTACTAAAAAATATATAAACAAGAATATAACTAACAGAAAAAAAGCCCATCATTCATAAACAGATCATCTTAACAACTACTAATACATAGAATGCTTACTATGTACCAAGCACTGTGTAATTAAATCATTCAAATCTCAAAATAAATATATGAAGTAAATGCTACTACTGCCCCATTGAACAGATGAGACAACTGATATCCACTTAACATTATTGTTAACTAATTTGTCCAAAATTACACAGCCAGTAAGCAGGAAAACCAGTTTTGAGCCCATGCTCTTATTCACTAGACTCCACTTCAGTATACAAGCACAGGCATGCAATAAATGACACATGCTTTGATTTTCTATAGTTCACCTTAATTTCAAGTGCAAGATTCCATTCCACGGGGCTTCTTCTTTGGGCTCCTCCCATGCATACTCTCTAACACTGTGCGAGGCCTAAGATCATAGAGGGTGCCCTGCAGTGGTGAGCCCTCTTGTCATTGATTGTCCTTCCATAGGGGTCACTTCTAAATTATTCTGCGTCTACCCATGTGGTCCTATCAGGTTCCTTGGTCTGCAACTTCTATGCCACTCATGGACATGGAGGACTTAAACACAGCCTCCTGGGTGCTCTATGGGGCCGTGCTCTCTGGTACTCCACAGCCTCCCTGATTTCTGTCATATCTTGGATATAGTCAATGTGCAGAGAGTAATCACAAAACCTTCCTCTCTCCAGCAATCCTGGTATACTCAAAAGTTTATGCTTTTGGAAAACAGAGCAGGAATCCCCTCAAACCAAGTTTATCTGAGGCAAGAAAAAACAAGGGGTACTATCTGCTTGGAAATATAAAGAAACATTTCAGAATTTTTTCACATATAAATCCTAGTTACCAGATAAATAATAATTGAAGGCAAGAAATTGGTTCTATTATAATTTTTTTAAAAAAGATACCAGATTATATAGATTAACTCTGGGTATGAAGATGTTGAGATAAGCATGGCCTCTTTGGGGTTGGTGTAAACCTGGCAGGGACTGGCAGTGGCTTGGCAAGAAGAAGTTGTGACTCTCTTCTAATAACATTTTGCCCAAGGTCATCAATATAGAACCAGGAATGGAACCTGAAGGAGGGGAAACCATATTGCCTGTGTGTCCTTGGTGAGCCATTGGGCTTGGTGCCATGCCATATAGGCTGTAACCACATGGCTTCTCCATTGCTATACTCCAGAGTTGCTGGTCTACATTCTGGCAAGGATAAAGGAAGAAAGCCTATCCAGACGAAATGGTGAAAAGATCTATGACCTACGACCTAAGGTTCCTTTCAATCTACAATAACCAAATTTCTGATCATAAAATGTCACAAAAGAACCATTGTTCATTTGTCTTCACAAACAGTGGAAGCCAAAGAAAATTCCTATGTTAACTGCATGCCTTCCCACCTAATATAGAATTCCATCTAAAGCCAGAAATATATTGAATAACACCTAGAAACACAGTTGTCTTTCCTGCAGAGGGCAAGAAGGTCCTCAGGAACAAGGAAAATCTATCTATTCAAATACGGCTCAGTTCAGCCGCTCAGTTTATTGGTGTACCCCAAGAACCTAGAACAGTGCCTGCTTCCTGGTGCATAATGGACAAATATTTGGTGTCTGAATAGATGACTGGATGAACTAAATAATGTACTGGAGCTCAGATTTAGACCTAGGTATGGAAGAGCATAGAAAAATATTTCTTCTGGTCTCTCTAGAACTAAAGCCAGATCACTGCATTGTGCTTATGAGTCTCAGGGGAAAACAATGTCAGAATCACCACCTCACAGGACTTGGAAAGATGGCAAGAAAATTCTTGTCCCTATCATGTACTATATCATGTATAGCTCTATTGTATACTATAGAGCTATATCGGCTAAGATTCAGTGTGGGCTGCAATGAAACTTCTTATACCAGTGACTTGAACAAGTCAGAAGTTTGTTTTTCTCTGATGTCAAAGTTAGGAGAGAGACAGTCCAGAGTTGCGTGTTGGCTCGAATCCACAAAACAGGTTTTTAACCTAAAAAGCTCTTGGGAATCTAGGCTCTACCTTGTAGTTCTGACTTACATGGTCTCCACTCCCATGGGTACCTTATAGTTCAAGATGGCAGCTCCATGTCCTGCCTTCATGCCAGAGTTCCAATAATAATGTAGGAGGAAAGGGAAAGGAATTGAAAGGGCTGGAGATATCCACCAGCTGTCTCTTAGGGACTGTTCCAAGGATTGCCACAAACATTACCTCATTGGCCAGAACTTAGTCAAACAAACACACCTGAGTGCAAGGAAGGCTGGTAAATGTGGAATTTCTTCTGGGGAGTACGTGTCCTTAAAACTTCTATTATTACAACAGAAGGAAAATATATATTAGGTGACAATAGCACCTTACACCTAATCCTTCTGAATTGGAATCCAAAATACTAAGAAGAAGAATGACACTTGGGATTTCTGAAGTTCTTCTCTCTAAAGGGACACTTTGCTTACATATTACTGACTGACAGCTGGAAAAACTGTGTGCTGTTACTTTGTGTGTGCAGACAGAACCCATTTTAAGCAATAATGATTTATTGTTAGTTTTTGACTATCACATATCAAGTGCTCAGTGTGCCAGTCAAGATGCTAAGTGGTTTTTGTCATTGTTCATTTAACAACCTTTGATATTGGTGTCAAAACTGAGTCCCTCAGTGGGTGAATAACTTGCTAAGAATTAGAGAAGATGGAATTACAACTTAGGTATATTCATTGCAAGAGCCTGTGTTCTCAAACACCATCAGTATATGTGGCCAACCCAAGACTGGATTAGCAAGTGAAGGTCCACTCTCTAAGAGTCCATTTGTTCAAACAATGATTGATTTAGAAAATATCATTCTGAGCGATTATTATCCATGATGCATGCTGGCTTCTTGGGCTACAAACAGTGAGCAAAAAACTCATGGTGCTTAAACACTTGTGGGGATTCAGTCATGAATCAGCTAATCCCAAGAATAACTGTGACAACTGCCACAAAAGAAACTTCTATAGAATTCGAAGATGTGGCCCAGCCTCGAGGATCTGAGAAGACTTCCCTGAGTAAGAGACATTTGAACTGAGATCTGAGAGCTGAGCATGGGTGACGGAGGCTGAAAGTATTCTGGGCAAAAAGTACGGCATGTGCAAAGGCCCTAAAGACACAGAACAGACCGCACCATTAAGGAACAGAAACGAGGCCAGGTGGTTAGACTGAAGTAAATGTTGACAAAAGGTGAGGTGAGAGGGGTAGAGACCTGATTGTGAAAGCCATTAGATTTGGGGTTTTAACCTAATAACAACTAGATATCTATCAAAACATTTTAATATGAAGTTGGGAGTAGGGGGAATGGGCAGAGAAGCCTGATACAATTTATTTTGCATTTTCATGACAGAAGAAGTTTATCTACCTTGTTCCCCACTATATCTTATACACACAGTGGACACTAAAAACATATTTGTGAATTGAATTAATACATTAATAGGTAACTTTTGGGAATACCATTCTGGCTACAGCGTGAAGAATACTGATTGGAGAGGGGAGCAAGAGGGTGCAAGGGAGTCCACTTCAGGGGAATTCCAGAACTAAACAGAAAAACTTTGTGATGGACTGAATATAGCCAGGGGGGAGTGGAAGGTATCAGGATAGCTCTTAGGTTTCTGGCATGAGCTCCTGTGCAGATGACAGCCATATTCACTGAGGCTGGGAAAAGGGCCAGCTTTGAAGAGGAAGGTCACATCATGTCACGAGAAGTAGTTTCCATTTATATAACTGCAAGCTGTGAATTCTGTCTACAAAGGTAGCAGGAAATAATAAAAAGATATCCCAATAAGCCCAAACTGCACATCTGGAATGAAAAGTAGCCCTAGGTCTCTTGACCCTATCAAGTTCCTTTGAGAATCATCACTAGAAGTTAAAATAAAATCTCCCTATGGACACTTACCTTTAACACTTAAGATATAGGGCTCAAGTAAATCTGAACAGTCACTGTGTATTGATTGGATGTATATGGGAGATAAAGTTGTTCAAAGTGCACTGGCTTGGTAACAGTAGAGGTAATGTGGGGATGGTACATGTACTAGTTACACACCTTTTTAAAAGATAAAATAAATCATCAACCAGAAAGAAGACTTATCACTGCACTGCACGGGTGGCCAATTACCAGCAGGCTTATGGCTCATTATGCTCCTTTTCACCAGCCTCTATTCTCTACCACAACTACAACTACAAAAACCAGGTTTCATATGGCCTGAGAGCCTTGACTGTCAGACTTGATAATACACATGTCCTAGGTAGGAAAACTTATGACCTAGTGATAGAGTAGGCATGAAACAAGCTGCTTTCATACACCAGGGGATTATTCATGTACTTTAAAATCTTAATTTTACAATCCATATATCCAGGAATCCATCTAAAAAGTAAGACATGTTAAAATATTTCTACCACTGGCATCCTGCTTTACCTTTCTATAGGACAGTAATTTTTCAAAACTAAATTTGCATGGTTTCCCTGAGGTAAGAATGATTGACAACATTTTACTCCACAGATGGCTAAACAGATGTGTGCATAGGTAGGATACCTCACTGTAAACAAGCTGGCCAATCAGAGAGGAGCTGAGAATTGCACTCTGAAGCAATTATAAATTCTATCCAGGGAGATCAGAGATCCAACTTGTACAGAATGGTCCAATTTTCAACCACATTGGAATACACAATTAGGCAATACTTGAGTCTAATCAAGTATTCCTCACATTTACAACTAATGTTCTCACCCTATGAGTTAGACAGAGAACTCCAATTCAAAAATCCTTTGCTTAAACAATACTAGGGGTTAAGAGCAGAGTCCTTGGAGACAAACAGACCTGACATTGAATTCCTGCTCTGTCTATGAAAACGTAGGCAAATTGCCTCTCTAAGGAGCAAATACTTCACCAAGAATATGATGTAGTATTGCCTACTTTGCAGAAATGTTGCAAGTATAAATGAGGAACAGTGATAAGTGCAGTGTTTGGCATATACCAACAACCAAAAGGGACTTAGTAATTTTTAGAATTGCATAATCAGTGCCCTGCAAACCATGCACAAAACACTTCCTTGTTTCCCTGGATCAAAAGTAATAAGGTACAGCATAATGAATCTTGAAGATTACTACCAAAAGAGAGTATAAACATAAATTGATGATTTTGGAGTTATATTATAAAATAACCAGTTGCAAAATGACATTTCTTTGAATTCTTTTATCTTTTTAGAAGATGGCAAATTATTTGCTTTACTCCATAATATATCATGCATATTTTGAAATTTAAATGAATTATCCTTAAATAAAATGTCCTCAAGGAAAATATGACATATTAATTTTATACTCCCTGGTGAAGTTCCCTGCCTGCCCTAATGAGCAGAGTAAAGAAAGAACAAGAACATTGAGCCTGATACAGTTTGCAGGCTTGAATTTTGGCTCGCCCTTTACATGGGCAAGTAACTTGTCTGTCTGGATCTTAGCTTCCCATATGTAGCATTATAATACAAAATATATATTCTTCATGAGGTTTGCTTCTACTCCCTTTTTCTCATTCACTCCCATACTTATATATAAGGGTAAAACAAGATACTTTTAAAAATTACTTTAAACATATTTATACAGTCTAGTGCCAAACACTATAGTAAAGGATGAATTACTAAAGATAATTTAGTGTCAAATTTTAAAAGAGCATGTCCATAATGCGACCTGGTCTTTTCTGACTTAGCCTGAATAGTATACAGCATCACTTCTGCTGCATTCCATTGAGTACAACCAAGTCTCTAAGTCCAGCACAGATTCAAGGGAAGGGAGCATATATACCACCATTTTATGGACGGGGTGCCAAAATATTTTTTAAAAGTACATAGGCAACCTATTCTTAAAGAGATCAAAAGGAAGAAAAAGGAACAAAGAAAGGAGATGAAAGAGAAGGGAAAAAATAGAGGAGGGAGAGAAAGAAAAATGTCCAAGACCCCTACACAGAAAACTACAAAATATTATCAGGGTTCATAAGTTGGAGAACTTATTATTGTAAAGATATTAATCCTCCTTATGTTTTTAAGATTTAATAAAATCCCAATCAAAATCCCAGCAGGCAAAAATCAATCAATGTGATTGACCATATTGACAGGCTGAAAAAGAAAAACCATGTGTTCATCTCAATAGATACAGCGAAAGCATTTGAGAAAATTCAGCATTCATTTCTTATTTAAAACAAAAAAACTCTCAGAAAACTGAGAATGGAAAAGAATCTTCTCAACTTGATAAGAGGCATCTATTCAATACAAAATACAGAAAAGATCGTACTTAATGGTGAAAGACTAAGTGCTTTTCTTCCAACACCATAAACAAATAAAGGATATTCATTTTCGCTACTTCTATTCAAAACTCTAGAAAAGAATCTAGGCAGTGCAATAAGGCAACAAAAAGAAATACAAGCCATCTGGATTGTAAAGGAAGAACTAAAACTCTTTGAATTCTCAGGTTACGTTATCTATGTGGGAAATCCCAAAGGACTTACAGTAAAGCTAATAAATGTTTAGCCACGTTACAGGAAAAAAAGCAAGAACAAAAATCAATTACATTTCTAATATACTAGCAATAAAGATGTTGAAATTGTAATCAACAAAAAAGTAATATTTACAGTAATATCAAAAATATGAAATGATTAGAGATAAATCTGTCAAAAGGTATGTAAGACTTGCATACTGAAAGTGACAAAATATTGCTAAAATGCATTAAAGAATACATAAACAAATGCAACAATATACCATGTTTATGGATTGGAAGACTCAATTTTGCTCAGATGTCAGTTCTCCCTAAATTGATCTATAAATTCAATGTAATCACAATCAAAATTTCAGCAAGCTTTTTTGGCTTGAAATTGACAAGCTTATTCTAAAATCCATGTAGAAATGTAAAGAGCCTGGAATAGTCTATATGGCTTTGAGAAAGAACAAGGTTGGAAAACTAATATTCCATGACTTTAGGACTTATTAAAAAGCTACAGTAATCAAGAGAGTAAAGTATTGGTGTCAAGAAAGACAAATTGAATATACATTTGCATAAAAAATCAACTTTGATTCATATCTTACATCATATAGAAATATTATCTCAAGTGGATAATAGACCTAAATATAAAATTGAAAACTATAAATCTTATAAGAAAATATAGGAGAAAATTTTTGTGACATTAAATTGGGCAAAGATTTCTTATATACAACACCAAAGTGTATGATTGATAATAGAAAATAATAATAAATTGGACTTCATCAAAATTAAGAAGTCCTGCTATTCAAAATACATTGTTAAAAGAATAAACAAGCCACAAATGGAGAAAATAATAGCAAAGTATATATCTGATAAGGTCTTGCATTCACAATATATAAATAATTCTTAAAACTCAAAAATAAGAAAATAAACCAATAAAAACTAGATTATTAAATGGGGCTTTTGGCAAAGATGAGACATAGGTAGACATGCTTCACTTACTCACACAACCAAAAGAAGGATAACAACAAATTTAAAAACAAAAAACAACCAGAGCTGCCAGAAAATCGAATTGTATGGAAGTCTGACAACTAAGAGATTAAAGAAGAAACATTCATCCAGATTGGTAGGACCGGTGGAGATGGGCAGTTGGGACAGAGAGGATGTGCAGCATGGCAGCAGCTGGTGAACCTGGCAGTCCCTCATTCATATGCAGATAAATCAAAAGGAACAATGGGGGAGTCAGACAGACCACGCAGCCCAGGGTTCCAGAGCAGAAATAAAGCCCCAAAACCTCTGGCTGTAAAAATCTGTGAAGGTTGTGGCAGTGCAAAAAACTCCCAGTTTCACAGGAGAGTCCATTGGAGGGACCCACAGGGTCCCAGAACATACATAAATGCACCCACCTGGGAATCAGCACCAGAAGGGCTCAATTCACCTGTGTGTAGTGGGGGAAGTGACTGAAAACAGGGTGAGAGCCAAGCAAGTGGCATGGTTCCCTCTCTGACCCCTCCTACCATATGGAACCACAACGCAGCTAAGTGGGTTGCCCATCCTGGCAAATACCTAAGGTTCTGCCCGTTACAACATAACAGGTGTGCTGAGACAAAGAAATATGGCCCAAATGAGAGAACAGATCAAAACTCCAGAAAAAGAACTAAGTGGTAAGGAGATAGCTGACCTATCAGATGCTGAGTTCAAAACACTGGTAATCAGGATGCTAACAGAAATGATTGGGTATGGCCACAAAATAAAGGAAGAAGAGAAGGCTACAGAAAGTGGAATAAAGAAAAATATACAGGTAACTAAAGTGAAAGGAAGGAAACCAGGACTCAAATCAACAATTTTGAGCAGAAAGAAGATATAAACATTCAACCAGAACAGAATGAAGAAACAAGAATTCAAAAAAATAAGGAGAGGTTTAGGAAACTCTGAGACAACTTTAAATGTTCCAACACCTGAATCACGTGTAGAAATGTAAAGAGCCTGGAATAGTCTATATGACTTTGAGAAAGAACAAGGTTGGAAAACTAATATTCCATGACTTTAGGACTTATTAATAAGCTACAGTAATCAAGAGAGTAAAGTATTGGTGCCAGAAGGAGAAGAGGAAGAGCAAGAAATTGAAAACTAATTTGAAAAAGTAATGAAGGAGAACTTCCTCAATCTGGTGTAGGAAATAGACATGCAAGTCCAGGAAGCTCAGAAAGTCCCAAAGAAGTTGGACCCAAGGAGGAATACGCCAAGGTATATCATAATTACATTACCTAAGATTAAAGATAAGCTGAGAATCTTAAAAGCAGCAAGAGCAAAGGAGGCAGTTATTTACAATGGAATTCCCATTTAACTAGCAGCAGATTTCTCAAAAGAAACTGCAGGCAAGAAGGGGCTGGAAAGAAGTATTCAATGTCATGAAAAGCAAAGTCCTACATCCAAGATTACTCTATTCAGCAAAGCTGTCATTTAGAAGGGCAGATAAAGTGCTTCCCAGATAAGGTCAAGCTAACAGAGTTCATCATCACCAAGCCCGTATTACATGAAATGTTAAGGGACTTATCTAAGAAAAAGAAGATCAAAACTGTGAACAATAAAGTGACAACAAATGCACAACTATCAACAACTGAACCTACAAAACAAAAACAAAAACAAACTAAGCAAACGACTAGAACAGGAAGAGAATCACAGAAATGGAGATCACATGGAGGGTTATCAGAGGGAAGGGGGAGGGGAGAGAATGGGGGAAAAGGTACAGGGAATAAGAAGCATAATTAGTAGGTACAGAATAGCCATGGGATATAAAATACAGTATAGGAAATGGAGAAGCCAAATAACTTATATGTATGACACATGGACATGAACTAAGTGGGGGGACGCTGCAAGAAGGAAGGGTGCAGGGCAGAGAGGAATAAAGGGGAGAAAAAATAGGTCAACTGTAATAACACAACCAATAAAATATACTGAAAAATATTCAATGGAAGTTCCAGAAATTAAAAAAAACTAGATTAAATATTTGAATAGACACTTTAGCAAATAAAATATAAAGAGGGCTGATAAGCACGTAAAAACATGCTCAATATCATTAGTCATTAGGA
Source organism: Pteronotus mesoamericanus (assembly GCF_021234165.1). Taxonomy (NCBI): domain Eukaryota; kingdom Metazoa; phylum Chordata; class Mammalia; order Chiroptera; family Mormoopidae; genus Pteronotus; species Pteronotus mesoamericanus. Next base: position 25,253,416 of record NW_026555085.1, on the reverse strand, counting down.
AAGTACAAATTAAAATCACTTCCCTTTTAGCCCTGGCTGGTGTGGCCCAGTGGATTGAGTGCTGGCTTGTGAACCAAAGGGTTACTGGTTTAATTCCAAGTCAGGGCTCATGCCTGGGTTGCAGGCCAGGTCTCCAGCAGGGGCGCGCAAGAGGCAACCACATACTGATATTTCTCTTCCTCTTTTTCTCCCTTCCCCTCTCTCTAAAAATAAATAAAATCTTTTTAAAAAATCACTTCACTTTTATTAGGCTGTCTAAAATAAAAAATACTGATTATAGCAAGTTCTGGTTGAGGATATTGAGCAGTTTGAATTCTTCTACAGTACTAGTGGAGACGTAAAATGGTTAACTACATTGGAAAACAGTTTGGCAGTTTCCTACAAAGTTCAACATACAACTGCCAATAATCTAACCATTCCGCTCCTAGGTGATTTAATGAAAAGAAATAAAAGTACATGTTTATACAAAGGCTTGCACATGAATGTTCTTAGTGGCTTTATTTATAAAGGCAAAATACTGGAAACAACCCAAATGTCCATGAACAGATGAATAGATAAATAGCCCATACAATGGAATGCTATTCAGCAATAAAATGATATGAAATATTGGTAAACAACAGAATGAATGAATCTTAAAATAAGTATGCTGAGTGAAAGAAGTTAGACCAAAAAAAAAGCATATACTCTACAGTTCAATTTATATAATATTCTAGAAAATGCAAATAAATACAATATAATCTATAATATTAGTGGTAATGTATAGCTGGGCATCTGAGAGGGATGGGATTGAGTACAAAAGGAGAGAAGAAAAGTTTTGAGTGTAATGATATGTTTTTTATTTTGATTGCGGTAATGATATTATAGGCATTTTCACATGTCAGAACTTATAAAATTACACTTTAAATATGCAGTTCATTATATGTTGTTTATCATTCAATAAAATTGTTACAAAATTCCAAAAGCTTTTTTTGTGGAAAATTAAAGACTGTTTCCAAAATTTATATGAAAAATACAAAGTGCCAAGTACAAATCAGACAACTTTAAAGAACAAAATTAGAAGTCATGCATTTCTAGATATCAAGGCTTATCGCACAGCTTCTTAATTAAGAAAGTGTGATGATGTCATTAGCAATTAATTAGGGAATTGACCTATAGTGCCTTGATTTATTAAAAAAGGGACACTATGGAACAGTGGATGAAAAATGGTCTTTTCAATAAAAGGTACTAAATAAATTGTATATTCATACAGAGTAAAATAAATCTTGATTCCTAACTTATATCATACACTAAAACCAACTTCAGGGGAATTATAAGTCTCAATGTGAAAGGTAAAACAATAAAACACCTAGAAGGTACTTTCTTCACCGAGAGAGTAGGCAGAGATTTCTTACATGGGACACAAAGAGCAGTAACCGTAAAAGAAGAGACAGATAAATTGGACTACATTAAAGTTTAAAACTTCTGTTCATCTATAGACACGATTATACCAACGAAAAGATAACCAAAATATTAGAGGATCAACACAATACCTTTATGACCCTAAAAGGATTTGTATCCTACAAATCTATGAGTAAGGTAGTTAAGCTAATTGGTTTTAAAACTGGGCAAAAACTTACACAGAAAAGTCTCAGAGAAGGGTGGCCCAGTGATCCACAAACACCTGGAAAAGTGGCAAATGGCTTTAGTCAACCAGAAAATACAGAATAAGATAAAACTGAGCTACCACAATACACCCAACATATGACAAAAAAAATTAGTAAACAACAAGACCAAACATTGGTAAGGTTCTAGAGCAACTGGAACTTTCACTGTTGCTGATGGGGATGTAAACTGGTGTAACAACTTTGGAATACCAATTGGCACTATTTAAATTAAAATATACATATTCATTACCTAGGGCGCCACAATTCCATTCCTGGTGATAAATTCAACAAAAATATTTTATTGTGGTAATGTAATCAATATAGACTGTAAGCATACAATTTTGCAGCATCAAGTAAAATCCAGCAATTCTGCTCTTAAGAATCTACCTCACAGAAATATTTATACAAATGCTACAACAAATCTATGTATATAGATGTGTGTCACAGTGATATTCGTAGTGGTAAAAATGAGAAATAACTTGAATATTATCAATTGATGAATGTTGAATTAAAAGATCCATGAAAATTACCTGAGAGTTAAAAAGAATGAGTTAGATCTGTAGGTACTGTTTGGAAAGATAATCTATGTGTTGTGTTAAATAAAAACTTTTGCAGAGCAATATACATAGTATGATTTTTTTTATTAACAGAATATATAAATGTAGTTTAAAATGGTTTAAATGTACATGTATGCAAATATAGAGAAATATCTGAAAAGACAGACAAAAATGGTTAATAGTATTTCTTTCAGGAAAATAGAATTGAATGAGAGGGAGGCCTGGAAAGCAATATTTAGGTTTTGTACTATATACTTTAAACAACAAAAAATACTTTGAAAAATTACTTGCATATTTTTTAAAGACTAGTTTTTGTCATCACAGGGCGATCCCCAGATGAAGAAGCAGTGAAATATAACCATCATTAGAGTTAAAATGAAACCTGCCCGCTGCATGAGGAGGAGGGAGATAAATGTGCTGACATGGGTGGCACGTTTCTTCAGAGAAAACGTAGTAAGAGCAGTGGCTCCACCTCCCACCAGTGCAAGTACGGAGTCCTATAGCTGAACCTTCATTAGCTTCACAGCAAACTTGCTTCTGTGTGGAACACTATTAAATACCATAGAGATTTTGGATGTTATAATGCAACAACTTCCAGAGACGATGAAGTAATATAACTAATGTGTCATATGTCAGACTATTATAAGTTGCCAGTGATTTTATTTCAGTTTACAGCCTAAAAAATGTATATATATTCAAACCATAAACTGTTAAAAGTTCACATCGATGTTTTATGGTAATGCCAAAACAACAACAACAACAACAAAAAAACACCCACAGTTAATATTTTTTCCAACTGTCTGAATATTTACTCTTGCTTTAATAAAATAACTTACAATCAATTTATTTTTATTTAAGCCTTTAGAAATTACTTGCCATTCTTTGGAAACTTTATTAAAAGGATGTAAGAATAAACTTATTCAGAAATTATCACATTAGAGCCTAGCTAGTAGACACATGGGACCAGGGAGTTGGAGCTGAGGAGAAGGCAAAAGGCGTTATGAAAGTTTCATGAGATCAGGAATCTTGACTTGTTTACCACTGGAGTCCCCAGTGTCTACCGCCTGTCAGAGGACATGGCAAACTACAATGATGATTCCCACAGATCAAGCCAGATTCTGTGATAGGTGCTTCTCTTAATGGTCCTCTTGGGACTGTCATCATTCCCTTTATTAGTGAGTACAATGAGGCTTAGCTTAATTAGGTGACTTACCCAAAGCCACACAATTATTAAATGGTAGAGCCTGATAGTACCATTTCCCAGTCAGACTTCAGTAAATATGGGCTGTGGGCATGCTTCATTAGATGGAAGGAAGAAAGGAAGGGAAGGGAAGAGGGAGAGAGGAAGAAAAGACAGGAGTAGAGGAGAAGACCCCATGGCAAGAAGAGATCCATTTCCCTCAGTGGAGGGGAGGTGATGGGTGGCACTAACCTAGCATTCTTGTTACGAGAGGCCTGTGCTGAACACATGATCAGGACAGGCCATGCACCAAGATCGATTCACTCTCCGCTTTATTTTGCACCACTCACCACCTTGCTCTCTCTTCGCTAGCTCTTCTCCAGAGCTGTGTCAAGTAGTCCTCCTCCTGGTTCACTGGTTGTTTGTCCACACTGGTTACCATTGAGCTGTCCATTGTTCTGGTCTCCTTTGTTCATTTGGATCCTACAACATTACTATTTCCTGGTCACAGGAAACTTTGATGGGGCTGGGTCCAGCTTCCCTAGAGATATAGTCTGTCCTGAAGGCCACACCCATGGAGGCACCACCCAAGTCCCCTGCAAAGATCCTCACAGACTTCTCTCCTCCCTTCCTAGATGGGTCCTCAAAAGCCTCTCCCTTCTCAATGCTTCTCTGAAACTGGGTTAAGCCATTTCCAAAGACCTTCCTTAGACTCCAGGCCACTTACTTCAGGCACAGCCAACATCCCTCAGGCTTGGGCTCACACTGAGAGACTCTGTGTGAGAGAGTCACACCATTTTTAAAGGGATTAGAAGGGGAAACATGATGAGGAAATGCACAATGCATCATTTCAATATATTATTCTGCTATATTTCACTTGTTGAAGGGTGCTGTCTTTCACTGACGAAGAAGCAGAATATGAGGACTAAGTTTGAGTCAGGAGACTACAAGTCTGGTTTCTGCTGTGATAAACTGAGTTGGCTTTGAGATCTCCAACGGGAGGCATGACAAGGCAATTGGACATCTAAGTCTGGAGCTCTCTGGCTAACTTTTTATAGCACCCAGTACAAAAGTCCATTATTTTTCCACTTAGCCATTTCCAATATAGACAAATAATGTTTTCTTACTGTGCAATAGCTTATGGGCCAAGCTTATTTATTTCTAGCCCTCTATTTGGTTCTCTAGTTTCACCAGTATTCTGAAAACCACTTATAATTTCATGCTGGAAGAAAGGGACAAAAACAGAAATTCAACAAAATAGTTTTTCTCTAGGAGTAGTTAAGGCCCATGAACTTATTTAAAAGCACTTTTACTTGAAAACAAATTATTATAGGTGAAGAAAATTATGTCCTTGGAGATCAATACCTCATTTTCAACTCACCACAACCTTCTTTCTGTTTCAGGCGATTTATACAATGCATTGTTGGACCCCCCCAAAAAATGACATAAAATACTTAAGAAATTATAAGAAATCCTCACTCAAAATTTTAACTGCTGAATTAAACTGTAGGTATTGCCAGCCAGTCAGCCTAGTCCCCAACTTCCGTGACTCTTACCTACCACTGAAGGGACAATGTTCTGAAGAGAGGAGAAACACAAAATACGGTTTGTTGTGTAAAACGTTTTAAGTTCTGAACATTTGGAATATTATAAAATCATGCCATGGATACTCTGTACTTGCATTTTGCTGTGATGTTGATGGACTTTCATCCATACCATTTATATCACAGTGGCGTTAAGTTGTACAACCACGTCACAGCTCTGGCAAAAGAAAATATAAACTGAGAATTAACATGGAGTTTGTTGCATATAAGTGAGGTATACACACTAAGAGCAGAGTGGCCTGGAAATGCCACAAGGAGGCCACGGCTCCCACTGCACAGCTGACACAGAACTTCATTAGCTCCTGAGGGCAACACACGCTCACCCCGCTGAGCCCAAGCCACTTTCTTTCAGCACTAAACACAGGAGAGAAATGCTGCCTTAAGAACTTTGTTATTTTTAACCACCTGTCACTGCACAAATATCAGAATCTGACCCGAACATACCATGAGGATCTGCAGCCAGCAAACAGTGCTTTCATCCATCAACATTATGAAATTGAGCCATTTTTCATGATGTTCTAAAATCCAAAATAAATCAGAAAACACAGCTGCCTATATAATAAACAGAATAAGGTCAATTACCCATTGTAGTTATCTTCTGTGATGTTTAAATTGGGGGTGAGGTTTTGGGCAAATTTTGATGGCATTATGGACAGAGACTTAGAAATAACCAGTTCCTGCTGTGTTCACCCATGCTCCCTGAGAAAATCTGGATGAAGGAGGTTATGTGCAAAATACAACAGAAGACTGGGAATCAAGGTAAAACTTAAATAACAGCTGGAAAGACATCCAAACCCCTCAGTAAAATGGCCTTTGTAAAGGCTAGGTTGTAAAACACAGTTTAGGCTCCTACTTCATCCCCCTACCCCTAATGTGTCCCTACCACAATCTAAGATGGTTGAGGTCCCCAGAGTAGGGATACATTATAGCCTACTTGTGTGCAAGAAGAATATGTCTTTCTTCCTAATATGTAACCCAGTGAATGGCCCAACCAACTGGATATACAAAAAATCCTTCCAGAAGTCTGGGCTGAGGCCAGTCTGATGCAGAAAAACGGGTAGAAATGCCCCCACTCCTAATAAGTAGCTCTTATTATAGTAAATAGTGGTTTTTACCAAGACACATTTATATTAATTCAGCCAAAGTGTTATTGATTATAACTTATATTCAAAATGTTGCCATAGTGTTTCTTCTTAAGTGTTTATCATATAACATTACATAATTATCTAATTAGAATATGAAAAAATAGGATATTATGTGCAAGATACTGGAGACTGCTGGGGAGAAGATGGCAATAAATAAATACACAAGCATTCTCTTCAAAGGACTTAAAAATCTGGAAAAAACGACAAGGTAAGAAATTTATTTCATAAGCGTGTCCACACCAATGGTAAACAGAATGTGATGAGCACAGAGGAGGCAACGAGAATTCAGGGTGGGAGTCCCTTTCGGGTTGTCAGTATCTGGGGAGGCCCTCAGGGGGTAGTTGGATTTGAATGGGGCCTGAAAAGATTGGTAAATATTTGAAAAAAATACTACATATTTTTCCCATAATAAAACTAGTGCATACTTACAACATAAACTGCAGCTATTCTGGGGGGGGGGGTGTTGATGAAAGAAAAGAAATAAAACAAACCACCATCATTCCCCCATTCCAAAGGGGGGTCACTTCAGGAGAAGAGACAGCACACACCAAGGCACAGAGGTGGGAAACCACAAGGAGAGAGCCCATTTCATTGGGCCATAGGGGTTATGTAAGGGAGACTGGAACAGTCCCGTAGGACTGAATTAGGCACCAAAAGTCCTAAAAATCCATACAGGGAACCCAAGTGGCTTAAGATGCTGCCAGAGAGAGACGTGGATGACAACCGTCCTCCCCACTGTTCCAGGCCCCATTTGTCCTTGAGGGTTGGCTTCTTCTCAGCACTGTAGCCAAGTAGCACCCCCTTTCTATGTATTTATTAGTATCTTCTAGTTCCCTATGGGGCTAGAAATTCTATTTGAGTCAGACCACCAGAAACCCCCATTCCCTTCAAGAATCGGAAATATAACAGCATATCAAATGGACTACAGCAACCCTGACCAAGACCAAGTTACAGCAAGGATGATGGGAAGCCGGCACAGAACTCCCATATGAACTAGGAATCCATGGACTACAAATTCAAGGCTCCACAAACTTGGACAGGAAAAAAGTGAGTCTTTATTTTTACTGATCCTTCATAGCAACATAGCATTTCCTATTACAAAGCAGAGTAGTGTTAGCAATACTTGTGACTTTGTCACCAACAGAAAGTAAGTTTTTGTATCATAATAGTTGTTATTGTTCATTCAAAATATTATTTTATCACCATTTCAAAGTTGGTTATTAGACCCACCACTGGACTTTGTTATTAAATGTATAAAGAAGCACATTTAAAAAATATTTGGTTAACTGTATTTCATTATAACTAGCCTCCTTTATAATTATATGTATTAAACATACTATGCATTTAAATGCATTATCCTAATAAAGGTCCACAAGTCTCAGATTGCCAAAGGGATTCATGGCCCTAAAAATTTAAGAACTTCTGGTCATAGAGCAGTAAGGAATTCAGTCTAAAAGTCAGACTTAGTACCAGATCTGATAAATAGACATCAGTTTGTTTTGCATACAGCAAAGTAGTCGGGACAGTAACCGGAGTATGGGTTAAGAAAGTACAGTAGTTGCCCTCTAGTACATTCTCCAAAAGTGATACCATTTATTAAGGTAACACATGGATGCAATCCTTTTGTAAAACCATGATGAAAATGCATGAAAGGAATCAATTGGAGTACACGATTTTGAGGTACAGGAAGAAGTTAATCAATTACAGCATTTTTTTAAAGCATTTGCTTCCTTCTGAGTCACAGGTCTAGCCCTGCTTTTGGTTCCAGTCCAACCCCTGGCTTCACTTGGGTTTGCCTCTAGGTAACTAATGCTTGTACTCACTTCTCTCCAGCTGCTTTGAATGCATGGTGGCCCCCTGGATGGGGAAGGGCAGAGGCAATGGCAGGGTGGGGGATGGCAGCCTGTGAATTGAAAGAGCTTTCACACTTATAGGCTCTGGCCAAACATCATTCAGAGAGGAGGAATGTTTTCTCAACTCTTAATATCATGATCACATGGACAAATTGGCTGAAATCCTCCACAAAGACAGCAAGATCTTAATTAAAACTGCTAACGGCCAGATTAAGACAGGTAGGAGAATGGTAATACTTAGAGGAACCATGTACAACTGGTACTGGTGTACAGCCTCAGAGGAACAGTCTTCTTTTCCCTTTCCATGTGTCCATTTACAGTTCTCTGGGCCTCCAGCTGAGTGGCAAAGTGGCACTTGGCTCTTTGACTACCTGGCTTCAACAGTGATCGAGGCACCAGGAAAGCCGTGCTGAAAGGAGAACAGAGCCTCTGAATGAGGCTGGGCTGTAGGACCAAAGAGACCTGTGAATTCCGCAGGAGAAATACTGTGACGTCCTACCTCTGCCAACAGCAGCTGTGGGAAATGGCCAGACCTAAGAGTTGTAGAGACATCTAAGCCACTGAGGATTCTCAGAACCCAACAAGGAGAAACTATGGGGGGAATAAAACAACTAAATTGTCTTTGATCAAGGAATGGGAACCTAAACAATCTGAAGTTTGGATACTGTCGTGATTGTGGCCACATTTTAGTAATAGATGGGCAAAACCTGTGACTTTCCCTTTACACAGTCAGTAGGGAATCAAATGCTCAGATTGTTGGTTCTGAGAGGCCCTGGTGAAAAAGTGAAAAGAGGACATTAGATTTTGTGATCAACTTAATATAACTTGTTCCCTGTCTCTCCACTCTTGAGGCAAAGTCTCCAAGCCTGAATTTTGGAACCATGGTATAATGAGAAGCTCCTTGTCCCGTGCTTTAGAATATAGTGACATGGCAAACAGTTCGACTGTCCCCACTTTTTCTTCGAGAGCTATAACTGAGGAAAGGGGTCAGAGGGTGATGAAACCATATGATGCCAGTTCTATGAAGCCATGCAGGCACCCCATCTGCACAGACCGCCCTGTCACTAAGATACCTCTTCCCAATTGGTCTAAGGGGAAAGAGAGAGAGATCTAAGATCAGAGGTAAAAGAAAGCACTCATGGGGAGAAAGAAAGCAACCGTTCCCGTTAGTCTATAAGTAAACAAAAATTTAAAAAACAAATCCAGTGTTTGGTTTAAAAGTTTCCAACTGAAGTCAAAGCTTTGCAAAGGTATCCAATCAGGGAAGGCTTAACGTGAACTTTAAAGAGAGAATTATCCTACAGTGTAGTAAAAGAAGAGTAATATGTTTAGGTTCGTAGAAACCAAATTAAGTTCTTTATCACTTTTACTAAAAGGTCCTCATTTATGGTAATATCTAGCTAAGTAAGTACTCTTTTATGATAATTGTCACTTAACACTCCAAAACAATGCATGGGAAACAACGGGAGGACAAGGGCAACTGTGGAGCCCAGAGTCAGACTCTCCAGCTGAAGACTTCCGTATTTTATTAAAAACAGTGAGAATGGCGAGACATTAGGATCATGAGGGGGGAAAATGTAAAATAACTTAACATGTTCTTTAATAATTAATTATGCCTTTGCAAATAGAAGAAAGCTGCAGCCTCAATATTGAGAAAATAAATTTGAGGTCATTTCTTTTCCAATAGAAATTCTTCCTGTATCCATCACCAAATAGCACTGCTTGAAAAATTAATTGAATGTTTTCTATGCCTAGGGAGCTGTGAATAATGACAATGAGGAAGGTAAATAATAATTTCAAGGTCCTTTGGAAATCTTAACTTTCAAGTAAACAGCAACACAATACTTCCAAGCTGAAAATAACAACTTTAAATTTCCTAGTACTTTCAAAAAATATAACCTAACATCAGGCTGGTCCTGTGACGGGGAGAAGGCTGTGGACAAGGAAGGAAGAGGGTTGTTTTTCATGTTTTTTCTTTATTGCTCAAGGGCAAAAGAGAGCTATTATTGTGGGTTCTGACCATGGTAGAGAGAGAGGCCACGACAGATGGGAGGGCTGTGTCCACCAAGTCTGTGATGGCCTCACATCTGGCTGGCCAGGCCCCTGGCCATCTCCATTTTAGGACCTCCATCCTTCCCAAGATAGGCCTCATCTTATGACGTAGACCTTCATGTTGGATCAGGGAGAGGATTTTAATTATATGTTGCAATGAGGGGGAAAAAAAACCCACTAGTGTAGGAGTCTGGAGATCTATTATCTAATCCACACTCTGCCACTAACAGCTGTGTGACCAAGGGTAGTGACCAATTCCCTCATCTGTCAAATGAAGTCATAGACTGTATCAGATATCAGTGAACTTATTCTGCAAAGAGCTGAATATTAAATATCTTGGGTTTTGAGGGCCAGTGTTCACCCAACTACTCCACTACGTCACTGTAACATAAAAGCAGCTACCAATGTTACATAATCAAGGAAGTGTAGCTATGTTGTAATAAAATTTTGTTTATAAAACAAGTAGTAGACAAGATTTGGCTCCACAACTACAATTTGCCAACCCTTGAACTATATAACCTCTTATATCTCTTCCAGCTCTGAAATTCTATGAGTCTATAATTCTAAAAATGAGGTAAGCGGAGTGAGACCTATTAAATGAGCTTGAGCTGTTCAAGAAGAATGTGCAGATAGACCCAAGAACATTTTAGGGCAACTAAGAATGCTTTGGTTGTCTCTGGAGCCTACAAATTCACCCACACTTAGCCAGTGCAATAAAGCAAGGAAAAAAATAAATAAAAGTTATAAGGATTAAAAAGGAAGTAATAAAACTGTCATTGTTTGTAGAGGATATGATTGTAAATATTCAAAGAGAGAGAAAGAGAAATTATCAGAATAAATAACACATAAACTATCCAGCTATCTATTAATCTCAGATTTATTTTCTCTTTCTTCTGCACTGTACTATATTAAAAGGAAAAAATTTTGCAACCTCTTTTGTCCTCCAGCTTCTACATACATTCAAACAATGGAAGGCACTGGCTTAATATTAGTGGGTGAGAGGAAAGGCAATCCAGGGTATCTCTTCTTTCTCTCTGCCTCCTATAGCATCTCAGGTAACTACTAATTGTTTTTCTAACTCCAACTGTACAAGCTCTCTGTTGTTCCACTTCTGCAGAATGGTGCTGCTCTCTGGGATTCAGTAATACTACCTTCTTTTTTTATTCCCCTAGTCTAGACATAGAAGCATCTTACTGTTCTTTTGTAATGTGGGTTACCTCATTACTTCTACTCTTCCATTTCTCAATTCCTCTCTCACCATTTTTATAAATCCCTTATATTAAGTTCTCTCTGTATAAAATACTTAGTGTCTGTTCTCCTGGTTTGAAAACAAGTTGCTATATACAAGTTCAATGCACAAAAATTAATTTTGCTTCTCTGTAACAGCAACAAGCAATTCAAGATGGAGTTTAAAAAAGATAATATTTGTAATAGTGTCAAAAATATTAAATACCTACAAATAAAACCAATGAAAGATATGCAAGTCTTCTACACAGGAAACAATAACACACTATTAAGAGAATTTGGGCCCTGGCTGGTATGGCTCAGTGGATTGAGCACTGGCCTGCAAACCAAAGGACGCCAGTTTGATGCCCAGTCAGGGCACATGCCTGGGTTGCAGACCAGGTGCCCAGTAGAGGGGCACATGAGAGGCAACCATACGTTGATGTTTCTCTCCCTCTCTTTCTCCTTCCCCCCTCTCTAAAAATAAATAAATAAAATTATTTTAAAAGTGTTAAAAAACAGAAATTGGGAAAATTATAAACAAATTTAAAGGGCATTATTTTATATAGAATATACAAGAACAAACTATAAACAAAATTGATAAAATTGAGCTATAATAAATTGTATAGCTACTATGATTAAGATAGGGGAAAAACAAACTATAAAGTAGGAAGACAGATATAGTAATATACATGTACATATATCAATATGTATATATAATATGTATATAAATATGTATACTTTCTAAATATTCCTATATGAAAATAAGGTAAAGACAGACAATGCAGTAAAAAAATGGACAAGACTCAAACTTCAAAAAGTAGAAGTAAAATAATCAAAATATTTTAAAAGCAAATAGTAGATAGTTAAAGCTTAAAGAAAACATACTGCAGTCCTTCTGAGAAGGAAATTGTCAAATATATACAGTGTGTATACACACATCCACACACAGTGCTGAGTGAGGTTCCATTTTAGTAAATAAAAGTATTTGTATTAGGAAACTTTCAGGCAGAAATGTCTTTGTATTAATCTTCAAAGAGAAATAGAATTACAGAAGATAGTATTACAAAGAGGAATAAAAGGAAAAAATGGACATGAAGCTAGAACATAAAGGCTATCAACATAGCCCATGAAATGTGCAATGTGTGGCCTCATTACAGATGAAAGAACTGCAAATTGAAAAACACCACTCGAAACACCACTATGGCCAAAATTTAAAAGACTGACAATACCTAAGAATTATAACTCCATGGACCAACAGAAATCTCAGGAGCTGCTGGTAGGAGTGTAAATTACTACAAGTCTGGAATATACTTTGGCGTTATTTACTAAGAATACATACATGTCATATTTTTCATCAATTCTGCTACTTAGCGTACACTCAGTGCGAAACATACCTGTATGCCTCAATGGATAGACCCTAGTTATGATAGCCAAAGACAAGATATAACCCAAACATCTCTCCAACAACAAAATGGATAAATAATGATATAATCCCACACTGGAGTACTATACTGCAGTGAAAATAAATAAAATCCGGCTATATGCAACAATGTAAATAAATCTCTTAAAATACAGTTAAGAAAAATAGCCCGTTGCCCCTCTGCGGCAAATAGAGCATGTCCCTCCTCTCCATCGTCTCTATTCATCTTTGTGTCCAGGAGCCTGACTCATACAGGTTTCTTCAAATGAAGCCCACCCTCTGGCTTTTAGTCAGATCCCACCAATAAGAAGCAGGTGAGAGAGCAGGAGGAGAGAGCATTAGGATATGTGTCCCTTTAGACTCTCTCTGCGGGCCGTAGTGGACAATGGTTACAAAGGCCACATGAGCTGTTGAGCAGGTCTCCCCAACAGCAGCAGGGAGCCCAGGGCTTCTGTAACAGCTTGCCCTCCAGGCCTGTGGGGAGTAGAGGCTCCCCACTTCCCGATACAGTTAGTCCTGGGGCTGCAGCATCCCTTGTTGATTCCCCTTAATCTGATGTACAATTTGTATGTAGTCTCTTTCTAAAACTCTTAAATCCTCCTTTTGAATACGCTACCTGTTTCTTGCTAGAAACCTGAACAATTTCATTTGTTTTGTTCTTTTAGTTACTAACTCCAGATAATCCTCACGATATCTTAATAATAATAGATAGAAAACTTAAAATGTTTACTTGCCCAGACCTATACAAAGCCAGACCCAATGTTTATAAATTATATTTATATAAAGTTAAAAAATAGATGAAACTAAACTACAGTTTGAAGGAATGCATACATAGGTGGTAAAATTAGACAACAAAAGAAGGTAAAAGTCAGGCCGGTGGTTAATTTGTGGAAAGAAAGGAGGCCTGATTGAGAAAGGACGCACGAGGGGCTTCTGAGCATAAGCAACATTCTACTAACTTACCTGGGTGCTGGTTAAATACTCTTTTGCCTTATAATAATTTACTAAGCTTTATACATTTTTACCGTATGTTTGCCATTGTTCACCATAAAAACAGGTCAAAAAATAAATTAAAGGGGAAATTTTATTTGATTACCGCATCCCATCAAGTGCACTTCAGTTTTAAGAACATAGATGTCAAGTGCATAATTTAATCAGCCTCACACAGTTTGGAGAGAAAAGCAGAAATCAGGAGTGTTGAAAACTGTTTCCTCTAATTGCACTGAGATTTAACCAGGGATATCATTTTACAAGCATCCAGTTGATTTCGTTGGCGTAGAAGAGAATAGAACCAAAGTCAAAAACACAAAGAAAAAGAGACAGAATGCTTGAGCAAGAGGAGGACAATGATAAAGAAAACAGATTTAAAAAACGATTGCAGAAATATACCAAACTGCTATTGTTAGTATTACAAAGATATATGGATACAAAAATGATACACAATAAATATACTTACATCTGGGCTTGTATTATTAACATGAAAACAATTTCATTTGTTATGTTCTTTTAGTTACTAACTCCAGATAATCCTCACGATATCTTAATAATAATAGATAGAAAACTTAAAATGTTTACTTGCCCAGGCCTATAAAAAAAAATCTAAACAAAGAAAAGTTAACAGAATACAGTCTATGTCAATTGCATTTTCTAGCAGGCAAGCTCATTCCTTGCCCAAAAAAAGTAAAATGCAAAATATTTAGAAAATTAATATAGGTCAGTGGATGTATGCAGACTATTTTAGAACAGTCACATAATGGCTTGTTAAGTAACAGTGTAATCTTCTATGTGAAAGAACTCAGGCCCCAGTCTAGTACCGCTAGGTCCATGTATTCACATCATACAAACAGATTATATAAATTACTTAATTATGTAGTGGCATTCCAAATGCTATTGTACATAGCCTAACCAACCAAGAGATAAATACTAACTCTCAGAGAGTCTTAAAAACTACCTATTAGATAAAAAAAAATCACTTTACAGTTTAAAAATGCAAAATATGGTCAAGATTAGAAAAGCTTCTTTGTTGTGGGGATGATAACACAGAACACACTTCACTCAGTGGAGGGCAGCTTAGTTTTAGCTGTTTGGGAGGAGAGTCTTCTGTACTCCTTGGTGGGTTTTGTCAGGGTGATTTGAATCCTGGGGCCAAAGCACATCTCTAGATTTTTCCCATTAATCCAGGATATTATAGGAAGTAGCATTTTTCACATGCAAATATTTTGTTATATTTTTTATTCTTCCAAGAGAACGAAACTGAACATAAGATGTTAAAACACCACATAGCAATTTAACCTCCACTTGAAATGCTAGATTTCTTTTTTGCCATCTGTATTGTTTTATTTTTTTAACGTTAAATTATGTTTGTTCTTGAAGAGATAGTATTTGTACCCGGCACAAAACTCAACACACAAGAAGGTACTCTGTGTAAAACCTCCCTCCATACCCCTCCTCCCGGTGATCAGTTCCCAATTTGTGAGCCGTCACTGTAACTGACAGGAGCCGTCTCAGAAATCTCTCCTTCCTCCAAGGACTTCACTTGTCTCTCCACAAAGACCCACAAAAGCAAACCAATCCAGAGAGGCCCTCTGAGTCCCTGTGTAAGTTAGTGGATACATCATCCCATGAAGGCCACAGAGACATAAATGAACTGACCAGCCCCAGGGTGCAGCAGTTCACCACGGTCATCGCCGGCTGGCCTGTGTGGCACCCTACTGGGGTCGGGTCTTTCCCAATCCTTGAACCCACCTCAGGAGGGTATTTTCATGAACAAAAGAGCTTACTTTAGTCCTCCCTGTGTTGTTCCATTAGTAAGTATTACTTTCTTATATGCTGTTGATTGAGAACAGATTTATAGATATCGTACAAGATCAATGTTTGCTGTTATGGTGGCCTAGGTGTGTGTGTGTGTGTGTGTGTGTGTGTGTGTATATGCGTGCGTACATATGTTTATGGATATATATGTGCGTGTGTGTGTGTGTATCTCCATGTCAGAAATTTTACATACTTCATGTATAAATTAGCAATTTTGTGATGTAACATGAAACCTATTTCATATACCAATATTACTGATCTTCTGATATGATTTACCTTGTTTCAAGAAGAAAGAGAAGGGTGATGGACTGAAAGGTGATTAAACTTCATTGAATTATTAATGTTCATCAATCATTGCTAAGGGATAATTCTCAAATCTTAGGATGCACAGAAGATAATCTGGAGATCTCAAAGGATATGCACCAAAGAAAACTATTTCCTCTGGACTGGGAAAAAGAGGATGGAGAATATAGTTTGTATTCTTCTTGACCATCTGCATTTTTTTCTAAAAAAATGTCTAACAGTTCTGTAATATGAAGAAATTATAAGCTACTAAATTATATAAGAAGTTACCGTTCCCATTCACCAATAGCAAAACTGAAGCGGTGGCCTGAGTGACTTTGCCGCTGTCCCTCGGAGATTCCGTAGGAAAATGGAATTTCACACAGGGTCCCTCCAAGTCTTAGTCTGTTTTTTAGCCCACTGACTCCACCGTCTCCTTTTATAAGAGCCCTGTATCTTGAAAGCTTCTCTCAGAGACACCTCTGAGGTTAATGCCTTAGAAAAACCTATCAAACATAATGACTTCGATAGAGATCATTTCACATTACTTTTACCAATCTATTTTTCTTGGTTCACGGTCTCAAAAAAAAAAATGTCCAACTTTTCCCAATGACACTGTTCATTCACACTGATTCTAGTTTTTAATAACAGAGGCAAAGATTTAACCTCATTGTCTATGAGGCGAAAAGAAAGTGGCAGTAGAATTCAATTCTCCAGGACAGACAGGGAATATGCAATACATCTCCATATTAGGAAACATCAATATTGCATCACCCAGCAACTACTACAGCAGCTAGATGACAATACTGACAGCTTCATGAGATCTTTGGAGAAATCTCTCTCCTCCTCTACTCCCACCCCACCCCAACTTATTCCCAGATTATTCTTTGTAGCTATTAAGGTTGCCAGTATAAGTGATTCCAGAGCCCTGAAGTGTGAATTTTGTGATGAAGAAAAGTAGAAATGTAGGATATGGAATTTCTAGAGAAGAGAGAACTCTGGTGACATATGGTGACATTCAGTCTGACCCCCTCACAGACAAGACGTATGTATAAAAGATCAAAGCTTTTAATTCACTAACATATGTGGGCTCTGCTTCTCCAGGACTTGGATTGCCATGAAGAAGTAAATCCATTTGTCTGGTTTACCGAATACTTTTTCCAGTTCAAAGGAGTTGGAGCAGACCTGGGGTGCCCCGTGGGGAGAACATAGGAAGGAGGATCTGGAAGCACTGAGTAACTGACCTTGAATCTCTCACCACTTTTCACAAAAGCTGCCCTCTCCCCTCAAATATAGACATTCTACATCCTCTGGGTGGCTTCCCATGAGACACAATTTATTTCTATCCATATAGCAACTGTCACTTCCCTGGATTCAGAGAACTGGAGCAAAATGGATTGAGATGAGCTAGGTAGGTCCAACCATTAATGTTTTAAGTTACCTGGAGCCAGGAATTAGATCCTAAGGGTATACTTAACAGGCTAATTCAGATGTGATGAGTCAGAGAGAGGTTCATCTCAATCCCATTCCTCAAGAAGGAGATGTGAATTAAGCCAGGGAGTCTAATATGCAACCAGGTCCAAGAACAACATTGAAGCCTAACTATGGAATAGAGCTAAGAATCAGGAGAAGGAAAAGAATGGAGTAGAGAAGGTTGGCAATGAAAGTGTAAAGTGTCTGTACAGTTTTGGATTGGGGAGTCTACTGCTTGTCTTTAATTTAGCAATGCACAGACCACCAAGGTTTGCATTGTACTGGCTTAACACAGGCACCATGATTTGTAAAGAACATCTTCTATACCACCATCTCAAAAGCCCGTAGGAACTAACTATGCAAAATTAAAGTAACATTCATTACCTGAAATTCTACTTTATCTCTCCTTAGTATGTGTATCAGTCAGACTCTAGGTGGTAAGCAACAGACGTTGGCATTGGCTGACAAAGTAAAAATATATAAGATAATCCATAGAAGTGCTGGTTGGGAGGACTAGAGAGCAAGGCCCAAGGTTGACCTTGGTTATATTGTCAAACACCATAGTGCAGCTGGCCTGTTAAAGATCACCACTACTAAGGCCCCACCAAGACTAGAGGAAACAATACCAGCCACTACTATACCAGAAAGCACAAGGCCACGCCCAGGCCTGCTTCCTCATATTGCTCCCTTCTGTTTCACTCTCTCACATGGGTATAGCTGATGGCTGAGTCTTGGGATACATGCCACCATTTTATCTACAAGAGAGACTATAAACTTGAGGTTTGAATCTACACTGAGAATGTAGAACTCAACAATGGAAACGTTTTCAAATACAAAAAGCCTAGTCAAAAGGTAACGGGCAATTTTTGATCCAGGTTGAGGGAGAGCAAAATAATTCAAGCATAAATACTCTTTTCAGCAAAAGGTGCTGAACTACTGGATGTTCACATGCAAAAGAACTAAGTCAAAAGCATTCCTGACCTGACCAGTGTGGGGCAGTTGGTTGGGCATCATCTTGCAAAGCAAAAGGTTACTGGTTTGATTCCCTGTCAGGACACGTACCTGGGTTGTGGGTTTGGGATTCATACAATATGCAACAAGAACAACTTATCAGTATCTCTCTCACACATAAATATTTCTTTCCCTCTTTCTCCCTCCCTCCATCTATCTCTAAAAATGAATAAAATCTTTTTTTTAAAAAAAGCATTCCTTACACCATATACAAAAATTTACTCCAAAGGGATTACAGATCTAAATGTAAGAACTAAAACTATCAATATATAACTCTTACAGGAAAACATAGGAGTAAATCTCTGGAACCTAGGGTTAAGCAAAGCTTTGTTGGATATGGCACCAAAAGCATAAGGGACAAAAACAAAATGAAATAATAAACAGAATCCCATCGCATTAAAAACTTCTGTCTTTCAAAGGATACCAACAAGAAAGTGAAAGATGACACAAAAACCTGAAAAATATTTGCAAATTTTATATATGTTTTGACTGCTTTCCCTTTGCCTCTTGGTGAGGGAGGGATTCCTGCCCTAAAGTTACAGATATAGCCAAACACACAACACCCAACACAAAGCACATGAGAATGACAGCAATTCATCAGTCACAGACACTCACAGCCCAGAGGAGGACACCACGCCATGCAGGGCTATGTGGGAGTTGCACTCAGGAACAGAATGAACAATCTGGAGCTGTGGAGGCCAACTTTGTGGTATCAAGAGACTGGGATGCCCACTGGTTCCTAGTAAAGTCGTAATTGGCTTATTTAATTTCATGAGTTAGCAGGAAATTGAAATTTGCCAGTCAAGAATAAGCAGAAGGCACATTTGGTCCATTTGATAAGGGGGTTTGCTTGGCTAGGTGGTCTTAAACATGGGAACATACTTAAATACAGGCACAGAGAGGAGAGGGACACAAGAAGTTAAGCCATTCAAGGCCCTTACAAGTTTTTCAGATGTCAAGGCAGCACACAACTTTAAAACTTAATTTTACGTCCAATACCACCAAGACTTGGTGTACGACACCAAGTCTTATAAGGGACTCGTATCCATGATATATAAGGAACTCTTACAACTGAAAAATAAAAATACAAATAACTGAATTTAAAAATGGGTAAAAGATTTCAATGAACATTTCTCCAAAGAAGATATACAAATGACTAATAAACACATGAAAAGATGCTCAACATTATTAGCTATTAGGAAAATGCCAGGAGATACCACTACACACTCACTAGGATGACTATAATAAAAAAAGACAGACAACAGCAGTTGGCAAAGATACACAGAAACTGGAGCCCTCATACATCGCTGGGAGGAAAGCAGAATGATGCAGCTGCTTTGGAGAACAGTTTGGCAGTGTCTCAAAATGTTAAACATAGAGATACCATATGAACCAGCAATTTTACTACTTACATGCTCAGAAGAAATGAAACCATATGTCCCCACAAAATGTGTACATGAATGTTCATAGCAGCATTACTCATAACTGCCAAAAAGTGGAAACAACGCACATGTCTGTCAACTGCTAAATGGATGAGTAAAATGTGGTACATTCATGCAATGAAACATTATTCAGCAATAAAAAGTATGAAGTATTGGTATATACTACAATACAGATGAACCTTGAAAATGTGCTAACTGAAAGAAGATAGTCACAATAGAAACCTACTGTATGAGTCAATTTACAAAAAATGTCCAGAATAGGTAAATCTATAGAAGCAGAAAGATTACTGCTTGCCATAACTGGGGGTGGTGGATAAGGAGTATCTGCTAATGGTTATAGAGTTCCTTTTTTGGAGGATAAAGGTGTTCTGAAATTGATTATGATGATGGTTGCATAACTCTGTAAATGTATTAAAGGCCATTAAATTGTACACTTTAAATGAGTGAATGATATGGTATGTGAATTACTAAGATATAAAGTTGTTATTTTTAAAAAAGGCAATTAGTAGCTTGAATATGATTGATTCCAATGCTTTAATTATTCTCAAATATCTATTTGAATCTTCTACTTTAAAATAGCTTCAGAAAATTTGGAAATATTTTTAGGACAGACTAAGATACTGATGGAAAATTACTTTGTAGGTATATTAATTTTGCTTGGTAAGATATAGTTTACATTTTAGTATAGGTGAACTTGGAAACTGGATTTAAGTCAATAGACTGAGATAGTCCAAGAATGATGTAGTAGTCAGCATTTATAGGTTGTCATGACCAATAAGCCCAGAAGAGAGAAATCAGTCAAGGAAAAATATTATTTCAAGCCGGTGGATAGTAGAAAAATGGTGGGACTAGTGACAGAGCTCCAGGTAGGAGGGAGATCAGGTTTCAAAGAATGTATGGGACATGTCTACACATGAGGCAATGTCAGGGGCTCCAAGTGAGTATACAGTAGTCCCTTCTTATTCATAAGGGATACATTCATAGACCTTAGTAGATGTCTGAAACAGCAGACGGTACCAAAAGCTATATATGTATGCCATGCTTTTTTATGCACATATATTTATAATAAAGATAATTTATAATTTAGTCACAGTAAGAGATTAACAACAATAACTAATAGTAAAAGAGAATAATTATAACAATAAAATAATGGTTAATTGAACACAAGTACTACAATACCATATCAGTCATTCTCAAAACCATGGCTGCTAAGCAACTAACTGGCAGGTAGCTTGCTCAGCATGGGTATACTAGACAAAGGGATGCTTCACATCCTGGGTTGGAGGGAAAGGGATGGTGCAAGATTTTGTCACACTACTTAAAACAGCGTGAATTAAAACCTGTGAATTTTTATTTCTGGGATTTTTCCATTTAATATTTTTGTACCACAGTTGCTGGGTAACTGAAACCACAGAAAGTGAAACTGCAAAGAAAGAGTCTATTGTACTCTCTTATAAATCTCTTAAAATCTTGCCAAATGTATTGTCGGTGGCAACGATAAAAAACATAGTCATTAAAAACATAGATGAAAAAGCTGGGGTACATTTACACAATGGAATACTACATAGCTGTAAAAAAGAAAGAACTCTCACTCTTTGTGACAGCATGGGTGGACCTGGAGAGTATTATACTAAGCTGGTCAGAGGAAGACAAATACCATGTGATCTCACTCATATGTGAAATCTATTGAATAAAATAAATTGACAAACAAAATAAAACCAGAGGCATGGAGACAAGAGGCAGGCTAATAGATTTCAGAGTGGAGGATGTTGGCGGGGACTGGAAGAGATTACTAGCCAAAGAACATATATGCATGTATACGTAGCCCATGGAGACAGACAACAACGTGGTGAAGGCCGGAGCAGGGAGGAATGGGGGCTGTGTGGAGGGGGGCAACCCAGGGAGGGTACAAATGGGGGACATCTGTAACATGTCAACAATAAAAAAAAAGAATACAAGCTCTACTAAATACATACATACATACATATATACATACATACATACACCTTGGATGCTGAAAAAGAATATAGATGAGAAATGCAATTTTATTTTTTAACCATCTGTGTAAACAAGGTTTAGGGAATAGGTTGAACATGTTTTTTAGATGAATAAAGGTTAATAGAGACCCCCTAGATGATAAAAATGCATCTGAAAAAGTGAGCTAACTTTGCAAGATTACACAGCCTAATGATGAAGATACGTATTGCAGGCACCCAACACACCACCTGTGACAGCCAGTCTCCATGATGGACCCCACGGATCCTTGCCTCCTGGCATTTACATCCCTATGTAGTCCTTTCCTCTATTTTCCATCATTCATTCTGGGGGAAGCTCTGAATGTAACAATGATATTCAAGCAAACCATGGAGAAGTCCATGTGTCAAGGAACTGGGGCCTGCAAACAATCACATGAGTGAGGTTGGAAACATATCCTCCCCTAGTTGAGCTTTCAGACAAAACTGCAGCCCCAAGTGACAGCTTGAGACACCATGAGCTAGAACCATGGAGCTAAGCTACTCCTGGATTCCTGCCCCACAAAATAGTGAAATAATAATTGGTTTAAGCTCTCGGGTTTGGGGGAAGTTTGTCACGCAGTAATAGCTAATACTCTATTTATGCTCTTTCTACTCTAAGGATAATTCTTATCTGGGAACTGTTAAATATTTACAATGATTTTCCAAGCTGCATGGGTTAAAATTCAAATCCTACCCACTCTGGCTAGGGTTTTGATTTACATTTCTGCCTTTAAGGAGAGGAAAAGTAAATATCACAATAATTATGAAATCTTTTTCTATGTGATTAGTTTATTCCTCCTACCTCTCTAGCTACTTCCTCTTAGTCTCTTTCCTTGACTCCTCCTATTCTGCCTGCTTTCCAGATGTTTCTGTTTCTCAGGGCCAGGCCAAAGGCATCTCTTCTCTCCTGCAAGTTTCTTCTCCACTTCCAACAAGTGACAGTCCATGAAATGCCAAAGTTCCCACATTTATGCCTCCAGATTTAGATATAAAGCTTTTATCTTGCAATCTCTACTAGCCATGCAATGATTGAACTTAACGTGTTTAAAGCAGAGCACTTCATTCCCAAACAAATTACTCTCCTAGGCATCCCTATTCACCTAGATATTCAAGCCTGAAACTAGCTGGAGTGTTACTAAAAATTTCTCCCTCTCCCTTAACCTCCATCCATATTCTATCCAGCAGCAAGTCTCCTAGAGCTACTTCCAAAATGTGTCTTAAATCCATGCACTTTAAGTCAAATGCCACAGAACTAGTATTGTCCAAGCCGCCATTATCTTTCGCCTGTAATACTGCAATAGTTCCCTTTTTCAGTTTTTCCCCCTCTACGCCCTTCCCCACACAGAAGCCAGACAAATCACCTAAGATGGCACTGAGCAAACTCAGCAACAAACTTTCACCCCCTGCCTACCTCTCCAACCTCACCCAGTGCCAACTGCCCTCAACTGTGAATTACACCACTTGGACCTTTCATGGAGCAAATCATGGTCTTTCCTGCCTAAGACCCTCACAATTACTATTATAAATTGTAAATATTTAAGAGCTTCAAGATAAGAGGCAGCTTGTACAGTGAAAAGAGCATGGTGGTTTATTAGTCATCTGTTGCCACATAATAAATTCCCCAATTTCATTCTGTCTAAAGTGAACCCCCGCCCCATCCCTTCCACCAGGCTCTTCAGTTAACTAGTTCCTTATTGTTGTATATATTTTATACCAAATATCATCTAACTATGACTAAATTCTTTTCTCTCTTTTTTAAGTTCTTTACAGTTTATAACTACAAATGTATTTACTTGTCTATTGCAGCTCTACACTTCCTACCCTGTAAATTTCATAAGCAAACCACCATATCTTCATTCATAATTCTAAATGCAGTGTCTAGAACAATGCTCTGAAAATACTAATCCTTATTAATATTTTTGAATTGATAATAATGATAAGGCTATATGAGATTCATAGAATCAAAGAATATTCTGTTTAAGAATTACAAAGTCAAAAGACATTCATAAGTAAACTGGCCATTCCTGTGCAAAAGGTACATATGTTATCAGTATGCTTTACATTTAAGTTTATTAAATGCAATAGTGTAAAATTACTACATTCCCATCCCACCAGCAGCATATTGTATATGTGTATGTATCAGGTTGTGTTTATTTCTTAAAAGTTCTTTTCTACTATTCTAACTCCTGATTCCAGCACCTTCTGATTCAGATTGACTGGGATCTGTCCCTGCTAAAATGCTCTTGATTCCTCTTAGAATATTTGACCTTAAAAGGCCACCTATCAGAAGCCTAAAAATGTCATTTCCCCAAGATGCAGAGGCTTGTCTCATTTCTTTAACCACTAAACTAAATGATAAATCAAAGGTACTCTGGGGGAGGCAGGGGGAGGGACTATCAAAAGTTTTACCTGTAAAGCAGAATTGAAGTTGAAAAGAAAGTAGGAACCAGAACACTATCTGGGCATCAGCAGCCGCAGGGGAATCCTGACAAAAAGTCAGAAATAGCTTCTCAAGGGTAACCATTTTCCATCTATTTCATTTCTTTTTATTACACTTCCCAGGTAACACAAAACTTCCACTGATATGAAACCTCTTAACAAATGCAGTTTGTAATATGGTCTATTTATATTCTTATTTTACTTGCTTCAATTATTCTCCTATAATTCTCCCGGTATCAAAAGTCCTTTTGATGGTTGTTCTGTTTTCCATTTCCAAAGTCATTAACCTCATTCTCTACCCAAGGTAAGGGGAATGCTCGGTGAGTGACAGCCTTGTTTACAGAGAGAGGGAAGGACTTGGCAGCTGTTTCAAAGTGTCAAACGAGATAGCCTGAAGACTGCTATAGAAAAGGATCACCAAATGGGGAAGCCACGTCACACTAACTAGACTGCCTTCTTGTCAACCACTAATAGAATTCTCTGATGTGTATGTCTGGAGAGGGAAAGATTTGCTAGGCGGAGGGAGGAGAGCAGGGTAATTTCTTTTGTACCTTTCATACGACTTTTACAGTCCTTAAACTTTCAAAAGCATAGGGGTTGTCATTAAAAAGGCAGATAACAAAAACAAACTATATGAATTTGAATTAAAACACAGAACCCTTTTGAGAATTATTTTTAACATCTCAGAGTACCTCTAACATACCAAACTTTTAGCACAAAAGTGATGCTTTCTATCTGTTTCAAAAGGTTATATCTGAGAATATGCCAAAGTATAAATTTGAATTACGTCATTACTTAAAAAGCATGTATTAATTAGCAGTTGGCCAAACTTCTCTAAAATATTTAAGTATTAAATTCTCTGTTCTCTTTTTACATTTGGTCTCTTAGGGAATTTAATTTGTTCATTCGGAGACATGTTTTTAAACACCTACTATGTGAAGGCACAATTCCAGGAACTTAAAAGCAAATAAAATTTAAAATTCAATTTCCAAATTGCACTAGCCATATCTAGGAGACATCAAATCGTTCCCAGTCTGATAGGAAAAAGAGGAAAGAGGGTGGTAGTGCTAATAGTAGTCACAGGAATGTTCACAAGGCACTGTTCCCCTTTGCCCCTTTGGACTCAACCCTTTCACCTGAATCCTAATCTATTCCTTCTAAACCATGAAATGTCCCATCTTCACCGCAAGGTCAGGATGTTCAAAACATATTTTGCCATTGTTCCCAACTGCAGTGTGGTTCCCATCCTTAGGTTGTCAAAATAATAATGAACAATGAGCCCAAACTATGCACAGGGAAATGCATTAAGTGTTTAACAGATTATCTGATTTGACCTTCAAAATATTTCTATGAACTAATATTATTAGTCTATTTTGCAAATAAGGAAATAACCATCAAAAGATCTTCACTTAATAAACTTCCATAGGAAATGCTTTAGAAAATGAAAGGAAGTAAAAGCTTAAAATACAAGAATGGTGGCCAAAGATAGTGGTAACATGATAATAAATCTAAAATATATCTATATAAATTAATAATAATGTCTATTATTTAGGTTTTAAGTAAAATAGACCTAAAATATTGCACAAAATATCAGATATAAGGTGCACAAGTGTGATTGGCACTAACGTGCTCTAAGGATCTTCAATAGTTAAGAAAGAGCTTAATAAATCAAGTAACTTCTTTAAGGCAAAAAGCACTTTTAAAGATGAAGAGATTTACCATATGTTAATAAACATATGCTAATCAGAATCTTTAGCTATGAAGAAATAAAAATCCTAAATCAGTACGCAAAAAAAAGATATAATTTAAATGCTTATATTTTTAAAAGAATGTTTAAAACACACTGAAGTAAAAATTCATCCTAAATATTTTTTTAAAATAAAACAATACATCACACTTAACATTGTTTGAAGTTATCATATAAAATAATAAGCCTTGGCTGGTATGGCTCAGTGGATTGATCTAATCTGAGGAGTTTAAAAATAAGATAGTCATAAATACTGGACAAAAATTAGACATGATGCAAAAGGCAAGAGGAAACAAAGGCATAAAATTTTCAAAGACAACTAAAACTATGTCTCTTCACAGATGACATTATCTAGAAACCCTAAGGGAATCAATGGAGTAAACTACTACAAACAGTAAGAGAATCTAGCAATGAAACTCTAATATTGATATACAGAAATCAATAGTTTTCAAAATGGGTAATTTTGAAAAAATTAAAAATAAACAAGCTTTGTAAGGCAAAACAATAACACAATAAGCAAAATCAAAAGACAAATGACAATGACAGACTAGAAAAAAAGGTTTGCAATTATTTTATAGCAGAGCTGACATCTCTAATATATAAAAAGTTCCTAAAAACTCAGAAGAAATAAAAAGTAATAGAAAAATAGGACACTACACACCTATTAGAATAGCAAAATTCCAAACAGTGTACCAACAATAACCAGTTAGAAAAAATAAAGAGAGAGAAGACTCAATTTATAAGAACAACAGAAAAGAAAAATATATTTGATTATAAAGTTAACAATAGATATATAAACTTATAAGAGGAAAATTTTATATTATTTCTAAAATATAAAACAATTGAACAAATAAAAAGAGGAAAATATTTTTGGATAGAAAGACTAAATATCCTAAAGATATCAATTCTCCCTAAGTTAATTTATAAATTTGCTTCAATTCCCCCAAAATGCCAATAAGTTTATTCCCAGATACAGATAAGTTGACTATAAAGTTAAGACTGAAAAATAAATAAGCAAGATGGAAAAGTTCTAGAGATCCATTGCACCACAATTTGAATGTAATTAACACTGTACTGTACACTTAAAAATGGCTGACAGTAAATTTTGTGGGGGAGTTTTACCATAATTTAAAAAACTAAGAATATAGAACAACTTCTTCATACTGATCACGTCTCAAGCATTCTAACATAACATTATAGATAAGCCCTCCATTCATAGGGAGTATCTACCTAGTAAACTAGAAATACTGATTGTATTGAACATTACCTGAAGTGTGATACACTTGTGCTTACTTAATTTAATGCCTGACACAGAGTGAGTGATCAATAAATATAAATTATAAGTAACTTCCAACTTTCCCTGTAAATATATTGATTGATCGATAAATCTTTATGTATTTCCAAAACAATGAACAAGGAAAAAATCACCAAGAAGTCCAAAAACAGAAGAAAAAAGAGTGAGCTAACTCAAATAGATATTAAAATATTATTATAAAACTGTATTTAAAGTTATGTGGTATCCAGGAAAAACTCTATATAGTATCAAAAGTAAATATGTACAAAAGAAACTATCTTAAAATAGACCCAAGTACATATCTGAAAGTATGTGATAAAGATGATATCTCAAATCACTGAAGGGAAATATAAAAATATTAATAAATGGCATAGAGAAAACTGAATGGTCATTTGGAAGAATTATCACTGAATCTATACAACATGCATCAGGATAAACTTCAAATAAATTATATATGTAAATATGGATAGATGATAGATAGATGATGACAGATGATAGATAGATGATAAATAATGTTAAGTATGCTAGAAAAGAAAGCAAAGGTTAAGAAGGAAGGAAGGAAGCCCTGGCTGCTGTGGCTCAGTGAATTGAGTGCTGGCCTGTGAACCAAAGGGTCACCAGTTTGACTTCCATTCAGAGCACATGCCTGGGTTGTGGGCCAGGTCCCTGGTGGGTGGGCATGTGAGAGGCAACCACACATTGATGTTTCTCTCCCTCTCTTTCTCCCTCCCTTCCCCTCTGTCTAAAAATAAATAAATAAAACCTTTTTTAAAAAACAAGGAAGGGAGGAAATGACAGAAGTACTATAATAAGACATGAGTAAATTCCTCTATTACTTGGGAGAGGAAAAGAAGTTCCTAACCATGTGTCAATATCCAGAAGCAATAAGATAAAAATGGGTAATTTTGAAAAAATTAAAAATAAACAAGCTTTGTAAGGCAAAACAATAACACAATAAGCAAAATCAAAAGACAAATGACAATGACAGACTAGAAAAAAAGGTTTGCAATTATTTTATAGCAGAGCTGACATCTCTAATATATAAAAAGTTCCTAAAAACTCAGAAGAAATAAAAAGTAATAGAAAAATAGGACACTACACACCTATTAGAATAGCAAAAATCCAAAACACTGACAATATCTAATGCTGAGGAGGATGTGGGAGAATCACTGCTGGAAGGATACAAAACAGTGCACCCACTTTGAGAGACAGTTTGGCAGTTTCTTACAAAATTAAACATAGTCTTAGCATACTATCCAACAGTAACACTCCTTGGTATTTACCCAAATGAGTTGAAAATGTAGGTCCACACAAAAACCTGTACATGGATATTTATACTGGTTTTATTCATAATTGTCAGAAATTTGGAAGTAACCAAAATATCCTTTAGTTGGTGAATCGATAAATTGTTTTATCCAGACAATGGAATATTATTTAGTTCTAAAAAGAAATGAGCTATCAAGTCATAGAGATACATATAAGAAACTTAAATGTATATTACTAGGTAAAAGAAGCCAATCTCAAAAGGCTACATACTGAATGATGCCAGCTATATGTCATTCTGTAATAGCGAAGGCAAAACTATGAAGACAGTTAAAAGATTATTGGTTAGCAAAGGCTAGGGAGTGATGAACTGATGAGTACAAAAAGTTTTTAGGGAAGTGAAACTATTTTGTACAATACTACAGTGTTGAATACATGCCATTATAAAAGATATATTTGTCAAAACTCATAAAATTTATATCACCAAAAGGGAATACATATCATTATAAAGTATACATTTATCAACATGCTTAGAATGTAAAACACCAAGAAGGAATCCTAATGTAAACTATAGACTTTGGATAATAATGATATATTAATGAAGATTTATTGAACCAAATGTACCACTCTGGTTCAAGATGTCAATAGTAGGGAAGGTAGTACATGCATAGGGATAACTGTATATAGGAATTCTATGCACTTTCTACTAGATGTCACTGTGAATTGAAAACTACTCAAAAACAAAGTCTACTAAATATAACAAATAAAAATCAGTCTAATATACATGTCATTTAAGTCCCATAAAAGGAGGAGAGGCATGAAAGCAGTTTGGAGATACCTCAAAAGATTAAAAATGGATCTGCCTTTTGACCCAGCAATCCCACGTCTGGGACTACAAGGTCTGACCAGAAAAAGTCCAGCCATTGTTAATATAACAAGAATGATTTACATGATATCGATGGAACCTGACAGCCAAGGAGAGTGGACTGGAATGAGCATGCCTAAACAATGATGACTTCACTGTACTAGTCAGCAGAGGAGGTAGATACTATTGAGTGACCATAGGTACTGTGTGGTCACCACATTCAAAATGACTGAGTAGAGCAACAAATCTACCAAATTTTGTGTGAAGTTTGAACATTTCTCCATGGAAACTATTTGGATGATTCAGAAGGCCACAGCTATGGGCAACTGGTGATTGGCAGCTTCATCATGACAATGCACCCACTCATGCATTATGTCTCATGCAGAGTTTTTTGACAAAACATCAAATCACCCAGGTGACTCAGCCTCTCTACAGGCCAGATTTGGCTCCATGCAACTTTTGGCTTGTCCCAAAAGTAAAATCACCTTTGAATGGGAAGAGATTTCAGACATTAATGAGATTCAGGAAAATATGACAGAGCAGCTGATGGTGATTGGAAGAACTGTGTGAGGTCCCAAGGTGCTTACTTTGAAGGGGTCTGAGGTATCATTGTTCTATGTACAATGCTTTTTGTATCTTGTGTCTTCAATAATGGCTCTATTTTTCATATTACATGGCTGGATACCTTCTGGACAAACCTTGTATATACGAAGGAACCCAAAACACTATTTTGAAAGAACATAACCACCCCTATATTCATTGCAGCATTATTTACAATCGCCAAGACGTGGAATCAGCCCAAGTGACCATCAGTAGATGAGTGAATAAAATAATGTGGGACATTTACACAACGGAATACTACCTGGCCATAAAAAAAGAAGAAAATTTTACCGTTTGCAACAGCATGGATGGACATGGAGAACATTATGCTAAGTGAAATAAGCCAGTCAGAGAAACAAGTACCATGTGATTTCATTCATATTAATGAACAAACTGAACTAACAAGCCAAAGAGAGACAAACTCATAGACAAGGAGCAGGGTGGCAGCTAAGGGCGGGGGGCGTTATGGGGGTGGAAAGGTTGAGTGAAAAAGAAAAAGGACTCACAGACAACAGTGAAGTGATTGCGGGGGTAAATGGGGTATAAGGGAACTAAATAGTAATGGAAAAATACAATAAGAAATACAAATCGCAAAAAATAAAAGGGAGAAGAGGCAGGAAAAAATATTTGAAGAAACAGCGGTCAAAATTTCCTGAACAGTATAAAGCAACAATTGAAGATGTTCACAGTCTCTAAGAATAAACATTTTTTTAAAAGTACATCATAATGAAATTGCTGAAAATAAATGGTAAAGGGAAAAAATTTTTTTAATCATTTTAAATTTATTTATTTAAAAATTTTTCTATTACAGTTTACTTTCAGTATTATTTTGCATTGGTTTCAGATATACAGCATAGTGTTTAGACAGTCATATACTTCATAAAGTGTTCCCCTTGCTATTTCCAGTACCTACCTGGGACAATACACAGTTATTGCAATATTATTTACTATATTCCCCATGTTGTACCGCACATCCCTGTGACTATTCTGTAA